>NC_089235.1:45556530-46174030 GCF_963924675.1 Phocoena phocoena | reverse complement strand
CACATCCAAGGAGCTTAAGAAGCCCACCCGGCAATCATTAACCTCACTGTTAAAACACCTAGTTCAAGAGCCACAGGGCTGAGCACCCAAGATGAAGACATTGTTGGGTTAAATGTCTTTCTTTGCTAGTTTTTGGACCTCAGATGCAGAGCTGAGTTTGTCGTATCCATCAGTTCAAGCACATTGCCTTCATTAGTCCACGCAAGGCACTCTCGTCCAAGTGTCTTCCCCCTACCACAGACAACCATCCTAATATACTTGATGTCTATACAATATTTACTTGTGTGTATATGAATTCTTGTAAAAATGTGTTTCACCGGATTTTATGCCTGCACTTTTACTTTATGTAAATGTATTGTGCTCTAGACTCATTCTGGTTGGTAATTTTTCACTCCATCCCTGTTGCTTTGGGTACATCCTGTCTGTGCTCCTAACTGCTGCAAAGGCTGCCAGTCTGTGCTTCTACCATTTTCCCCATCCACACCCCCAGTGCTACTCACCCATATTGCTCCCAGCTCCCCGGCACTACCGCACTACAAGAGCCATTCTTGTGAATGTGTCCTTCTGCACCTGCGTGAGACTTTATCTGGGATAAGTACCCTCTCTGATCTATTAGCTATATACTTGAAATCTCATTGCTTGTATGTTTTTACATGATGGATACTTTTACATCAATACGTACCCAAGAGAAAAATCCAAGTGATTCGTAATACATTGACTTTAATAATGATACCCAAACATATGTGTAATGGCTATGAGAAAACAATCTAATACACCCCTAATGTCACAGAAAGGGCTGGGAATCTTGGGATCTCAGTGTCATTTACTCCCTATACTCTGTCAAGCTGGATTTTAGTAGAGGAGGTGGTCTCCAGCAAGGACTACTGGATCACCTCAAATGAAATCTCAGTGAAATTTCACCATTTCTTGGCTTGTTCCAAAATGTCATTGGGTAAGACTTCCAATCCTGTGGATCTTAGCTGAACCTCTTACAGGTTCAAAAGGGGCAAAGGCTAAGTCTGCTTCAAGAAATCAGGTTGTATGTGTTAAACCTAACCTCTGCTGACAAAACTAGGCAGAATCAGATGTTCTGGTTTGGGAAAGAATGAAATTTTGCCAAAACTCTACTTGTTATAATCAACATTATAAGCTGAATGGAATGTTTAGAGAAGACTTCAACACTTAATCAGCAAATATCCTGAGTGATAGGAGTCCACTGAAAATCCTTCGTACAATAGCTATGTTGTGTGATGCACTGATATCCATGAGATTTCCAAACCAAACTTCTACGTTTTAAAGCAGTTGTTACTTTAGCAGAAGTATTAAGATTAAACCTAAAATTTGTGATAGTTTTTATGCTTGACCAGAAGCCTCAATATTTATTAGCATTTACTGTCTAGCTAGTAGAGAGCAGTGGTTCATGTTGCAGGCCACTTACTAGTTCTGTCACTTAGGGCAAGGTGATTATCCTCTCTGTGCCTCAGTTTCCCCATCTGAAAAACAAGGTTGGTGTTAGGGCCTGCCTTTTGGTGGTGGTATGAGAATTAAGTGGCATGACACACAATAAGTACTTTGCACGTAGTAAGCCCTACAGTGTAATAAGCCCTGGAGATACTCAGCCTGTATCCTTGTGATGATTTATTTGGGCATCCTGGTCAGAACTGGCACATGTCAAGTCCAAGTAATATCTTTAGATTCACTAACTTAATGGGACTCTCCTGGCTAGTCCCAGAGCACATGCTCTTCTGCTCTCTGACGCTCTGTGTCCCCATGTAATCAAACCCCACAAACTTCCTTCACTTACCCAATGTTCTAGACAACTTAGACTTTAACGTGCATTTGTTTTGTCTACCCAATTAGATGAAAACTGGAGGGAAGTGATGGTCTCTTCTATTTCCTCTATCTCAGAAAGCCCTTGGCAAGTTGAAGGACACACAATAGACTGGTGGGATGTTTCTTTCTGCATGAATTTACAAAATCCCTTTGAAATTTTGCTAGCATAAGAATTGTACTTTCTTAATATATTCTATAAATGTATTAACAAAAACTCAGAGAGTGTAACGTTTCCTTTCCTCTTCCCTAGATAAGTTAGACTAGAGTTTCTCTATAGCCAGCTTTAGCCAATTACTCCATGATATGGTTCCTTTATCTCCAAAGCTCCCATCAGAGTCAGCATTAATTTGCCTTGGACACGGATGGATCTTTGGTCCCATTACGTTTTCCATGGAGGGACTTCCTGTTGAAGTAATTGAATAGCACAAACCCTTGTGTGTGTGTGTGCGTGTGAATATGTGTGCATGTATGTGTTTATTTAAAAAAAAAAAACTTCCCTTTGACACTGGTTTTTCAGCCAGCATTCACATACCATCATAGGTTATTATCATTCATTATTATGAAACATTATTACCTTTACCAGGTAGGAAGTTGGATGCATTTCAATTGCTTCATTCAGCTGCTAATTGATTCACATAGTTTGCTGACATTCAAGTTTAGACGGATTGCTTCCATAAACAAGAGCAATACCTTCCACTTGGGGATATGGCCTGCACGTTCTTATATGGTGCTCACTCTTAAAGCACAAACTGATTTCTGCAGATCTTCATCGTTTTTTCTGTAAAGAATGTTTCCCCTTCTGACATGATTTGTTTCTTTAGCTAACCCAATGGGTGCTACTGATGACTTGGTGGATTTTAGTTCTATATGCCTATACTCAAGGAATTTTTATAAACACCATCACCATCTTCTCTTTTTACTTTCAATATTTTTATTTTATTTCATCGTTTTGTACCTTACCTTGTCTCGGAAAGGACTTAGGATGGCTAGTTTAAGAAAAATGCTCTTTTCTCTCACCGTTTGTTTAGCAAATCCGGCTACATTCTGTAAGTTTCTAATCAATAATCTTATTCAGCTCTGAGGGTCTTGAACGCTCTCCTGAGCAGAAACGAGAGGTCGCGCAGGAGGACAAAGAGGAGGCGGGGGCTTCCCTGGTGGCGCAGTGGTTGGGAGTCCGCCTGCCGGTGCAGGGGACGCGGGTTCGTGCCCCGGTCCGGGAAGATCCCACATGCCGCGGAGCGGCTGGGCCCGTGAGCCATGGCCGCTGAGCCTGCGCGTCCGGAACCTGTGCTCCGCAACGGGAGAGGCCACAGCAGTGAGAGGCCCGCGTACCGCAAAAAGAAAAAAAAAAAAAAAATAAGAGGAGGCGGGACGGGAAGGAACCAGAGCAACAGGGTGCGGCTCCCTTCGCGCTTAGAATCTTAAGCTGTCCGCTTCTGTTCATACTTATATCTAACCAAAGCCCTATGGCTAAATACTGCTGACTCTCATTCTCTTCAAGGGCGGGAAGCCAGATCAGTTGATGTTCTCCTGTCCTTCGAGGCTCTAACTCAGACATTTAATCCTGAAGACCTCTCAGGAGTACCTGGGTGAGACCTTAGGAAGCCTTTGGTTCATACTCGTTTCCCGTGTCCTTTCCCAAACACCCCCATCCAAGCTCCCTCTGCTATGTCTCTAACCATCACTAGTCTAGGACTGTTTTGTTTCTTTTGCACCAAATTTAGTGTCCTCTGAGGTCGGGAGCTCTGGGGGTTTCCGGAGGGTGGGCTATTAGCATTCCTGCATCCTCTGTACACTGCCCAGAGCTCTTCCACTGTCACCCTCCCTCCCTCGGGCTCTGCCTCTTCCCTAAGGCCACTCCAGCCACCGTCTACATTTTTGCATTGGGAGGACTGCCCTTCAGACCTGATTCTTTCATAAAACTTGCTAACTGCTAGTGTCTAAACTAAAAGCCAAAAATGTGCATCTGCATTCAAACTTCTTTTTCAACCATTATAATAAAAAGGTTTTTCAGAATGTGGCCTTAAAAGAGTCTTTTCGGGGCTTCCCTGGTGGCGCAGTGGTTGGGAGTCCGCCTGCCGATGCAGAGGACGCGGGGTTCGTGCCCCGGTCCGGGAGGATCCCACATGCCGCGGAGCGGCTGGGCCCGTGAGCCATGGCCGCTGAGCCTGCGCGTCCGGAGCCTGTGCTCCACAACGGGAGAGGCCGCAACGGTGAGAGGCCCGCATACCGCAAAAAAAAAAAAAAAAAAAAAAAGAGTCTTTTCAATACATATGAGAGTAAAAATGGCTCCTCTAGTGCGCCTCACACAGCAGCTGCTCCCGGGCGGGGGGGGGCCACACCTTCCTCTGAGAGGTCACAGGTTTGCTTGAATTTGAATTTGAGGGGAGCCAGAACCTTTTGATTCTCTTCATGACTGACTCAGAACCTCATTAACTAACTGTTTGTCCCCTGACTTGTTTAATTATGGAGTGAATTGAGTATTCCTGGGGCAGCTTCTGGTAGAAGTTAAAAGCGTAGGCCTGGATTAAAACACGGACTGCCTCTGTCCTAGATGGGTGACCGCGGGCGAGTTATTTCATGTTTCGAAACCTCAGTTTCTTCATCTGTCGAGTGGGCATGGTCACACACGTGCTCTAGGGCGGTCATGCAGATTAAATGAAAAAACACACACCGAACAGCATGTTGAACAGTCTGTCGTAGTGACCAATATGGAAGGCGTGCCCGTCATCGCGCTGCTTAGAGCCTGGGAGGGGGCTACAGACAGGTAGTGGTAGAATGTAGTTGTTGCTGTAGAAATGGCTGTTTAAGCAGATACCTGAAGGCTGGGGGGTTGGGCAGGGAGGATGTTCCAGGCAGAGGGAACGTGTGCCCTGGAGCAAAGAGGAGGCAAGGCCAGGAGCAGGGCTGGAGAGAGAAATCAAAGGGCACATAAACCATTCTTAGCAGGCCAGTTAGGAGGCTGCTTCATTAATTCAAATGCAAAACCTTAGTGCTCTAAATGGGACACAAAGCCAGGAGGATGTGGTCAATGGATTTGAGAGAGATTTAGGAGGTAGAACTGACAGGATTTGGTGATTCATTGGACATCCTGGGTTTAGTCAGCAAGGATTCAACAACTGTTTGTTGAGGACGCCATCTGTTCCTTGCGAGACCTTGACTGATTTACTTCCTTATCAAGCCCTAGGGCGAATGTCCAGCAAACCTCTCTCAACCTGTCCAACCTCATCCATTCTCAGAGGCCAGGTTGCTTCTGCTGGGGGCAGGCCCTGTGGAGGGTACTTGGGGTAGCCCTGGGGCCATTCCTCTTTTAGAAAAGCCAGGACTTTAAAGAGAGCTGTCAACACTTGAGGATTTGGGAGTTAATTCGCTTGCTAGTGGATTCTCTCAGTCTTTAGACGCTTCTTTCTTTGAAACACTGCTTTGTAATCAGTATGGTGGCCTAAAGAAAGGGTTGGAGAGGGACAGTCACCCAACACAGCTACTGCCATGCGGTCATTTGAATGAGCTGAGTCAATAGAGGAGGACCATAGAGGTGGAAAAAGCCCAAGCCATAATCCAAAAGTACCCTCTCCTTCAGAGTGCCTGTTCCAATCGTGCTCTGGATTCTTGGATGCTAAAATCTGTTTAAAACCCCGATCCTTTACCAACAAATGGCAAGTCGAGGCAGTGAGACGTGTGAGGAGTGGCAGGGGAAGGTGCCTAGAATTTAAGGGAGTACCTCGACGGGGAACAGCTATGTTGCATGAGGAACAGACCCCCCTTCCCTGACAGTGTTGGAGAAAATGAGTAAAGAACTCTGAGTTATTCTGTAGTTACTTTTATTTTTTAAGTCGAGTTTTTTTTTAAATTTATTTATCTTAATTAATTTATTTTTGGCTATGTTGGGTCTTCGTTTCTGTGCGAGGGCTTTCTCTAGTTGCGGCAAGCGGGGGCCACTCTTCATCGCGGTGCGCGGGCCTCTCACTGTCGAGACCCCTCTTATTGAGGAGCACAGGCTCCAGACGCGCAGGCTCAGTAGTTGTGGCTCACGGGCTCTAGAGCTCAGGCTCAGTAGTTGTGATGTACGGGCCCAGTTGCCCCGCGGCATGTGGGATCTTCCCGGACCAGGGCTCGAACCCGTGTCCCCTGCATTGGCAGGCGGATCCTTAACCACTGCGCCACCAGGGAAGCCCTGCAGTTACTTTTTGATCATCAGAATACCATTCTGAAACCAGACGATGTGGGTCACTATTTTACTAAGCTTTTTATCAACCATGGCAACAAAAATAGCTGATGTTAAATGTATAATATGTGTGAGGCAGCACACCAGGCAAGGAACTTTATCTCATCTATTCCACACAATGGTTCTATTAGGAAAATAGGACAAGTGTTCCCATTTTGCAGATGAGGAAGCTGAGGTTCGGAAAGCCAATGTGACTTGCTCAGTGTTCCACAGCCAATACATGGTGGAGTGAACCAGGGGAAGAGCATAAAAATTAGGACCTTTGGGTTGAATAGAAGCTGATAGCTAAACAATTTATTATTTGTGAAAGATTTTGTGTTTGGTAATGAGAAAATAATTCTAGGGGCTTCCCTGGTGGCGCAATGGTTGAGAATCTGCCTGCTAATGCAGGGGACACGGGTTCGAGCCCTGGTCCGGGAAGATCCCACATGCCGCGTAGCAACTAGTCCCGTGAGCCACAACTACTGAGCTTGCGCGTCTGGAGCCCGTGCTCCGCAACAATAGAGGCCGCGATAGTGAGAGGCCCACGCACCACGATGAAGAGTGGCCCCCGCTCGCCACCACTAGAGAAAGCCCTCGCACAGAAACGAAGACCCAACACAGCAAAAATAAATAAATTAATAAAAAACTCCTACCCCCAACATCTTCTTTAAAAAAAAAAAAAGAAAGAAAAAAAAGAAAATAATTCTAATCAGGTATATTGTGTAAATACCGTTTAATATTTATTTTACAGCAACCATACTGTGATCTCCATGTTCCCGGACGGCTTCACAGGAGGAAGTGCCTGTTCATCCAGTTTGACTTCTGAAGGCCCCTGCAGGACATCCAGCCCCTTGGTGGGGGGGTCATGACCCCCACAGCATAGGACAGCCCCCATGAGTTAATGGTACCCCAGAGAACAAGCCAGGGAGTCTTCTGGTTGAATGCCCCCTCCGCAAGTCCATGCACTGTACACTTTGCTCTCCCTAAAGCGAGCAGCTGGCGAGAAAGATGCTAAACAGGCCTGCACACTGCCCGACTCCA
The DNA here is from genome assembly GCF_963924675.1 of Phocoena phocoena. Taxonomy (NCBI): domain Eukaryota; kingdom Metazoa; phylum Chordata; class Mammalia; order Artiodactyla; family Phocoenidae; genus Phocoena; species Phocoena phocoena. The sequence continues at coordinate 46,166,949 of NC_089235.1, read as the reverse complement.
TTGTCCTAGAGCCTCAGGAAGTTTCTCTCCTGGGAGCCAGCCCCACCGGTTTGGCTCTGGAGGACAAGTCTGAGCTGGGTGAACGAGCAGGAAGTGCCAGTTCCTGCTCTGCACACAGTGATCCCGAGCTCTTTGTAGAATAACCTGTCCAGCTCAGGAGGAGAAACCCACCAGCAAACTGGCCTGACAGCACCGCCCATCTCAGAAACCCCGCTCCACAGCTCGGTTTTGAAATTCCTTCATTGGAGCAGTCTTGGGAGCATCTTCCGATGTCACTTCTCTGGCAACGATTTTGCCAGCCGCAGTGTTCACGAACTCCCGCGGTCCCTTGAGTGAGGAGCCTGACTCCTTGCACGACATGCGGCGACTTAACCCCCTCCATGAGGCTCTTCATCTGTAAAATGAAGTGGTTGCGTTCAGTGAGCCTGTAGTTTTGATTCTGAATTTATTATCAGTAGAATAAAAAGGGTAGTCTGTGCTACCAAAACAACAAAAATCATCACACCTCCCAACAAAAATGATTGAACTCACTGGGTGGGATACAGAGGGGAAACTGAGGTGAAGATGGATATTCTGTATTCTATCCAGATGTCCTAAGAGGGGAAGCCCAGGGTTTTTCCTTACTTGAGGGAAGACTCTAGACCTGGTCAGCTAATCAAAAGGGGCTGTCAGCTCATCCAGGGTCCCTCCAACAGTGCTCAAGCCCCCCACCCAGCCCCAGATATTAAGGGTGATATCATGTCACAGCATTCCTGTGACATGATCCCCCTACCCTGAGTGACATCAATGAAAGGAAAGGAAATAGAAATGGTGCTGGAAGAGGCTTATAGCCTGTGTAGCCTCCCGCTTGTCTTTACTAGAGAGGGGCTGCTGAGGCCCCCACAGGTCACGTGACTTGCTCAAGGTCTTACCTGTCTTAGGTTTGGGGCTGAGCACATAGGACACAGTCTCCGCTGTCAAGCCAGTGCCAGAAAGGGGAGGAAGGGAATCTTCGCCTGTGAGTCACCTCTGTTTTTATCCACCCAAGGGAATTCAGTCTCCATTTGGTCAGGGTGGACAGCCTGCAGTTCCTATGAGTGATTTAGGACTCGTGGATTTTATTTCAGGAGCCTTAACTACTCTGACCTCTGATGTCCAGATGTCTTCTGGACATCTTGAATTACCACGGTGTTCTAGTCCAGAAACCCCAAACTGTGTGTGATCGGCTTTACCATCCATGGTGAGGGAGAAAAAAGAACCTGTGCGCCTGTTAAAAAGTCATCGTTTGGATTTAAATCAGCCCTGGTTAAAATAATCAAGGGAACTCGGGAACTATGGAAAGGTCAAAGGTTTGCAGGTTTAGGGTTTCGTGGGAACATGCGCGTGTTTGGATCAGACCCAAGCGCCTGGTTGACCTGTTTGACAGGTAACAATTAGAGAGTAGGAACTTGCCTGGCTGGAATGTGGCTGCAGAGGCGGGTCGGAGGATCTGGTTTACCTGCTCAGCGGGTGGGGCCTGCTGAGTCCAACAGGCCTGTGCACGCACAGCATTCCAGAGAATCGCTTTTCTTTTAAAGACACAGAGATGACTGCAGGGCACAAAAGGGTTGGGTTGAGCCCTGGCTGCAAGCCGTTAGCTGTTTGCAAGGTAAAGAAGCAAAATAAATAGTTCCCTCTAGACAGCTCAAGGAAGAAACTGCAAAGGCATTCAGAACCTCTGTTGTTGTTGTTAATGTCTAAAATGAATATGTTCTTCTTGTCTCCAGACCTGAGAAACCCCAGACTGGTGCAAAACGCCAAAGATAATAGAATTGAAAAGTCACGTCCCCCTCCCCCCAACTTTTTGCTCCCTTTTCTTTTTAAAGAGGTCATAATATTATTGAGAGGGAAAGATAGGCTCCTTAGACGGCAGTGTCTGGCTTAAGACAGTCTAGAAAGGTTTGCTGGATCTCTTAATACAGCTGCAGAAGACACTCGGAAAAGCAAAGTTCCAGGGTTTTTTCCTCAATACATAATCTGTATATCTTTTGAAAGTTAAAAATACTGTTTCGATAAATGTAATTAAAGAAAGTAATTTGGTGTTTAAAATAATAGAAGGAGATTAGGATGATATCACCTACATAACATACAGTATAATGGAGCATCTCTCTGGACGCAGACCCACATACATAATGTGACTTCTTTCTGATTCAGAGGGATTTGGGGTAGTATCACTTCAACTTCCTGTATCATATTCATCACTGATGAGAAGGGGAAAAACCAAGCCAAGGGAGATTGGGACCTGAGAATTGCAATGTTGTAGGGAATGTTGCTCAAACGAACTCAAAACTCTGAAAATTTCCAAGTAATTAATGTTTTAAAAAAATTTACCAAGTTAGTTTTCTATTTTTTTTTCCTTTTTGGCCGCGTCACTCAGCTTTCGGGATCTTAGTTCCCCGACCAGGGATCGAATCTGGGCCCCCAGCAGTGGACGTGGACTGCCAGGGAATTCCCATGATGTTTTGTGTTGTTTTGTTTTGTTTTACCAAGGTAGTTTTCTAAAAAATAAAATCCCCCTTTCTTTCCCTTTGTCTCTCTTCAGTGCAGAAATTATTTACATCCCTCCAAATGAATGATCGGTGCTCCCCATCGCTCTGAAGTCCCAAGGCAGAGTCCCAGGATACCATCACCGAGGCCCTTGGGAGTGTGGTGGAAGAGGTAAGCAAGAATGGGCATCTGGTGATTACCCTGAAAGCTCCTTGCCAGTTCAAAGAGTTAATTATAGGGAAGCGGAAGATCTTAAAGTTCAATTGGCAGAAACAAACAAGCAAACAAAACCTTAGCTGTCGCATTGTTGACTATTGCTGGTGGTAAAACAGCTGCTAATGTGGCAATTTAACTCTTTAAGTATTTGTGTAAATGTGAAGGTTATTGTGTACAGACGTTTTACCAGAATTGATCAAAAGTCAGTAATAATAATAACGATGAAAAGTCAGAACGGTAACAACCTACGGTTATTGAGCTCTTACTCTGTGCTGGCTACATTTTCTCATTTCATCGCCACAGCAATCCTGAGACGGGTATTACCATTCTCTCCATTTTATAAACAAGGAGACGGAGGCACAGAGAAGTTCCAGAGCTTTTGCCGAAGATCATACCCTCGTTCAGTGACAGAGCTAGGATCTGAACCCAGGCACTTCATTCATTCATTCACAGGTTTGAACTCCTGTTCTGAGACAGGCACAGTGCCAGGGATTCACAAGACCACGATGAACACTTGGAGTTGGTCCTTCACAGACAAATTGGACTCAATAGAGTCTGATTACAGACGTTCCCTGACTTACAATGGTTCAGCGTTTGATTCTTTTTACTTCATGATGGTGCAAAAGCAATACTCATTCAGTAGAAACCATACTTCGAATTTTGAATTTTGATCTTTCCCTGGGCTCGCAATGTGTGGTGTGATACTCCCTGGTGATGCTGGGTAATGGCCTTGAGCTGAGGCTCCCAGTCAGCCATGCGATCAACAAAGGGTCAACAGCCGATACACTGACAACCATTCTGTACCCAGACAACCATTGTTTTTCACTTTTAGTACAATGTTCAATAAATTATGTAAGATCTTCAACACTTTAGTATGAAATAGACTTTTTTTTTTTTGCGGTACGCGGGCCTCTCACTGCCGTGGCCTCTCCCGTTGCGGAGCACAGGCTCCGGACGCGCAGGCTCAGCGGCCATGGCTCACGGGCCCAGCCGCTCCGCGGCATGTGGGATCTTCCCGGACCGGGGCACGAACCCGTGTCCCCTGCATCGGCAGGCGGACTCTCAACCAATGCGCCACCGGGGAAGCCCTGAAATAAACTTTATGTTAGATGATTTTGCCCAGCTGTAGGCTCATGTAAGTGTTCTGAGCACGTTGAAGGCAGGCAAGGCTGAGCTGTGATGTTCGGTAGGTTAGTGTGTTAAATGCATTTTCGATTTGCATTATTTTCACCTTACAGTGGGTTTACTGGGATGTAACCTAGCGTAAGTGAAGGAAGATCTGTATTGTTTCTGACTCCAATACAGTTCTCTTGACTATCTCTAGACAGCCTCTTAGTAGTACATATACTTTAAAGTCTGCCATTGTCTCTGATGCCACTGAGTACCATACCGGAAGCCATGACCTTCACCTCTGCCATGACCCAGCTATGCTGAGAAACTCTCAGTAGCAGAGTCTTAGTGCAGCGAAGGACAATGGCTATTTTCTAGGCCACATACTACATGTATACTCCAGGCCTGCTTTGTTTTATTTCCCTAATTTGTGTGGGAGCAGTAAATTCAAGTTTGAGAGAGCTTACCGTGGGTGTGAGAAGCCACTCCGATTACTAAGTATCTTATCAATAACTAATATTTGCATATTGGTTTTTACCCCTTGATAGTTGAACTTGATCATCACAGATTCAGACATAAGACTGCTTCCTGCGAATCCTGAAAACAATAAAGCAAAGTTAGCTTGCGCTTTACCTACTCAAAGGGAAGTACTTCAGTGCGGTCTCCTTACCCTGTAGCACTACACATTTTCCTGCAAGGTTGTTCTTATTTCCTTCTGATAGTGTGTATAAATCCTGAACACTGTGCTCTTTGACCAAGCCGTTCCTCATGTGCCTTTGAGCAAACCCTGAAGGATAGATATGGCTTCTCTGGCAGTGACCCACTTTCAGTGACCATGGAAAGGCTGAATGGCCACTTACTTAGGGTAGAGTAATAATAATGACAAATGGCAATAGTAATAAGTGCACTGAGGGTCTGCTATGGGCCAGGCACTGTGCCACTTATTCTACGTGCATTCTCTCATTTAATAATTACAGTGGCCATAAGTATGTGTTATGATTACAGGTAACAGTGAAGGAAGCCTGCTCGTGAAGCATAAATGCAGCTAACAAATGGCAATGCTAAGATGCAGAATAGACCCATCAGGCACTAGAACCTGCATTAGGCAGGAGGTGGAAGCAAATTTCCATTTGGTCTTTAAGATTTTGTGATTCTGAGATGCTCTACCCTGCTTTGAACAAATCATATCAGAAGTGACATTTTGGGTTCCTCTGATCACTGTGCTTTAAGTGGGAAAATAAACAATCTGAAGCATGTTTTAAAAGAAAAACCAGGGTAGAAAGATACTCAGACAATGTCATGTGAAGGAAAGTTTAAGGAACCAGAAATATTTATAGCCAGGAGTTGAGGAAGCTAGGACGGGGGCTTGTGTGTGTGTGGGGGAGTATGCTAATTGCCTTCAAAAAATTGAACGGCTGTCAGAATATGATGGTGCTGTGTAGCTCTAAATTGGAAAACCAGGACCAATAAGAGGAAGTTGGAAGAAAACAGATTTTGATCCCATATAAAGACGAATTTGTTATCCCTTCAACTGGAAAGCAGTGGAAGGACTGTTGGAATGCCAGTTCCATTGCTGCGGTAAGCATTTGTTGTTTTTGTTTTCCAGAGTCCATTCCTCTTTATTCTGAAAGCAATGGCCTGATTTTCTCAGGGGAAATAACATTTCCCCATTGTGAACAGTCTTGGCGGAACAATTCATCAAGTTGTACTATTCACCTCTCATCAAGAGTTGAACATGCGACCCAAGTTGGCCCAGTCAGAGTCTTTTTCCCAGGACACTCTATCTTGAACTGAGTAACATGAGGGTAGAAAATGGCTGGAGCTGATTCTTCCCTGAGCAGTGCACTGACCAAAATACAAGATACATTCTTATATATTAAACATCTCCTTCAAGCTCAATTTCCCCACTATTTTCCCAGCCTTTAAAGAGACTCTCCAAGAATTATATCTCCAATCTAAATTCCTTATGATGCTGTTTGCCCTTGAAGAATAGAATTATTATCATCCCTGGTCCTGTTCTTCAACATTCTCTCAATTTTATGAGCTTCCTATGTTTTCCCAGTAAATTCTATTTTTGCTTAAGTTAATAGGAATGCTTTTCTACTGTGAGCAAAAAGTTCTGACACAACCATTAACTAGATTCATGGCTATGATTGTGGGAAACAATTTTACCTCTCTGAGCCCCAGTTCCTTCATTTGAATATAATCCCAGTAGGTTTTAGAGTATAACATGAGGTAGCATCTGTGAAGAGAAAGACATATAGTAGGTGCTCAATAAGTGCTGGTTCCCTTCTATTTCTCCTTGAAAACATAAATTTTCTGTTTTCAGAAAAATTAAGAGAGAATGTATGTGAAGTATTTAGCATAATGCTTAGCACGTAGTAGGTATTCAATAAATGGTAGCTATGGAAATGATTTGATTAAATTTTTCTGTCTGGGACTTCCCTGGTGGCACAGTGGTTAAGAATCTACCTGCCAATGCAGGGGACACAGGTTTGATCCCTGGTCTGGGAAGATCCCACATACTGCGGAGAAACTAAACCCGTGTGCCAAAACTACTGAGCCTGTGCTCTAGAGCATGCGAGCCACAACTACTGAGCCCACGCACCACAACTGCTGAAGCCTGTGCACTCTAGGGTCCACGTGCTGCAACTACTGAGCCTGCATGATATAACTACTGAAGCCCACGTGCCTAGAGCCCGTGCTTTGCAACAAGAGAAGCCACTACAATAAGAAGCCCACGCACCGCAATGAAGAGTAACCCCCGTTTTCGCTGTAGCAACGAAGACCCAACACAGCCAAACGTAAATTTTAAAAATTAAAAAAAACCTTTTTTCTGCCCCTGTAAGTACTCAAGTCTAGACTTGAAAATCACTGGCCAGGAATTTACGGGGTGATTCAACCATGGCAAGGGTGGTTGGACATGATGGCCTCATTTCTTTCCCACGTTGAGAGTCTATGATATTATATGAGAGAGATTTAAGGATGTGCAAAATGGTAGAGGCAAGAGTCTTGGTATGAGGGCTGAACATGGTTGGGTGCATTCCCTGGGCTGATGTCCAAGCCAACACTGAGCAGGGTCACTAACCAACCTGCCCTTGAAGGGGCTCTGATGGTCACCCAGGTTAGTGTCCATAATGACTAACTCACTCAGTGCTTCCGCCATGGCTTTGTCTTAATAAGGAACAGAGACTCAGTCAAGTTGTTCCAGAAATAATGGGGTTTATTGAAAGGACATGTATACATGGGAATCCTGGAAGAGTCAAAAAACCCAACCTCAGGAAAGGCAGGAATCAAGGCAGCTCTGTGCTATGCTCTTTTCACATTTCCAACTCTCCCCCTCACAGCGAAGTCTCGCTCTGTATATTCCGTCCTTTATCTTCCTTGCCAGCAGGCAACTTCTGACCATTCAGTCCCCAAATATGCATGATCTTCCAGGTTCAGCGACCATAGCTAACTTCCTTCTGGGCATCTTTACCTAAATCCTGAGAGAAGAATTTGACTGACTTAGCCATTGAGCCGGCTATGTCATGGGCTACCAATGGACCAGCCCTCAGACCTGTGCCCTCACCAGGTTCAGTCAACTGAGTGTGGAGGAACAGCCTTACCTGGTTTGTTGCCCACTCAGCAGGAGATGGGGACTGATCAGGAAACTAGCAAAGTCTGGTAGGAGACATTTTACCTGTGATGATACCAAAATACAAGACACCTCCTTATAGATTAAACATCTCCTTCAAAGTATATTTTCTCACCATTTTCTTCCAGTCCTTATAGAGAATCTCCAAGGGTTGTATCTCCAACCCAAATTCTTTAGGATGTGGTTTTCCCTTGAAGAAGATCTCCTGTGAGAACATGGAAATTTCCCCTCTGAATGTTGACTTGAGGCAACTGGGTCTTCCAGTCTGTCGTGTAAAATTCTTGAGTTAACACTAAAACGTTTCAACTGAAAGGCTCTGGTTTCCATTTGAAGGAGAGGTGAAAGGAGGACCTCAGACCATGGGAATAGGAAGATGACTATAAGAAGAAAAGGGGGCTTCCCTGGTGGCGCAGTGGTTGAGAGTCCGCCTGCCGATGCAGGGGACATGTCTTTGTGCCCCGGTCCGGGAGGATCCCACATGCCACGGAGCGGCTGGGCCCGTGAGCCATGGCCACTGAGCCTGCGCGTCCGGAACCTGTGCTCTGCAACGGGAGAGGCCACAACAGTGAGAGGCCCGCGTACCACAAAAAAAAAAAAAAAAAAAAAAAGAAGAAGAAGAAGAAGAGGGAGCTGTATGAAAGAGCTGGGTAGGAATGAGAGCCAAGGTGGGAGCTGTAGGTTGGAGTGGGAAGAAAGCCAACCAAGACAAGAAACCAGACAAGAACTGCTGCTTCCACTTCGGGTCTCAGGATATCTAGAGTGAAACTAGAAACTGAGTACAGAAAGCATGGATGGACCTAGAGAATATTATGCTTAGTGAAATAAGTCAGACAGGGAAAGACAAATACCATATGATATCACTTATACACAGAATCTAAAAAAATAATACAAATGAATCTATATACAAAACAGAAGCAGACTCACAGACACAGAAAACAAACTTATTGTTACCAAGAGGGAGGGAGAAGGAGGGACAAATTAGGAGTAGGGGATTAATAGATACACACTACTATACATAAAATAGATAAGCAACAAGGATGTACTTGCACACGGAATTATACCCAATATCTTGTAATAACCTATAGTGGAATATAATCTGCAAAAAAACAGAAAACAAAAAACAAAGAAAACCCAACCTGTATCAGTATACTGTATAGCTGAAACTAACACAATATTAAAAATCAACTGTACTTTGATTAGAAGACCTAAATAGACACTTCTCCAAAGAGACATACAGGGACTTCCCTGGCAGTCCAGTAGTTAAGACTCCATGTTTCCACTGAAGGGGACATGGGTTCGATCCCTGGTCAGGGAACTAAGATCCCACATGCTGTGTAGCAAGGCCCCCCAGAAAAGAAGACATACGGATGGCCAAGAGGCACATGAAAAGATGCTCAACATCACTAATTATTAGAAAAATGCAAATCAAAACTACAAGGAGGTATCACCTCACACTGGTCAGAATGGACATCATCAAAAAATCTATAGACAGTAAATGCTGGAGAGGGTGTGGAGAAAAGAGTGCCCTCCTACACTGTTGGTGGGAATGTAAATTGGTACAAACATTATGGAGAACAGTATGGAGGTTCCTTAAAAAACTAAAAATAGAGCTACCATATGATCCAGCAATCCCACTCCTGGGCATATATCCAGAGAAAACCATACTTCAAAAAAATACATGCACCCCAATGTTCATTGCAGCACTATTTACAATAGCCAGGACATGGAAGCAACCTAAATATCCATTGACAGAGGAATCGATAAAGAAGATGTGGTGCATATATACAATGGAATATTACTCAGCCATAAAAAAGAATGAAATAATACCACTTGCAGCAACATGGATGGACCTAAAGATTGTCAAACTGAGTGAAGTAAGTCAGACAGAGAAAGACAAATATCATATGATATCACTTATAGGTGGAACCAAAAAAAAGGGACAAATGAACTTATTTGCCAAACAGAAATAGAGTCACAGATGTAAAAAACAAACATACAGTTACCAGGGGGAAAGGGGTGGGGAAGGATAAATTGGGAGATTGGGATTGTCATATACGTACTATTATATATAAAATAGATAACTAATAAGGACCTACTGTATAAACAGGGAACTCTACTCAATATTATATACAGGAAAAGAATCTAAAAAAGATGGATATATGTATATGTATAACTGATTCACTTTGCTGTACAGCAGAAAGTAACACAACATTGTAAATCAACTGCACTCCAATAAAAAGTTAAAAATTAAAGAAAAAGGAAGAAAGGAAGGGAGGGAGGGAAGGAGGAAGAAAGAAAGAAGGAAAGAAAGAAAGAAAGAAAGAAAGAAGGGAAGGAAGGAAGGAAGGAAGAAAGAAAGAAAGGAAGGAAGGAAGAAAGAAAAAGAGTAGAGAGAGTCAGAGAACCAGGTAGAATGAGAGTGGTGAGCTGAGTGAGGTCTCCACTCCAGTGACTGTCTTGAGGGCCAGCTATGTACAAGGCACATAAGATCTCTCCCAGGCTTGGAGCTGTATTTATCTTGTGAGACTCTAATAGTCAACTTGCATTCAGTTTGAAAACTTATAAGTTCTTAGCTACTATATTCTTATAACCTCTGACTAAAGGGAGGTTCGGCGGGAAGAAGGATGTGTTTCTTAGACCAGGAAAATGTCTTGAGCCATATTTAACACAAGGGAGAGTGAAACCTTCTAGAAATGCCTTGGAAATAATGTCCCCTGGGAAGTTTTGAAGACCAACCCAGGGACTGCCCTGTGGTTTGCTGTAGTCTTGCATGCCATTCACATGCCTGTGAGATCCGACCCCAGGACTGGACTTGCATCTTTCCAATTTGTTTTGGGATACCACGTTGAGTAGCATCTCCAAGAAAACATTGGCGCAAGTCTCTCTGCAGGAGGAGGAGGTTTAATAGATTACTCAAGAGCCTCTGGGGACTGTGTTAAGAAGGGGATTCTGAGCCCAGAGTTTTGGGCCCACGCACTTCAAATCTGAGGATTAATGATTGGTCCTCCTCTGAACTGGGGTTAAGTCTTTGCTGGTTGATTACAAATGCTCCAGATACAAATCTTTGAGGTGGAAACTTTGTGAACAACATAAATGATCACAAAACAACTCTACAGAAAGCCTTACCTTAATTCATTACTCAATGTTGTGAATTTTGAGGATTTAATGAGATATTTTAAATAAAGAAAGGAATTACTTAAAGGTTAAAGATATCTGAGACCAGCTTAAATTGGGCAATGAGAAACCTAAGTTGCCCTTTCAGGATATTACTCACCCCATAAAAACCAAATGCATTTGTTTGCAGTAAACATGTCAGAGCAGCAGCTATAGAGGACAAGTGTAGACTGGTTGCTGTCCGATCTGCCAATTTTCAGTTAAAAGACCGGGATCTGGTAAGTGACAGATTACCGTGAGAACATGTGCATCGAGATCTTTTCTGGTTCATCATTTCATCACCAACCATATGAGTGTATCAATCAAAGTTCAAGACAACTGCTGTTCTCACAGTGTATTTATATTTATAATATTTATCTAAAGGGGGAAAAAACCCTCTGTTTGATGGCAACCCTCAAGACCTGTCAAACATAAATGAGCAGTCCTAGTTCTTGCTTGTAAGGGCGGGGCAAGGCCAGATCCCTCAACTCTAAGTAAAAATATTTTTGTCCTATTCATGAGCAGATCCCGTCTCCTCTCCACACATCAGTTAATGCATCGATAAAAGGAGAGAATTATCTTACTTCAGTGTGTCCCACACTATAACAACTTGCACACTACCTCACAGTTTTTGCTATATTATCATGCCAGCTGTGATGTTACTTACTGATTTTTTTGTCTTAAATTAACTCACCTTTTTATCTAAGTAGAATATTTTTTGAATTAAATCGTCAGTGTCTTCAAAATCAGTTTTGCCTGTGAATTCATAACTTTATGGGCTCATTTTTTTCTAATATCAATTGAAAAAATACATAGCTATTAAGAGAAAAGAAGTGTTGGCCCATTAAAAAAAAAATAACTAAAAACATCTTGTGAAACCATCACTGGCATGCAGACCACATTTTGGAAAATCCTGCTTAGTTATAAGAAGGGTGCTAAGTGTGAGTGAAACTTTATGCTCTGCCCAATTCATCCCTGGAAGAGGCTGATTGGTTCCAACACTCTCCTTAATTGGCTGATCTGTCCTGGGTTAGTCACTCACCTCCTACAACTTCATTTCCTCATCTGAAGAAGTTGGACTAAATAGGCTCTGAGTTCCTCTCTAACGATCTGTGGGTTTCCAAGATTCTGTTGCCAGGCCCAGACACTGCCAAGAGCCGTGTGGCCTTGAGCTCCAGTCGGTTCCCTAGCACCGGTCCATACATGTGCTCGATCTTCCTGGGAACTTTGCAGGACTCTGCTTTTCCTTTCATTAGCAGTGGTTAGGGAATATGCCTCCCAGCCAGTGTATGAATGCAAAAGTCCCCTTTCTTTAGTTTGGATGAATTGCGGTGGAAGAAAAGGCAAGTGGACAAAAGGAATTTGGAAGGTGGCTTTGAAAGATTGCTGATTTGACCCCTCCTATTGCCTCCTCCCAGGTCTCACCCCAACTACTCTGGAATGATCCTGGGGAAAAGGAAAATGTAATTTGATTACTCCACACCTAAGGGCCCAGTGATGATAAATAATGAGAAAAATAGTGCATAATTAATAATGTGTTATCAGTCTAATAAAATAATGGCAAGTCAGCAAATCTTACTGAGCCTTTATTTCCTCATTTGGAAAAGACGGAATTTGAACTGGTATTTCGTGAAACTTCTGCCGTCTCTGAAGTTCTTTGATTGTATGACTTCAATTTTGATTTTTTTAAACAAAAAAGTGTTAGATTTTAAGTTCGATAGAATCCTTTTAAAAATCTGGCATTAGAAGACAAGAATAAAGTTACCTTTGGGATAATCATCTATGTGTAATTTTTGTAAGTTTCCTTGAAACTATGATACGGTCTATGGTACAACTTAATTGAAATGTCACTTGTCCATATTAATCGTTTTTTCATCCATTTACCTGGTCATTTTTTCTTCAGAAATGCACTGCACGCCTATTCTGTACCAGGTAGCAGAGCGTGATGATGAAGAGTGTAATTCTGGCGGCAAAATAATTTGGGATTGAATCCTATTTCCACCGCACATTAGCTCTGTGACCTTGGATAACTGACTTAATCTCCATAAGACTTGGCTCCTTTATCTATAAACCAGGAGTGACAATATATCATAATTATAGCATAATGATGGGGTTATTGACAATTAAAAGAGATATCAGGTAGAAAGTCAAGTACCCAGAATGCACTAAGCATTCAGTACATTGTAGCTGTTATCATCCTCTTCATTACCACTGTTATGGACTGAATTGTGTCCCCCCGCAAATTTATATGTTGAAGTCTCAACCCTCAGTAGGTCAGAATACGACTGTAATTGGAGATAGGCCCTTTAAAGAGGTGATTAAGGTAATGATGAAGCCATATGAGTGGGTCCTGATCCAATATGACCAGTGTCCTTGTAAGAAGAGGTGATGAATGTGCCACAACTACTGAAGCCCACACGCTCTAGGGCCCGTGTGCTGCAACTACTGAGCCCGTGTGATGCAACTACTGAAGCCCACGTGCCTAGAGCCCGTGATCTGCAACAAGAGAAGCCACCCCAATGAAAAGCCCACGCACTGCAACAAAGAGTAGCCCCCGCTCGCCGTAACTAGAGAAAGCCTGCACTCAGTAACAAAGACCCAATGCAGCCAAAAAAAAAAAAAAAAAAAATTAAAATTAAAAAAGAAACAAAGAAAAAGAGATGATGAGGACACAGACACACACGGAGGGGAGACCATGTGAAGACACAGGGAGAACACAGCCATCTACAAGCCAAGGAGACAGGCCCCAGAATGAAATTAACCCCGCTGACATCTTGATCTTGGACTTCTAGCCTCTGAATTGCAGGGAAATAAATTTCTGTTGTTTAAGCCCGCCAGTCTGCGGTAGTTATTATAGCAGCCCTAACTGACTAATACAATTGTCTTCTACATCACTGATATCATCATCATCACCATCATCGTGTGCTGGGATTCAAAGACGATTATGCTAGTAACTCTTTTTCAGGAAATTCACAATATAATAGAGGGAGACAAGCACATAGACAAATATACTTTACAATACAAGCTAAGGACAAAAATAAACGTCTGTTTGGGGCTTCCCTGGTGGCGCAGTGGTTGAGAGTCTGCCTGCCGATGCAGGGGACATGGGTTCGTGCCCCGGTCTGGGAAGATACCACATGCCGCGGAGCGGCTGGGCCCGTGAGCCATGGCCCCTGGGCCTGCGCGTCCGGAGCCTGTGCTCCGCAGCGGGAGGGGCCACAGCGGTGAGAGGCCCGCGTACCGCAAAAAAAAAAAAGTTCTGTACATCCCCATAAGAGCACAAGAGAGGGAAGGCTTTACCATATGGAGGTGGGGGGTACTTAAAGAGAAGTAAAGGAGAAAAAGGGGGTTATAAAGTATACCAGTCCTGAAAAGACCAGGGAAGGTCACTTGATAAATAAGGTGGGCCAGGGCATCTTAGGCAAAGGGACAGCACATGCAGTGGAATTCGTGGGTGACAAGGACATACTTCAGGATTTGTTATTTAGGAGTCATTTGTTCTGTAACATGGAACCTGACCTGTCTGTGATGGAGAGAAAGTTAAGTCCTAACCAAAACCAAGTGAGATGCCATTAATCAGCTGGATAAGCTGGTGCCCGGACATTCATTTCCACTGTCTAGATAATGTAAGGATATAGGCACAAAAAGAGAAATTCCCATTTTCATCCACCAGAAGCATTTAGCAAGCCTAGTTTTTTTTGTTTGGAAGCTAAGGTAACATGACACCTCAGCTTTAGCTCAGAATGGGTAACAGGACAATGAGAGTGGAGGAGAAATAACCTAGTTCCGAAGAGGTAGTTAAAACGTAATCCATTTGTTCTGGTGTGTACATCTGTGGGGATTTATAACATACAAAAATACGATTATCACTTGCCTCACATAAATCCCTCATTATAAATTCAAAACAATTATACCTTTAAATGAACCAGAATAAGCAACGTGGGGGAGGTAATATTATTCCCTGCCTGCGTGGTGGATTGTTGAGGATTAATGAGCTAATGTCTGTAAAGCTCTCTAGCAAAGCAGAAGAAAAGAACTGGAAAGCTAGCAGGTGTTATTATCTCCTCCCACACCCCCTGCAAAGCTAAAAGACCAAACACAGAACAGTCTGTCTCAGCTTTTTATCTTTTCTAATATAGCAAAAAATGATTAAAGAACATTTTGTTAAAAGACAGAAAGCAATTCCCCATTTTGCTAATATGGCACCTTAATTGCTCCTGTTTCTTCATCTTTATTCTCATCCATCCATGGTTGTAATCATTAACCTATTTTGTATTTTAACTACTTCTGTATTTTGCAGTAGCTTGTTTGTGTTTCCATAAGGTATCATATGATGTGTTCATGTTGCTACACAATCTTCATAACAGTTTTTAAAGTATTATGTTGATGTATAATTCATATACCATTAAATTAACCCATTTTAGTGTATGATTCAGGGACTTTTTTTTTAAGTTTTTAAAATTTTTATTTATTTATTTATTTTTGACTGCATTGGGTCTTTATTGCTGTGCGCGGGCTTTCTCTAGTTGTGGTGAGCGGGGGTTACTCTTCGTTGCAGTGTGCGAGCTTCTCATCGTGGTGGCTTCTCTCACTGCGGAGCACAGGCTCTAGGTGCACAGGCTTCAGTAGTTGTGGCACATGGGCTTCAGTAGTTGTGGCTCACGGGCTCTAGAGCACAGGCTCAGTAGTTGTGGTGCGTAGGCTCAGTAGTTGTGGCACACAGGCTTAGTTGCTCCGCTGCATGTGGGATCTTCCCGGACCAGGACTTGAACCTGTGTCCCCTGCATTGGCAGGTGGATTCTTAACCACTGCACCACCAGGGAAGCCCAAGAGTTTTTGATATGTTCTGAACTTATGTTCTTTGTTAGATATGATTAGCAAGTACTTTCTCCCAATCTGTGGCTTTTCATTTCCGTAGTAGTATTTGTTTGAAGAAGAAAAGTTTTTCATTTTGATGAAGTCCAATTTATCAAATTTTTACAGATCATGCTTTTGGTATCATACCTAAGAAATCTTTGCCTTACCCAGGGTCACAAAAATATTCTCCTTTGTTGTATCCTAAAGTTTAGTTCTTATATTTAGGCCTGTGATCCATTTTGAGTTAATTTTTGTGTCTGGTGTAATACAAGGTCTAAGTTTTTTTGTTTTGTTCTTTTATTTTTGTGCATGTGGATAGCCAGTGGTCCCACTACCATTTGTTGAAAAGACTGTCCTTTCCCTATTGAATTGCCTTCACACCTTCGTCAAAAGTCAACTGACCATAAATATAACAGTTTATTTTTAGACTCCCAATTTTGATTTATTCACATCTATCCTTATGCCAGTACTGTACTGTCTTGATTTCTGTAGCCTTAAAATAAGTTTTGAAATCAGGTTGTGCAAATACTCCAACTTTGTTCTTCTTTTTAGACTTTCTTTTGTCTCTTCTTTGTGACAATTTTTTTTTTTGGGGGGCCATGCTGCCCTGGCATGCTGGATCTTGGTTCCCAGACCAGGGATATAACCTGGCCCTGCAGTGAAATTGCCGAGTCCTAACCACTGGACTGCCAGGGAATTCCCTCTCTGTGACAATTTTTAATGGTTGCAGGATAGTTCATAAAACAGATGTTTTACAATAAATGTACTTCCTCATTTAATTGTTCCAGTCTTATTTTTTGTATTGTTGTTGTTAACTTTGTAAAGAATATCTTTATGCCTATATCTCTTGTTTCCTCTTGGTTGTAGAGTTTCTTAAGGTGAATTCCTGGGAGAGGGGCTACTGGATCCAAGGCTACGAGTGCGTGTTCCCTCCTGTTTTGTGTAAAGGGGCAGCCCTGACAGGGAGGGCAGTGATTTTCACACTGAGCCGCTAACGCTTGTTGAGCACTTAGCAGATGCCACGCATTGCGTTGTTAAATGCTTCACACCCTTTATTTCACTGACTCTTCACAACTACTCTTAAAGTAGATGTGATTATCTCCACTTAACAGAAGAAGAGTCAAGTACTTGGACCTAGTTTGACCAGCAGATAGATGGCAGGGCCAAGACTGCAGCCCAGAAGTCTCCCTGATTTCCAGCTGAAATATCTTGGCTCGTCGTAAGCAGTTGTGATTTGCTCGCTGGGAGAATCATTTGGGAAGGAATTCACTCATCCGCTTCCTCAGTCTTCACCAGACATCATCTTCCCTGAGTGTCTTTATCAACACTTTCATTACTTGTCACAATAGCTGCATGAGGACTTGTGGACTGAGGTGACCCATTTTATAGGCAGGAAAAACTGTTAGGAGCTTAATAGAACTACCAAGAAATTAAAGATCAACCACCGGAGGAGGCCGGGAAATGATTCTGACGCTTTAATTAAGGCCTCCTAGCCTTCTTCGGTCTCTCATAAGTGACTATTGAACAAAGGGACAGCTTCCTATTTTGGTTTCATGTTAAATTTTGAGAGTGAGGATTCAGCTGAAGTCTTTCCAGGCTTGGGGCTGGGCTTTTGCACCCTCTATAGATATTCTAACTCCATATCTTTTTCCACACTCTCTTCCCACCCAAGATCTCACAAGCCTGTTAAACTGAGGACGCGGTATCTCTTGCTCCCTTGGCCTGGAGTGTGTACCGAGAAAAGACTGGGACGTGACGGAGTGCACAGCGGAGGGGCCGTCCCACCGAACAAAGCGAGTGTCTGGGCCGGGGAGGACATACAGCATCGCTGTCCTCGCTCAGAGGAGCAGCCGCGGACAAAGCAGCTGGGGCCCTGCCTGCGAGCCCGCAGCTCCGAGTAATGGAGGCTCTGAGCTCAGCTGAGCAGGCCCTATGCAGGTGGCCCAGGCCAGGAGAGCCTGGGTGTCTGCTTTGTCCAGGTGGGAATCTGGGCTGCCTGGCCCAGGTCTAGGCCACGCTCAGTCAGAAGCTGGCACGGATGATGGCACTGGGTCTGGTTTCATTCCAGGGCTGTGCCCTGAAACAGCATGAGGCTGAAAGTAGCTCTCCCTTCCCTGGGGAGATGCTGAGGACATGCAAAGCTAACGCTTCATGCTCCCCGACCCCACCCCTTCTAACCACCTACAGCAGAACTAACCCCACATCCAGGCTATTTAGTTTTCAAATATAGTCCTCTGCCCAAAATGACCTTCCCATTTCCCTATCTGCATTCTTCCAAGAGAGGCTCAAATCCTACCTAAATCATTGATTCTGCATGAACACCTTCTGCCTGCTAGGGGCCCATGCTGATCTGGGGGTTGTCCTGGGGTCCCTGGTACGTGAACCATCTCTCCTTCCCCAGTGGTTGCTCAGCATTCTGTCTCTATCGCTGGTAGAGTTTTTACGCAGCTGGGCTGTCATTCTGCTCCACCATCTGAGGCCCGGCTCTGGAGCTTCTTCTCTTTTTTTTTTTTTTGCATCACGCGGGCCTCTCACTGTTGTGGCCTCTCCCGTTGTGGAGCACAGGCTCCGGACGCGCAGGCCCAGCAGCCACGGCTCACGGGCCCAGCCGCTCCGCGGCATGTGGGATCTTCCCGGACCGGGGCACGAACCCGTGTCCCCTGCATCGGCAGGCGGACTCCCAACCACTGCGCCACCAGGGAAGCCCTGCATCTTCTTTTCTTTCTCTTGATTCTGAGCTTCTCTCTCTCAGCCTCTGGCTCAGCAAGCTGATTCTCATCTCCTGGTTCTTAATATTTAACCACGAGATTCTTTTGTTGTTGTCGTTTTCCTCATCACCTCCCTGTAACAAGGGAGGTAAGTGTTTCTTGTCATGTGCTCTGGGAAACACTGTTATACTTGTAACCCCAGCTTGGAGGACTGGCTCAGATTCTGATTGCTCCCTTGACTCAGTTTGATTTTGGCCTTGTTATCCCAGGACAGACCTAAGCTATGACCATCCAGCCATACATCCTCTGCAGCAAGAACTGTCTTCCTTCCTTAAATATATATAGATTTTAGTTGTAAACGGCTTTTGCTGTAGAAAAAATTACCTTATAGCGAAGGAGGTAGAGTTGCGATGGTAGATGGAGCTGGGTGTGGAGAATAGATTCCTCTGAACTTCTGGAAAATGTTCTTTTTGCAGAGGGGATTGAGAGTGAGGATTGGGGTTCAGTTCAACGGGTCCCCCATAATTATAGAGACTGGTCAAGAGGGGACCAAGCAGAGGACCCTTCTGGCCTCCTTGTATCTTTTGAGTGCTGACCACGTTTTCCTTCTGAAGCTCTCTCCTGCCTCAATTCTTTTCCTACTTTTGCATACCTTCTCAGTCTTCCTTGCTGGGTCCTCTTTTTTTACCCACTTCTTAAATGTTGGTGTTCCCTAGAGCTCCCTTTTCTTCTTTTCTCCATTGACCCACTATGTGATCTCAATCTATCCATCCCACCAATTTAACTTCCACATATTTGTTGAGGATCCTCAAATGTACCTCCAACTTAACCATCTTCTGGAACTGCAGACCTGTGGATAATCAGCTGTGTCCTGCTCTGCCTTTCCCTTTCCCCTGGGGACACAAACATGCCCAAACAATCTAATCCTCATTTCTTAGAGACAGGCTATGGGAGCTGAGGACAGAATGAGGCATTGGCTCATCCGTCTACTCATCCATTCCGCAAACACCATGCCTCCTGCTGTTTGCCAAGCACTGGATCAGACACCAGGAAACGAAAGAGGAGTAACGCACGGTGCCCATTGTCAAGAGCCCAGATATGTGTAACATACAGAAACATAACATATAATACAATGTGGTTAACGCAATACTTGACATATATAAACAAAGTAGGATGGGCACCAGATGTGGGAATTACTAAATCTGCCTGTAGAATACTTCAAAGGTAGGGTACCTGGAGAAATTCCTGGAGGCCTCTGGGTTCTGATGCATGTGGGCATTCAAGCACTTACAGACAGGTGCTCAGTAAATATTTAGCACCTGTGAGCATGGGCACCAGTGCTAAGAATGGTGGAACAGGAAGAATGAAGGTGAAGGCATTGCTGATATCGTGGAGCACCCATCCTGACCCTGATCTCCAGACTTCTTTCACATGACGGAAGAGTAGACCACTCACTCTCTTTTTAAAGCCCCTGCAAACACTTTCCTTGCCACCTAACAAAATTCTTAACTGACATGGAAAAGAATCTTAGAGGTCAACTAGCCCTGTGTAGAGCAGAGCTCTGAATCTTATACCTACTGTTAAACCTGAGGTTCTCTGCAGTTGGACATGGGGCTGCGCCCCCCATTAACCTTCCTACCCTGTGACTGCCCGTGATGCCCTTCTGCAGACCCCTAAGTCTCCAGGGAAGATAGCCTGCAGACCACCATGTCCTCTCTTTCTCTCTCTCTCTTTTTTTGTTTTTTTTTTTTTTGGTTGAGGAAATAAAAACCCTGAGAAATCAAGTAATATGCCCAAGGTCACACAGCTAGATTGTGCTAAAGCCAAACCTGGATTAAAATTTTAGTGCTCTGCCCACGGTTTTGCTTTAGTTTTTTTCCCTTTACAACTCTGATTTGCTGAGATTGAAAGAGATAAAGCAAAAATGCTAATGAAGTATGGAAGTTTAGACTCCGAAATGTAGGAATTAAAAAGAGGGGGAAAAAAGGAGTAAGGAAGAGACAGGAGAAAACACCGGACTGCAGCGTAGAGACTGTTATCTGTTAACTTACTATTTGTCCGGGGTTACTTGGGGAGGCTGAGAAATCTTGGTCCCCTAATACTGCCTTGTCACTGCTGTGGTAGATTTTCTTTCCTAGCGTAAAAATATTACTGTAATCAATCAGGCATTCTGCAGATTCCACAGATCACGTGTATGTGCACAGCACTGTGTGAGGTGCTGTGTAGATACAAAGGAATAACAGAGATGGCTCTGCCCAGGAGGTACTGCTCTGGGGATTTTTGCCCAACTTCAACGTCCACTTAACTTCCCGCTCTGCACCCATTCACAGAAAGCTGACAGCCTACAGAAATGCACCCTGGGCCCAGCTGATTGGACCAGAGGTGTCCATTTGACCCACAAAGAATCAATCAGTAAGGTAAAGTAAAGTAAAGTGGTACTCACCACTGGGACCACTAGTGGTGAGTAAAACGGACACAGGCTTTTGCCTTTGCAAAATTTATAGTCCGGAGGAGAGGGCCTAAATAATAAACAAATCCAAATTATAAAACTGTGAATTATAATCGTCACTTTGCGGGGACAGTGGCGTTGGACCTCGGGAGTCATCCATTCAGATCACTATCTTTGGGAGGCCCTGAGGTGAGGGCAGGGGTGTGAGGTACCCGGCAAGGCTGGCTTGAAAAGACCGCTGGGTCAGAAACAGCTCTGCTCCCTGAGCAATAATATGTAAGTGTCGGTCTATGCTAAGAGATACTGCCCTGGAGGAAACTGAAGGTGGCCTGAGAAGACAGTGTTTGGACCCCGGCTGTGTCCTCGTCCTCGGGGTGTCAGGGAGTGTTCGCAAGGTCAGCTCCAGGCCGGACCTCTTCCTGGACCCTCAGGTCTATGCTGGGCCGCCTGCTGTGCCTCTCCGCTTGGATGTCCCTTAAGCCCCTAACGCCCAACACCTCCAAAGCAGAAGCTGTCATCACCCTGGTCCTGCCTCTCTCTCTATTCTCCTCCATTTCAGCCTTGGGCATCACCATCCACGCCGCCATACAAGCAAGAATCTCTAGCCTGCCCCTCTAGCCCTTACTTCCCACTTCAATGAGTCTCCCAGTTCATTCATTCATCCACAGAGGTGAACAAAATCCAGAGGTGAACAAAACAGTCCCTTCAGCTTCTGGAACTTTGCCGCCCACATATAAGTCTTTCCTCTGCCCTGTGCATCCTGCCCTTCCGGTCACTGCCCCGGCTTAGTCTCCTCCACACTTCAGCTGCGGCTCCAGCCCCCTCATCTCCCTGCCACTGCCCTACCCTCCTGATCTCATCCTCACACCCTGACTAGCTTTCACTCCAAAATGCAAATCTGTGTCTCTCCCTTGCTAAAAATGTAAATTAAATTAAACTAAATAATATTGGAGCTGCCAACTTTTTCTTTTGCCAAATAAATCATTCGAAATGATAACCATTTAAAGATCACTATCTTGACTTCCCTGGTGGTGCAGTGGTTAAGAATCCGCCTGCCAATGCAGGGGACACGGGTTCAAACCCTGGTCCGGGAAGATCCCACATGCCACGGAGCAACTAAGCCCGTGTGCCACAACTACTGAAGCCTGCGCACCTAGAGCCCATGCTCCGCAACAAGAGAAGCCACTGCAATGAGAAGCCCGCGCAACGCAACAAAGAGTAGCCCCGGCTCGCTGCAACTAGAGAAAGCCTGCATGCAGCAATGAAGACCCAACCAGCCAAAAATAAATAAATATCACTATCTTTTCATAAAAAAAGGTCATTGTAACCAAACAGTTAAAAAAAAAGGAATATAATTTTAGGGAGGAAGAAATGTCCTTTAAAGGAGACAGATGTCCATATTTTTCTCATTTCAGCAAGACCTGTGAAAACTCCATCATGGCAGACTGGGAACCGTGGGCCTGTGGATGGACAACCAGCCTCCCCAAGATGCACCCAAACTCCCGGCCCTGCCCTCCTCTACCGACCCCGCCTCCCACCCAGCCCTGCCTGGAATTGGCAATGCAGAACCCCTTTGGCTTCTCCCACAGACCCTGGTGTTCTTGCCCGACGACACATTTGTTCTCTCTCTTCCATTTTGCCGGGAAGGCTCATGCCACCTTGCTTGGCTGGGCTACTCTCACTCACCTCCGAGGCCCAGCCCAAGCATGAGCTCATCCAGGAAGCCCTTGGCTGTTGAAGCCTCCCCACAGCCTCCATACACACGTACACTCTGCGCTCCATAGCACGCGGCAAATCTCTTTTTAGCTCTTGCTGACCCAAGTCCTTAATTTATAGCCCAGATTGCCTCCCCCTGTCCCCATTGTACGGTCTGCAAGGTCACCCCGGTCATCTAGACTTTAGAAGTACTTCTGCTTCTGCAGAGATGGAAGTTACCACCCTCCCAGCTCTCCTGATTCCTGACCCTTGCCACGCCCCCTTTGTCTATTGCAGCCCACCCCAACCCCCTTAGGGTTTCTGAGCCTACCTGGGGGGCTGCCGGTCCCACACTCAGTCTGCATCCTGCTTCCCTGCTGCCTCTTGGGTCCTCACAGCAGCTTTTCCGTCTCCTTCCCACAAGTAACAGCAGAATACCAGACTTACAGAAGGTTTGAGGGAGAGAGGGATTAGTCTGCAGTCAAGGATCGTACAGGCAGCAGCTTAAAAGTATGTATGAAATAGCAGTGTTCCTTAATTCTACCAACCGTTCTGTGGCTTCAGCTATGGCCCACAGAGAGTGCCCTTAGATGTCTGCCCTGGGGTGAGGTTCGTCTCTTCCTGAAGCCCATCAACACATGCATATTTTCTTTTCACTCACCAGTCCCCATTCCTGTCATTTCCCTGTGTTTCAGTCTGCATTCGCTCCCCTCACTGGGATCTGGGTTTGTCTTCGGATGTCCAACACTCACGAATGAATAAAAGAGTGTGCCCCCCATGGCAGCATACTCCAGCAGCAGGAGCCCTGAAGCCAGTTTCCCCGCCTCCTTAGGCAGGGGTGAGCTCCCTCTGCCACCAGGCTCTGTGAGTGGGAAGGGGGCAGTCCAGAAAGCAAGTCCCTGGGGTCGGTGGGATTTGGTTTATTTGTTTGGGTTAGTGATTTTTATTTTTTCTTAGCGATTTGTCAGCACAACTTCTCTGCTAAGCAGGAGCTTCTGGGGACAGGGACTTACTTATCTTTATCTCTCCAGGATGAAGCATTCAGTAAATGTTTGCTGAACGAATTAAAGAGCTCATGAGAGGAACTAACTGAGCTTAACAAATAGTGAGCAAGGAAGAAATATTTGCTGAAGAATAGAACGAATCTGTGGCTTGGTGAATACATCCTAAACGGCTGTACCCTTACTCCACTTCTTAGCAGACTCATCTTTCTGTTTGACTCAGGCAGTTAACATGACCCCAACTCCTCATGACATTCAGCTTGGTGTGACCTTGGGTTGCATACAGTCTAGTGGCTAAGGACTCAGGCTCTGCAGTCAGATAGATGAAGGTTCAAGTATCTGTTGCTTGGGAATTCTATATGACCTTGAGCAGGGCACACAGTTTAAGTCTGATTTTCCTCCTTTTAAAATTCAGAATGGTAACAGTACTGACTCAAAAGGTTTGAAGAAGGATCAATGGGGATAACCCACCTAGCGTGCATAGCATAACGCTTTAATGCCTAGCACATAGCAAGCACTCAATAAATGTGAGTGCTGTTATTAAGTATTGCCATTGTATTCTCATTATCATCCCAGGTGTCTGGGCTCAGTGAGAAGGCTCTAAGCCCCTTCCCAGGACAAAGGTTTCACCTCTCTGGAGATTATAGTTACCCCTCTTTGCCAGGTACAGTGGCACTAGGTAGAGATGTTCTGATAATTCTAAGTGGGTGGTCTTTAAGCCTGGTTTGGAGAGTGGGTGGTTTGTTTAAACAGCCTAATCTATTTTTTCTCTTTTAACAAAACTTTACAAGAAATGCCAACACACAACAGGATCAAAGAGAAGTGTTAATGAATGCAGCTTCTAGGGTCATTTGCTGGAATTCTAACTCCTTCAGTTACCAGTACGTGAGATTGCCCAAATTATCCAGCTAAGCCTCAATGTTCGCATCTTCAAAATGGGCATAATAATGGTACGCACATGACAGGGCAGTTGCATGAGCTAATGAATATAACAAAGGCACCTGCTGTGTGCTCAAAGGTTAGCATTTATTATATGAGCATCTGATGGTGGAAGAGAGGATAAACCAGCTCCCAAGCATGGTTCAGGCGTTTCCACTGGAACCATGTTTTAAAACTCCAGATCTTACTAGTTACATTGTTCTGATTTTGTTGCAGGAAGGGGGACCCCTTCCAGGGTCCCAGAGTGGGCTGTTGTCTAACACTCGGAAATGAATTGTCCGAGGAGACACACGTGCTGACAAAGCAAAAGACTTCATTGGGAAGGGGCGCCCGGGCAGAGAGCAGCAGGGTGAGGGAACGCCGGAGAGCTGCTCTGCCACGTGGCTCGCAGTCTCGGGTTTCATGGTAACGGGGTTAGTTTCCGGGTTGTCTCTGAACAAGCATTCTGACTCAGGGTCTTTCCTGGTGGCGCGCACATGGCTCAGCCAAGATGGATTCCAGTGAGAAGGATTCTGGGCGGTTGGTAGGACATATAGGCTGGCGTCTTCTCTCTCCTTTTGACCTTTCCGGAATTCTTCCAGTTGGTGGTAGCTTGTTAGTTTTGTGTTCCTTACCAGGACCTCCTTTTGTTAAGATAACTCATGCAAGTAGCTAGTACATTGCCTGGCCAGGGTAGGCAGTTTCAGTCAGTGGTTCCCCTAACAATTTTACATCTGTCTAGATTGGTGCCACGATGCCCAGGAACATTGCAGAATGCCTTTACTATGACCAAGCTCTTAGTTTTCTCCATGAACCCTAATATGACAGAAAACTGCTTTGGAAAATCTCAGTTCTTCCCTAAGCTGAGGGTCACGTCATTCATCCTTGACTTTAAAAGCTGTATTTATAGATGGGAAGGGAATCGCATCTAAATCATGCAGGCCCTGCCCGTGTCACACTCAGTTTAATTGGACTCACTCTGAAAAGGATGGCCCTGCCTTTTTATTAGTTAATCAAGAAAAATAGAAACAATTATATGGTCCAGGATGCACCCTGAACCCTTTTCAAGGGCAGTAATAACATGTCCTGCCTGAATCAATTTGAACTAAACTGGATTGCTTTGATCTAAAAAATACTGCAACTTTTACAAATGTGTCATTTTTGCAGACATATTTTTTCCAGTTATATAAAGACCACAGATGAGTCACATGTCATTTGTAAACCCAAAAGGAACTAGATTACGGAATAGATATACCTGAAATCAAAACAAGATTTATAAAAACCACACCAGGATTTTCTCCAGTAAAAAGAGATGATTTTCAAAAATCAGGAAAAATAAATAAATATTAGCACTATTTCCTAGATTTTTCAGTCTAAATAGTCAAAGTAATAAGATCCAGGTTTAATTGGTTCCATGGATCCTTGATTAGCTGGAATTCTTTGGGAATAGCATGCTTTGGTTCATTGGATTTTCTCTACCTTGTAAGAAATTTTTCTAGAACATAGCTTTATCCTTCCCTTCCTCCTTCCTTCCTCTCTCCCTCCTATTTTCTCTCCTTCCTTTCTTAAAAATGAATATAAGGGATAGAATTTAATCTTTCAGGTCTTCTGGACAATCATTCTGAACACAAAAATTCACTGTTCAGTCTTGAAATAAGGAAGTTGGCTTGATTAATTCTCTGGACAATTGAATAGCAAATAAGTTTATGGTTATTTGACAAATCCCTAGTCTTTCTCTGTGATATAGTCTTCATTTATTTTCTTTATGGCATGCAATACTCTCTGAAAATAAACTATTCATTTTTGTGTGTGTTTCCTATCTCCCTGGCCCCCTCAAATGTAAATGCCATGGGGCAGGGAGCCTGTCTACTTCCCACCTGAATCTTTAGCGTTTCGAGGTGCCTGGCATGAGTCAGCCACTTCATAAGTATTTGCTGGATAATGAATACCTTGGTTTTTATCACCAAAAAGTCGAGTCTAAACATTTCTCCTTGGCTCTGGCTCAACGACGCCTTGCCAAAATGCCATCCCAAGAAGTCCTTGCTTTTCACCACGTGAGGCTCCAAAAACTATATTATAAAGTTGATCAATACAAAGCAAATTCTATTTTCTCAGAAGGAGGGGGAACCTCTTCTGAGGTAAAGGTATTCAATTTGAGAATATCTTAAAAGAACCCATATGTGTACCCAAAATAATAGCGAAAGGACAAAAAAACCTCTCTAAACCACTATAAACAGCTGCAATATTAAAATTATCTGCTCGATCACTGGTCTTTAAACTGTGCTCCTCAGCCCTGCAGGTTCAGCCCGGGACTTCCTTGAATGGCAGAAGGGGAGTCTCACGAATGGGCCCCCACTCCCTCAACTCTCCCCCGACACCCAACCCTTCGGTTATACTTAAAGAAAGACTTCCGTGGTTAAGGAAGGCTTGAAAACCAGAGTTCTAGATCTAGATTACCACCACCTCTCACTGTACGCCACAGCGCCCCAGCTGATTTCTATTCACTTAGCCATTCAGAAGTATTTCCTGAGCGCCTCCAGTGCACCGGCCTGGATATGCATCTTCAGATCAAGCAAAGTCTCTGTCTTCATGGCGCTAGTCTTCCGCTGGGTGAGACTGCCAAAACCAAACCAATAAATACGTGTGCCAGATAATAAGTGGAAAGGAGAGCAAGAAAGCAGGGTGAGGGGCTGGGCAGGGGATGATGAGGGAAGGCCTTACTGATAAGGTAACATTGGAGTCAAGGCATGAAGGAAGTGAGGGCCCAGCTGGTCAACTTTTGTTTTGGCCTCACCACCCAGCATGCGAGATCTTAGCTCCCCAAACATGGATTGAACCCAGGCCCACAGCAGTGAAAGCACCAAGTCCTAACCACTGGACTGCCAGGGAATTCCCAATTTCTGAGGCAAGAGTGTCCTACCCCGAGGGAAGAGCAAGGGCAAAGGTTCTGAGGCAGAAGTGTGCTTGATGCCTTCAAGAAATAGGAAGGAGGCCCGTGAGGCCACGATGGGGAACAGCAGGGGATAAGTCGGAAGGTCAGGTCGGGCCGGGCATGACTGGCCTGAGCAACCTACCACCACCTTGGGTAATGGCAGCCCCAGACCCGTCTACTCTGCCAGCCTCATGGGAACTTCCACAGAGAAAAAGCATACAGAAAGATGATGATACAAAGTCAAGCCAAGACCACAAAGATGCCAGAGCTTCTAACCTCTTCCAACCTCACCCCATAAGTTGCACTCCGATTGCTTGGGCTTAAGAAGATCATTGACTGGGCCATATCAGTCCATCTAGTGCTCAGAGACCAAACAGAGAGGGAGCCGCAAAGTGCTGTGGCCGGAGGGGTGATCTGGACCGCAGCAATCAAATCTCAGTCAGACGTGCATCCTTTACCTCCCAGACCCCTCTTCTCCACTGAGTGCTAGGCGTTTGCTAACTGCTTCAAAAATAGTCTCATACAGAATCTTCATTGCAACCTTTGCAGGATACCTATCAGTATTGTCATGTGACAGATGGAGAGACTAAGACTCAGAAAGATGAAGGAATTTGCCCAAGGTCAGACGGTGTGAGATGTGAGCTCCAAAGCTCACTCTCGTCCTCCGCCAATGCATTTCCACTCTGGGAAGAGGGTGTGTGGGCAGAGATGAGCAGGAAGTTCTAAGAAGCCTTTCCCACCTAAGCCAAAAATAACTCCAACCTCTATTTGTCATCCAAGATTATCATTATGAATGCCCTCCATTGAAATACATTATAATTCAGTCACACCCCATGACGTGCCCGGTTCAGTTTACCCGTACACGTTGTCCCCAACTAGCTGTGCATTTACTGGTAGTTTTCCTTCTAGCACTACTTGCTGCCATCTGGGTTTCTCAGCAACTTCTGGTCTTGTCAGTAGCTTCACGCACTACTGCTGTGAGCAGGCCTGAGGGGGAGTCTGCCTTTCCTATGAGTTCCTGAGAGCTTTTAGCTGCTCAAAGACCTTTTCTCTGATTTCAGTGTTCAGAGTTGTACTCTGAATGGCTGGCGTCACCAAACACCCAATTTCAGCAAAATAGAGGTACTTCTTCTCAACAGCTTGCTAATCAAATTGAGCTGACATATTGAACTGCTTATTACTTAAACTTTCAATTTTACTTAAAAAAAAATTTTTTTTTGGCCATGCCCCACAGCATGTGGGATCTTACCTCCCTGACCAGGGATCGAACCTGCAACCCCTACAGTGGAAGCATAGCGTCTTAGCCTCTGGACTGCCAGGGAAGTTCCTAAACTTTTAATTTTAGATTTACAGAAAAGTCGCAAAGCCAATACAGGGAGCTCCCCTGTACTCTTCACCCAGCTTCTCTTAATGTTAACATCTTACATAACCACGGTTCAGTTGTCAAAACTAAGAGATCAACATTGGTTGTGTATGTACTTTTAATACGCTATAGACGTGAATGCTACATTATATATTGGATATTTTCTGGTTTTCTAGAAGATCTCATTTGTACATAATAGTCTAGGAAGCCAGTTTCCTCTTGATGACTCAGCTTGTGAAGCTGTTTGTGAAAAGGTGTTCAATTTCCCCCTACCCCACTGGAAAGTTTACAGCTGTTGCAAATCCAAACTTTTGGTCCTTTTCTTCTTTATTTTAGAGCTGAATTAAGAGAAATAATAGAATGTACTTACAACAAAACAGCAGCTAAGTACATAATTTCACCTCACCAGCTTGATTTGTGTATCAAGTCCGCAGGTTTGCACCTATGTGTAAATACTACTTACCTAAGCAATTATGGAAGAACAGATAATGCTGCATTTATTTTATCTGATCCAGTGAATAAAATCCATCCTGCAATTTCTCTCTTCCTTAGATTTCAGAAAACTTGAATACAGTCATTGGTTAGTGTGAGTATTTCTAAGGAAAACTGTTAGAGTGGGATGACTTTCCTAGTTCTCTAAAGCGTAACAACCAGGCAATACAAACAAACAAAGAAAGCTAAAGAGAACAGAAGGAGTGAGAGGGAGAGAGAAAAAGAGGTATTTTGAAATTGTTGAGGCAGAAAAGAAATCAGGAATGAACTTGTAATAAATTCGGGTGGCAGAAAATGGGATAAGAGGAAAACCAGGAGACTTTGTTGTCCTAGATCAGGTCCCCTGGACAGAAATTCTGAGACCGAGATTTGGGAGATCTCAGGAACGGCACCTTGAAGGAAATGAGGTAAGTGGGACTGGGCAAAGGGAGAAATTCGAATGCGATGCTGTTGCAGCAGAAGCCTTGGCCTGTCCGGTCCAGCTGAGAGCTCTGGAACTGAGCCAGTCCTTTAGAGTTGTCCCAAATGGATGCTTTGTACCCTCACATCAACCAGTCCTCGGATATGGGCTATCCCCAGGAAGGAGCAAAGCAGTTTGCCCTTCTGAGAGCAATTCCCAGAGATGGACTGAGCCCTGAGTTGTCAAATACCAACCTGCCTGACAGCTGGGGGAAGGAGTTTCTTGGCCCTGCCGGGAAATCTGGGTAGCACGCCAGAGCATCGACCACATATGGTATCCTCAACCGGGAGAAGACAATGTTGCAGGAAAGGAGTGGTCAACTGTATGGACTGTATCTGAAAGGTTGACAGTTGAGGATAGAGACGTGCCCAGATGGAGGACTTGGTGACCTGAACCAGAGAATTTTGGTGGAACTGGAAGTATGCAAATCCAGTTGAAGGGACTGAGAAGAGAATGAAGGTGAGGAAATGGAGACAGAGAAGAGATCATTCTTTTGAGAATCTTACCAGTCAATAGGAACAGAGAGATTGGGTGTTAAATAGAGAAACACATGGAGTCAAGGGAGGTTTGTTAAGTTGAAAGATACCCAGAACATGTTTGCTGATAAACAAGAGGACATGAACGATGGGGGAAATTGAAATGCAAGAGAGGGAGGGCGTGGTTGCAGGAACCACGTTTCTGAGAAGGTGAGAAGGAGCGGGATGCAGGGCACAATTGGAGGGTGTGGCCTTGGATCAGGGAAGGACACATCACTCATAGTAGTAACAGGGTGGGCCTCCAGTGAGTACTAGGTGACTTTTACCTCCCTGACTGTATTTGACAGATAGAGGAGAGCTATACCAGGCCTAAATGTAGCCATCAGATTCCCTCTGTCTGGAATTTGGAATAGGGATTAAGAGACAGAGATCAGTTTCTTGAAAGGTGATTTGAACCCAGGAGCTCAGGAGTGGCTATTTGTCATCTACCACGTGTTCTGGGAAGTGGAGAGAGCAAGAAGCAGGTGTTCGTAGAGACAGAAATGAGACAGGTTGCAAATCCAGGATCTGGGACAGAGTCTTATCTACCCTACGGAGCACTGGCTGATATTGATGTGCAGTTAGCCTCAGTCCAGATACCCCAGAAGGCATCCTTGATTTAAGTCAGCCTTCAGCAGAGAGAGTTATTTTGCCACATAACTCAGGCTCTTTCCTGGGACTGTATCATGGATCTTGTACAAAAAGGGTGCTTCCAGTGCCATTCCACGTGTGGAAAAACTGGATGTAAGAAAATCTAAAGCCGTAAGGAGCAATTAAAATAAATATGAGCTAGTCTTTCAATAAATAGTATCTAGCCACTCCATTATTATGAAGACTGGATAGAAGCAAAAAAAAATCAAAATAGGACACGATTCAACACACATTATTATAGTATTGTAAAAAAGTGCGTTTGAAAAAGATGCACGAAAATACACCAAAATGGCAACAGTAGTAAAATATCAAGGTAAACGAGATCATGTGTGTTTTCTCTTAATTTTCTCACTTTTATTTCTAAAATGTGGCTATATTATACAGATGATTTAAAACAATTCTTTCTCCTAACACTCAGAGCTGAGCAGTTTCTGGGAGCCCCTCAAGTCATCACAGATCATATACCTAAAAGGAAGGAAAGGGTCAACTTGAGAATTGGGAAGTCGTTGTTGACATCAATGGGACGCCCACCTACCGAATGGGGACATGAATGACAGTCCCTCAGTCAAGCCTAGGAGGAGAACAGGGTGACCCCTTGAACACGATCAGATCTTGCAGCTTCTTCCCACTGCAGGAATACTGCCACGAAACAGCTGTGAAACAGATAAAGAGGCTGGGCCACGTCCTCCTCCCAAGTGATTGCAAGTGACCGGCTGCTGG
This sequence comes from Phocoena phocoena, assembly GCF_963924675.1. Taxonomy (NCBI): domain Eukaryota; kingdom Metazoa; phylum Chordata; class Mammalia; order Artiodactyla; family Phocoenidae; genus Phocoena; species Phocoena phocoena. The sequence goes on along the minus strand of NC_089235.1, from coordinate 46,135,567 downwards.
CCAAGCACCGCCCTCCCTCAGCCCCTCCCTGGCCGGTCTGTGGAGCATCTTACCTTTCCTCAGCAGCTCTCCTCTTCAAAGCGCCAAGGTTTTTATTAGGAACCCCGCTGCGCACTGACCCTGAACTTCAACTCTGCTAAGTGTCTCCAAATTGTCTTAATGAGGATCCTGCCCCCCCCCCCGCACCCCCGGAAAGTGAGCCCAGGGCTGGCCTGTGACTCTCCTTGTAGGCGACGTGCAAGGGTGACTGAGTGGTTGCTCAGACCCGCCCTGGGAGGAGAACGGCAATCAGAACTGTGTGTTCCAGGGGCTCGGAACGCTCCTTAGTTCACAGAGCCTGGCTGATGCTTCAGGTGAGAAAGGATTGAAAAGAATAAGTAGTAAAGGGGGATGAGAGCGGGGGACCCAAGCTCTCTGCCTGAGCGAGCAGCTGCGTTTCTGCGCTTCCTATTGTTACAAATCCCTCAAGCTGTGTGTATTCCTCCAGTTTAATCTCCCAGCTCCCCAAACAGAGGCCAGGAAATATATGTGCTGCTGAAGTGAGCACAGCAGAGGCCAGGAAAGATGGACCGCTATGGGTTTCAGTTCATCAGAATAGTGAGACACCCACCCCAGAGGCTACAGTATAAATTAGCAACTGGCCTTGTGTTGGTGGACAGTACAATAGCTACTGCAGATAGGAGTAAGTTAGCAACAAGTTCTCCCCAGAGGGCAAAGGAATGTGAGAATAATGTGAGAGGAGACCCCCAAGCACAGAGGAGCAGAGCTAGTTATCAAAGCTACGGCAATTACTTACTTTATATTAAATATCCATATTTAGTGAGTGACTACTACGTACAGGCCCTGTGCTAGGTGGTGAGCAAAGCTGAAGCAGTCGGGTGGCCCACGTGTCGTATACCCACTGTCAGGGACCTTGGGGTAGTCCCAGGGGAAGGTTTGGGTGGTTCCTTGGCAACACCAGATACAGGCAAAAGGCAGGGGCATCACACCTACTCCTGGGTATATGGCGGAGAAGCCAAACAAGTTAGCTGAGCTTCAGGTCTCTGCTTCAACACCATTACCTCCCAGAATCCACTGGGAGCTGACTCCCAGGACCCTAGGTTCCCCTGCTACATCCTCAGAATGTAACTGTAGCAGTCATGAGTGTGATTGTGAGGTTAATGGTCTCTTTCCATGAAAACAGGCATGGGGATATCCCTTTTTTTTTTTTTTTTTTTTGGGTACGTGGGCCTCTCACTGTTGTGGCCTCTTCCGTTGCGGAGCACAGGCTCCGGACGCGCAGGCTCAGCGGCCATGGCTCACGGGCCCAGCCGCTCCAACGGCATGTGGGATCTTCCCGGACCGGGGCACGAACCTGCGTCCCCTGCATCGGCAGGCAGACTCTTAGCCATTGCGTCACCAGGGAAGCCCCGGGGATATCTCTTGATGATGAACACTGTGCCCTCGGCCGTGCACGAGTAGGTTCTCTACAAATATTTAGTGAGCAAATATCCTTCACAGCACTCACCACACAGTAAGGGTATAAATCCTTAGGTAATTATTTCTCAACTACCTCGTTCATTGCTACACCTCCAGTCCCTAGCACACAGGGACCTCGTTTATCTTGTCTCCACCAGCATTGGCCTGCACATGGCGGCACCCAACGTTGGTGGCAGAAATAAATGAATGAATTAACAAACATGAATAGAAGGTCACAGATCTAGAGATGAGTAGGAAAAGGGGGATAAAACTGAGAGCTCAGGAGTCAAATATGCCCAAGAATGGACCAGGTGAGCAAAAAGTGAGAATGTCTAGGACTTCTGTCTGAGTGGACGTGGGATGCCCAGATCCTCCTTCCAGGTGTTGACTGGGTGGTGTGTGTGTTTAAGGGAACACGGGAGGAGATGATAAACTAAGGCCAAGGGCCTCTTCACTCCAGGGGAAAAGCTAAACCACTCACTTCCTCCTCTGCAAAGTAAAAAGCCTAGATCCTTTTCTTTTGTGAGATGGAGACTTGAACTCCCGAAGGTCTGGGGAGCAGGGAAAACGGTTTGGCACCTGCAAGAACAGGTTCACATATAAGGCTGGATGCCAGCGTTGCTGGCTGGGAGCGTTTAGTGCATCTTGCTGACTAGTTGTGAGGTCAGCTTGGTGTCTAGTAGGTAGAGACCTGAGCTCACATCAGCAGGGCTGCCTCTGCTACAGGGGATGCCTCTTCTTCCCAGCTGTGAGTGCCAGCAGGCTCGGGGAAGGGTTGGGGAAGGTGAGGGAGCCAACAATCTACAACAGGGTGACGAGGGGAAGATGTGGGCCTCCTGGAGAGCTACTCACTGTGTCTTTGCCTTCTCTTTGCTGTCATGTCTCTCCTTGGACCACTTGCCAGAGTTGGCTGCTAAGGCAGGGACTCTCCTGGAAGCTGAGAGACTGCAGAAATAGTGTGAAGATTCAGGAAGCATGAACTGGGTTCCAGATGGGAATTGCTGAACAGTCCTCCCTTTCTGGACTGCCTCCTCCTCTCTCCACTACCATTCTAAAACTTGTTTTCGTGGACTATTTTAAATAAAATTCCTTCTTATCCCAACTTCCACTTCCTGCCTTCCTGGGCACCGAAAAAAGGAAGTGGGAGCACTGGATTTTTAAAATTATTATTATTTTTATTTATTTATTTATTTTTGCGGTACGCGGGCCTCTCACTGACGTGGCCTCTCCCGTTGCGGAGCACAGGCTCCGGACGCGCAGGCTCAGCGGCCATGGCTCACGGGCCCAGCCGCTCCGCGCCATGAGGGATCTTCCCGGACTGGGGCACGAACCCGCATCCCCTGCATCGGCAGGCGGACTCTCAACCACTGCGCCACCAGGGAAGCCCAGCACCGAATTTTTAAAGCAGCTGCCGAGTCCCCACCCCAATACACACACAGAGATACATACACACACCCCTCTATCCATTTTTAGCAGATAAACAGGGAAAGGAAAATGCAGACTTTTGCAATAACCTAGCTTATTGCCTGGTCAATCCATTTGGATGGGGACCGATAGATTTTAAAACAGGGCTTCATATTTTAAGCTGGCTGCTCTGTGATTGACTCAATCTTGCTGCAAAATCAGGCTCTTGTCAAAAGTACTTTGCAGGGCTTCTTGGAGGTTAGAGGCGGCATACCCTGTACACAGCTTATCCAGGGGTAGTTTTTTACTTATCTGTGCTAACTTTACCACTCTTTGAGGGGACACACCAAAATTTTCCCTTTTGTGTGTCTGTGTATATGTCAGATTATTCTTCTATTTAGTACTTCCATTCAATTCATCCAAGAAAGTTTTCTAGATACATTGACTTTACTTATATTTTAATTCAAGTGTCACAAATTTTGGATATCTGTAAGTTGCTCTGAGTTGATTTAAGCCATTATCTAATTTGACCTTAATCATAACAACAACAAAGGCATATTCTATACAAATTTTTTAGTGTTTCACAGACGCAGGTAGTTTATATGTTCATTTGAATAAAGTGTTCACAGTCACGTTTTTATTTAAATATTGAGGTGTAAAATTTCCAGGCACGAGTAAAGAGTGGTCCCCAAACTTGTAACTCTTTAAAATGATCTCATTCTGCTAATAAATACAAGCCAGTGTGTATGTTTACGTTCTGGGGGGCAGTGCACAGGGGTGGGATCGACCCAGACTGTGAGCCAGCAGACTCACGCTGTGGTCCTGAGCTGCCCCTCACCCATCAGCTGTGTAAGTGTGGGTCAGTCAGTTTGTCTTTCTGGCCACTCTTTGCTTCTGTGGCACCCAGGGCAATTGGACTTGATGGTTTCTAACGGCCCCCCTACACCCCCAGTTCTGAAATGTCATGTTTCGATATTAAGGAGGAAACTTAGAATCATCTAGTCCGAGGTCAAACCTGGCCCACTGCTTGATTTTATACATCCACAAGCTAGGAATGGCTTTTACATTTTTACATGGTTGGTAAAATAGTATTACATGAAAAGCAAAAAATTACACGCAGTTTTAATTTCAGTGGCCATAAATAGTTTTACTGGCACACAGCCATGCTCACTTATTTATGTGTTGTCTGTGGCTGCTTTCCCACTACAATGGCAGAGCTGAGTAGTTGCTATAGAGACATCATGGCCCACAAGCCGAAAATACTTATTATCTGGCCCTTTGCAGAAAAAGGTTTCTGGCCCTGATCTAGTCCAACTCTTTGACAGAGGAGGAAATTAAAGCTTGGCCAAGTCCTGGTCCAAAAAGACAAAACACTGTTATAGAAAGAAAGCAAATGGCCATTTTGAAGCCTCCAAAGGGACAAAGACAATGAACAATAAACAAAAGATTAAGGATGACGAAGGATAAGGCCTTAGACAAGAGATGAGGACAAAGAAATTGTGAAACCCTTGGGGCAGGCTGCACTCATTTGTATGGAAGAACTGCTGTTTTCTTAATCTGGAATCAAATTAAGAGGACTTGAGGATGCGGGAGGTGGGCAGAGAACACCAGAAAGGGTTCGAGATTCTCCCTGCTGATAAGACTCCAGAAAACTTATATCCAAGCACGCTGCAGGAAATGGAGGTTGACATTAGAAATGCTTTAGGGGCCCTTTTCTAAAGTGTAGGAGGTCTGGAAGGGGTGAGGCAATGCTGCTGTAACTGGGGAAAGGAAGCCTGGGACAGATTGGAACGTTCAGTCAGATGGAGGCCTAGTGCTGGGAAATCCCAAAGCCCTTTAGATCACAGACTCGACTTAGAAGCCCCAGCATAGCTCTGAGAGCTCGGCCCTCATTAGTGACAGGCTCACATCCCGCCAGGGTGGTAAATAGGGGGCAAAGCGTGGAGCTGGCCACGTAATGATTTTAGAAGGTTTAAACAAAGTTCCATGGTAGGGGGTGGGGAGGAGGGTGTCAAGCCCATCATCCTTCGATTCACATAGGAGCATCGCTTGGGAAATTACTGGGGGTGGGCAATAAATATTTCAAGCCCAAGAGAGAAGAAACTGCCCCAAGATCTGTCCCATTGGTGATCAACCAGGAGCCAAACATTACTCCGGTGGGAAAGGCCCTAAGCAGTTAAAATAGGTAATTGAACTTACCCAACAGATAGGATTTACCCTGGAAATTCAAATTATTGGCAATACAGTGTGTGTTCCCCTGGGTCAGTGAGTTGGAAGGGCACTCTCTAATCTCACTTGGTGGTTAATGGCATGAGCTTGTGAGTCAGGCTGCCCAGGGTTGCATCCAACATCTACTGCTTGAATTCCTTGGGCAACTTACTAAACCTCTCAAGTCTCGTTGTCTTCTTCTGTAATAATAATTTTATTTTGATTTTTAAAATGTATTTATTTTATTTTTGGCTGTGTTGGGTCTTCGTTGCTGCACGCAGGCTTTCTGTAGTTGCGGCGAGCAGGGGCTACTCTTCGTTGCGGAGCATGGGCTCTAGGCACGCCAGCTTCAGTAGTTGTGGCACCCGGGCTTAATTGCTCCACGTCATGTGGGATCTTCCCGGACCAGAGTTAGAACCCATGTCCCCTGCATTGGCAGGTGGATTCTTAACCACTGCGCCACCAGGGAAGTCCGATAATAACAATAATTTTAAAAAGAATGATAATAATAGTACAGCTACGGGCGGCTGTGAGTATTTAAATGAGATTATTGATAGTGCTTGGGAGAGCTGAGCATTCATGTTTATTAAATGCCCCTGCCCATCGTTGGCTGCATTGTCAAGCATATTAACTATATTATTAACTGTCCATAAGAATATGGATTTGAGGGCAAATAGTCCTGGGCTGGACTTCCAGCTTCACCACTGAGTAGCCTTGAAACCATGAGCAAATTACTTCAACTCACTGAGCTTCTGTTTTCTTATTTGTAAAATAGTGATAATAATACTAGTTACCTTAAGGGGCTGCCGTGAGGATTTAGTGAGAAAATATACTTAAATTGCTTGGGAGAGTTTCTGGTACTTAGATATTATCATCATCTTCTTCATTATTATTATTCATTGGTTCCCTAATATCCAAATATATTCTGAAGACAAGCTGAAACAGTAAGCCTGATAAGATGCATACTTGTGGCATAGACACATATAAAGAATTTTCACATATAAAGAATTTTCACGTAATTTGATCAAGTGGTGGTGAAATGGGTTTGGATTGTCATGAAATTCCTCCGATGAGCTGGGGAGACCAGGTGTAGGCTCAAGGGAGGCTGTGGAGATGCTCCCCGTGGGCGCCCCCCACCGGCCGGGACCTCCTCCTGCCCCAAAGCCCTCCGTGCTGAGCCCAGGGGCGGGGTGTTTGGCTCCTTTGATTTCCTCCTTGAATCTTTCTTCTTGTCTTCCCACCTCTTTTCTGCCAAATTCCATGATTCTTGTTTCCTGTCAGGCTTCTCAACATTTGGAACATGTGGCTACAATACCGCCTCGTGTTCCAGGTAAAATTAAACGCCTGACTCATCCTCTTTATCAGCAAGAAGATAGAAATGATGGCCTCTGGAGAGGAAAGGGCTCTTTAATAGCTGGCCCAATCTCTCTTCTTAGTTTGCTGAGTCCAGACTTCGTTTCCTACCATTAAGAGATTGGTTTGCTTATCTGATATTCTGCAGGTTAAATTACCGGGCATCCTCGGTGATGGGGCTTGACAAACCTGCTTTTCCTATTGCTTGCTACCCACACCCTTTCACTTCTGCTAACTCCTTCACAATGAACAGAAGGGAGCCTATCCGCCGAGATCAGGAATTACAAGAACATGTGTTATAGATATCAGCGGGGTACCGCTTAGCATAAAATGTGATAAGGCCGAGGTGTTGCTTCCACTCAAGTTCTTAAGAACTGAGGGTCTCTTCTCCCAGATAAGCCGGATTGGAAGCCTTGTCTTTCCTTCCATTTTCCCACGTGCCCATATGGGGGCCACCGGGGAGTAAATAACACGTGACTCAAGCTCTTGTGTTCATACGTTCCTTCTTGTGAACCTATGGGGTCCATGGGATCACTTCATCCAGCCTTTTCCTTCTGCTGATAAGGAAGCCATGACATATGGTGACAGCTGGATTCTAGCCGAGCTGAGACCAGAGCCCAGGTCTCCTGACTCTCAGGCCACCACCCTTTCCTCCTTACAGCTCTGCTTGCCATCCCTGCTCGTGGCTGGAGCGGATTCTCCATGGTGCCTTTTGTGATTGTTCTGGGCAGCCAGGACTCATTCGGGAGGAGCCCGACCTGTCTTCTCACGCTGGTGTCCTAGCTATTGTTTGGCCTTCTCTGTGCATGCCATCCTCTGCAGACCTAAAGATTTCCCCCAGTGGCTTGTGGTCAGGACAGATGCTTATCTGGGTGAGGAATTGGGCTGCCTGAATATGACTGGCAGAAGGCTTTAGGGTGAGGAACAAGGAGTCACTGCAGGTTTTTTCAGCTTGGGTAGGGCCCACAACCCAAGTCCCAGTAGGAAGGCTGACTTTGAACCTGGTCAGAAACCAAGCAAGCCACCAGGCCTGAGGCCTACCTGCCACCTTCCTCTCCATCAGCCAGAGTCCGGCAAGGCCAGTCTGAGGAGCGACCTGACGCCTTTGACCCGTGGTTGTGGTAGGTTGAGTCAAGGGGTGATGATCAGCATTGTGTCCCAGGAAACACTGATATTGGGCCTCAACGATTTGTACAAAGTGGGTGACCAAAGACAGGACGCCCGGGGTCAACGCTGGGAATCAAAGCACAAAAGGCTGTCAGAAAACCAGACAAGAGCTCCTGGAGAATGTTGGTTTGAGCAGGACTGTCCTTTCTAGGCCAAGACAACTCGGCATCTCACTTCCTCTTCCCTACGGTTCTCTGAGGGGGATGTTATTCTCCCCATTGTAAAGGTCAGAAAACTGAGACTTGGAGAAGTTATTTGCCAAAGTCAGGAAGCTAGTAAGTGTCAGAGTCAAGACTAGAACCCAGGTCTTCTGATTCCAAAGCTCTTCTTCTGTCCACGTCACCTTTTAGAGAAGTCCATCTCCATTCACCAGAGGACTCTGATTGCCATGTGTGGTGTGGCATTTTTAATCACGTAATCAAACATGCAGTCCTGGATGGGTGTCCCTGACGGCGCTGTCCAACTCAAAATACCTTGATTTCCTTTGTCACGGTGGTACTCAAATGGTGCCCTGAGAAGGTCCCCTCACAGGGACTTGAGTGGGGACAGAAAAGGAGGATGGGATGGGCACAGGCCACCTGCTGTCTGTACTCAGCCCCCAAGTCCTCTCTCCACCGTCCCTTCAATCAGAGCTGCTCCATTTCCATGGGTTAGGATCCCGTGTTTGAAAAAGGTTTCAACAACCTCTGTTCTTTCAGATGATCCAGCTTCTGGTTCAACATTTGCATGAGAGGAAACTCACAAACTAGGTGGACTTCAGGGTCTTCCAGAGCTGAGCAAATGAAGATGTCCGGGAAGTGACCATGACATTGTCTTCTGGGTTGAAGAGCCCTGCGACACCAACAGAAGTGTGATGCTCCGAAGCGAGCACAGCCACAGGAGTTAACAGCTGCCTTAGAATTTCCTCACATTCATTCGTTCACTTGAGAATATTTAAATTAGAACCATCTACATCTGGTCCAGCAATCTGACTTTCGCAGAGGCCCAAGTAGATACTGTTGTGGGACAAACAGGACAATCTCTCCAATGTCACCCTCAAAAGACCAGAGAAGAGCACCTCAAATCCCAGTGATCTGTCAGGCATGAACTTTTTTAGCTAAACTTTTTAATAGTGATGTTATTCATGTTTTTGGCTGTCATCACTTCTTGACCGAACAAGCTCAGTAAATTTCTCCCACCTATGCAATTCCTTCCCTGTCCTATATTTATGTCCCTCACTTTCCAGGGGTAATTCTAGGTGTCGTGAGCTGGGAAACAAGCTCAACCTGATGTGCCTGAAGCACCAGTTGAACAAATAATTCTTGAACTGACCGTTCTGACCGATGACATCATTGCAAATGCACACTGGCTCAGGTTTTCAGTCCCTTAAAACCCTTCCTCTCAGCACTGTTCTGAAATCTTAGGCATGCGAAGTCGTTTTCCTATTCCTTAGACAACTGAGCCTCTGGAGTATTTCTGAGCAACCAGAGTAGGGTGTGTTGACTGTTCCCCCCTCTTTTACCTGGGTTCCTTCACATAGTCTCACCTTTATCAGTCTAGCCAACCCCACGCACATTTAGAGAAATGCAAACCATCTGCTATCTTTCCATATTCTGAGGCCAGAAATTTTCATTTTGACCATTTCTGTACAAGCTGTTGGCAATTCCAGAACCTCTTTGATGCCCTTTAATATCTTCTACTGTAGAGGTACCTCAGCTGACAGACATCATGAAGGAATAAGGGCAGAGTTTTGGATAAAGGAGCCCAGATAACTAAGAGTATAACTCTTTAAGCCCCAAAGAGTTTTAAACTTTGTAACCATTGCAACCCAAATTTCTCCATATAGATAAACACAGGCCTGGGGTTAAAAATCTGGTCTCACAGACTGTAACAAATGATATTTCTCTGTGCTGGCCTCATCTGCTGGTACGGGGCCATGGTGACCATGAAGATGAGCTGCTTAGACTTCTTTCCATGGGAATATGATTGTCTGAAGGCTCCAACGCTGCCCCTCTGTGTCTACTACTGTCACGTATGTACCATGGCTGTGTTTCCCATGGGCTGCTCCCAGCCAGTGACTGAGCAGGATGGGGTTCCTGAGCATGGCACGACATGGGACTCCTCAACCAGGAGACGTTGGCTCAAGGACTCCCCATCAGCCTGGCTGAAACCATCTGAGAACCGGCCTGAAATCTGAGACTCTTCCTACATCACAGGGGTCAGACATGCACCATGGTGTGAAGGCTTTCCCCACCTTCCCCGACTCCTTCTTTTTTCCCTTCACAGGCATTGCTGTCGATGAATTTCTTGCATATTTAATTTTGACAGGATGTCTGCTTCTTTGAGAACCTGAACTAACACAGGAACCACTATTCTGCTCTCCTTTAGAGTCCACTCCACCCACTCCCAGATGTTTCCAGGAGGCATCTCACATGTAGATGGCTGAGAGGTATAGGCAACGGTATTTTGAGAGCCTTGAGGAGTTAAGGGAATAAAAATTGGAGTATAAGGATGATTGAAAAAGAAAGCCTCTAGTAAACTTCCAATGCATTGGTTTCAGATCCTGAAGGGCTACACTTGCACAGCGAATATGGAAATAGATGAGTCCTCTCATAGAACACAGCTTCCAATCACCTCCAGCCCTGAAATGGGATTAGGCTGATCCTTGATTGTTAGAAACAAATATAAATTCTCTCTGTGGAAAGATGGCATTCCTTTTTTCTTTTTCAATTTATTAAATTTATTTATTTTTGGCTGCATTGGGTCTTCGTTCCTGCACGCAGGCTTTCTCTACTTGCGGCGAGCGGGGGCTACTCTTTGTTGCGGCGTGCAGGTTTCTCACTGTGGTGTCTTCTCTTGTTGTGGAGCACGGGCTCTAGGCCCGTGGGCTTCAGTAGTTGTGGCATGACGGCTCAGTAGTTGTGGCTCGCGGGCTCTAGAGCGCAGGCTCAGTAGTTGTGGTGCATGGGCTTAGTTGCTCCGTGGCATGTGGGATCTTCCCGGACCAGGGCTTGAACCCATGTCCCCTGCATTGGCAGGCAGATTCTTAACCACTACGCCACCAGGGAAGCCCAAGACAGCATTCTTGTAGGACTTAAATTATCCTATAATTTTGCATCTACAATGTCTGAAATTCAACAAAAGATAACCAAGCACACAATGAGACCAGATAACATTACTAAAATCCATGGGAAACATGAGACAATAGAAACAGAGCCAGAGGAGATACAGGAAATGGAGTTGCTGCAGATTTTAAGATAAGTGTTCTGACTATATTCAAAGAGATCAAATACAAGACTGAGAATTTTGTAGAGAAAAATGGGTGGCAGGCATAACATTTGCTCTGGGATAGAGGTAAACAAGGTAGACTCCTCTACCTACCTTCAAAGATTCTTCCCTGATACCCTAGGTAGTCAAGACGCTTCTTCCTCCCTCTGGCTCCTATATGGGAATGGTTTTTGTTTCGTTTTATTAGCTGCCCTTAATCCACTTCCTATTCTTCAGTCTCCCCCAATTTTCTTTTGGATATAGCCTGGTGGGCTTGTTATCAGCTGTCCTCTTCCAGCCAAGGGAACAGCATATGACCCAGGCTAGACCAAGCAGACCCTCGCTCTCCCGTGTGGAAATTGACTCTTGAACTGAATGACCAAGATAAAAAATGGTTGTTTTGTCCAGCAGCTCCTGCCTGGTGACCACCCGTCCCACCCTCCCATCCCCCCACCTCCCCACCCTCAGAGCTGATGGGTGCTACTTATTTTCACCCCTGGTCTCTATGTGGGGCTCTCCACATTCTTTCCATAAGTCCCTTTTTCTGCTTAATTGTGCCAGTGTCAGTTTCTGCTGCTTGCAAACAAAGAACCCTGATGTAGCCCCTACTTTAGTTTTAATCACTTAAAAAGTGTTTATTGAGCACGTACTATGCGTCAGGCACCACCACCCCCCAACTAGACATGGGAGATGACACAATAAAAAAAACAATATCTGCCTTCCTGAGGCTCTCAGTAAAATGGGAAAGAAAACATTGAATAAATACTCCCCCAACAGGCCATAGAGTGACAAGTGTGACAAAGGTCAAATTCAGGATATTAAGCAAGTGTGTCTCTAGGATCTTAATTTAGGTTGGGCCCAAGGAGATAGCATAAAGGATGACACATGTAAGCAGAGACCTAAAGACTGAGTGAAGAACATCCCAGGCAGAAGGGACAACCTCTGTAAAGGAAGACCTGAGGCAGGAAGTAGGGTTGCCTGTCTTGAGCTGACCTTGGCCTTTGCTCCTTTATCTGGTGGGACTTGACCAGACCCATTCCAGCCTCTTCCTGGTCTGCCACCACCTGGGGCAATAGTCTTGGTGCAGGAACTCAGCTATCTTTCTTCAGGAGCTCCCTGCCCTTTATACTAAGGCTCAAGGCGACAAGTCAAGTCGGTCACCTCCAGTGAATGTTAGCAATGTGAGAGGTGTGGTGAATGCTGAGCTGCCCTCCCTGACCCCCGCCCCCCCCTTCATGACTGAAGGACTCACTCCCCACCCCTGCTGTGAGGCCACAGGCAGACAACCTTCAGCTGTCAGTCTTACTTCAAAAGCAGGCAGGTCTGGGGCACCATCCCATGTTCAGAACTCTTAAGACTTCCTTTAAGACTACATTGTCTCAGCTTCTCCCTCTGCCCAATGCTGCTTCCTCCCCTCCACTTCTACAGGCTCTGGTCCCAAGAGTGTTCCCTATAACTCTCCTGCATGCTAATTGTCATCTCAGGGTCTGCTTCCTAGGGACCCACCTTGCAACAGATGGAAGGCACCAGAATCAAGGGTGAGAAGACTGTGTTTGAGCCTGTCCCATCCTTACCGTGTTATCTTGGACCAGCCTCAGTACTTACCACTGTGGTTGGTACCAGGCGCCATGCCTATCACACAGAAGGCAGGTCCACGGTAAGTGTTTGTTGATTCAGACAGTGTATGGAACTTTCTCTGTAAATGTTTTTAAAACCCACACAATTGTCAATCATTATTATTTAGAGTTGGAAAGGGAAAAAAACATAAGACAACTCTAGTGAAAAAGTGAAAAATGAGCTTATATGCGGAATCCAAAAATTTTACAAATCAATCTACATACAAAACAGAAACAGACTCACAGACATAGACAACAAACTTCTGATTACCAAAGGGGAAAGGGAGGGAGTTGGGAGGGTTAAATTAGGAGTATGGGATTCACAGATACAAAATACAATACATAAAATAGACCAGCAACAAGGATTTACTGTATAGCACAGAGAGCTATATTCAATATCGTGTAATAACCTATACTGGAAAAAATCTTAAAAAATATATGTATATACAACTGAACCACTTTGCTGTGCACCTGAAACTAATACAGTATTGTAAGCCAACTATACTTCAATTAAAAAAAAATGTGAAGGAGAGAACTAGATTAAAAGCTGGAGATCCTGGAGCAGGGAGAGCGGGAAGAAAAAGCCACAGCTGTCCAGAGGAGACATAATGAAGACGAGAAGGAGATCCAGCACTCAGAAAAATGAAAACTGGGACAGGTCAGAGGCACAGAAACCAAAGGGTGAACAAGTGCACAAAAATGTTAAGTGATGACATAAAGCTTCAGATTCCAGAGCAACGTTCACATTCTCTCTTCCAGAAATGATCCACTGGTCCTCAGCAGTCTACTCAGAAAACAGGGAGGGTGCAGGAACATATCTGTCTCTTTCGCCACTGTGGACCCAGGGCTTTAGAAGCTCTTGGTACCCACTGGCACCTGACAACTAGTTATTGTTGAATAAGTCTTAGGGGCTTGAAAATAAAGTTGGTAATTTATTGTCACTAATGAAATAGTATGTTAGAAAAAATCTGTCTGCCACACACACACCTACGTACCCCATTCTATCCATTCGATCTAGCCGAGTTGCTGAGTATAAACAAAGCTGTTTCCTAGTATACCAGAAGCCGTTTTCCCTATGCACCAGCCCTGAAAGGGAACCCTTGAGCCCCTCCTTACACTTATTTAAGGCCTCTGTACCTCTTTTGATAATTCTTTAAAGAGTATGTAAATGAACCACTAATAAGATGGCGCACTTCTCAATTTAGTTGGGAAAGGGTAAACACATGCTATAGAATATAGATGAGAGATCTGAAGACACATTTTGAAGGGTGTACTAACAGGATACTGGAGGCCGTAGGATCGTTTCAAAATAAAACAGTCTCCCTTTGAAGTGAGAATACGTAAAAGCGAGTTATGACCTTTAAGGATTTGGACCTTCTATCTGAGTGGAGACTGTGAATCCACGTGCCCATTTGGATGGGTGATCACAATATAATCTCCCCTTCCCATTGCAGCCTGATTGTGGTGGCCTGTCATTTTACTAGACATGACTGTGACATTTGGTGCATCATTGCACAATGATTTGTCTTATCTCCCCCCTGGCATGTGAACTTTTTGAGGGTAAAGACTTTTTCTTTAATCTCTGATTCCCTAGCATATTGCAGATTACCTGTTGCGTGGGAGACATTGAAAGCATATTGAAGGAAGGGAGAAGAGGAAAGGGACGAGGGAAGGAGAGGGAAAGGGGTCCGGTAAGACTCCAGGAACTCATTCAGAGTTGTTGAAACACTTAACTCCTGCTGACCTTCAGGTATTATAGCATTCTGACTCCTGGAGTCCTGGGGCATAGTGAGAAATACAAACAATTGGAAACAGGAAACTGTTTTGTGAGGAGCTCTCACTTAAAGCATGTATGTCAATAGAGGAGGCATTTAAACTCCAAGCCTCAGTATCCCCTTCTGTAAATTGGGAATGATTATTTCTCCTTAAAGAAATCTTGAGTAAGTGAAATAAGGTATGTGACACCATTCAACAATCTATTAAGTGCCACGTAATTGTTACTTGTAAGTATTATTACTTGGGAATCAGAACCATCTTCACCTGAACCCTCTCATCTGTTTTATTTGGCAAAACATTGTACTTTGAGAGAGTATTTTGAAGGAGGGGGAAAGGTCTCATCTTTCCTTCTTATTTTCAGGATTTTGCTAATGTGGTTAATTGCGTTGGATGGCTGTCGTTTTTAAAAAACGATCTGGGGGCAACAGTGATTCCAAAGATTGACCAGTGATCTCCAGTTGAATCAGAATCACTTAAGAACTTTATAGGCACTTCCCTGGTGGCACAGTGGTTAAGAATCTGCCTGCTAATGCAGGGCACAAGGGTTCAAGTCCTGGTCCAGGAGAATTCCACATGCTGTGGAGCAACTAAGCCCGTGCACCACAGCTGCTGAGCCTGCACTCTAGAGCCTGCGAGCCACAACTACTGAGCCCGTGTGCCACAACTACTGAAGCTTGCGCGCCTAGAGCCTGTGCTCCGCAACAACTGAAGCCACCGCAATGAGAAGCCCGTGCACCACAATGAAGAGTAGCCCCCATTTGCCATAACTAGAGAAAGCCCGTGCGCAGCAATGAAGACCCAACGCAGCTGAAAATAAATTTATTTTTTTAAAAAAAAGAACTTTATAAAATACAGATTCCCAAGTCCCAACCCCAAGCAAGTCAATTCAATTGTTCTAGAGTGGGGATGGGAATTCTGTAGTTTGAAAAGCTGCCCAGGTGAGTCTGACGAGCAGCCAGGTCAGGAATTCTGGGCAGTCTTCTTTTTTCCATTTAAAACTGTCAGAAGACCTTCAAGGTCAGGCCTGAGAGCTTATGAATATGACCCTTATTGCTGGCTGATTGCCTGGAAAACTCTATGAGGGTTCATGGCATGAGACTTTGTTATTTGAAACTAATAATGTTATAGTAGAAATGCTAGCATGAGCGTGACATTTCCGTAACAAATTCACAAGTAGGCATTTGGACCTAAAATCAAAGCTCTGGGGTTAGAGTGGGAGATAGGGAGCTTAGCAGGGCTTAGAAAAAAGCATTTCAGTTGCTTCTGTAGTATTTCCTCAGCTTCAGGAGGAAATGGCATAACACATACTTCCATCCATTTCCCAGGGATGTTTTGATCTGAAAATTAATGTGAAAAATGAATGGTGCCTTGGACTTCTTGGAAAGACTCACGTGCGTTATCACCTGTTTGTTCAGGGACATACTTCTCTCCAGGGTTGCTATCCATCACAAATCTTGTAAAAAAAAAAAAAAGCTCCGTTCAAATTCTCATACTTGGCTGGTGGGAATGCAAACTGGTATATCCACTTTGAAAAACTATTTAGTAATACCTAGTAAAGCTGAACATTTGCATAACCTATTTCGCTCCTATACGTATACCGAAGAGAAATGCAAACATATGTTTATCAAAAGACATGTATTAGAAAGGTCATAGTCTCCCTGATCATAATAGCTCGAAACTGTGAACTACCCCAATGACCATCCACAGTAGAATGGATAAGTAAATCATCGTCTGTTCACACAACAGAGTCCAATATAGCAAAGAAAATGAATTATTTACAAGTACATGCAAAATTAGATGAATTTCAGATTCATGAGTTTAAATGAAAAAAGCTAGACTTCAATGCAAAGTTAAAATCAACCCCAAGGATTTAGAGACAAAGTATAGTTGATGATGTTCACTAAGGGAAACTGACATTTATTTCCAAAAGGACCCTTTTCTTTTCAAAGATGCCCACACACTGGGAAGAGCCCACGCACTGCAACCCCTGAACACTCCTTTCCCAGTTGACCATTTTGGTTGACTTTAGAGACATCTGACCAATAAAGTGCTTAAAACAAGATAAGCCCATAAGGCATATTTTACAAAAGCTTATGAGTTGATAATTCAGCAATGCCTTACAAAACAAGGAAAATGTTTCCTCCATATTCAGAGTAACTTTCTTTTTCACCTCAAAACCCACCTTGAACAGAGCTCAGAAAGAGGTGCTGTTTAACTGGACAGCTGAGAAAGGTGTTCAGAAACTACCATGGAAAAAAAAAGTCACATTTCAAAGCATTTGAAAAAAGCCTTGCCATATTTTTGTGTAAATGCTTTTTAAAATTCCTTCTCAAAATGTCTTCTCTTTTTACAAAAATGATGTTCATTTTTAAGTCAATTGGTACAGAACATTACAAAGCAAAAGTCAATATATTAAATAAAAATCACCCACGTCACCTCCCCAAGTAACTATTATTAGCATTAAGTGACTATCATTCCAACAAGTCTCTAGGCAGAGGTAGGAATTATTTTGTAAACACGGGTGCAAACTTTAAAAATAAATGACAAAGGAACATTGCTTGGGAAATCTCTATTCATCTCTGTGGTGGAGGAGAGAGAGGAACTTGTGCTTTCAGAGGTTGTAAAAGAGCCTCTTTCTGGTCCTTCCCCTGATGAGATGAGCGCTCTGATAACGAAATAGTTGGAATTCTAAGGAAAATAGTGCCTTTTCGATCAAACAGTTGGCCTAACTCAGAGGTGGGAGGAGGGATGGAAAGGAGGGAAACAGCCTCTAGTTCCCCTTGGGGACTTTCTGAAAGAAAGGGCCGAGGTGTAGACCATCACAGAGCAAAGAAGGGAAGAGGAGGTATGACTCTGAGTTACAGCCAAAGCAATAAACTGCCAGGGGGCCTGAGGGGACTTCAGATGACTGAGAGAATGAAGACTTGGAGGTTTTGAAAAATGATCCTGGATGCGATCAAAGAAAAGAAACAGAATAAAATAGTGTGTCATTGGTCTAACCGCTTTCACTTAAAATGACTTCAGCGTCTTCTATCATTTTTAAGAGATGTCTTGGGGCTTCCCTGGTGGCACAGTGGTTAAGAGTCCGCCTGCCGATGCTAGGGTAACACGGGTTCGTGCCCCGGTCTGGGAAGATCCCACATGCCGCGGAGCGGCTGGGCCCGTGAGCCATGGCCGCTGAGCCTGCGCGTCTGGAGCCTGTGCTCCGCAACGGGAGAGGCCACAACAGCGAGAGGCCCGCGTACCGCAAAAAAAAAAAAAAAAAAAGGGATGTCTTGGAACCGCAGATTAAATGTGCTAATTCTTAGACGTCATCTGTTTACAAGTAAACTGAGCACAAAAATTCCGATTTGTTGCATGGATCCTTCTCCAATTGGGTTGAGCAAAATTTTCACAAGATGAGGATCATTTTAACTGAGGGGATGGGGGAGAGTAAGGTGCAAATCCTGCCTTTCCAGCAATCTGAGATGCTGCCCATCGAACCCAGGGGACTGAATTTATCCCCTACTGGCCTAAGGCATCAAGGACACTCTGAGATTGAGAAGGAAAAAGTTCTCTCCTGCCCAGAAGTTTTTCAAGTGTAAGGGTTTACAAATTGCAGCCATTAGAGCAAAAAGAACTTACAACTTCATTTTCATACCAAAATCTCAAGTTGATGTCCAACTTTGGTACTGTTCTCACTGGTTAATGATAGAGCAGACCCAAGTCGCTGAGAGCCCACTGTCCCTGAACATGTATGTGCCCTGCACGGTCCATGAGCTTCACACGTCTTAGCCCAAGTAGCTCATAACTCTCTAAGGCAGGCACTACATTAAGTCCCCTACATACGAACAAATTCTGTTCAGAGAGTGCGTTCGTAAGTCCAACAAAGTTAGCCTAGGTGCCCAAATAACACAATCAGCTACATAGTACTACTGTAATAGGTTTATAATACTTTTCACACAAATAAGACATAAAAGCAAACACAAAAAAATGAAGAAAACATTTCTAATCTTACAGTACAGTACCTTGAGAAGTACAGCACAACAGCTGGCCTACGGGTGCTGGCCTCGAGTGAACAGGCAAGAAGAGTTACTGACTGGAGGAGGGAGAGGAGGTGGCAGCTGGTAGAGCTGAAGGATCGTCAGCAATGGGAGACGGAGGGCAGGCTGCAATGTCACTCACGCCTGATGTTGATGGAACGCACGTTTGCATCTTCGAAAGCTCGCAACTTGAAGGTTCGTATGTAGGGGACTTACTGTATTACTATCCCCATTTTACAGGTGAGGAAATGGAGGCAAAGAGAAGTTAGGCTACTTGCCCAAGGTCACAGAGCTAGTGTGTGAGACTCCAAAGTAGACACTGAGCAAAGGGTCTGGTTCCAAAAACCTGACTCGTGAACACTGAGGGCGATTAAAGTTAGGAGAGAGACCACATTTCCTTAGGACCAATCCGACGTCCCCACTGTAAGCTCTCCAGTTATCTTTAGTGGCTTTGGAGTCGCCAAATCCCACAGTACACTCCCCCTCGCCCCCCGAGGTTTATTACATTGGGTGTTGGCCTCCTGACCTTGCACCACAGCATGACCTCAGCTCCTCCGTAGGAAGTGAGAGGTGAACGCGTGCGGGAGTGTAAATACCTGTGTGTGTGTGCATGTGTGCGAGTGTGCGTGAATCACGTATGTGTGTGAATGAGTGCATGTGAGCGTGTGGTATGGATTTATGTAAGTGCAGGGGTTGTGACTGAGTGCATTTGTGAGTGTGTGGGGGTGATGGATGTAAAGGTGAGTATTTGCACTTGTGAATGAGTGTGTGAGTGAAAGTATTGAGAGTAAACGTGTGTGGTTGTGAGTGTGTCTGGATGCATGTGGATGTGCGTGCATAAATGTGTTTGAGAGTGGGGATGTGAGTGCACGTAAGTGTGCCTGAGTGAATACGTGTGCATGTGTGCCCGTTTGAATGACACAGGTAAGTGTGCTTGTGTGTGTGTGTGTGAGTTTGTGTGCTGCTCCCAACTTCCTTTACTGGCGGCCAGATCAAGTGACACATGAGCTCTGCCCTCTGACGAGAAAGCTTGAGGAAGTTGTCCAAGGACAGCGCCGGCCACGGAGAGGGAGGAGGTCAGCTCTGGGCCACGTGGACTCTGACGGTGGGAGCATAGCACGCCCACAAGGGCCACCACCGGCCTAGCTTCCTGGACCACTCCCGTGAGCACTCCCTTCCCTGGGGTCTCGTGGGGTTTCCTTCTCTCCTAGTCGAGTGGGGTGAAGAGGGAAGTAAGTGGTCAGGTGCTAGAGAGGGGGGCAGCTCAGGCTTCGGAGTCAAACAGACTTCGGCTCAAATTCCCGCTCTGCCTCCGGACACGAAGGGGCTGTGGGCAAGCTCCTTCATGCATCTATCCTTGGCTTCCCGACCTGATAAGGGAGAGCAATGATACCCAGAACAAATGTTTGTGGTGAAGATCAAAGGGGCCAGTGCACCTAAAACAACAGCAACAACAAAAACCAGAAAAAAAAACAAAACAGCAACAACTAGGCATAACACTCTGCACCAAGTATATGCTCATCTGATGATATTACTGTTCCAGTGAACCGCTAAGATCACCGTTTCTCTCTTCCAAGTTGCCACTTTGGGTCAAATCCATGGCTCTCACAGTAGAGCCAGGCACTACTGGAGGTTTAGAGAAGCACTTTGGTTCATCTTAATTATGCATTAGGGCGCTTGGGAAGCCATTTGCAAATGAGGCCCCAGGCTTGGGAAGAGTTAATATTACCAAAACGGTGACGACAGGAAATCAGCTCTTTGCTTTGCAAGAGGAAAGTAGAAAAGCTCCTCTTACCCAACAAACCCAATTCGACACTGAAAATTCTGACTGGAGTGAAATACGGCTCTTTAAAATTGAAACACTACACCTGTAAGTGGGAGTTGATTGCCCAGCTTTTCAAAGGACCAGAAAGTGAAATAAAGAAGGGAACTCTCGACGGGGAGGCCACTGCGTCACTGAGGAGAACTGAGTCAGAACAATGGCTGACGAGGCCACCTGCCTTCGAGGCGGGAACTGAGTCAACACAGGCACTGAGCAAACAGTCGGGCTTTAGTGTTCTAAATCAGTTTGAACAGTGGTTAAAGCTTGTGGGCCGAGGAGCCCTGAGAGCCTGCACACATCCTCTATTAAGTCTGAGCCAGTCTCCTGGGGCCGACGCTTTGTCTACTCAGGGTCTTTCATTGCAAAATGGCCGCCCCGCTAGGGTCGTAAGCTGAGCTGCGCGGAGCCGGGCTGGAGGAGGCTGAGGAGACGGGCGGCGTCTGCCTCCACAGCGGTGCCGGCTCCCCTGCCCGCAGAGAAAGTGTGGGCCGCACATTCTTCACAGAGCGGGGCTTGGGGTTCCATAACACCAGTAAAGCGGAAGCCTGAGGTGAAGAGAGCACAATGGAAGGACGAAAGGCATAAAACACACCCTGTCGGGAAGGGGCCTTGGAAATAGCTTTTAAGATTCTTGCTGCAAGGTGGGGACAGGGCCTGAGAAAAAGAGGGTGGATTTCCCAGGTTCCAGGTCGCTCTGAGCCACGCTCAGCCGGCAATGCTCTTCCGTCTGCCATCTGTGTACTTGAGGATGCCTCCACTTCAGCAATTCAGAGGCCTTTAGAATTGGGGCAGATTAGAACTAAAGAACTTCAGGAATGGGCATTATGGTCTTGCACGTGGGGAGTGGCGGGGCAGGGTGGATCCCATAAGAAACCCTAATTTCACAGCATTTCATGTTTTTCGGGCGCTAAGGAAGTGGAGACGTGACCAGTGGGGCACCAGAGGACACAGCGCCCATGCAGGTGCAAAGCGCTATTCCACACAGACGGGCTTTGTCCTCAGTGCCTTCCTATGTCTCATGGTGACCTGACTCCCAACCCAGAACAGTGAGGAGGGTTTTCTGGGGCTGACACCCAAGTAGATCATGAGAAGTAAGAGGGTATCATCACCCGCTCCCAACCTTACTCAGGCCTGGCCTCTTCTAAGTCTTCCTATGTTGCAAAATGTCTTCTTCCTCCCTTCTTCCATCAAAATCCCATTCCTTCAGTCCAGTGGTTCTCAGCTGGAAGGGATTTTGCACCCCCAGGGGCACTTGTCACTGTCTGGAGACATTCACAGTGATTCCAGCCAAGGACCGGAGGGCTACTGGCACCTCCTGCAAGTAGAGGCCGGAGATGCTGCTAAACATCTTACAGGGCACAGGGCAGCTCCCCACATCAAAGAATTATCCAACCCAAAATGGCACCAGGACCGAGACTGAAAACCCTGCTTTCGTGTACTGAAATCACAGCTACATTCTTGAAAAGCATCTATTTGAGCTAATTCACAATATGTTTTTTTTTTTGCGGTACGCGGGCCTCTCACTGCTGTGGTCTCTCCCGCTGCGGAGCACAGGCTCCGGACGCGCAGGCTCAGCGGCCATGGCTCACGGGCCCAGCCGTTCCGCGGCGTGTGGGATCTTCCCAGACCGGGGCACGAACCCGTGTCCCATGCATCGGCAGGCGGACTCTCAACCACTGCGCCACCAGGGAAGCCCCGCAATATAGTTTGAATGGCTGATAGTCCATGTATAACCTTCCAGAGTGAGTTGGTTTTTAAGAAAGGTTCTCACTTTTTGGCAAGCTTTTAAATCATATGAAAAAGGAAGTGAAGACTTTTGAGAAGTTATGGGGCAAAATGTTTTGTATGTATGTGTGGAGGAGGCCCTCCTGGCTATTCCTTCCTTCTCATCGCGAAGGCACCTAACTACTTGTTCTGTGGGTAGAAAGACCAGTTCTGTGCACTCGTTCTGGCGAGAGCTGAAATAAGGACCCAGGAGTGCTGCCTCTTCTGCCTGCACTCAATGGGAGGCACAGCATTGATTTACATAACATCCTGGTCCAGGTCACCGTGTGATGGGAACGATGCGAAGTAAAAAGCTTGAAGGGATAACAAAGGTTGGCATGAAGAATGTGTACACTAGCCCCTAATGCTTACTCCCACACAGTTCTCAGTCAGCTGGTTGCAAGAAGGCACTAAAAGCATCTCTTAGGTCAAGGTTTCTCAATCTTAGCTGCATGTAAGAATCCCCTGAGAAGGCTTAACAAATTCTGATGCCCAGAGTGACCTCAGGCCATTTAATGAAAATCCCTAGAAGTAAAATCCAGGCATTAACGTTTTGAAGTTAAATTTTTATTGAAGTATTACATACATATATAAAGTGCATGTATCTTTAGCAATTCCATTTCTGGAAATACACTCCCCAAGACTGCAAGCAGGGTCTCAAAGAGATATTTATAAATCCATGTTCATAGCAACATTATTCCCAAGAGCCAAAAAAGTGGAAGTAACCCAAATGTCCTTCAGTGGATGAATGAATAAACGAGCTGTGGTCTATACACACAATGGAACATTACTGAGCCTTCAAAAGAAAGGAAATCCTGACATATGCTACAATATGGATAAAACTTGAGGACGTTATACTAAGTGAAATAAACCAGTCACAAAAATACAAAGACAGGTGTTAACAATCCGACTTATATGAGGTACCCAGAGTAGTCAAATTTGTAGATGTAGAAAGTAGAGTAGTGGTTGCCAGGGACTGAAGAGAGGGTCAAATGAGGAATGATTGCTTAATGGGTATAGAATTTCAGTTTTGTAAGATGAAAAGAGTTCTGGAAATTGGTTGCACAACAATGTTATGTACTTAATACTACTGAACTATATACTTAAAAATCGTTAAGATAGCAAATTTTATGTTATGTGTATTTCACCACGATTTTTAAATAATGTATATATAAAAAAATACAGTTTGATGAATTTTCACAAAGTTAACACAATTGTATAACCAGCACCCATATGAAGAAATGAAATATTACAAGCACCCCATATGACCCCTTTATTTCCCCTATATACCCCCTCCCTGTCCTATCCCTACCCCAAGGGTAATGATATTCTAACTTCCAACCCATAGCATAAGTATAATTTTTAATGGAGCTGCAATAGTTTATGAATGTATCATGTTTTATTTAACCATTCCCCAGTCCTTTAATTGAACTTGGAAGATACTTTTTAAAAAATACATGAGGGGCCTTCCCTGGTGGCGCAGTGGTTAAGAATCCGCCTGCCAATACAGGGGACACGGGTTCATGCCCCGGTCCGGGAAGATCCCATGTGCCGCGGAGAGGCTGGACCCGTGAGCCATGGCCACTGAGCCTCCACGTCCGGGGCCTGTGCTCCGCAACGGGAGATGCCACAACAGTGAGAGGCCCGTGTACCGCAGAAAAAAAAAAAAAAAAAAAGACAGTTTAATGAGTCTGGAAACTGGATAGTAGTTTTGAAAGGACAAGAAAGAAATTCATTTCTTCAGAGACAAAACTATTTAAAACTACACATTTCTGGGTATTACTTTGTTAATGTCATTTTGCTAAGTGGATTAAATCCATCATCCTCTCTGTTCGGTTCCAATAACGTCAGCTGGAATGGAAGCAGCACATTTAGATTGTATATCAGTGGAGTAATAACGGCAAGGACAGACTATCCAATAAATATTTAACTCTGGATTTTTCAACATTTATTTAACCAGCAGATATTCATCCATCCAAATCCACCAAGGGTGACAGTGCTTGTATCTTCATACGGTTTCCGTTTATACAGTCTGCTAGGATGCATAAACACATGCAAAGGCAAAGAAAAAAATAAGGGCACAACTTCACAACATGATAAAGACGTGACAAATGCTATGTGCAAACCTTTTCTTCTGTATCAGTTTTGATTCAGGTTTTTTCCTACCCTTTTCAAGTAAAATTTAGTTCTTTACCTAATTTTTAATTTCTTCATTGATGTTGAGACACAGAAGAACCAAAAATGATAACTAATATCAAATGGGATCATATGGTTTCTGTAAAAAACAGGGAGCTATTTTCACTGTGGGGTGCCTGCTGACATCTTTTTTTTTTTTTTTTTTTGCGGTACACGGGCCTCTCACTGTTGTGGCCTCTTCCGTTGCGGAGCACAGGTTCCGGTCGCGCAGGCTCCGAGGCCATGGCTCACGGGCCCAGCCACTTCACGGTATGGGGGATCTTCCCGGACTGGGGCATGAACCCGTGTTCCCTGCATCGGCAGGCGGACTCTCAACCACTGCGCCACCAGGGAAGCTCCTGCTGACGTCTTGTTAGTTCTCATGAAGGCCAGGTCTGGTCCTTGATGAACAAGTGCTTCCCTTCTCCCAAAACAGCTGGGTGGGAAATGAAAGGCATATTTAACAAATCCACTTCACCCTTGGCCTGTAAGCGTCAGCCAAGCTGCTGCTTTGTGCTCTCCAGAACAGTCCTGACAGGTTTGTCCTTATGCTGATTTTTTTTTCCTGCCATGTAACCAGCTAAATCATGGCTGAAGGGACGTCAGCCCAGCCTTCCTGAGGTCTGCCACCCCTCATCTCCTAATAGCCTGTGGTCTTAGCTCTGAAGACTTCAGCCAGTGATGTGCTGGTAAATGTTTAACATCAGGCTCTTCAAAAAGAAAATTCCCTCAGTGTAAATAAACCCATCATGGCCAATTTCAAGCTATCAACGTGAGGTCACTGAACACGGAATTGGGAAGAGATTTGTGTAACTGGCCTGGCATTCTGGCACGATCTGGCTTCAGCACACCTCTTGCTTTAGGCCTGGAGACCAGCTCCCTGAAAACTGTGCCAGAGTTTCATACCTTCTCTTCCTACTGAGCTGGGAGGTGGAGGGGCCAGGCCCACTGCTGACTTAGCCAAGCAGGAAAGTACCTGAGACAGAAGGCGAATCTCACAGGCTGTGGTACCTTATTTTATAACCTTAATGACTCTTCTGTCCTACTTCTCCCCCAGAGAAAATAAGAAACCAGCATCATGGAAAAAGTAGCCCATGAATATCATTAGCATGTAATTCTGCCCACTGTGTTACCACTACTGGAAGTCATTACCTGGAGCATGGTCTGTGGGTTAAATGTGGTAGGAAATTACATTCAAATTCAGACCTGATGGGAATTGGCTTGTCCATTTTTTAAAAAGTGATTCAGTTATATATATACATTCTTCTCAGATTCTTTTCCATTATAGGTTAGTACAAGGTACTGAATATAGTTCCCTGTGCTACACTGGCTTGTCCATTTTGATCTAAATTAATAAGTAAAAATGATTAAACTGTCACAGAAAAGAAAGAAAAAGATCTAGAGTCCTACCAAGTATCAAGCAAAGCAGAGGAAAAGGTTTTGATTAGCTAGAAGTAGAAAATTTTCTCTTCAAACCTTATCTCAAATCTATAGATGAACTGCAGTGTAGATTTAGGACACCGTGGATATCATATATTCATGTTTGCAACATGAATCATAGCCAAATAATAAATATACTTTTTTCATCATGTGTGTGTGTGTGTATATATATATATATATATATACTTTTTTCATATATGTATCTTTTACATTATATATGTAAAAGATATATATATGCTGCCTAGAACTGTGAATTTTCTCTAAATTGTTTGGAAGAACAAATTGTGAAATAAATCTGTATTGTGCTTTCACAGTGTTGGAGGACTGTGTGGAGAAATGACTTAAAAGTAGTTTGCCTAATTTCTTTTTTTAAAAATTGAAGTATAACTGATTTATAATAGTATATTAGTTTCAGGTGTACGACATAGTGATTCAGTATTTTTGCAGATTATAATAATTTCAAGATGATGGCTACAATTCCCTACGCTACACAATCTATCTTTGTTGCTTATTATTTTGTTAGTAGTTTGTATCTCTTAATCCCATACCCCATCTTGCCGCTCCCCCCTTCCCTCTCTACTTTGGTAACCACAAGTTTGTTTTCTATATCTGTGAGTCTGTTTCTGTTTTGCATATCCATTCATTTGTACTACTTTTAAAATTCCACATATAAATGATATTATACAGTATTTAACTTTCTCTAACTTATTTCACTAAGCATAATAATTTCTAGGCCCATCCATGTTGCTGCAAATGGTATTATTTCACCCTTTTTTATTAGCTTATCTAATTTCTTTTTTTGATATAATCTCTTTATTTTTTAAATTGAAGTATACTTGATTTACAATATCATGTTAGTTTCAGGGGTACAGCACAGTAATTCACATATATAAATATATATATATATATTAGTTTTCACATTCTTTTCCCTTACAGGTTACTACAAAATATTGAGTATAGTTCCCTGTGCTATATAGTAGGACCTTGTTGGTTGTCTACTTTATATATAGCAGTGTGTATACGTTAATCCCAAACTCCTAATTTATCCCTCCCCCCACCCTTTCTTTGGTACCCATATGTTTGTTTTCTATGTCTTTGAGTCTCTCTCTGTTTTGTAAATAATTTTATTTATTTATTTTTTCAGGTTCCACATATAAGCAATATCATATAATATTTATCTTTCTCTGTCTGGCTTACTTTACTTAGTATGATAATCTCTAGGTCCATCCATGTTGTTGCAAATGGCATTATTTCATTCTTTTTTATGGCTCAGTAATATTCCATTATATATATATATATCTCACATCTTCTTTATCCATTCATCTGTCAATGGACATTTAAGTAGCTTCCATGTCTTGGCTAGTGTAAATAGTGCTGCAATGAACATTGGGGTGCATGTATCTTTTCAAATTATGGTTTTCTTTGGATATATGCCCAAGAGTGGGATTGCAGGATTATATGGTAGCCCTATTTTTAGTTTTTTAAGGAACCTCCATACTGTTCTCCATAGTGATTCTACCAATTTTCATTCCCACCAACAGTGTAGGCGGGTTCCTTTTTTTCCACACTCTCTCCAGCATTTATTATTTGTAGACTTTTTTTTTTTTGCGGTATGCGGGCCTCTCACTGTTGTGGCCTCTCCTCTTGTGGAGCACAGGCTCCAGACGCGCAGGCTCGGCGGCCATGGCTCACGGGCCCAGCCGCTCTGCAGCATGTGGGATCTTCCCGGACTGGGGCACGAACCCGTGTCCCCTGCGTCGGCAGGCAGACTCTCAACCACTGCGCCACCAGGGAAGCCCTATTTGTAGACTTTTTGATGATGGCCCTTCTGACTAGAGTGAGATGATACCTCACTGTAGTGTTGATTTGCATTTCTCTAATAACTAGCAATGTTGAGCATTTTTTCATGTGCTTGTTGGCCATCTATATGTCTTCTTTGGAGAAATGTCTGTTTAGATCTTCTGCCCATTCTGGATTGGGTTGTTTGTTTTTTTGATATCAAGCTGTATGAGCTATTTGTATATTTTGGAAATTAATCCCTTGTTGTTCA
Source organism: Phocoena phocoena (assembly GCF_963924675.1). Classification (NCBI taxonomy): domain Eukaryota; kingdom Metazoa; phylum Chordata; class Mammalia; order Artiodactyla; family Phocoenidae; genus Phocoena; species Phocoena phocoena. The sequence continues at coordinate 46,108,066 of NC_089235.1, read as the reverse complement.
CATCATTTGCAGATATTTTCCCCCATTCTGTAGGTTATCTTTTCATTTTTTTACGGTTTCCTTTGTTGTGCAAAAGCTTTTAAGTTTAATTAGGTCCCCTTTGTTTAGTTTTGTTTTTATTTCCATTACTCTAGGAGACGGATCCAAAAAGATATTGTTGCGATTTCTGTCAAAGAGGGTTGTGCCTATGTTTTCCTCTAGGAGTTTCATCGTATCCAGTCTTACATTTAGGTCTTTGATCCATTTTGATTTTATTTTTTTATATGGTATTAAAGAATGTTTTAATTTCATTCTTTTACATGTAGCTGTCCAGTTTTCCCAGCACCACTTATTGAAGAGATTGTCTTTTCTCCATTGTATATTCTTGCCTCCTTTGTTGTAGATTAATTAACCATAGGTGGGTGGGTTTGTTTCTGGGCTTTCTCTCCTGTTCCTTTGATCTATATGCCTGTTTTTGTGCCAGTACCATTCTCTTTTAATTACTGTAGGTTTGTAGTATAGTCTGAAATCAAAGCACCTGATTCCTCCGGCTTCATTTTTCTTTCTCAAGATTACTTTGACTCTTTGGAGTCTTTAGTGTTTGCATACAAATTTTAAAATAAAATAATTGAAATTAAAATGACCGACAATATCAAATCTTGGTGAAGATGTGAAACAATGGGAATGTTCACACACTTCTGGAGAGCATGTAAATTAATAGAATCACTTTGAAAAATATCAGTAGTTTGGCATTATCTACTAATGTTAAATATATGCATGCCTTATGACATAGCAAGTCTATTCCCATAGATATTCTAGAGGGAAATCTATGTCCATGTACACCAAAATCCATGAGCAATAATGTTCATAGGCAGTATTATTCACAACAGCCCCAACCGAGCAAGAATCCAGATATTTATCAATAGAAAAATAAATAAACATGATATAATCGTGCGATGAACTTCCACACAGCAAAGAAAATGAACAAACCACAGCTAATATACCATAACATACTTGAATCTCCCAAACATGACATTAATCAAAAGAAGCCAGACACAAAGGAATAATATTGTATTATTCCACTTATATAAAGATTAAAAAAACTGGCAAAACAAATTTATGGTTAAGTTGGGAAAGTGGTTGCTTTTGGAGAGGAGGGAATAGGCAATAGTTGGGATAAAGCATAAAGAGGATTTTGAGTACTGGCATAGTTTTATTTCTGAACATGAGTGGTAATTACATGTGTTCACTTTGAGAATTTTGTGTTATATATATGTAACTTGTGCATTTCTCTGTATGCATGTGTACTTAACATTAAAGAGTTTAAATAATAAAGAGATAAGTCATTCATTCATCCGTTGGTTTATTCATTGATTCATTCAGTAAACCTTTGCTGAGGGTTGGCTGCAATATAATTGGAGGACCTAGTACTTAGTGGGTTGCAGTGTAATTTTCTTATGGAAAAAGAAACATGTGCTTGTTTTTCTTTTGATCCCATGATGCTTTGCAGAGGGCTAAATAAAAGGCAAGTGTTCCAGAACCATTTATTCACTAAACTTGGTTTAGTCTTCACTCTACCAAAACTTGATGGTAAGTGTAGTCAAGCCATTTTGCCTCTCTGTACCTGGGATAACCTCTGGAGTATATGATCTTTCCTTCAGCTTTGAAATTCTAATTTATTAATTCAGTCAGCTTTAGTAGAGCATATATTCTCTGTGCCAGTTACTTTGCTGAGGATTGGGGTCACAAAAGCAAGCAAACAAAAACATGATCCTGCCCTCTAGAAGTGCAAAACCTTGCCAATAGAAAAGGGACCGTTGTGTTACAGTGAGATGGTGCTTTGGTGGTTTGCCTGTCCGGGATGCTAATGTAGCACGTGTGAGGAGCAGCTAACCCAGACTCCCAAAGGAAGGCTGCCCAAAGCTGGGATGCCTGGTTTCACTTAGGCTGTGCAGGAAGTGCTGCTGTGTGGAGTAGAGTGATAGCCAGGCTGGGCCAGCAAGGTTTCCCTGAGGCCTGAAAGCAGGAGGAAGCTTTCACCAGGCAGAAAAGCAGGGGGAAAGGGAATCCAGATGAAGACCCAAGTGAACAACATAGAGTTGTTGTTTTTTTTAATGCTTATTTTCCAGCTTACTATGGGGAACCTAATGGTCTGTGAAATACAACGGTGGGGGGCAGTGTACAGAAGGAGTGGGAGTCCAGCGTGTGGCAGGCCAGGGCAGGAGAAGCCTTGATGGCCATGATACCAAACCATAAGTCAATATTTACCCAGCGGGAAAGAACTCCTTCTTCTCCCCCAGTTACAGATTCTGGGCGTCTGTCTGGCTGAGCCAGGCTGTGTGAAAGCAGGATCCTAGGAGCGAGTCTGGGATCACCTGGTCGCTGGTGGCTTGACAATCTTGTTCCAAAAAGTAAAAATTCTAAGGGCTCTCCCAAAACCCAAGGGCATACAGGCCCACTGAGAATGTGGGTCATTAGCAATGCAGATGTGAAGTTAGTTGCACTTTGGAAAGCATAATAAACAAAGCTAGGGACCTCACCTGGAAGGTCTCCACCAGACATCTTGATTTGTGGAGTTAGAAAGAGAGCAGCCAGCAGTTCTCCCTCGGGCAAAGATCTATGAATTTTGCTTATCCGACTCTCTCAGAGGCTACCCAAGCCTTTGAAAGACCTGAAGGGCAGCTTTGCATTTGGGCTCAGCAGATGTGGCCATTTGCATACAGGTAAATTTCTATATATAAACATAAAGAGCTAGCAGATCTTCAAATTATTGTCAGATTGAAACCTAAAGTCTATTTAGCACCCATCAACTTAATGAACAAATAAGCATCAAGATTTATACCAGAGAACCAAGGTCTGCAGTTATTTTAATGGTTGGGAATCATCTTAGAAATGGGACTTAGAAAAAAATCCAGAGAAAACAATACAAGCCCCAGTGCTCTGGGTACCCTGCCCTGACTGCTGCATACAGGATGGCTCACCCTGCTTCTCTCTGAGGGAAGGGGCATTCGTTCCCTGGCCCACTGCCTGTCCCGTTCTGCTCAGAGAGGTGCCCTCCATTGTCACTGATGGGGAGGCACTGCTGGTTTGTAAGGGGGGCTGGGGCTGAGCCATTCTGCAGTGTCTGGGCCAGTCCTGCTGGGTGAAGAACTGCCCCTCCTCCTACAAGACTTTTGACTGTTCACTTTAATATGCACAAATCACAACCTGGAATTGCACAGACACATTTAAATTATGAGAAAAGTAACAAGAAAAGAAATGTATATAGATCATAACTAAAATATTGAAATTCCATAGGAAAATAGAAGTCAATTTCTGATTTGGATATAATTTTTCAGAATACCTGTGGGATTAACGGTACTACATTCCACTTTGGGGCATTCAAGTGTGTGTGTGTGTGTGTGTGTGTGTGTGTGTGTGTGTGTGTGATGGGTACACTTTAGGTGCTAAAGGAGTTTCGATAGGCCTGAAACTGGTGGGGCTGGTGTGATACACAGAGGCTGGTGAGGCTGCAGTTGGATGTTCATGGTGTGACATCAACATCCAAGGAAGCTCACTGGGGCCTCAGCCCGGCTCCACAGGTTCACGGGGACCAGGGGCTTTCCTAGTGGAACTCATAGGGCCTTGGTTTGGGGAAATTGTGTGGCATGAGGGTGGCTGCAGAGTGCCTCCTGTGGGCAGATCTTGAGATGCTAAAGGTTTTTCATTTTTCCTGGGTTCTTTTGGCTGCGATGTGTGGCATGCAGGATCTTAGTTCCCTGACCAGGGAAACTAAGTGGAAGCGCAGAGTCTTAACCACTAGACCACCAGGGAAGTCCCCAGATACTAAAGATCTTTCCAATCTGTTCTTAGCTTGCATGAACATGGCCTGGATTGGTGGAGGACACTGGGAATGAGGAGAAAGAGGGAGGTGGGCTGAGTCATGGGTGAGTAGATACCTCCAATGGATTCATGTGAAAGCCTGGGAAAATCATTCAAAACCAGAAACTTCAGAGCCATCCTTTGGGGCTCTCCCCCACCTTCAGTGAGCATCAAGACATTGAGTGTGTAGTGGGTTGAATGGTGACCCCCAAAATATACGCCCATGACCTGGAACCTGTGCATGTGACCTCATTTGGAAAATGGGTTTTACAGATGTAATTGAGTTCAGGTTCTAGAGATGAGGTCACCCTGGATTACCCTGGGGGATCCTAAATCCAGTCACCAGTGTCCTTATAAGAGACAGAAGGAGGATGTGGACACAGAGGAGGAGAAGGTCATATGGAGATGGGGGCAGAGATAAGCCACAAGCCCAGGGACGCGCCCAACAGCTGTTGCAGAGAGAAACCCAAGGTGTGTCTGTGGTCCTGGGATCCCAACAGCAGTGGAGGTCATGGCCACACATTTACACTTTGGCTTACCTGGAATAAAAAATCTTTGATGTGTGCCTGGCCTGGGCTAAGTAAGCACTGTGCACACTCACCCCAACACTTTTTTTTTTTTTTTTGCGGTACGCGGGCCTCTCACTGTTGTGGCCCCTCCCACCGCGGAGCACAGGCTCCGGACGCGCAGGCTCAGCGGCCATGGCTCACGGGCCCAGCCGCTCCGCGGCACGTGGGATCTTCCCGGACCGGGGCACAAACCCGTGTCCCCTGCATCGACAGGCGGACTCTCAACCACTGCGCCACCAGGGAATCCCTCACCCAAACACTTTAACCCCCATTTTAGCGGCACGTGGGATCTTCCCGGATCGTGGCACGAACCCGTGTCCTCCGCATCGGCAGGCGGACTCTCAACCACTGCGCCACCAGGGAAGCCCTCACCCAAACACTTTAACCCCCATTTTACAGATGAGGAAACTGAGCCTTAGGGAACTCTGAGTAACCTGGCGATGTTCCTGTAACACATCTCAGCTAGGGTTTGTGCCCAGGTCTGTCTGCCTCCAGAGCCCAAGAGCTCAGACTGCTTCTCACTGGGCAAGGGGTTCATTTTCCCAGTCATTGGAACTGTGCTCTACCAGTTTTTTCTATTTCCCCAGCTGATAAGAACTCTCTTCATCTCCATGTCATTATACACTTACTTGCCTTATGAACCAAGTGTTACAAACATAACTCACACACAGATCAATGGCTCAGGGGTCTTCTTTTTTTTTTTTTTTTTAAACATCTTTATTGGAGTATAATTACTTTACAATGTTGTGTTAGTTTCTGCTGTATAACAAAGTGAATCAGCTATATGTATACATATATCCCCATATCCCCTCCCTCTTGCATCTCCCTCCCACCCTCCATATCCCGCCCCTCTAGGTGGTCACAAAGCACCGAGCTGATCTCCCTGTGCTATGTGGCTGCTTCCCACTAGCTATTTTACATTTGGTAGTGTATATATGTCCATGCCACTCTCTCACCCCGTCCCAGCTTCCCCTTCCCCCTCCCCTTGTCCTCAAGTCCATTCTCTAGTAGGTCTGCGTCTTTATTCCCATCCTGCCCCTAGGTTCTTCATGACCATTTTTTTTTTTTTTTTAGATTCCATATATACGAGTTAGCATACGGTATTTGTTTTTCTCTTTCTGACTTACTTCACTCTGTATGACAGACTCTAGGTCCATCTTTATAAGCAGGCTGAGCTCTGTGACAAGTGATGCCCCCGGGGGCTCTCTGTCCCTGTACTGTAATCCCAGGCCTTCAAGTTCTTATCTTCTGTTCTTTTCATGTTTCTGTTCCCAGTCTTACTACCCTGATTTCTGAACTTGAGTCCATCTTTGTACTTATCTCTAACAATTTTCCCCGCTTCCAAACAGCTGTTTTTCAATCTGTATATACCAGAAAACTAAACAGCCTGATTAGAATTATGCCCAAAATAATAACAGCCCCTAAGTAAAAAGCCCCGCGTCTCTTTCAGGCATAAGTTACACAAATTTTTCTCTGTGCATCAACTCTGCAACCATTTTTTGTTGTAAATGCCTTTTTCCCCCTCACCTTATTTCACTTTTATTGGATTGGGGATCTCTATAGTGAGAAGTTGTTGCAATATCTATCGTCACTAGAAGAACCTACCCTTCCATTAGGTGACTCTGAACCCTGGGACTAGCACCTGCTTTCAGGAGGCAAGAAGTTGTCATCAGTGTGCAGTGGCTCTTCTGCAGGAGGTTAAGAATACTGGTCCCATTCCTCAGACAACAGGCCATTCCTGATGTCTGAACACTGCTCCAAAGGAACGGCCTGAAATGTCTGTGTTGCTTTTTTCCTGTGAAGAGACAGGATTCAAGCGATCAATTGTAGCCCATTATTTTATTTTAAAATAGAACTATTCGGTGCTTTGTGACCACCTAGAGGGCTGGAATAGGGAGGGTGGAGGGAGGCCCAAGAGGGAGGGGATATGGGTATATATGTATACATATAGCTGATTCACTTTGTTATACAGCAGAAACTAACACAACATTGTAAAGCAGTTATACTCCAATAAAGATGTTTCTTAAAAAATAAAATCTCACAAAAACATAAAATAAAATAAAATAGAAGTATTAATATGGAAATAAAACCACCATTTACCTCTTCGGCTAAGAACGTTAAATGTCCCTTGTGACACAATATTGCCACCTGCTGACCAAAACATCACACTGCAATTGGGTGCATAAAATAGTTTGTGCAGAATGTGTGTTAGCTACTACCTTTAAACTAAATACAGATTATGGCAATTTGCGTTCCAAACCAAAATAACCACGACAGTTTGCAACATCACCCAGGCAGGCGCCAACTTCAGATTACATTTCCTTTATTGAGCTCTTCAGAAAGATACATACTTCCATTTAAAATAAAAAACCACAGTTGTCTTTTATTTTGCTTTAGCCTCTACAGTTAATAAATAAGAATTGTAGAAAGAAAATAATAATGGATTTTTTAATCCATTTAAGCTAGAGACAACATGAGAGAGACCTGGTGTCACAATCCCCCCTCCCATTAGCTGTGTGAATCTGAGCCTCAGTTTCTTCACCTGTACAATGGAAATAAGAATACCTATGGTAAAGTCCTGCAAGATAAATAGATTTCAGATGGTGCATAGCACAAGTAATTTAGCACATGTTGATTTAGTCTCCTTTCATGAAAAGAACAATCATTCTGTTAACGAAATATACACCCATCCGCCAACTTTCCTCTAGAACTATCATCATCTCTTCGTCAGCAATTATTAGAAATCTTCACCTATTTTCCAGTCTATGTTTATGGATTATTTTTCTTTGAGTTCTTTAGGTATGGTTTCTGAGGTTCAATGCCTGGGTACTTGCAATTCCATACCTTTTTATCCCAAAGCTTTTCTCATTACCAAATATTTTGATAGTTTATTTCGGTTTTTTTAATTGAAGTAGATTTACAAAATCATATTCATTTCAGGGGTACCGCATAGTGATCGAATTTTTTTTTTTGCGGTACGCGGGCCTCTCACTGCCGTGGCCTCTCCCGTTGCAGAGCACAGGCTCCGGACGCGCAGGCTCAGCGGCCATGGCTCACGGGCCCAGCCGCTCCGTGGCATGTGGGATCTTCCCAGACCGGGGCACGAACCCGTGTCCCCTGCATCAGCAGGCGGACTCTCAACCACTGCGCCACCAGGGAAGCCCGTGATTGAATATTTTTACAGATTAGACTCTATTATAGGTTATTACAAGCTAATGGCTATAACTATCTATACAATGCACATACAATGCTACACAATGTATCCTTATGGTTCATCTATTTAATACATAGTAGTTTGTATCTCTTAATCCCATTCCCCTAATTAACTCTTCCCGGCTTCTTTCTCCCCTTTGGTAACCACTAGTTTGTTTTCTATATCTGTGAGTCTGTTTTTGTTTTGCATGTACATTGATAGTTTACTGTGAAACGCAGTTGGCTCTTTTCCTTTTCTCAGAACCTTTACTGGATCTTCTCTTCCCTAAGGTAAAATTCCATTTGATGCCCTATATCTCCCAGTACCTTGCAGTTAGGTGGGGTCACTTGACTAGTTCTGGCCGTGAAATGTAGGTAAAAGTGTTGAGTGTCACTTCTCCACACCCACGTGCAAACCCTCATGTGTTCCCTTCTCCTGCTGTGGCTACCTAGGAGCACATGTGCCCAGATGGTGCAGCTACAAGATGAGGGCATCTCCTTCAGCCTGAGCCCCTGAGTGACGGTGTGGAGCAGAGTCCCTCACTAACCCACGCTGGATATGTTCCAACCCACACATGAGTTAGAAATAAACTATAGTTGTGTTAAACCACTGAGATTTTTGCAACTGTTGGTTATTGTAGCATAGTCTAGCCCTTACATCCTGTACCACAGGATGACGCTCTTGCAAACTGATTGAGGAAGTACCAGGAGCACAGTGAGATTCTTGAGGGGAAAGGAAAAGAAACAAACAAGCAAACTTTGGTTGATGTTACAAACCACTCTCCTATTACAATTTTATAAGGCAAGGATGTTATTCAAAATGTTTAACAACTTGTATGGCATGAGTCTAACTAATCAAAACAGACATCCAACAAGTAAGAAAGGATATCAGCTGATATGCCATGCAGGGAGGTATCAGCTGAAGATTCTAGGCATATTATCAGAACAATGTTAGTATCAAACATCTTTAGAAGACAGAATAAGTAAATGAGTAGCCAGGATAATTATAAGCTGAGCTCATAGCCTCTGTACTTAAAATTTTCTGAAAACAATGAAGGTGGACTCCAGAGTCTGGATGGCTAAATGGCTGCATTTTCTTGCTACCCCATCTTGCTGCTTTCCACCCTGAAAAGGAAAATTAAAGGAATTAAATCTGATCATCTGTATCTGTTTCTCTGTTTTAAGGCCAAATCATTTCTTATCTGTTAGCATTTAACCTGCTCAGAATGTGATCATTTATACATCAATACATTTGCTGATGTGTTTTAGAATAAAATTCCAATCATCCAGGATGCTAACGTCTAGGAGGCTCAATAATTAAGACACTCCTTCCAATGTGGATAACCAACAGTCTATTGATGCCCTGAGTAATACAGGGCAAGACCGAGAAGACTTCCCGCATCATCAAAGAAGGATCCAAGAATGTTCTGGGTGGTTCTAGGATTAAGTACACTTTGTCATAGGCTTATTTGGACATTGGTCATCATTGATGCCATTTTGGTAACTTTCACATAGCCCAGAGGAACAATATACCGGGAACCCCATTTCTCAGTCACTGAAAGAAATGGGAGTTTTCATGGTGTGACTAATGAAGGTTAAAGCCCTGTGTGGAGCCATGAACTTGTGAATAGCTGGGATGGCTGAAATTACAGGCAAAAATTCTGTGGCTCTGTATTTACTCGCTGGGCAGAGCGTGCATGTATTTATAGCTTCATATGTGTCCCAAGAATATTTTTAGGGGATGAATAGCCCCCAAGTTAGAAAGATAATTTCCTTACAAAGAAGGAGCTTTGTCTGACTAATCCAAATGGCAAAACAAAAACAGGAGACAGGAAGATTCGTCTTTAAATCCTGAGTAGCCCTGCAGTACAGTTAAAAGAAAATCAAAGCCTCAGATGGTGAAGTTGTAATGCATTTAAATGAAAATTAAAATGAAGAATGAAAGAAAACACTAAATACTCCTTCTCTGGTCGAGGCAAGGGTTTTGCTTCCTGCAACTTGGCTGGGGGTGAGAGGAGGGAGGAGATGGCCTCTCAGAGACCCTTCTCCACTTCTGAGTCACGGGGCTTGGGCAGGAGTGTGGCAGGAATGTTACCCTGACGGGGAGAATAGAGACGGGTTCCAACCAAGAAAATCATTGTAGGCAGGGAAGGCGAGATCTCTGGAATGGAGATTCCTTAACTTGGAGGAGCAGCAGCTGCTTCTAAAGATCCAACTGTCCTTTCATTCATTTTAGAAGAAATAAAGGAAGATATTGAAGCCTGAGAGTTTGGGGATTGAATAGGAAACCCAGATCTGAAATCAGAGGATGCAGACCATGAAATAGCTACTAGAAATTTATTTTAATGGAAGCCTTTAAGCATTGGGAACAAATTCTTTTTTTCCTCCCCAGCACAGGGAAGATTGAAGGAAGAAAGTCTAGGTGGAAGTTTTAGGAGAAGCCTCAGAGTTCATATTCCTTTGCAACTCCAATGTCCCGATTTATTTTAAAGGTATTAACAAGTCTGCCATAAACACCAGGCCTGGATGGTCCAGCTGGGCTACCTTTCACTGTGGAACAAACTCAGTCTCTGACCAAGCAAACTTGCCCCATGACCTTTCATAAGCATAAAATTTAGGATTATAAAATAAACTTGAACCAGTGTTTAAGGAATGGGTCTGAAGGGCAGCTCCTGTAGACCTGAAGTTGGGTCACATGTTATGTCTGCAAAGTCTCCTTCCTCTTTGCTCTTGGAAACTACCCCCATTTCCACCACACACCACCACCCTCACTCTTTCCTCCTGGCTTCTCAGAGTCCCAGCCACAGGCTCACTATCTGCCCCAGGTATACAGAGGAGCTGAGGAAACTTCCTGTGAAGAAGAGGAGAAGGGAGACTGGGGAACAACTGGCCATCTGCCAGCCTTGCCACTTTCTCTTCCATGTTTCAGTGTCTGTCTGTACAGACGTACAATTTCTTAGCCACTTTTGCATTCCCAGAACCTAGCCCGGTACCCAGCACACAGTAGGTGCTCAGTAAATGCCTACAATATAAATGACCTTTATGTCAGAGAGTCACAGAGGACAAACTCTTCAGTGTAAACTCTGTGAGTATAAAAACAAAATGACTTTTATCTGAATAGTACATTGAGGATACTCATCACCTGTACTGTAACCCAGAGACTTCTAAGTCCAGACGACTTCTCACTTAAGGGTGGAGGCCTTTACATTCAAACAATAGACAAGAGGTAGAAAGTGAAAAAACGAATGGGGCTACAGCTGAGCTTAATCTCACCTTCCTGAGTTCTGATCTCACCCTCTTTGCTTACCCAAGAAGACAGCTACAATCCCCAAGGCCTTAGAAGGAAGCTTGTCTTTCCTTTGCCACCAGAGAGCACTGGGCACAATTGTCTGCCTGTCCCGAGCAAAGGTGGCACCAACAGGAGAAAGGAGAGGGGCACGGGGATGAGGTGAATTCTGGACTTGTGATGTTCAGGAACGTCGTGTCAAAGAAAACACCACTGGTTTCATAACAAAGAGCTTGGGTTACCTTTCAAGCAGATGTGTAACACCCACATGGAATTCAGGCTTCTCCCAGGGGGTTTTAGAGTCAGCGCTAAAAGCAGGTCTTAGAAAAGCTTCCTCGGGGCCCCACTCAGCTCCCTCGCTCTGGCTCTCATGGCGTCCTCTCCTTTGTCCTCACAGAGCTCACGGTCTGGTGGGAAGATCAACAGTTACAGTCCAGAGTGTTGGGCAACATCTGGAGTGCGGCCAAGGCATCCAGGACATGCACAGGAGCTGGGTGCAGAGTGGCTGGGAGGCTCCATGGAGCAACTCCAGGTTCTGGAGGGCCAGTGAGAGTTAGGTAGCCAGGGCGTGAAAAGGGAAGGGGTCCTAGACTTGAGAACAGGTGTAGAGCAGCGGGCAGGAGAGAGCACAACATACAGAACTGGGGCGCTCCCGGTGGTTCAGTGAGGCCCATGAGGGAGGCAGCATGCAGGGCAGGGAACAGGCTGGCCGTGCCACGGGGTTCAGATCTCATCTACTGGGCATAGGGAGCCGCTGACAAGTTTTAAGAGAAAGAGTCCCATCGTTGGGTTATGTCACGGAAAAATTCCTATGAGGGATAGAAAAGGGAAGGCTGGGGAAAGAAGATGAATGTAGTTGTCCAAGAGAGGCAGCTAAGGCCTAGGCTTCATTCCCACTGCCAGCAGGTAGGAATGGAGTGGGGAGGACAAACTTGGGAGCTGAGGGGAAACCTAACGGACTTTGAACAATGATGGGCGTCGGGGAAGGGAGAGGGGAGAAGGAGGCTAGGGGACTTCTCAGGTCTCTGACATGAGCCGTGAAGCTTGAGGGTGCCATTCCACCTGCGAGGAGAAGGATTGGGGAACACGGACACTTTGAAAGTGATGAGTCTGGCTTTGTCACGTGGAATCTAAAGTATCTGAGGGCTGTCCAAGTGGAGGTGCTCAGTAGCGGCTGGCGCTGCAGTCTGTAGCTCAGGAGAGGCCTGTGCTGGCGAGGGACAGCTGACGTCGGTCTGACATCTGTCTAAGGTTCCCAGGAAGCAGGCCCTGGGAGGAGGGTTCACACGTGAGTGGTTCACCACAGCAGTGCTCCCAGAGGGAGAGTGGGAATAGGAAAGGGAAGGGTGAAAAACAAGTGCATGGGTTGCCCAGGGCTGCCACAACAAAGTACTACCATCTGTGTAGTGGGTGGCTTGAGCAACAGAAATGTATTGTCTCACAAGTCTGGAGGCTAGGAGGCCAAGATCAAGGTCCAGGCAGGTTGGTTGCATGCCTCTCTCTTAGCTTCTGGGGGTTTGCTGGCAGTCTTTGGTGTTCCTTGGCTTAGACGCATGGCCCCAATCTCTGCCTTAATGTTCACATGGCATTCTGTGTGTGTGTGTGTGTCTTTCTGTCCAAATATCGACTTTTGATAAGGATACCAGTCATATTGGATCAGGGCTCGCCTGACTCTAAAATAACCTCGTCTTAGTTAATTACACCTATAATGACCCTATTTCCAAACAAAGACACATTCTGAGGTACCAGAGGTTAGGACTTCAACACGTGAATTTTGCAGGGACACGATTCATCCCACTACACCAAACAAGGGCAAAAGGATCTGCAAGGCTGCTTCAGCCTCACCCTCCGGGGGAGCCGTGAATGTTGAGGCTTACCCCAAAGCTGTCCCAGCCTGAGCTGGGCTCCCATGCTCCTGCACTGACAGTCTAATGGCCTTGGGGCCGTGGAGGAGGGGACGGACATTCCTAGGAACTTCTAGTGCTCTGTGTATCTTTCTGTGGTTAAAAACACACCAAAATAATTTTTAATTTTTTTATTATTATTTTTTTTACCGGTACGCGGGCCTCTCACTGTTGTGACCTCTCCCGCTGAGGAGCACAGGCTCCGGACGCGCAGGTTCAGCGGCCATGGCTCACGGGCCCAGCCGCTCCATGGCATGTGGGATCTTCCTGGACCAGGGCACGAACCTGTGTCCCCTGCATCGGCAGGCGGACTCTTAACAACTGTGCCACCAGGGAAGCCCCAAAACAATTTTTTAAAGAGGCCCAAGGAGATGGAAGAAAAGCATGACATTGCCTATTACAACGGTCATCAGGATAGAAGGTCATCAGTTTGCCAAAAGAAAGGCTGAAAGCCAAAGACCCACATTCCAGAAGTGGGAAGAACAAGGGGGACCCAAGAAGGAGAAGGAGAGGTGTGGTGGAGGAGCTAAGAATTCAGGTGATGACACCGAGCGCTCTAGTTTTTAGATCCCAACCCAAACATCAAGACAGCTGGCTGACCAAACATGGTTGGGAACAAAGGGATATTTTAAAAATCAGGAGTAAATAATCTGAAATTATCTATGGTCATCATTTCTGGGCTTCACATCTACTGGGAACTTGGACGATAGAGCCTGGGAACCAAGATGAAGAAGACGAAGGCTCCGGTTCCAGTCAGTGGATGTCACCTCACAGCGGTGGGCAATGTGGGGACACTCACACTGTCCGAGGGTTGGATTCCAGCTACTGGAGAGTTTGAATGATAAACAGTACTGAACACTCTGGTGATGACTGCAGCTTGAGTCACATTAAAAGAATAATCAAATAAAAGCAAAAAGCTCTGATTTGAAAAACATCATCTGAGACAAGAAGTCTGATGTCTGGACACACTCATCCCATCCCCATGCCTGACCAGCAGACTTCTAATCAAACCACAATGAATAACAAAATATTTTTTTCTCTGTCTTTTTGAAAACTCTTCAAAGATAGGACCATCCAGGAGATCAAAGTTGCAAGAACAAACGTTGTTTTTACATATTTCTTTTAAGAGGAGATGTGCTTCTCAGAATGGTTCTCTAAATAAATAATTATCCAAGGGGCACCATCCTTACCCGAACCATGTGGTCTGAAACAGGGAAGGGGTCCAGGGAAAGTCAGGAAGCTGCTGCCTCAAGTAGCGGTATTGGGTTCTGGACTTGCAGAAATGATGGATTTGTGAGCATTTGTGGCTCATTATGACCAAGTCTAGACCTTCCCTTAGAGACGAATTGGAAGGGCATATGGGTCCAGAGGTGCCGCTCAACAGACGACTCAAGTAGTGGTAGAGGTCCTTCACAGCTCTTGTACCTCATAAGAAATTTAAAAAGCTAGAATATTGCCGGCACTTACTATTTAAGGATTCACTTGTTAAGTTGCTAAGGAAGTTACAGAAACAGATGGACCATACTACTCAGGAGATGAAATCTTAAGAGTTCCTGGGGGTTATGGGGCCCCACTTCCATCCCTCCCTCATTCCATCTGGACTTTGATGTGGGCTGTAGCAAAAATACCACCACTTTCCTGCAGAACTGCAGACTTTTAAAATATGATAATGCCACGTAGCTACACTGATGACACATCTCAGTGTCTTAGATGTCAGATCTGTCTGAGAACCTTGCCTTTCAATTTCTTTTATGGTGCCAGGCAAGTAAACATTTATTAGATGAATAGAAGAAAACATGAATTAGTAAACAAGCCATTGACATCTATTGCACATCTATATACACCAAACTCTGGGGTGGATAGTTTCACCAGCAATTTAACTTAATCTTCATAATATTCCTGAACTGATTATCAGAGAGGTATCTTCAAGGAACTTAGGCTCTAGTTTGAATATAAAGCATAATGGAAAAAAGTTAAACGTAAAAATAATAGATAGTGGTATTGGTGTAAAGATAAGCATATAGACCAACAGAACAGACTAGAGAGCTCAGAAATGGCCCTACACATATATGGCCAATCGGTTTTTGACAAAGAAGCCAAGGAAATGTAATAGGAAAAGAATAATCTTTTCAACAAATGGTGCTGGAACAGTTGGTTATGTAAGAAAACGAATCTTAACCCTTATTGCATACTGTATATAAAGATTAATCCTGAGTGAATCATAGACCAAAGGGAAAGAGCTAAACATATAAAACTTTTAGAAGAAAACACATGAAAATATCTTAGTAACTTGGGTTGGGGAAAGATTTCTTGAATAGGACACAAGAAGCATGAGCTACAAAAGAAAAAATTAATAAACTGGAGACTTCATCAAAATTAACAAGGACTGGGGCTTCCCTGGTGGCGCAGTGGTTAAGAATCTGCCTGCCAATGCAGGGGACATGGGTTTGAGCCCTGGTCCGGGAAGATCCCACATGCCGCAGAGCAACTAAGCCCATGAACCACAACTACTGAGCCTGCACTCTAGAGCCCATGAGCCACAACTACTGAAGCCTGAGAGCCACAACTACTGAGCCTGCACTCTAGAGCCCACAAGCCACAGCTACTGAGCCCGCATGCCACAGCTACTGAGCCCGCATGCCACAGCTACTGAGCCCACATGCCACAACTACTGAGCCTGCTCTCGAGAGCCTGCGAGCCACAACTACTGAAGCCCACAAGCCACAGCTACTGAGTCTGTGTGCCACAACTACTGAAGCCTGCGCACCTAGAGCCCATGCTCTGCAACAATAGAAGCCACCGCAATGAGAAGCCCGCACACCCCAATGAAGAGTAGCCCCCACTAGCCGCAAGTAGAGAAAGCCCGCGCACAGCAACAAAAACCCAACGCAGCCAAAAATAAATAAATAAATTTATTTTAAAAAAAATTAACAAGGACTAAGGGCCATGAGGGAATTTGGGGGGATGATTAAAACGTTTAATACCTTTACTGTGGTGGTGGTTACACAATTATAAACATAATGTAAAACTCTTCAAATTGAATACTTAAAATTGGTGAATGTTTATTGCATGTAAATTACACCTAAATAAAACTGACCTGACCCCAAAATGGAGCATGTATCATCCTCAATTCACAGATGAGGAAACTGAGGCTTATAGTAGGTAAGGAACACACCTAAGTCACAGAACTAGCAAGCAGTGGAGGCAGGATTCAAACCCAGGTGTCCTTTTGAGTCCACAACTCATCTTCCTTCTTTTGCATTGTTTCCTTCCTTGCTGTTCATTCTATAACTAATTATTAAAGGCTCATATTAAAAGAATCTAATAACTAGCAGAATAAGACATGTCCCACGAGGGTCCCTTGCCCAAGGACGTATGGGGTAGTCTTCCCCGTCGAATTCTTACATTGAAGCCCTGCCCTCCTGCCTCTAGGACGTGTGTTTCTCCAAGGCTGTCCTTATTCCAGAATCCTCAAATCCAAGTCTTCGCTTCCCTTATCTCCAGACTCAGATCCGCCCCATCTCACCTTCAGCACTTTCGCCTGGTATTTATCAGCTCCACATTGATTTTGTGCTTATTTATCTTGCACCCCTCGTGGGCCTTGTCACCTACAGGTCTAAGGAGTCCCTAACTAACCCATCAGCTTCATGGAACACTATTATCGAGCTCGTGTGCCCCGCAAAGCACCCGCGACAGCATCTTTTACTCACTATGAGCTCCAGGTTGGATTCGAGTCTTCGCATTGCCATATAGTTCAGGTGCGCACCGGGTGTTACAAACACAGATGAGGTCCTTGGGCTGGCAGTGCAGCGGGGAGACAGGTGTATAGAGATGTAACTACCCACCAGCACAGTGGACGCAGCGATAGAAAGAGGAGTGAAGCCCAGGTTGTCACGGTGGAGGCGCACCCACTCTCTGGAGGCGGGGTAGGGGGGGTCGTGATGGAGGGTGGTGGGAACAGCCCTGCCCAACAGTCCTTACAGGGAAGATGACCTATGCTGCGTTTGAACGACCGAGAGGAGATGTAAAATCCTGGGAAAACATGTGCGAAGGTATTGAAGCGTGAAGGAGCGCCAGGGAAGCAGAGCTTGGTAACGTCGGGTGTGGACTGTAAAGAGAGCGGCTCGACCTGAGGTCTAGGAGGTAGCAGGAGTCTGGCAAGAGAGGGCTTTGCGGCAAGAATCAAAGCCCCAGGCCACCTGAGAGCCAGGTATGACGTTAACAAAAGAGGCTGACTTTGACCCAAGGACAGGAAGTAAAATAATGGAAAGAGCATCTACGGGGCTTTGACTCTGCCTGAGGCCCTGTTTTAATCACATGTACTCAGTCACTTATCAGGTAATAGTACCATATTATGGCCATTTTACAGATGAGGCAACCGAAGCCTAGAGGGCGTAATTAATATGCCCACAATATGCTTTTTAGGATGTGAAGGCAGGGAGTCTGACTCTAAAGCCCAACTTTAACCACTTGGCTACTCTTACCTCAGAAATATCGAAAAGACTTCCGTTTCTTAAATGCCTCCAAATAGTACCAGGCCTATTAGAGGGAGCAAATACAGTGTAGGTGGAAATCTCAAATAAGGGAGATAAACCACCCTCAAAATACCTAAGGAGGCTATTCCTCCTAGAAAAATAGAGGCTTGTAGACCTCTCAGTCCCTAGGATAGCAGGTTTATTATCTGTATAAGGTTATAATTTACAAACATAACAAAGTAGAAATCTGTTTATGATGCTTTCATGCAATGCTGATTTGGTCACACCTCCTGAGCTGGGTTTCAGGCGAGCTTGGTGGATCGCGCATCTTCCTGTGTCCCAGCTGCTGTGTCTGCTGAAGAAGGCTCCAGCAGTCTCTCCTGTGCTTGTTCCGAGATATGCCAGGACACAGAGGGGACCCCTGGGAGTCCCAACACCCAGCAGAATAAAATGTAGACTCAGAACGTATGTGGGTCATACCATTCCTTTTGACCATTGGCATCTTTTTTAAAAATTTACTTATTTATCTTTGGCTGCACTGGGTCTTCGTTGCTGCATGCGGGCTTGCTCTAGTTGCGGCGAGCAGGGGCTGCTCTTCGTTGAGGTGCACGGGCTTCTCATTGTGGTGGCTTCTCTTGTTGCGGAGCACGGGGTGACCCCAGAACAGAACCCTACAAAGTGGATGCCCCCATGGTGTAACTAGGCCCTCGCATTTCAGTCCTGTTTCTACCTAATCAAGGCCTGCTCTCCGTTTGAAGTTTCTATTAAATCAATTTTCTCCTCTCTGGGTTGAATAACCTCAGTTGTCCCAGGTATTATTTCTGGCCTTGTCCAATATTTTCAAGTGGAAACAGAAAACACTATTCTTGTAAGGGTCTAAGAGAAGCTTCTAAATATATTAAATTGTTTGTGTGTGTGTCTGAGAGAGAGAGACAGAGACAGAGATTATGGAGGTTTCATTCTAAAGATCAGGTTACAGTATGAAAAGCAAATCAGTCTAAAGTTTAATGAACATAAGGTAAGCATCTGGAAACCCACTTAAATACTTGGAATAACTCTTCTAACAGCTGGGTCCTCTGTCATTTCAGCTCTAGAAAATTGATCAAAGACCACAAATTAGCCTTCATGTATCTCCCACTGAGTTCAAGCTCGGTATTTTTTACTTTTTAGAGTTATTTGAAGATTTTTAAGTTTGACTTTTCTGGCACAGACCCAGAGATTCTTCACTGCCTGGATCTAGTCCTAAAAGAGTAGTGGGGATTGGCTTTGCATTTGTGCCTTAGGTAAAAATTTCAGTCACTATCAACATGTACATAAACCACACACACACACACACACACACACACACACACACACACACACTCACATCCACGACAGTTTGCACCCAAACTAGTGAATGTGTCCAAGATGAGGCTTGCCTGCTGCTCTAGTCCAAGAAGAGCTGCTTTGAAGTGACCGTCCAGGCTTAGAAGAATAAACTCAGTGCTACGTTTTCTCCAGCAGATGGCGCTGTGCACCGCGCTCTGTAGAGCGATCGACAGGTACTCAGTATTTTTGAGGGACTCTACCAACCCCCAAACAGGAGGGTTTGACCCCCAAAGCCTGGAGTTAGGACCAGTCTCCACTCTGATTCATTCTCCTCTGCAACCTTACAGACACTATTCATCTACCACAAGCCTGTGAGTGGATCCTAAATGTATAAAACTGCTCCCAACTAATGAATTCGTGCTTTCAGGGACGGTTCAGTGGTGCCTTCCATGTGCCAGGTACAATTCTTGGAGCTGGGGATAGAGAGCTGAGCAAAACAGATGATTAAATGAAGTCCAATAAAAACACAAACAGCTCTATCATGTGATGCTGTCATCAACAGGTGCTCTGAAGCAGGTTCTTTTTTTTTTTTTTTTTTTTGCGGTACCCGGGCCTCTCACCGCTGTGGCCTCTCCCGTTGCAGAGCACAGGCTCCGGACACGCAGGCTTAGCGGCCATGGCTCACGGGTCCAGCCGCTCCGCGGCATGTGGTATCTTCCCGGACCGGGGCACGAACCCGCGTCCCCTGCATCGGCAGGCGGACTCCCAACCACTGCGCCACCAGGGAAGCCCTGAAGCAGGCTCTTTTAATGGGCAGGTCTGAGAGAGCCTCTCTGGGGAGGCGACAGGTGAGCAGAGCCCTGAATGATTGATTCCAAGTAGGTGGCTCCAGCCTCGGGTGCACCTTGAAATCACCTGGGACGCTTTAACCAGGCTGGTGCCCGGGGCCCAGCCCCGAGCATGCTGCCTTAACTGGTCAGGGGTGGGGTCCGGGCACTGGGAGTTTTAAGTCTCTCAGGTTATCCTTGTGTACACCCAGGGTTGAGAACCATTAACTCTAAACATCTAAGCAGGAAGTCACACACGTTGGTAGGGAATTATCCCAAAGCTAAATGAAAAGGGACTCATGTTTTTCTGCTGCCTGATGTAGGGCTGGCTGCAGCACAGAGGCCCTCCCCCAGCCGCTCCCTGGAACCCAGGCGAGCTGGACAGCAGAGCTCACTCAGCAAGCCAGAATACGCCTCGTGCTCTGCCAGTCGTCTGGGCTGCTGAATCATCTCGCTTTTCTGAAGATCAGGGGAAACGTGGCCACTGCCCTGTCCTGCCCCGGCATGGGTTCCCTCGAGCGGCCTGCCTGGGAGCAGGGAGCGGTCCTACCATCTCTGTGTCTTAGCGTAGGGAGCATCCTTTGTCTCCCCAGGTGGCCCCCCTGAGCTGCTTCTCCGACACCCCCATCTCTTCTGACCTTGTACCTGAACTGCCTGCCTCTCCCCCTTCTCTTCTGGAACTCATCAAGAATCTTTAGGGGAGAGGGGTCTTAGATCCTGGAGCTGATGAGTGGGCACAGCTGTGCTCTGGGAACCTGATGGATTCCAGCCCTCAGCTGCTGACCCCAATTCTGCCTTCTTTAGGACACAGGGGTCCCATCTCCCCTGGTGCCCGACAGAGAGCTGGTGACAGATGCTGCTTGGCCGCCCCGTGAGCATTTCCTTGTTTCTCTTTCAGACAAGCTGGAGATTGTCTTTCCCTCCTTTGAAATGCTGACCGGGAGCAGCTCGCCACCTCCACCATCCTCAGACTTGTGCTCCTGGTAAGATCTTTGCTCTCAGGCACTGAGATGTTCAAGGAGGCCAGTCTGAGGATCCAGGCTTGGGATGGACGTGCTAGGAGAAGAGACCCTCTGTAATGGGATCTCCATTGGTCTTGTCCTGGGACCCAAGGCCACAGTTCTCTCTCTTTACTTTTAATCATGGAAAATTCAAAACATACCCAAAAGTAGAAAGAATAGTAAAGTGAAGCCTCATGGACCCCATCACCCAGCTGTGACAGGTTTCCAATCTTGTATCGTCTCTTGTTATTAATTCCGGGAGGCAGGGGTGGGGAATTTAAAGCATGCTTCAGACAACCTATAATTTTACTCATAAATATGCCAGAGGGACATCTTTTTATTTTTAATTTATTTATCTTTGGCTGCATTGAGTCTTCGTTGCTGCACGTGGGCTTTCTCTAGTTGCGGCGAGTGGGGGCTACTCTTCATTGCAGTGTGTGGGCTTCTCATTGCAGTGGCTTCTCTTGTTGTGGAGCACGGGCTCTAGGCACATGGGCTTCAGCAGCTGTGGCATGTGGGCTCAGTAGTTGTGGCTCGCAGGCTCTAGAACACAGGCTCAGTAGTTGTGGGGCATGGGCTTATTTGCTCCACGGCATGTGAGGTCTTCCCGGACCAGGGATCAAACCTGTGTCCCCTACACTGGCAGGTGGATTCTTAACCACTGCACCACCAGGGAAGTCCCAGAGAGACATCTTTAACTGATAGGACTTTTAAACAGAACCACCAAGTCTTTTTTTTTTTTTTTTTTTGGCTACACAGCATGGCTTGCAGAATCTTAGTTCCCCGACCAGGAATTGAACCCCGGTCCCGGCAGTGAAAGAGCTGAGTCATAACCACTGGACCATCAGGGAATTCCCAACCACCAAGTCTTTATCATCTAATACCATGTTAGCTCATACTCATATTTCTGTGTTGTCTCAAAAGTCAGTTCTCTTAAACTGAGTTCAGATTGTTACTTGATACACATCTTATTGATTTTCCATTTAACCCACTTCAATTCCCCAACCCTTCTTGTTGGGTGAGGGGGAGGGAGTTAGGTGGGAATGTTTCCCTTTGCCATTGAACTGAGAGGTTTAGTGGAAGGCGTGTGGGTCTCAGGCTCAGACTCAATCCCAGATCTCCTCCTTTGTGACTTAGTCTGGGATCCGATGAGCCTTCCCTTCCCAGCCTCTCCTAGGGGAAGAGAAGCTTGCTTGTTAGGAGCCTCAAAACTCAAGAGACAGGTCTGTGAAAACACTCACCAAAAGTAAACATTATTACACAAACCTCCAGTATTTCCCTGTAAAAAATTTATTAGTTGACCTTGGTGTGAAGTCAACTGAACCACCCAGATCATTCTGAATAAATGTATTCAATGTTTTTTAAAATTAATTTATTACTTACTTTTGGCTGCATTGGGTCTTTGTTTCTTCGCCCCTTGGAGGGAGGGGGGCCTGGGGGGACTACTTTACATTGCGGTTGTGCGGGCTTCTCATTGCAGTGGCTTCTCTTGCTGGGGAGCACGGTAGTTGTGGCTCCTGGGCTCTAGGGCGCTGGCTCAGTAGTTGTGGCACAGCGGACTTAGTTGCTCCGCAGCATGTGGGATCTTCCCAGACCAGGGCTCGAACCTGTGTCCCCTGCACTGGCAGGCGGATTCTCAACCACTGCGCCACCAGGGAAGCCCTGTATTCAATGTTTAATGGCCTTGTTCTTAAAAGAGAAACAACCCCCACCCCCCCCATACACACACACATTAAACCACTCTCTTAAGTTCAGAAGTTGAAATAAAAGCAAAATCCACTGTTCTTCCCTCTCTTGTCATTAGAAGATGGCTTTAGCTCTTGGTTAGTTTTGATTCTTTTCCCTGAAAGCTGTTCACTTGGAAAGAGGAGAGAAAAAGGAGAGCAAAAATCAAACAGTGTGTTAACAGGGATTTAGTCAGAGGCGGGATGCTGAATTGTAATTTATCTCTGGGCAGAAAGAGATTTTACTCTATTATTTATTAGGTCAAGCCCTTTGTTGACATAAAGCCCGTGAGGTGTTGTAGGTAATTTCTTAGCAATGCTTTAGGGGAGCACATTAGTTTCCTATTGCTATTGTAATGAATTACCACGAACTTAGTGGCTTAAAACAACACGGATTTATTGCCTTACAGTTCTAGAGATCAGAAGTCCAAAATGAGTCTCACAGGACCGAAATCAAGAGGTTGGCAGGGCTGGTTCCTTCTGCAGGCTCCAGCGGAGATTTCGTTCCTGGCCTCCTCCGGCTTCTAATGCCCACGTTCCTTGGCTTGTGGCTCCTTCCTCATCATGCAGACCTCTCGCCCCTGTCATCACATCTCCTCCTGTCCACTCTGATCTCCTGCCTCCCTGTTAGGGGACCCCCAGATAATCCCAATTAACCTCATCTCAACATCTTTAACCTAAACACATCTGCAAGTCTCTGTTGCCATGTGTGCTGACATTCATGGGTTCAGGGAACTAGGATTCAGACTTTCTCAGAGGCCATTATTCACCCACCACAGGGAAGGAACAAGCTTTTGGAAATCCAGGCCTCACAAAACACCTCAGAACTGTCTCTTCTTTTAAAGTCCTCCCGGGGACGGTCAATGGACACTTATATACACTGTGCTCTGGGGAAATCCAGAGCTGGTCATTTGTGGGAGGGTAGGAATTTGTGGGCCCCAAAGCAGACAACAATGTATTCTTTTCTCCCCTGTGAGCGGAAATTCCCCAAAATGGTGAGCATTCATTCCTAGACATGTATTCAGTTATCAACATCAAATAGTATCCCTTTTGGAGCTCCCTGGTTTCTGTGGGGTCCTGGAGACGTTGGATACATTTGCCATCCCCCTTGAATCTGGGCAGGCTCTCCGACTGCTTTGACCAGGCCCAGGCCTTAGGAGTCAGGCACTGAAAAAGAATATATATAAAAAACTGAATCACTCTGCTGTCCACTGTAAATCAACTACTGTATATTTCAATTAAAAAAAAACACTGTAGGGTTTCCCTGGTGGCGCAGTGGTTGAGAGTCCACCTGCCGATGCAGGGGACACGGGTTCGTGCCCCGGTCCAGGAAGATCCCACATGCCGCGGAGCTGCTGGGCCCGTGTGCCATGGCCGCTGAGCCTGCGCGTCCGGAGCCTGTGCTCCGCAACGGGAGAGGCCAAAACAGTGAGAGGCCCGTGTACTGCAAAGAAAAACAAAAAACAAAAAAAACACTGTTGATCAACTACTGTATATTTCAATTTAAAAAAACACTGTAAATCAACTACTGTATATTTCAATTAAAAAAAAAAAGAAAAAAGGCGATGTTCACGTCCTGTCTCTCTGAACACTGGCTCTGGGGGCCCTGATCTTCCCCACATGAAGTCCAACTACCTTGCTGGAGAGACCCCCATGGAGAGCACTGGAGAGTCCTGGGAGGAGAAGAGAAGCTTACCTGAGCACAGCCAGGGAGCTGTCCCTACCAAGGCACCAGGTATGCGGAGCAAGCTGCCTTGGACCCTCCAGACCAGCACAGTGGGCAACCGAATACCACTGAATGACCCAGTCCACGCCACAGGCAGAAGAGGAATCACCCAGTGAAGTCCTCCCTGAATTCCGGCTCCACGAAGCTGTGAGATGGAAGAAATTGATTGCAGTGTTAAGTTTCAGGGTAGCCTATGAGGCTCAGTAGGTAATCTGGTGACCACCACATACACTGCACACCAGTCACTTTCCATCGGGTCTGAAGGTAGAAATTTAGGGGGTATCCATCCACAAGTCCCAATCCAGTCATCAGATATCATGGATTTGGACTTCCCGTCTCTCCACAGTGATAAACGGATGAGGCGACTCATCTCTGAAGTGGAGACAATGGAAATGAGGGCTCACAGAGTTGTTTGTGGTGGCACATGCAATAAGAAGAGCTTTGTAATCTGAGAAAGCCTATTCCAATGTCATAGTTTGTAGTGGTAGTTATAGTAACAGTACTACAGGAGAAATCAAATGGAGGACAGTCATTCCCTGCCTGTTTTAATATTGTCTCCAAGTGTGGGTGTTGATCACCAGGTTTGAAGTAATCTGATTTTGCATCGTAACTCATTTTCAGCATTTAAGAGGGGAAAAAAGGACGAGGGGAAAAAAAAAAACAAATTACTTTTTTCCTCCCCGAGAGTTTGGGATGTCACGTGGTCCTTGCTAATGCATTATGTAATTGTGGATTATGTAATTTGTGGAACAGTGTATGCTCTTCCTGTCCTGAGCTGACCCTCCTCTCTCTTGCCTTCTATGAGCCATGCACAGTTTTACATGTGCTCTTCCACAGCAGTGGAATAAAAATGTGTTTTGTAGACTTCACTTAAGCCTGTGACTACTTATTTAAAATCAGTTGCCCTTCAGAAAGTATGATCAAGCCTAATACGAATAATGATTAAAGAGCTGGCGCGGAAGAAGTCTGCCTCTCTAGGGAAGATAGCTCATTTGATCAAGGAACAGAAAACAGGCAGCCCGTGCAATGCTGCAATGCCGCCTTTGAAGACATTTTGCGTTTAGTCTGTCCACGGTGAGGCCAGTAAGAGATCAGAAGCTGGAATTCAAGGGCTGTCAGGAACCAGACAGGTGTAGCCTCTGGGACCCGAGGCCTTTGGTTACAAGACCTGGGAGTCTGTTCTCAATCACTGAGACAGACTCTAGACAAACGTACACGGTATCCTCTTGCACAGTAAGATTCCCGGGCCGAGCGCGCAACTTTGAGTTTTAAAAACTGGTTTGGGGGCTTCCCTGGTGGCGCGGTGGTTGAGAGTCCGCCTGCCGATGCAGGGGAGTGGGTTCGTGCCCCGGTCCGGGAAGATCCCACATGCCGCGGAGCGGCTGGGCCCGTGAGCCATGGCCGCTGAGTCTGCGCGTCCGGAGCCTGTGCTCCGCGGCAGGAGAGGCCACGGCAGTGAGAGGCCCGCGTACCACAAAAAAAAAAAAAAAAAAAAAAAACTGGTTTGGCATTTCCATACATTTTTAGCCGCATGGAAAGACTTTGCTCGTGGTTGACTAGCCTACTCTGACGGGAAACAGATGAAACCTGGGCAGTTGAAAACAATACAAGCCAGGCCTGTCACTGCTCCACCCCCCGCGGGACCACCACTGCCATGTTTGCAGAGGTGGAGGAGGTCAGTGCCACCGGGGCATTAGCTGTTCCGTGTCTGAGGTCTTTTCACTTGTGGGAGTTGCTGTAAGACTGGGTAACAGGCTCTTCCAAGGTCAGGGCACCATCTTCCCAAGAAGGGCCCTTGGCTGTGAGAAGAATCGGCCGCACCTTGGGCCTGATATTGAAGAACTGAAGCCAGAGCGGGAGCTCCAAGCCAGTCCCATGGCCTGGAGAGAAAGGGAAATTGCCAGTACTGTGAACCCCGGCCGTGATCTTTGTTAGTTTAGGCTGAGAAAGGAACGGAAGGGTTCCCTTCCCCCAACGCAGTTGAAATTTCTCAAGACCAAATTGACTGGTACCCAGTGATTACAGCCCTGAAATGTTCAAGTCACAGAACACAGGAGGCAGCAGTGAAGTGCCCCAGAGGGTGACACAGGGGTAAACCTACAAACCAGCGCTGAGCCAGGGAGGGCAGAGGGCGGTGGTGGGAGTGGGACTCACCCGAGGGGCCCAACAGAAGCCTAGGGATGCAGGACAGCACAAACATCACAAGGGAGGGACTGGGGACAAGCGGGCTTGGCTTGGTCACTTGGGTGGCCTTTGGCAAGCCCTCCGACCTAGGTTAGGGTTCCCTCATTGAGAGAATGGGGATGTCATCGTCTCCCTCTCGGGGTTGTCTGGTGAGTCCGTGCGGAGGATGCCTGTTGAAAGTCACGGTAACATGGCGGCGGGGGTGGGGGAGGGGCTGAGCCTCATAAGAAACAGTGGGGCTGAAGTCAGTCGGTACAAGTCACCCGGCACGGGAGTGAGGAGGGGGTTGTGCGCAAAGCTTAGGGCCTCCATCAGGATTGCTCTGGGACCCGAGGAGGGGCTGGCGAGAGTGGTCCTGGTCTCTGCAGCATCACTGGTCTTCTGAGCTGTGCCACAAGGCAGGCAGGGTTTGGGACACCAGGTCATAGTTGGGCTGACGCCCACTCTAGGCTGTGCTCACCCTCAGTTCCTAACCACTGCTTGTGCACATCCAGCGATTCCGGATTCCAGGTTGTGCCGCCTTCCCATTCTTCACGTCCCCATCGGGCAAGATTTCGCCCATTAAGACCAATCCCATTTGATCAAAGTTGGACTTTAATTGAATATTTAGAAAGAAGATTAAGTAGCAGGTCTTTATTTCCCATTTCTCTTTGCAGCTGTTATTCCAAGTCACCAGTCCCCAAAATAAACTTGCTTTTTCGCTTTGAACCAAACATTTCTCTTGCAGACAAATGATGCACAAACGGTGACCTTTCTGAATTGGCAGAATTCTTTGGGTACATTATTTATGAGCACACAGGTGCTGCATCTAGTTATAAGACAGAGGTCAGGAAGGCCAGAGAAGAAAATGCTAAAGGAGATTTCTGTTCGTGAGTGTGGTGTCTCTGAAACCCTCCTCTCCATTTGCCTCGTGTCATATCAAATGTGTGTGTGTGTGTGTGTGTGAGACATCAGGAGTAGGATTTCAGAACATGTTGTGAATCCTGTATTTCAGCCTTACATTTTGCTGCATGATGGCCCTGCGTGTTAGGGTAAACAAGTAAGTAACTTGGCTTCACTTTTATTGTTTTGAGGAAGTCGAGTTTTTTCAGGAAGACAACAGCAATAATGCCCTTTTCCAAATGCTTTGTAACTGCTCACTCGTGAGATAATCACGGCAACCTTGTGAAGTAGCAAGAGTTAGGAATGGCGCCAACATGGACATTTGTGGAAACGAAGTCACAGAGGTGTCTAGGGCTTGGGCAGATGTCAACGGTGGATAGTGACACAGGACGGTTAGAGCCCAGGTCTTCTGTTTTCGTAACTCTTACTGGTGAAATTTTTTTAAATAACAATTTTAAAACTTTTCCTATAAAAGTAATGCATATTCATGGAAAAAAAATTAGAAAGTGGAGAAAATTAGGGAACAAAAATCACCCTTAGTTTTACCACTCAAACACAATTATTTTTAACATCATGATACTGTTTTGCAGGTCAAAAGGGAATTTTTTAAAATAATTTCATAAGCTTTACTTATAATTACCAAAAATTAGAAACAACCAAGATGTCCTTCAATAGGTGAATGGCTAAACAAACTGTGGTACTTCCATACAACGGAATATTATTTAACAATAAAAAGAAATGATCTGTCAAGTTACAAAAAAGACATGGGGGAACCTTAAATGCATATTGCTAAGTGAAAGAAGCCAATCTAAAAAAGTAACATATTTTTCATATAATTCATCCCAATTATATGACATTCTGGAAAAGGTAAGACTACGGAGACAGTAAAAAGCAGCGTAAGTATTCTGTGTGATACTGCAACGGTGGATACATGACATTATACATTTAGCAAAGCCCATGGATTTATACAATACAAAGAGTCAACACTAATGTAAACCATGAAATTTAGTTAATAATAACGTATCAATATTTGTTCATCAGCTGTAACAAATGTAACATATCATTGCAATATATTAGTAACAGGATAAACTGAGGGCAGGATAGGGAATGTATGGGAACTCGCCGTATTTTTCTGTTCAATTTTTCTTTAAATCAAAAACTGCTCTAAGAAATAAAGTCTACTAATTTCTTTAAAGCTTCAAATACATTTTTAAAAAGGAAATGGACAATAATGATATTTATTTAAACACGCATGACTGGAAAAGAGTGAGGTTTGGGAAAAGATTATTTTGGTTTTAGATATGTAGAGTTTAAAGTACCTGCGGAATACCTAAAGGATATGTCAAAGCATAGATGAATATACAGGTCTTGAGTTCAGAGAAGTCTAACCTGGAGATACAAATGTTAATCATTTGCAAAATAGGCAGTAATCCATGTTAAAAGCAACAGTGGACTCTCCCAGATGAGATTATACTAAAGCATCGGAGGCTTCAGCTTCTATCCATGCTTTGGCGCTGGCTACTAAAAACATTTGGACAAGAAAGGAAATAAATGAGAATGGTTGTGTTTCGTATTAGGGTTTTTGTTTGTTTATTTGCTTGCTTTGTTTCTTGTTTGATTTTGGAATAAGTGGATGCTGGAGAAATTTTGGAAGTAAGGATCTCAGAGAACAGGCTGAAAAATAAAGAGCAGATAGTGGGGACTGGAAACGTCTTTCCTGGGTTAAGTAAAAGTCACAGAGGAGAGAGAAACAAGGTGATAAAGAGCAGTAAGAGAAATAGTTGCCCTCCCTTGTGATAAAATTAAATAGAATGTTGGTGATTTATTTAAAACCAGAGTGGGCTGGGGCTTCCCGGGTGGCACAGTGGTTAAGAATCCGCCTGCCAATGCGGGGGACACGGGTTCGAGCCCTGGTCCGAGAAGATCCCACATGCCGGGGAACAACTAAGCCCGTGTGCTACAACTGAGCCTGTGCTCTAGAGCCCGAGAGCCACAACTACTAAAGCCCTCGAGCCTAGAGCCCGTGCTCCGCAACCAGAGAAGCCACTGCAATGAGAAGCCCGTGCAACCCAATGAAGACCAAAAAAAAAAAAAAAAATTTGAGAGTTCTATAAGCCAGTGGGGAGTTAGACTCAGTGATAGTGGAAAGGGAAGCAAGAAGGTTAACTGGTATGGATTTCAGTGGATATTCCTATGCTAGGATTTATTACATATATGAAGGCTAGCCCTGAAATAGATGTGCTATATGCTCCTTTGAGGATATATTCAGTTGGACTTCTGAGGGGAACAAAAGTCAATGCACATAAGGGGATCTTTGGAAATTTGGGAAGATGGGCAGCCCAGAAATACAATCAAGTTGCACCTCCTAGTTTGACATACCAGTTTAAGAGGGCTTACATAATCACTTCAAGGTGAGGTGAGCTAAGCTTAAAGTCTCTGATTTCCAGGAATTCTCAAGTCTCTAGATGTAGCCTGTAGCAGTTATATCCCCCCAAAAGGGAAATTTTTGACCCAGAAAATAAATGACTTCTCTAAGCTCATGTTGTAGGGATACTTGCACTTAGCAATCTTGCGTTAGTTGAACTGTCACACAGATCCTAGTTTGCACTGGGGGAGACAGGTGGCTGCTCACACAGTATGAACTGAGTGGCACCAAAGAGAGCCATTTGTGCCCACTCTCTTCCTCTAGGGCATCACGAAGTCACTTTCTAGGCTAAGTAATCGTATCTCCAGGAGGCAGATCCCTATTAGCTGCGATTAGGTCTCCTGGGGTGAGTGACCCATTAGCACCTATTAACAGTCATGAGTTTCTCAGATTAACTGGCTCAGAACAAGGCTCTGGTGGAAAGAGATATAGGATGGGTAACTGTTAAAAATAGTGTTGGGGTCTTTCCAGAACCGGGGTGGGTAGTCTCTCTGGTAGATGTGGGAAGGATGGTCAAGGCTCATTCAGCTGCTGCCGCCATTACTTCTACTGCGGCCACAATCGTATGATGGGGCAGACCATATTTTCCAAAGATGGAGATACCTATCTCATCCCACGTGCTCTTCTCATAATGTGACTGATGCCCCGCCCACTGAGAAGTGGGATCTGTTTTTTTCTCCCCTTGAATCTGGGCACCAGCCTAAGCCTGCTCTGGCCCCTGGAGAATGGTGGGAGCGATGCTATGGGCCTTCGGAGGCTACAGCATAAGGAGGTTACAACTTCCACCTGACGCTCACATTTCTCTCTCTCCGCCTCCCTTCCCCACCACCTTCTCAATGCTCAACTTTGGAACCCAGCCTCCATGCAGTGAGGAAGCACAAACTAGTTTAAGCAGGGAAACCACATGGAGAGGAACGGAGGCCCTTAGCCAAGAGCCAGCCTCCACCACCACACGTGTGAAAGAACAAGCCTTCAGAAGGTCCCAGCCCCTGGCCTTCAAGGCTTCCAGCTGAGGCTCAGATCCTGTGGAGTGGACACATGCAAGCCATCCTCACTCCGCCCTGACCGGCTTCCTGACCCACAGAACCCGTGAGCATGATACGTGGCTGTTTTATACCACTGAGTTTAGGGGATAATGGTTATGCAGACCTAGTACTGGAACATGTGCACCCAATGGCATTTAATGAAGAAAGACATCTAACCAAGAAAGTCATATGTTCACTTTGTAAAAACATATCACCAGCCCTGACTCTCAAGCTATAAACCCTGCAACCTAAGAGCCATGATAAATACTCTGCCCAAGCTCAGCTCCTTGTCTTTACTTGACTAATTTCTCCCTCCATTCCCCCAAGTCAGAGGTGTTTTAGCTAAGGTTATCCAGGGACCACATGAGCACTGCAAACTCTTACTGTGGAATGCACCCCTCATCTCTCCTCTTCCAGCCTCTCATGAGTTGGGAGAGTGGTGGAGGTTTGTAGGCATAAGACATGAAGGCGTTTATGAAGGATAACACAGCAGAGGTTAGGTGAATAGTCTTTAGACACAAACTCCCAAGAGTGTGTGCTGGCTGTCACATCTAATATTTTTAACTCAGCAAAAAGTAGTACATGTTCAAGATTTTAAAAATCCATACCATGCAGAGAGAGAAGCAAACATCTCTCATCTGCTCTTCCCATGCCCAACAGTGAGAACTGTTAACACGGGGAGGACAGTGTCGGCACAAACTCTGGAACTAGACTGTCTGCTGTTGAATCCTAGCTTTGTGGCTTTGGTCCCAGTTCCCTCATCTGTAAAATGGGGATAACTAACCTCAGAAGTTTGTTGTGAGAGTTAATGAGTTAATATATGAAAAGCATTTAGAACAGTGCCTGACACATACAAAGTCTCAATATGGATTGGCCATCTCTACTACTACTACTGTCATCATCGTCATTATTTATGAATAGTGCTTCCTGTAGCCTCAATGGGCTCAGGAAATAGAAAGTGTTGGAAGGAACCCAGAATTAGGGAGGAGGCTCCCAGACCAGAGGGTGCACATCTGGGCACAGTGGCCACTGGGAATGCAATGAACACCCTCGACTTCATCCCACTGTAGACCCTTCAAGGGTGTCTGGGTCCCCAGTACCTCTGCCGGGAGTCACAAATCACATTTTCTAGCATCTTGTAGAGTAAGAGGGTCAAATATGGCTAAAATGTTGATACGAGAAAGGAAATGAGCAATAAATGGCCTAATCCTGACAGCTTAGGAATGCTGACAGGTTTTGAGAAGGAAATGTGACCTTTTCCAGAATCAGTCCCTTCAGTTTTCATCTCTGGAATTCTGGGAGGCTGTCACTAAACACACAGCCTAGTTCCTCCTGCTTGTAGCCAGGCGATGGTTGCAGGTGAGGGTTGCACGTGTAGGTACTGGCTAAACATTATGGAATGAATATGCCTGTGACCTGTTTCCACCACCTGGCCATAGCAAGAGAGAGGCAGAGTCTTCAATTTGGTCTAGATAGAGCAACCCTCGAGGGGCAGCCAGCCTGTGCCCACTGATGGGTGAATAATCTGATCTCATGAGTGGAGCATGGTTAGAGACCCAGAAATATTCTTTTTTGTACCAGTTTGGGCGCTTTTGATTACAAACAACAGAAACACTAGACTAAAATTAGCTTGAGAAGGAAAATTGATTATCTCACCTAACCAGGGGCAGACAGCAAGGGGCCCAGGATCGTTAGCTCTGAGACTCGTAATGACATCAAGATCCAAGACCATTTTTCATCAAGGAAAACTTTCCCAGAGTGCACGCCCCTGCCCCAGATTTTATCTTACATCTTATTGGCCAGAGTTATGTCCCATGACTGTGCCTAACCCAATGCAAGTTATGTCACATGACCACGCAAGGGGAGTGGAATTACCATGATTGTTTTAGACCAATCAGCATTCACATGAAAAGTAGTCCAAAGCCCGGTGGGCCTGGGAGTACAGGGAAGAAAGGCCTGCGGCCATTAAGCAGTTAATGGCTTTCCTCTGTTATTCCAAAAAGCTCCTTTCAGTGATTTTCAGTGCAATTTAACAAGATAATATTTAATAGGATTAAGTGATGAGGATGGATTTAAAAAAAGCAAGGATACACAAAAGGAAGCTCAAAATACAATCAAGTACAAAAAATGTATAGCGTGACAGCCTCTGTGGCTTGCGAAGTTAGGCCACCAACGTGGGTTTAGTAGTCGGTGCAAGGAGATCTTGCCAGAAGATGCAAATGGTAGCTTGTGGGCCAAACGTGGCCGATGCATCTATTCCATTTCGGCCTTTCCAGGATCGTTTGTTTATTTTTCAGTTGGTTGCTTGCCAACCTTAAAAAAATTGAGAGATTTTAAGCTGTTCAAAAGTATTTCTTGCTCCTCATTAAAAAAATCAGAAGATGCCTCAGCACTGGGCCTACTTTCCCACCTGGCAGCAGTCAGCTGGAGCTGACGTAGCCGTCCCCTCTGAAGCACACACGTGCGCACTTCTCCCTGTGGCTTCTCATCTGTTAACCTGCGTTGTCCCATGGGCCTTTGGGTCTGTGACCCTGGAGTTAGTTTACAGGGTCCCCAGGATAGAAGCCAATGAGTTCCTCAGGATAATATGGGTGTCCCGATCCTAAGCCAAAGTGACCATTGTGGGCTGTAGTGGACACTCCCCACCCCCCATCTCAACCTCACTGAAGACCCTGGAAAACCCTCACGGACTCATTTCTTATTAAGGCTTTCTACAAAAACCGGGGGGCAAAAATGGAAGGAATGGGCACGTGAACAGATGGAGAGAGAGGTGGCAGAGACATCTACCACTTAGGGATAACCTCTCAAGAGAAAGTTTCCAAAGGTGCCTCCTATTTGAAGAGGGCTGGAGTTTAGTGCAGAAGAAGAATCTCTCCCAACAGTTGTGGGATTAAAAAGAATAGGAACAGGTTTGGAATTAAGACTAGATTTGGAGAATGATTCTCGCTCTGCGAATAATTTTACAACCTGTGACTAGTTTAACCTCTGATGTTTCACTCCACAGTTAAAGAGGTCCTGGATTGAAAGAGAAGCTTTGTACCTTCTGATTCAGCCTTTCATGGCAGCTCTATGCCTTCCAGTCCAGAAACTCCACTGACTCCAATGAGGGATTTAGAAATCCAGACAAGAAGTTTTCAGTCACGTTACTTTAAATGCGAAGCTCTTTCCCCAGAAACAGGTAAAGAGGTCCCGAGCAGATGTGCACACAGATGGGGATTATCTGATTTCCTGTCCATCTACGCCCACACACTGCAGCCTCTCTGGAAAGGTTAGGTAATGACAGTGACTCAGGAAGCCAAGAATGTGAATTATGTGACATGCAGCCCGGATCCAGCGCATGCATGGTTAGCGTTCAACCCACCACAGCAAGCCTGGGAATAAGAGGCCATCTTGCTTTAAAAGAAGGGATATTGCCACACTTGTGCTCATGAAATAACATTCGTTCAGTTTGCTGGAGAGAGACAAGAGAGAGACAGAGAGAGATTAGACCCAACCAACAACCTTGCTTTTGACTCTGTATCACGCACAGCACACACCCTGCATCCCCATTTATGCACAAATCATCACCTACCTGGTATTCCTCACAATGGCAAAGGCCTGCAGTGGAACTGGATGGAAATCCATTTACCAAGATGTTACTAAAGCAACTGGAAATTCATGATCACATTGTATGCTTCACTGAGCTCTTTAACTGCAGAAAAGCAAGCACAGGAGCTGTCCTCATGGGGTGGCAAGTGGGGACAGCTGCTGTCCACCTAGACCTTGAGGAAGGGAGGGCCAGGGGCTGAACTGCTGCTGGGACCCAGCGGTTCAAGGAGAGGAAAGAGCAGAGGAACTCAAAGATGGGCTGATGTTGGCACGGCCAAGGTCAGGTCTCACTCGAGCCCCGGGGTTGAGCACGAGGGAACTCTGACCCTCCTTGGGCTGTGCAGGGCTCTTTGGTGTATGTCTTTGAGACTCATTTTGATAAGATTTTGCCAGAGTAGAGATCCTTGAGGAGGAGTGTAGGGAATAAGCAGAGTGATGAAGAGCTAAGGCTCTGGAGGGAGACAGCCTGGCTCTGCAACTTGGCTTTGCCCTGTGTGACCCTGGACCACCTATTTAACAGCTCTTTGCCTCAGTTTCTCTATCTGTGAAATGGGTGCGATAATAGCCCCTTAGAGGAATAACAAAGGATCGCTATAAAGACAAAATGAGATTGTACAGGTAAATCTAGACCCAGTGCTGGACACAAAGTACTCAGATAATGTTTGTTTCTTCCCAGTCCAGACTCCTCATCCCTGAAATGGACTTGAGTATGCACAAAATATGGCTGAAATATAAATGTAAAATACAAAATTTATCCCTGATTATAGTCAGTAAAAACAAGAAGTCAAATGAGAGAATATCCCCAACATATCTTCATAGAACACTACATAAATTTTGGAGTCCACTAAAGTGATTTCAAAGAGGCCTGGTATTTTTCAGCAGAAAGGGTAAAAAATCAAGTCAGAAAGCATTTGTTACATGCTTCCCATGTGACTATCACTAGAGGGAAAAAAAGATATGATAATAATTAGTACCTTTTACATACCAACTACTGCCTACAGATTATTTTTATTCCTTACAATCCTTCAAGCTCGATATTATCTCCATTGTAAAAGTGAGGAAATTCTGACACAGGTTAAGCAACTTGGCCAAGGTCACACAATAAATGGTTGAGCTGGGATTGGAACCTGGATCTGCCTGATGACAATGGGGGAGATGTCTGTATTTGCTGAGTGCTGGGGATGTGCTGGCCTGGGTATTATTATGATGTCTATTTCGCAGATGGGAAAAGATCAAGTAATGAGCTCAAAGTCTCACAGTCACACAGAGGAAGACACAAGCATCCACTCCAGGTCTGGTTGACCCCAAAGCCCAAGCTCTTATCTGTCACCATCCTGCATTCTTTGTCTCAACAACAGCAAGACACATGACTGGTCACAACACAAAACTGCATAATGACGAGGGCCCTCAGTCCGTATGGACAGCCTGACTTAACCCTTCACGTAGAACAGACTGTGATTTCTTTCTCTACACTACAAATGTTATAAGCCAACATTCTCTCCTAGGAAAATGTGTTCAATGTTCCTCCAAAGGACATGGCTCTCAACCTCTCATGACAACCTAATAAACTCAAGGTCATGGGAAACAGTGTATCTAAGAACATGTGGCTAAAAAAAGAACAAGGGGTATTAAATTAACTTGGATTTGGAAGGATTTTACCAAGAGAACACTGGAGTAATTCTTTTTAAATTTAATTTTATTTTTGGCTGCGTTGGGTCTTCGTTGCTGTGCACGGGGTTTCTCTAGCTGTGGTGAGCAGGGGCTACTCTTCGTTGCGGTGTGCAGGCTTCTCATTGTGGTGGCTTCTCTTGTTGCAGAGCACGGGCTCTAGACGCACGGGCTTCAGTAGTTGTGGCACTTGGGCTCAGTAGTTGTGGCTTGCGAGCTCTAGAGCACAGGCTCAGTAGTTGTGGCACACGGGCTTAGTTGCTCCGCGACGTGTGGGATCTTCCCAGACTAAGGATCAAACCCATGTCCCCTGCATTGGCAGGCAGATTCTTAACCACTGTGCCATCAGGGAAGTCCTGACATAATTTTTTAAAAATATTTATTTATTTATTTGGCTGTGTTGGGTCTTAGCTGTGGCGCAAGGGCTCTTCATTGGAGTGTGCAGGCTTCTTTAGTTGTGGCATGCAGGCTTCGATTTGTGGTGCACGGGCTCCAGACCACGCAGGCTCAGTAGTTGCAGCACACAGGCTTAGTTGCCCCGCAGCATGTGGGATCTTAGTTCCCCAACCAGGGATCGAACCCGCATCCCCTGTGTAGGAGGGCGGATTCTTAACCACTGGACCACCAGGGAAGTCCCTGGAGTAATTTTTTTTTTGCGGTACGCAGGCCCCTCACTGTTTTGGCCTCTCCCGTTGTGGAGCACAGGTTCCAGACGCGCAGCCTCAGTGGCCATGGCTCACCGGCCCAGCCGCTCCGCGGCATGTGGTATCTTCCTGGACCGGGGCATGAGCCCATGTCCCCTGCATCGGCAGGCGGACTCTCAACCACTGTGCCACCAGGGAAGCCCCCTGGAGTAATTTTATTTGAACTTATTATAGGATCTGCCAGCATCCTAGGTGACACAAGTCTTATAATTCGTGCAGGTAAGTCTATGATTTGTGAGTCCTGCCAGTGAGATTCACTTATGAACAGCATCTGCGTTAAGTGAATCATGGTCCTCCAACCTCACAACATTCTTCCAGAGAAACAGGTGAAAGGGATTGTCAAAAGCCAGCGTTTTCACCCTACCCCGCTTCCTCATTAACCCTCAACCTTTGGTTTTTAACAAATCAAAACACGTTTGAATCCTATGAAGGGTGGACAAGAAAGAGGAAAGATTGTCCTCTAGACACATGCCGATACAATAGTCACAGGGCAAATGTGACTACTCACATATAGATTCGTTCAGATTAAACAAAATTAAAAACGCAGCCTGTCAATCACACGAGCCACATTTCCAGAGCTCCACAGCCACCTATGGCTAGTGGCTAGAGATATGCTTAGTAGAGATCTAGGACGCTTCTATCATTGCAGGATGTTCTATCAGACAGCCTCATACAGCACACGTGCGCCCCCTTCCCAGCCCCTGACCCTGCAGAACAGCCTTCTCCTGAATGAGCACCAGTCCTACTGTCCCTGCCTCTAGCTCATGCCCAGCTTCCCCTGCCTCCTTCAGCCCCTTTTCAAAAAGTCCCTTGGCTCGTCCTTCATCCTGTATTTTAATCTAATGGGTGACTAGATCAATATCCTTTACCCCTCTCCTTCAGAAAGCAGAGTCCTTTTTAGAGACCTAGGTGTTATGCTACGTCCTGACCTGGCTTGGGAGTCAGGAGACCTGGGCTTGACACACCTCAAAAACGAGATGTTAACATTTTTTTCTTTTAATAGGATTTACTCTTTTTTTTTTTTTTCTTAATTTATTTATTTATTTAGGGCTGTGTTGGGCCTTCATTTCTGTGCGAGGGCTTTCTCTAGTTGTGGTACGCGGGGGCCACTCTTCATTGCGGTGCGCGGGCCTCTCACTATCACGGCCTCTCTTGTTGCGGAGCACAGGCTCCAGATGCGCAGGCTCAGTAGTTGTGGCTCACGGGCCTAGTCGCTCCGCAGCATGTGGGATATTCCCAGACCAGGGTTCGAACCCGTGTATCCTGCATTAGCAGACAGATTCTCAACCACTGCACCACCAGGGAAGCCCAAAACGAGATGTTAACTTGATTGTTGATTTTCAACTTAGACAATGGGGTATCAGAATCGTGGGGTGAAGGGGGTTCAGGATTTCCTCCAACTATGTGGTCCAGACTATTCTTGATCACATTTATTAAAATGCGTCTGTCCTATGGCACCTCTGCCTTCTAGATGACAGAAAGCACACCCGACAGGTACCAGCACCGCTCCCCCCCGCACCGAGAGTCCAAGTGTGACCTCCTCGTCCCACCCCAGGTGGCGTCACTGCTGTAGAAGATTTTCCTGCTGATGGAAGTGTGTCTCGTCCCCTTAGAGTGCTGGGTGGAAAAAAGACTGTGAATCACCCACTGGTCCAGACGATAGCTAAGATCCATGGCAGTGCTTACGTTCTGTGAGACTATGATTTCTACAAAACGCTGGTATGAACAGTTCAGTCACCTCCCTATGATTTTTTTTTTAATATTCCAACCCCTTTATTTTTAGAGTAACCGCACCACTCCCAGAAAATTAAGTTTACAGCAGTTTCTGGGTACCATGATTTTTGGGGGAGAAAAACAAAGCTCCCAGGGTGATACCTATTATCCCCGTATTCAACTTCCCCTTCTCCTTCTCTCCCCGCTCCTCTTCCTTGTTCTCCTTTGTTCTATCCTCTTGGACAGATACTTCCCTATGATTTATACTGCCAAGCAAAGGAAAAGATAATTAGCCTTAAAAACGGGGAAAGGGTGGGGGGACTGGGATGGAAGAGATATGGCGGTGGGTCCTGTCATGAGTCACAGAAATGTTTTGCATAATAGAGTCATCTGGAACTGCCCTGGGTTGCCTGGGGAAGGAGACGGTGGTCACTTTCCCAGCCTCTGTAGAGCGATGTCTTCAGACTCATGCGATAACCGATAACCCAAGGCTCCTCTCATCCCAGGAGCTCCGCTCAGACAGGTCTCTGCAGAGGAGGCTGTGCATTTACCTAACTCCCTTCACAGCACTGCTGAAACCTTCTCTCCTGGTCTCCAGTGCTGTGCGGTAAGTCAACATAAGCATTTATCAAGCGTCCACTGAGCCTAGAATGGGGGCCAGATGAGGAACCGGGGAAGAGGGGGCAAAACCCAAAGAAGCTTCAGGTCCCGGTATCAGGAGGCTCTCCATCCAGCCTCCTCTCCCGATGCAACTCTTCAGGGGAGAAAGAAAGCAAGGGGACGAACAGAAAGCGAGGTCCCGTGCTCACTTATTCACCCGCAAAGATTTCTCAGGTACAGGGCTGATGAGCACGCCCGGAGGCTGACAGTTTACCGAGAGGAGTGAGGGCCAGGGCTGTTGTCCCCTGCTCTCCTCTAAGCCATTTCTGGTTCACCCGGGCCTGACAGTCCATTCTGGTCCAGCGGCCCAGGCAATGACCCTGGAAACTCAGCATCCAGGCTCCCATTCCCATAAAAAGATAAACACACCAGTTTCATGCTTCTTCCTGAATTCTATTTTACAAAATTTCTAACACAACAGGGATTTTCTATTACCATAGTAACCCTTGCGTGTGAAGAGCAGACTCCAGAGAGAAGCGGGTAAAAATGTAGAAGAAAACCAAGCTTCAGAACGGTGCAAGGAGAGAGGGGTAGGCGGGCTGGGCTGGCTGGCCACAAGCCTGACCCTGCCAGGAAGGCCTGATCCGGTCCCTGAGGATGCGGTGGTCTGTGATTTCTTTTGCAGCTGTATTTGCTTGTAAGTTACAGTACCTGGAGGCCCAAGAACAGTGACATTGCCCTGGTTTTCACTTGGCTGACGTGAGGACTTTCTACCTCTTTCTTTCCTTTGTTCTTTCTGTTTCAGGAGATCTAGGGGAAGATACATTTGTTTTCAGATGATGTCATTCTATGGCATAGTTTGAAAGAGACAGGATGCAAACAAAGGTGAATACGATATAGGGATGAAATCAAAGAGTCGGAAAGGAAAGCTGCAATGTCCCAAGACTGAGAGCATCCTGTCCCCTTCACCAGTGTGAACAGTCCTTTGGTCACTGTCCTTTCCAGGTTAAAAGGCCACGGGTACAAAAAAGCCTCCATTCAGGCTTCAAAAACAACAAGAGCAACAAACAAACAGGCAGAAACCCCAGTTGCCGAGTCAGGCATGCCTTGCCCGTGAAACATTCTGCGTCCACAGGAAAGGAAACAGCCTGCAGACTGAGTTAGGGAAAATGGATAAAGACAATAGCATAGCTGCATCACGCAGGTAAAGTGCTGTCCACGGGGCCTGGATCTTGGGTTTGCTACTTTAAAATGCAGTGGAGAGACTTCCCCAGTGGTCCAGTGGTTAAGACTCTGCACTCCCAATCCAGGGAGCACCGGTTCGATCCCTGGTCAGAAAACTAAGAACCCGCGTGATGCACGGCGTGGCCAATACATAAATAAAAGCAGTGGAAGTTTTGTTCCTGTTCCTTTGATGCAAGCGTACCTGCATCAAAGAGTCAGTTGGCTTGCTTCCTCCAGGTCACAGTTTATAAAATAGGTTCTGATTCCTGAGACTGGAATCACTGAACTTCTGGAGAATGTTGCCTTAAAGTAATTGTGTTTAACTCTGTGTGTATGTGTGTGTCTTGCCCACATACACATAAACTTTTCCAAGCACTTAAATCTCTAAGTGATACAGATGGTGACACTTGCATGTGTTTTAAACTCCTACACGCATTCTTCT
Source organism: Phocoena phocoena (assembly GCF_963924675.1). NCBI lineage: Eukaryota > Metazoa > Chordata > Mammalia > Artiodactyla > Phocoenidae > Phocoena > Phocoena phocoena. The sequence goes on along the minus strand of NC_089235.1, from coordinate 46,067,759 downwards.
AGACATCAGGGCAGGTAAAACACAAAGGACTTAATTTTCAGCAATAACAAACCACAGCGCACAGGGGACGCACCATGTCTCACCTCCTCCGGGCCTTTGCACATGCTGTTCCTTCTTCCTGGAGCCGCTTTCTGCATTCTTTTCTTCTGCTGAGTCCTGTGCATCCATCAGTGTATCTCTGAGCCTCCTCTCCTACTAGAAGCTTCTCTGCCGCGACCAGGCTTGGTTAGGAGCTTCACCTAAAAGGTGGTTTCTTAGGAGATGTGACATTTCCTGCTTACAACTTGACTAAACCGCCACTGGGGCATGGAGGTAACTCTGCTAGAATGTGGCAGAGAGTTCAGAGCAGGAAAGTATCAGCTGCAAAAGCAATGTAACAAGAGTTGTCCCTTATCGAACAAATACCGAGGGCTAGGCGATTTAGTATCTCATTTAAATTCCCTCAGAGACAGGTATTCATGTGCCCAGCTTACAGATAAGAAAACTGAGGCTCAAAGAGGGTAAAAAAAAAACTTCCCTAAATGGGGATGTAATGTACAGCACGGTGACTATAGTTAATACTGTTAAATTATATATTTGACACTTGCTAAGAGAGTAGGTCTTAAAAGTTCTCATCAAAAAAAAAAAACTCGTTACTCTGTATGTGATGGATGTTAACAAAACTTATCACGGTGATCATGTTGCAACATATACAAACACTGAATCACTATGTTGAAACTAATATAATGTTATATGTCAATTATACCTCAATAAAAAGAAAAGGATCACTACTCAATTATATTTAACTTGTAGCAGTGTAACAGTGAATGAAATAAAGTTGTACCATTTAAAAAAATACTTCCCTAAGTCAAACAACTATCAAACAGGAAAGCGGGGGTTTAGACACAGAAGCTGGGCCAACGTCTGAGGTCTTTATCGCTGCGCCAAGTTGCTTCCCTTATATGTTCACCAGGCTTTCCGTGGTGCTCTCTTGGTCGACGAGTGTAGACAAAGATTCTAAACCAAATTGATACGGCCATTTTGTGCCAGTAGCTTCCTGTCTCCTTTGAAAGCTTTGGTCAAAAGCCTGGCCGCAACCAATCAAGAGCTAAATCCTGAAGAAGCGATGCCAGGCGTCATTGGCCGGCGCAGAGGCCTGGGCGATTGGCCCAAGGAAGGGGTGCGCTTTGCTTGGGGGGGTCACTCAGCATTTCTGTTTCATGCTCCATTGATTTCTAGCCAGAATGCATGCAAGTCCTGAAAGCTGGAAGCTCTGCCTCAGGTCTAACCCCCACACAGTCTCTTCTTTCTGGTTCTTGAGGTTTAAAATTAATCTTCTTTTACTCAAAGTTGTGCTTCCAATGAAGGCGTCTGAAGGCTAATTTGAAAATGTCAGACCCCATCAGTCACGAAGAGAGAGGCCAAGCGGGGCTGTCTGATGCGCCAGACGAGTATGGCTTCGCAAGCCGGGGTAGCCTCCTGTTTCATGCAAGGAGGTATGTCATTCCAAGAGGTGCCTTTGTTGTTCCTCACCGCACCCCCTCCACACGCCCTCTGGTGAGGTGATAGCCAGAGGCAAGATGAACAGACTGACCTCCTCTGCTTGCTACCTGGGGGACTCATTTTGAGTCTCAGGTTCTCCGTCTGTAAAATGGGGCACCAATGCTCCCCTCATAAAGATGTTGAGGGGATTCAATAAAATCATGTACCTATATAAAGCATTTAACGGCAGTACCTAGAACGCAGTAAGTACTATGGTGCGGAAAATAAATCTGGTAGACTTCAGATTAGCCAGTGAGGGAGGTTCAGGTCTATTTGTTTTTTGTTCTTTGGGTGTTTTTATAAATTTATTTATTTATTTTGGCTGCATTGGGTCTTCGTTGAGGTGCGCGGGCTTCTCATTGCAGTGGCTTCTCTTGTTGCAGAGCATGGGCTCTAGGCACGCGGGCTTCAGTAGTTGTGGCATACAGGCTCAGTAGTTGTGGCTCGTGGGCTCTAGAGCACAGGCTCAGTAGTTGTGGTGCATGGGTTTAGTTGCGCTGCGGCAGGTGGAATCTTCCCAGACCAGGACTCGAACCCATGTTCCCTGCATTGGCAGGCAGATTCTTAACCACTGAGCCACCAAGGAAGTCCCAGGTTCAGGTCTATCTGAAATCCTTTGATTCACTTAAAATTCCCTTTTGACAATAAAACTCCTATCCTAGAATATGACTCACATGTTTCTAGAGGCAGGAAGTACACAGAGATTAAGTCCCAAAAGAGTGCGGAGAACGGGGAAAAGAAGAGGTAGGGAGGACAATGGGTTTAGAGGAGTCAGAATTCCCCAGCTTCCACCTGGTATGCCCCGTATGACCCCCTTCTCTTCTGTGAGTGGAACCTGGGAATGCGATGGGATAGTCATTCTGGGATTACTTCGGTTACACGCAACTCCATCTTAGCAGGTAGGCAAGACAGATTTGTCCTGCTGGCCCCAGAGAGGGAAGCATGCTGCCATGTTGAGGACTGCGTATGGGGCCTGTTGCCTAGGACCTGAGACAGGCCACTAGGAGCTTAGAGCCACCCTAGCTGAGAGCCTCAAGAAGGCAGAAACCTCAGTCCTACAACCCCAAGAACTGAATTCTGCCAACAAACTGAACGAGCTTGGGAGAGTATCCCCAGCTCCAGGTGAGATCACAGCCCCAGCTGACTGTCTTGATCTCAGCCTGGTGAGCCCTGAGCCCAGAGCCTGGCTACACGGTGTCCAGACTCCTAACCCACAGAAACGCCCAGGTGATACGTGGGTGTTGTTTTAAAGTGAGAAAGGGCAGAGATTAGAATTTCTTCTTGCCCCTCTCCTGCTTCCCCTACATACGCGGACGGTACTTAGAGAAGCCTAGGAGGAGCTGCCGAGGTTAAGTCTTCCAGCTTCGAGCACACAGTCTCTCCACACCTCTGGCTCCACCCGGAACTAAAGCCTCTTCACAGGTAACCCCAGACCACACCGTCACATCACTACCTGATGGGTCTGGGAGACCTGGAGGGCATACGTGGCGGGGGAACAGGGTATGGAATTATTCAGAGCAAAAAAATCTACCACCTTCCAGCATCTCATATAACCTCTCTCTTTAACAATATAAACAAACATTTGGCAGACGTCCCAAGGCCTTGAAAAGAAATGGGCAAGTTGTCATCTATGAGGAGAGTCCAGTTGGGAGTGGAGGTGGTGATAAAAAGTGGACTCAAGAACTGAGTCACGGAGTTGACTGAGAAGACGTGGGGATGGCTGGCTGATGATGGATAGACGGCAGGACATGAGGCACAACTCATGCCCCCTTTTTTTTTCATGCTAAAACATCTTTTTACTGATTGGGGTACAAGATCAAAATTTTGAAACCTAAAAGAAAGTGAAACTCATTTTCTTCATTTAAATGCAAATTTTAGTACTCAAAGTTTTAGGAGATAAAAAAATAAAGCCGAATGCTTTTCCTATTAACTAGTAAAAGCCAAAATAAAAGCTACTGCAATAGCTAATAATACATGTAAAAAAAGAGAAAGTTAACAGGGAGACAGCATTGGAATGGAACGAGAATAGCATCTTTCAGCTAAAGATGCAGTGACACCTTACATGCATCCATGCACACCCATGCACATAGGTAGCAGTTATTATATAATCCCCTTGAACAGTTCAGGGGAAAAAGAATGTACCAAAATGCACAGCTTCTTGGCATTTTGACATGGCCTTTAGTATTTGGTCTCTTCAAGAAAGGCAACTAGTTTGATAGTTGACCCTACAATATTTAGGAAATGAAGCCATATGTGAGCTTAGAGAATCATTTAGTCATAGTGGAGGCACAACTCCAGGATGGAAGAGCAGTGGGTACCTGGAAACTACAGCACATCTCCTTTACCGACCAGAAGTTTCTTGGGGCCACGTGGTTTTAGGCTGGGGTTTTTCCAAGGGAATAGACTACACATTGTCTAGTCTATACAGTTCAGAGAGAGTCACAGTGGGACTAAGCCATAGGCAGTGGGAGGATAGTCCCACTATCTAAGCAAGGATAGTCTGGTTCTGGACCTTTCAAATCAGTCCTCTCCCCCCTTCCTGCCTCCGGCTTCCTTTCGCAGTAGGAAAGTTTTATAGATTCTTGTCAAGTCCCTCTCTTTCCTCCCCATCTCCAGCTAGTAGATGAAGGTTAAAGGGAGCCCCCTCCAGGGGTATATGCACTTCGGCCGGAGCATACGGAAAGGCTTAAGGTCTTCAGGACCCAAAGGAAGAACATGACTATTGGTGGGTCTTCAGGCCCCATAATGTAGAGTAGAGGACACTGTCTGGAGATGGTCAGCCTCCAGGGGCTGCCCCCTAGCCCAGCAGCCACCCGTCTGCCTGCTTGTTAGGGCCAGATGTCTCCAGATTAGAGACTGTTAGAGCAGCATGGGACCCTCTATTTCTACACCCTGATCTTAGAGTAAAGGAACCCAGCCTGCAGAGGTTAAAGTAGTCTGTCCGAGGCTCCTCAGCACGATAAAAGGAGGGCCTGGGCTAGAATCCAGCCCTCCAAACTCTTAGCAGGGCATAGTCACAATTGTGGGTGGATGAGGCCAGAATTCGGGAAGGGTCACGAGGGGAAAGGGAAGGCAGACACAGCCTCCTGCGAGGTTGGCTGCGGTGGGAGCCTGCGGGGAGGCCCTGCACGAAGGGAAAGCAGAGGGCCGGAGGGGACAGGCCAACAGGACTGCGAGAAGCACCCCTCGCTGCCCCCACCTTAAGCTCTGCTGATTGGGTGAGGCAGCCTCCTCCTGGGCCTCCCTGCCTCCAACCTCTAATGCAGCTCCATGTTGCTGCCAGAGGGATTTTTCTAAAATAAAAAGCAGATCACGTCATTCCCCTATAATCCCTTCGGCGATTCCCCACTGCCCACAAGTCTGAGCAGCCCAGCAGGATCTGCAAGGCTCTGACCCCATGACTCAGGAATCCTTGGGACACTTCAAGAACATCTGACTTACAGAGACTTAAGCAAGCAAAGACCTTTCGTCATCTTACATACGAGCGGTCTAGACGTAGGCGATCAGAGCTGGAGCAGTGGCTCACCCTCATCAAGTCTCATTCTCTTTCCAGCTTCCCACTTCCCTCCTTGCAGGTGGGTTTGCTGTCTCAAGGCTGCAAGCTGTTTGCTGCAACTCCACATCAAGTCTGTATTAGAGGAACACAGGACAAGAATACAGGAATATGAGTTTCTCACCAGCAGCCACGGCTGTCACCTTCATTAAGAGAGCAAAGCACGTTTCCGCTGCAAACCCCAGCCAGATACAAGCTTATGTGACATTGGCCAGAACTGTGTCATCTGGTCACTCCAACCTGCAAAGGACATGGTGAAGATGGGGATCTAGCTTTCCCAGCCATGATAAGCTGCCAGGGGAGGAGGAGGTGGGAAGGACTCGTGGCTCGTTCTGGCAACATTGAAGCCACACTGGCTTCAAAGTCATGGGAGGCCACTTGCTTGCTGGCCCAGTGTGCTGGACTTGACCCAGGGCTCCCGGAACTCCCTGCCCTTCTGTGGGGTTTCAGCTTGGACTCCACTCCGCACCTTACCAGCCTGGCACATCCCTGCTCCTCCCTCACAGCTCAGCTCAGTGCCTACTCTGTGCCCACCCAGACCCCTCCCTGGTGTCCTGCACAAGCTCTCCCCCAGCACGTGAGGCCCTCGTTAGACTGTGGGCTCTTCAGGGGCAGTTATGGTGTCTCAGTCTTATTTCTCAGCTTTCAGGCCTAAAATCTTAGTCATACCTCTTCTCTTTTTTCCCACATCCCATATCCGATCCATAGCGAATCCCGTCAGCTCTATTTTCAAAATCTACCCAGACTTAGGGTGGTTCTCACCACTGCCACCCACTCCTCCATCACCTCTCCCTTGTGTCACTACAGTGGCCCTGTTTCTACCCTTCAGGGAGGGCCCTGTTCCCCCTCCCCAACCAGCGAAGTGTCACCACAGCAAATCTGTCCCTCCTTTGCCCTGAACCCCCAAGTGGCCCCCATTTCACTCAGAGGTGAAGTTAAAGTTCTTATAAGACCTATGTGACCTACCCCCACCCTTTATTTCTCTGATCTCATCTCCTACGACTGCCCCCCTCACAAACGCAGCCCTTGCCACGTTACTGACTCCTTTCTGATCTCACCAAGCACCTTCTGCCTCAGGGCCTTTGCGTGGCTTTTCCTCTGTCTAGACAGCTCTGCCCCAGATGTCTACGTGGCATGCTCCCTCACCTCCCACAGGTCTTCATTTAAGTCGTTACAGTGAGACCTTCCTGACGCCCCATCCCTCTTCCAGCTGTGTTTCTCTTCAGGCACTTCTCTAACGTAGTACACATTTATGTGTGTAATTTGTTCCTCTGTCTCCACCACCTTCCCTGTAGATTATAAACTCCATGAAGGCTGTTTGGTTTTCTGCTGTATAATTGGCGCCTAGAACACATAAGAGTGGTTTAACAAATATCGATAACTGATTGATTGAATGAATGGATCCTTGCCTCCCCCGCGCAATGCCTGGCCCATAGGAAAAACCAGTAAATGTGTTGAACTCACAAATGACTGGCTGGACTGGAGAGAATGTTGTGCTGTGCAGAGGCTCTGGAGGGAAGCTGGCATTAGGACTGTGTGTCGGGAGCCAGGTGTCACAGCCTTGGGGACAGAGTGTGGGGCAGGAGAGGGCTGGGCCGGGGAAGAGGAGAGCCGTGACATTCAAGCCGTTCATTCCATCCAGGATTAATTTCAATTAACCTCCCAAAAGGCAACTCAATTCTGTTTTCTCTTTCATCCTTCAAGTTCTATTAGCAAAAGCTGCTGCCCACGGCATGAATCTTGATTTAGAGGCTAGGAGGAGGGTTGTTTCTGTGCAGATGGAGGGAAAACACAAGAATAGGCAGCCCCGCTGACTTTGCTGGGTGGGCAGCCAAACAGAGGCCCAGTGATGCTGGTGTAGAGCCTTTGGTGTGGCTAAGAGATAAAGCGAGGAGGAGAAAAGGGAAAAAGGAAGATGTTGCTGCACTGGCCACTTCTGTAACACAAACTGTCTGGGACCCATTTTAACTGCAGCTGGTTGTGTGTTATCAGAGTCAACTCCGGGCAAATCTGGTGGCTGTTTTTAGAATCCGATTCCACCTGGATACATTTGGTACCAGGTTTCTCTCTGGTGTGTAGTTACTAAAGTCTCATCACCCCAGACCTGGAAGAGACCACGTGTCTCACCTGTTCACATTCGGAACAGGTAACACCAGTCAGATGCAAGCGAGGTGCAACTATCTTTGTAAAATGTAGCCATGTGCACCTTGCGAGTTCTGAATATGTATGTAAATAAGCTTCACACGGGGCATCTCCAAAGTGGAAGAAAATTAGTTCCTGGACACGTGGCCATGAATGACACTGGACATGGCAGTTAGTAATTTACAATTTTAAAGGTCAAGCAAGAACAAACGTGTATGTAAAGGTGGGAAAGCACTGTAGAGCTTTAGCGTCCACGACATTTATTATGTTTCTGAGTTTTCATTCTGTTGTTTTAAAAAACATTTTTTTATAGTCACCTGCAGAGAGAATGCAAATCTCATTTTTTTTTTTTTGTCAATTGGCCACACAGCACAGCATGCGGGATCCCAGTTCTCTGACCAGAGATTGAACCCGTGCCCCCTGCAGTGGAAGCACGGAGTCTTAACCACTGGACCACCAGGGAAGTCCCGCAAAACTTACTTTAAAAAATTACCATGTGACTCTGTTTACTTACATTCCCTTTAAAGCTGTAAAACACTTATTAAAGCTTAAGAATGGCTTCTTGGGGCTTCCCTGGTGGCGCAGTGGTTGAGAGTCCGCCTGCCGATGCAGGGGACGCGGGTTCGTGCCCCGGTCCGCGAAGATCCCACATGCCGCAGAGTGGCTGGGCCCGTGAGCCATGGCCGCTGAGCCTGCGCGTCCGGAGCCGGTGCTCCGCAGCGGGAGAGGCCACAACAGTGAGAGACCCGCATACAGCAAAAAAAAAAAAAAATCTTAAGAATGGCTTCTTGCAAAATAGTCTAGGTTAAGACAAACAGGAAGCTTAATTTTGTTGATGTTGTAAAATAGGCAGCTTAAAAGTGTTTAGCGTTATATTGGAGGTTGAATTCTTCCAAGAGCTGCATAAAATGAGAGAACTCAAATAATGAAGCCCATTTTCATATTTATATAATTATAGTTTTATAAGCAATATAGAAATGTCATAAAATTATACTGCAATTAGGTTTTTATTAATTTTAAAACCTATAAGAAATATGTGACTGCCGGTGTTTCCGGAGCAGAGCTTAATCAGATTAATAATAAAATCTCACTATTTCTAATCGTCATAAAAGAAAGTTGTTGGCCCATTGCCATCACCAGCCTTCCTTCTAAGGAGCGCTCTGGTGCCAAAGAATTTACAGCCTCATTCTTAGAAATTCCAGACATTTACCTGACTTAGATGTTTATTAAATCCTTCCAAAACTTCCTTGAGAGGAAACCAGAAAAAAAAAAACAACTGAAAACTAGGATAAAATTTCATTTAAAAGCCTTGACAATGTATCATGACATAAATCAAAGATCACATTTTTTTTTCAAGTTTGAATGGTCAACTTTACTAATTTCCTAACCTGAATTTTTAAAAAGGTATAATTAACAATCAGAATTCTACAGTTCTCTTAAATATTAATTCTGCCCGGTTTCTTTGAAGAAGCCTAGTAAGTAACCAATTTCTACTGAACTCAATTTCAATAGTCACAAAAGGATACATAGAAGTCGTTCATAAATCACTTTAATCTCCCTCAGAGAATTTAAAAACTAAGTTAAGTATGGCTATATACCACATAGCATCATAAATACAGTCAAAATTGTCCCAAACTTTCTGAGGTAATCCTGATCAAATTCATTTTATTTTTTCTACTGAGTGCAATTGTTTAAATGTATAGCTCAGTGAGATTTCAATTTTATGAGCTTTCTTTTTCATAAAACCAAATTCAGAGAAATTAGCAAGAATCCTTGGTGAGACCACATGTCTTATTTTTTGAGTCTGGAAATATAATCACTGTGGCTATAAACTATTTATTGAGAACTATACTACTAGAGCTGACGGAATCATTTTAATTTCTTCCAGTTTCTCTGAAAGAAAAATTCTACCCCAGGTAGAAGGGATATGCCAAGTCTCCTCTGCAACTGGATGGCAAATATGGCTTTGTCAGGACCACATTCCCAGGTCACGGGATCTCCCGGAGAGAGGAGATCCCAGGCCTCAGGACCCGGGGCGGCAAGGTCCAGCCGAGGCTCCAAGCTAACAAGAGGGCTGCCCTGTTTGCCCACTTGCCAAATGAGCCTGAGAATACCTTCCTCCCCTCCGCCTTGAATTTTTGCAAGATCATATGTGATGCCTGTGAAACTGCTCTGCTGTGAACTGAGCAGGGAGCCAGGTGCCCTGGACCCGAGGGCCTGAGAACCTGTGCCCGGCTGAGAAAGCTGTGCCGTCGAGCTGGGCCGAGAGGCCACAGGCAGAGCGGAGCCGGGGTCCAGGCTCTCCTCCTGGGCCGCAGGAGAGAGCTGAGAGGACGGCTCAGGGCCAAGCACCAGAGGACTGTGGGTTGAGGGCCTGCCGCTTCTGCTCAGATGCCAGTATCTGGAGTGAGCTGTGTGTCCCTTGAACTACAAGCTTGACCTTGGCTATCTTGGGGGAGATGGTCTGTGGGACCCCAGAAACAGTACCCAGGACTATGAACTATACCGCACTAAGATGCCCCCATCTCTTCTTCTTTTGTAAGTTAACGTTACTGAATAAAAAGTAATAAAAATATTCATCCTCTCTCTCCATCCACCCTCTCCTCAGCTCTCCTCCCTGCCTTTAAGAACACACTTTCCTTACTCCTAGGGAGAAAGCTCTCTCTGTTGACTGAGGAAGATCACATGAAACACCGCAAAATGTTCCTGGTTATAACCCTGAGCTCTAGTTTTACAAATGAAAGGGAATCTCGTGATCAGACTCAGATTTGCCGTGTCACCTGTATATACCTGTATACAGTTAAATCTTCCTCTCATCGAACCAACCATAGATCCATATGTCCATGTAGTAGGTAGCAGTTGTCTGAACACAGTGTAACCTTGGATACCAGGAAACCCAACTTTCGCAATCTTGTTGCCAAGGCAACGGGACAGTGTGGGTGTGGGGAGCCCAGCGTATCTACATGCTGTGCTGCGAGTAGGAAGTAAATGGGATGGAAGGATAGGGATGCCCATCGCTCCAAGGCCTCCCCTGAAAAGGCCACAGGGACAGCACAATACCCTGTGTCACCAATGGCCAGGGAACTTCTAAGCGGGACCCTATTACACACTCCTAGAGGGTGCAAGGCAGACAGGGGAGGCTGGGGAGGCACAGATTATGAGCAGAAGTGGGATGAAAGGGAGGGATGGATGCTCGTGAGCTGGGGAGTCTGGGGTAGGGGGAGACAGGAGCTACCTCGCGAGATGAAGGCTGGATCCAGAATATCACTGGCACAGAACAAGAGCATCCAGGACATCGTCCCAGCCACAAAATTCACACCAGCCATTACGTGTATTAGCCTGGCTAATCCTGTAGTGAACCCCCAGAAGTGTGGTTGAAAGATAAAGCTGAAGGTTTTAGAATATTCTAAAGATCAGATAGAAGGAGACAACTATATTAAAATGAGAAAGTACCTGCCTCTGCTCTCACTACTAGTCTGATCAGAGATCCTGTTTACTCTGTTTCCATCAGATTTGACCTGCAGAGCCCAACGCCCTCTTCAGGCGTAGAAAGGCAACAGCCCTTGCTCTCCTTCAGGGCCTGGAGTATAGAATCATTCCCAGGTGCCCTCAAGCCAGGCAGTGCCTCTGGGGCCAGACCTTCGTGGCCGTGAACCATCTGTCTCCACGCTATCATTTATGACTGTTATTATATTGTTAAGACGTAACTTTTTGCAGGTATAGGGAACTTCACAAAGACACAGAGGCAATGGGCCATTAAAATAATCATTAATGAAAAATTCATAAAATTTTGGATGGAGAGGACGGTCAGCCAAGGAGCAGATAGGAATGCTTGTATAGGAAAAACCTAAGCCGGAGATAGCTGCTAAAATTAAACCCAACATTCAGATCTGTGCTTTATAGCCACCAGGTCTAAGCCAGCAACTCAGTGATGTTCTAGTGATCTCACAGACACTAGAGAGGTCAGTCACTGTGCCTTATGCCTACTGGCCCTGCAAAGGACGCTGCCTGTGTCCAGGGCCCTTGTTGCCCTCTTGGGCCCACTGTCACTTATGCCCATAGCCTGAAAAATGAAGGCAATCCTTCCATAAACTGGCCATCATTCACGTAGCAATTATCTTTTGAGGACCAACCACATGCCAAGCTCTGTGACGAATATCGGGGATACAGTGGTGAACAAGAGTCTCAAGTCTCTTTCCTTGGGACATTTATAGTCAACAGAGAGGAAAACCCTAAACAAATAATTCCCCTTTGGCCTAGCAGGATCAGATGAACTGGACCAATCGGATTCTTCTCTCAGAACCTGGGGATTAGACATTGACTAGGGGAGCCAGGGAGATGTAGACCCGGAGCTGAGACGGTGCCACTCTTGTAACGTTGAAAAATCCCGAGTCAAACCATCATAAATCTGGGACCACCTGTACACTAAACGCCTTAGTCCGTTTGGGCTGCTATAACAAAATACTACAGACTAGGTGGTTTATAAGCAACAGAAATTTACTTCTCACAGTTCTGGAGGCTGGAAGTTCAAGATCGTGGTGCCAGCATGGCTGTATTTGGCAAAGGAAAGCCCTCTCTTGGGTTGCAGACTGCCTACTTCTTACTGTGTCCTCAGATGGTGGAAGAAGCTAGGGATCTCTTTGAAGACTCTTATAAAAGCACTAATCCCATTCAGGAGAACTCTGCCCTTATGACTTAAGCAGCTCCCAAAAGCACCACCTCCTAATACCATCATCTTTGGAAGCTAGGATTTCAACATATGAATTTTGGGGGGACACAAACATTCAGACTGTAGCACTAAATGACCTCTCAAGCCTGACATGGTGAAGGTCTCTCATTTGTGCCCCCCAGCAGCCATTCACCTTCTGTGGGTAATTTAATAGAGCACCGATTTTCCTCTGGGAAATCAGCTCCTTCCCCAGGCTCATCCTGTGCTCTGGTTGGAATGGTGGATCATGTGACCTAGGCCTAAGCCGGTCAGAACATCCCATTCCCTAGACCCAGGGACTGGACCCAATTAGAGCCCATGAGATTCAATGGTGACCATTGCAAGGACTTCTGGGTGTGAGACCACTCTATCTACCGGACTTGGGATTGGAGGAGCGCGAGGAAGAACTGCAGCCATCTTGCCATGCTACGGAGCTCGAGTATGAAGTCAACACACAGGGCAGTAGAGCCAAAAGATGGAAAGAGTACCTGGGCCTTTGATCACCTTGTTTGAGGTCCTCTCAAAGCTGTGCGCCTGAAACCAGACTCTCCTAAACTTTTCAGTTAGGTGACCCAATAAATTCTATTTTTGTCCAAGCCAGGCTTTGTTTATATATTTCATTTTGTTTGTTGCCAGAAGTGAAATAGTCCTGAACAAAATGATATACCTTATCTGAGATTGGGATGAAGCACACAGGTGGGGATAATCTCAGTGGCTAAGTACATAGCCTGACCGAAATGTGGAGGGGCTTGGGGGAGAGGTACAAGCTACTTGGATTTAGCAGTGAAAAGTCTAAACAAGGCAAAAGTGAAGCACTCATAGCTTTCTTTTTCGTTTTCCATGTGGTTAAACATTTTGTGATGTTTGTATACTGTTGCAGAAATACATAATTGGGCCTTTATTTAATAATTTATGGCACTGGCTTAATTTCTTTGCACAGTTCTACCGTATTTCCAAAAAGGTAAAGAGAGGAATGTACCCCCCCCCCCCACACACACCTCTCTGCCCCCTCCCCCATGCCGTGTTGACATGACATATACTCTCTTTAGTCACACTTTATTTTCCCTTTCCACAACAAGAACCAGAAAAGTTCTCTACATTTGTGCTGCTTTGTCCCCAGAACTTGCTGCCCCCATTTGACTGGCTGGTCCATCAATAACCACTGTCCTCTCCTCCCTCTTAAGGACCCTCCTGGCAACAGAAGGACAGATTCTCTGGCTGTCCCCATGTATGTCATTTTCAGCTTTACTTCCACTTTTCATTTGATAGAATCGTCAGTAAATGTGGTTTCATCTTCCTTGGGTTGATAGCTGTTTTCCAAAGTGGATTTAGAAGAGCACGAGTCCTATGACAAACAGAGCTTGCACTCTAATTTGGAAAATATTGCATGCCACGACGCCCCTTAGACATTTGCAGTATCATTTCAAAGCTCTGAGAGGTCCTACAATTTAGATTTTGTTGAGCCCACCTTTTCTTATAGTTTACTAGCAAGGGATTATTTTTAATGTTGTGTTAACTCTTAATATTCTTCAGAACAGGTATTTCACAGAGCATGCTTTGAGAAATGCTGATTTAAAATAGAGTAGAACATGATCAAAGAATTATAAGCAAATCTTTTGCCTATTATGATTATAAGAACGGAACTTCAAATAATTTGAAGCAGATTAGAAATGTTCTTTTACCTTCTGCTTTGATGAAAGCAGGTGCTTTTTATGTGCAAATGATATGAATTCATCACTTTCTTTTTCTGTTTTTTTTTTTTGCGTTTTTTTTCATCATTTTCATTCTTTATCTTAAATCCTGCAGCTCCAAGTGTTCTTCATGCAATAACAGTGCAAGAGGCCAAGTAAGAAGGGGAACAGGGGTAATAGCTAAAAATATGCAGCTGAGGTAGGGCACAGTGGTTAAATCTACAACGAAGGCAGGGAGACTGCTAACAGGGGTGCTGTGGTCTCCTCCATTATTGCTTTCCTCTCCCCAAAGGTCAGAGGAATATGGAACCAAGGGGGTGGGGAGGCATAGCTCTTGGAGTTTTCAAGATGGCGGTCACAATGGACATCTTTTCTCTTCTTTTTTTTTTTTTTTTTTTGTTCCCTCCCCCCACCCCCCTTTTCTCTTCTTGTTCTCAGTGTGAAGCCGCTCAGAATGCCTATGTTTTGAGCACTGCGTGTGCCAGGTAGGGTGCAAAGAGATTTCTTATGGGGCTAAGAGTTTCATATACATTATCTCACATAATCCCCACAAAAGCCCTGAGAAGGACATTCATCACCATTTTGCCGATGAGGAAACAAATTAGAAGCTGGTCTAAGGCCATAAATGTAGTAAAGTGGCAGAGTCCCTGTCTCTCTTTCCCAGGAAGCTACAAGGTCTCACGTCGCCCTGGCAGTGTCCAGCCAGCTCATTCCACTTTGCCCCACAGAGCTGACATGGGAGTGGGGCAGGTGTGTCCAAGGCCTCAGACCCCAGTCTGATAAGATTTATTTGTGTTAACTGAGAGCCATAGCTTGGGACTTGGGTACCTGAGCCCCTGGGAGGCTGGAAACCAGTTTGTGCGCAGTTTGCAAAGCAACCTAATAGGTGCTAAGAGAGAAATGTATTTGCCTCTGGTATATTTGACTCATGTTTTCATTTTGTAGTAGCATCAAAATGAATTTCAGGACTTCCTTGGTGGCGAAGTGGATAAGACTCCGCACGCCCGAAGCAGGGGGCCCAGGTTCGATCCCTGGTCAGGGAACTAGATCCCACATGCATGTCGCGACTGAGTTCGCATGCCACAACTAAGGAGCCAGTGAGCTGCAACTAAGGAGCCCGCCTGCAGCAATTAAGACCCAGTGCAACCAAATAAATAATTTTAAAAATGAATTACTTTTATAATGAGGTGAAGCTCTTTTATTTTAATAAAAATACAAGGGGACGAGAGAGGAAAACTGATCTTTACTGAGCTAACAACTGTGTATTAATTGACCGCTGTTAAGAATAAATTAGGAACCTTAAAACCTTTTAAGATTTTATATGAACTAAGGAATTTTGCTGGGGATGAGATGAAAGAGGTTCTGGATCATCCAGCCTTGTCTTTAGTGAGGGATGCTCAGGATGAGTTAGGGGTGTGTCTACTGGTGGAAAAGAAAATTGAGGGGAATCTTGGGAAAGTATTATCTCCCAGCCTGCTTATTTCTTCGCTTTCAACTGCCGTCATAGAGCCGGGGTTGAGTCATCCTAGAAAGGACACAAACTTAGCTTGTTATCCATCTGTTTAGCTTGCCTGTTATCTAACTTTGCCAGGTAGTATTGTTAGCTGTGTGTATGTCTGACACACCCACTATTGCATACTTGCACATTTGACCTACATAAGCAGTGATAAAAGTGAGGGTCTGCAATCAGACTGACCCAGGTTCCAATGCTGGCTTTGCATTTGACCTTGGATAAATTGCTTCACTTCTATAAGCCTGTTTTCTCATCTGTAAAAGTGGGGGTAATAATTATCCTTTTCTCAAAGGCCTGTGAAGTTTAAAAAGCATAATGCATAGTTCTTAGTGCAGTATCTGGAACATTGGAAGCACTCAATAAATGAGAGTTTCCCTTCTTAAGAGAAATCTCTGTTTTATAATGAATTAAAAGTTAATAACTATTTGTAAAGTATTGTATGCATATTATCTTGATCCTAATACAGAGCCTTGCAATTAGGAGGCAGCTTGCTGGGGAGAAACTGACATTCTTTTACCTTATGGTGGAAGAGTAATTGATAAATCTTTCTGGAAGGCAATAAGGTAAAGGGATCAAAGATATAACCTCTGACCCCACAGGACATGCACAGAAAGACGGATATGCAAAGAGTTAATTCATAATCTTGTTAATAATACTGAACTTTCAGAAACAACCCCAATGTCTTACAAAGTTGGTCAGTAAATTCTGATACATCCATACAGCATACACAAGGAACTTCTTAGCTGCAACTGACCGTATCATCGTTCATAATGGCTTAAGTCAAAAAAGTGATTTATCGGCTTAATCAGGAGGGGCAGGCCCAGCTCAGATGTCACGTCTCTGTAAAGCCTTCTCGACCCACCAGGCAGAAGGAATTGCTGCTCTCTGTGCTGCCAGATTATGAACTTTATGTATCTTTTTATCTACATTGCTGAGAAAAGTGCCAAATCCAAGCTGGTAGTTTAGCAAATGAATGAATGAATCCGTCCATTGATCAATGATTTTATGTGATGGGTCAGAGGGAAGCAGTGTGGTTTGTGGAAAGAGACTTGGAGGGGAGGAGTCTCAGTACTCTCTGCACTGCTTACTAGCTGTGCTACCTTAGGGAAGTCACTCAACCAACCTGGGTCTCACGTTCCTCATCTAAAATCATAGTCATAGTAAACACCTGAACCAATAACTGCAGAGGACCAAAGAAGCCATTTATTTAATACTTGAACATATGTTTTTCTAATTATCAATGTAAGGAAATTAAATATCTTTTGATGCCCCCTACGGAACTGGAAGGTTTTAGCCTACTTGTACTCTTCATAGTCCTCCTTGACCCATTTGCAGCTCTATATGAATATAAGCTGGGATTGTAAATATTTCCTAAAGTAACATTCTTTCATTGATTCATTCCACAAACACTCATCCTTTATGTCAGGCACTATTCAAGTTCTGAGACCCCAAAATGACCACAATATGCAAAGAAATAATAGCAAGCCTATGTGGAAAGCGCTGTCAAAGAGGTGTGGTTAAGAAGACTGTTATGAGGACTTCCCTGGTGGTCCAGTGGTTAAGAATCCGTCTTTCAATGAAGGGGACACGAGTTCGATCCCTGGTCCGGGAAGATCTCACATGCCATGGAGCCACTATGCCTATGCGCCATGACTACTGAGCCCGTGCTCTAGAGCCTGCAAGCCACAACTACCGAGCCTACGTGTCACAACTACTGAAGCCCGCGTGCCTAGAGCCTGTGCTCTGCAACAAGAGAAGCCACCGCAATGAGAAGCCCGTGCACTGCAACAAAGAGTAGCCCCTGCTCGCCGCAACTAGAGAAAGCCCACGTGCAGCAACAAGACCCAACGCAGCCATTAAATAAATAAATAAATAAATAAGAGGACTGCTATGGAAACACAGAAGGACGAGCTACGACTCTAGGGCAAATGGAGGAGGGTAAGTCCTGCCCAAGAACCGCTCATCTATGAAGCCTGAAGGCTGCTGAATACGATGTGGGTCTTTTTTACAGTGGGCAAGACCTTGCAGGGATGATGGCCTTCTGATTTCACCATGCAGTGGTAACGACAGCTGAGAAGAAGTCCCTTTGATGGAACAACCAGACCTCTGGTTCCCACGAGGTTGGAATGAAAAGACTGATCCTTTGCACTGGGGAAGCCCCTTGGGGCTCTGGGATATCGTGAAAGATGACCTGGAGAGAGAAAGTGTGGACTTCCTGCTAATGGAGGCATGAGGGGCTTCAGGGGTGCACCTTGGGACACAGCTCTAGGGAGTCCTCGTCCCCAGCCCGGTAGAGAAAGAGACTGTGGTTACACTAGGAAGCCTTGTCCCATGGGTGGGAACTGGCACCCCCAATTCCCAAAGCTCTATCTCAGGATCGAGTCTCAGGGAGGGGTGAAGGCCGAGTCAGCTGGCCGGTATGCACTCCAGTTCCATCCTGTCTAGCCTGGATGTCCGTTTTCTTCCAGCTTCTTCAGCTTCCAAGGCCCCAGACTCCTGAAGCCCCAAGGTTATCTGTCTTGGTGGCCACCGAGTGGACATTCTAGCTCCCACCATCCTGCCGGTTAAAGTAGGGAAGCAGATAGGCTTCAAATATTTGACACCTGGCCTCAGATGCCCCATTCCGATTGTCCCCAGGGCACATCCTCTTTTCTGGTTTCCTCATTGTCCTAAATCCACACCTAATTCTTTACTTAAGCTGCTAACACCTTCCGCTCTGTCCTTCTGTTCAGAATGTTAAGAACTTCCAAGTGCCCCCCTCACCCCACCCCTGGTGCTGGGGCCTATGAATGAAGGTTGGAGGAGCTGCATTTTGAGCTGAATCCCTCATCTGCCCACTCTCTCCTTTCCCTGTAACCAAGATCCATCTGCCATTAATCCCACAGCGTCTCACCATGAACGGGACTAATGGGATAAGCAGAGATACAACTTAGGCCATTACTGCATTCATCTCATCTGGGGATTCTCCATCATCTCCTGCTGGATGCTCTGAGAATGCAGCCTGTGCAGAAATAAAACCAGCAAACACTGCACAGGAGTATTTGGTGGGCACTCAGGAAGTATTTCCCCAAGATGCTCATGATGGCAACTCAGCTCTATGAACATTGTCAGCAAAAACATTTAAGATTCCTGCCATGTCTTTCGAACATTTAAAATCCAGGGACTTCCCTGGTGGTCCAGTGGGTAAGACTCTGTGCTCCTAACACAGGGGGCCCGGGTTCGATCCCTGGTCGTGAAACTAAATCCCACATGCATGCCACAACTAAGAGTCCGCATGCCACAATGAAGATCCTGCATGCCGCAACTAAGACCCGGGCAGCCTAAAGAAATACTTTTTAAAAAAATCAACTGTCTTTAAAACAAAAACAAAACCAACAAAAACATTTAAAATCCATATACCGAAATTTTTTAAAATAATAAAAAGATTAAAAAAGTGCACATTCTCTAAAATTGCAGCTTCAGAGTGTGTCTTAGTTACCAGAAGAGAACTGAAGCAGGAGGGAGAAAAGATCTTGGTTTCATTCCCCTTCTTGCCCCCTCTTCCCACAGGTTTCACATTTTCCAAACCACCTGCCATTTGTTTCTGAATTTTCCTTCTACATTATTTAGTTTTTTCCTCCACCACTTCCTTTTTTGTAAGATTTCAGTTCACTGTCAAAATGGGGAGGTGGCAAAGTTGTAAGATTACCGCAGGCTGCCGATGCCATGCTCAGCGGGAGTGTCTCTGTGCCATCCACGGAGCGTTCAAGTGTCCCCGTGAGCTACCACCAGAGCCAGCCTGGGGAGGCATGTGTCTCTACATTTCCTTCTCCAGTGTACCAAAGTACTGTCAGTGGAAGGTAGATGGAGCTGTAATTATAGCTAATCATTTGCTATTCAAAAGATATCTTTTTGGTATCCTCTATCTTTTAGAAGAAAATGAAGGAAGACGACAGCCGGGTCAGATTTGTGCTTCAGGAAGATGGTCCTGGAAGCTATGTGAAAAACAGATTTGAAGTGTGCGCAACCCCAGGCAATTAGAGGCTGTGAACTGGGAGATACGGTGTGGTTGATCATTATCGTAATGACATCCAATAAACCATGCCTCCCTGTGTTCACACCCTTTTGTGATATGACACCACCACTCCTCCCATCAAGAGGCTGAGTCTGTTTCTTCACACCTTTGAGTCTGCCCTAGCCTCGTGACATGATTTTATCAGAATGCTGCAGATGTGACCTTAGGTGACTTTCAAGGCTGTCCCTTAAGAGGCAATGCAGTTTTCATGTTCTTTGTCTTGGAACTCTGAGACCACCACACTGCAGAGAAGTCAGTGTAGCCAGCTGGAGGGTGGGAAACAATGTGGAGAGCTGAGGCTCACCAGTCAGGTGGCCATCCCAGCAGCTCTCTGACTACAACGATATACGTGAGCCCAAGCAAGACCAGCTTAAGGCCCACCCATCGGAAATAATAAATTAGTGTTATTTGAAACCACTAAGTTTTGGGGAGGTTCGTTATGTAGCACAGATAACTGATACAGGTAGCATGTGCTCCGAACTAGGGTGTTAGTGGTATTTATTCATTCAACAAACATTTCTGAGCACCTATTATGTGGCAGACTCTATTCTAGGCACTGGGGATACTGCAGTGAGCAAATCAGATAAAGATTCCTGCCTACATGGAGCTTATATTCTAGTAGGGGAGTGGACTGGACAGGGGGAATGGATTTGAGAAGTATTTAGGAGATTTATTTGGAAGGGCCTCATAATTGCTTGGAGATGGGAGGGCGTGAGAGAGGAGTAAAGAATGGATGCTCAGGCCTCCAGTGTGGGAGATCAGGGCAGTGGTGGGGTCATCCAGAGAGAGGCTAACCAGACTGAGAGTTTTTCAGTTTTGGACACATGGGCACCTATGAAACAACAAGATGGCAGACGTAAGGAGACGTCTGAAGCTCAGGAGGGGTGTCAAGATAAATATTCTGGAGCCATTATGTCTTGCACAATTTAGCAAATATTTGCTGAATGACATTCAATAAATTCATTCTGACGGACCAGGAAATACAGTGACAAACAAGACATAGTTTAATGGAGGAGACAAAAAACATTCACTGTGGCAAGTTGTTTAGCAGGGCTCTGTCTGACACAGACTTGGAGAATAGAGAAACTGGATAGACTGTGGTTGAAACCATGACACTGAATACGGTTATCTTTGGAGTGTACAAAGGGAGAAAGTAGATGGGCCAAGGACAAAATCCTTGGAAACGATAACGTTCGGTGGGGTGTTTAACAGTAAGGGGATAAGCATACAAGAAAGGGTAGGAGATACTGGGATGAGGGGGGCAAGGAGAAAAGAGGGGGCCTGGGGAAAGGGAGACAAAGTGGGTTGCCTTTGCCCTTGACCAAGGATTATAAGGGCAAGAGGTTGGCTTAGGAAGTACCTAGCTAACCACATTCAAGTTGTTTTGGAGGTAGAACAGTCTAAGCTGTTTCAGGTAATGTCTGACTTGGCCTGAGATGTGTGGCAGACTCCCAGAAGCTCTGCTGCAGGTGTTGAAGGCTGCTCTGGGCAAAGACTGCCTCCAAGAATGTCCGGAAGGGATAAGCTTTCTGTAAGCCCCTGAGGGGCCCTGTGTCCTGCTGCTACCGAAAATGTGGAGTGCTTTGTCTGGGTACTTTGTTTTCTCACGCTCAGCCCTCAATTACTTCTAAGCTGGTTGATTTATACTAATTTTGCCCTTATTCTTTGTTTCTTGAAGAGTATCACAGAGTCATCCCATTTGGGACCTGGCACTTCATGAAGCTCCCCCTAGCTAGAGGCTATCATTCCACATAGGAAGATGCTTATATAGCTCGATGTAAGTAGACACAGAGCCAAACCCACAGCCAGCTCTCATTATGTATCCTGAAGAAGAAGCAGTGGTCCCAAGAATTCTGTTAGGTGTTGAATTATATCTCCCCCATTAAGATATGTGTTGGAGTCCTAACCCCCAATACCTCAGAATTTGACCTGATGTGGATATAGGGTCTCTACAGAGGTAATCAAGGTAAAATGAAGTCATTAAGGTGGGCCCTAATCCAATATGACTGATGTCCTTATAAAAAGGGAAAATGTGGACATAGAGACAGAGCACTTAGGGAGAACGTCATGTGAAGACTGGAGTATGCTGCTACAAGCCAAGAACTACCAGAAGCCAGGAGAGAGGTCGGCCCAGGTCCTTTCCTAGCGCCTTCAGGGGGACCATGGCCTTGCAGACATCTTCATCCCAGGCTTCTATAGCCTCCAACCATGAGACAATGAATTTCTGTTCACTCGGTTTGTGATACCTTGTTATGGCAGCCCTAGCAAACCAATACAAATTCCATATTTGAATATTCCAGAATCATTTGACTGGATCTTTGAGATGTATCAGAATTTTTTTTTTTTTTTCTGGCTGCACCGGGTCTTAGTTGCAGCACTCGGGATCTAGTTCCCTGAGCAGGGATCGAACCCAGGTCCCCTGCCTTGGGAGCTCGGAGTCTTAACCACTGGACCGCCAGGGAAGTCTTGAGATGTACCAGAATTTTTATTCGTTGTGTTCAACTGGATCAGGAATTATGATGAATTCAGAAGATCACTCAAAATTTTGCCCCTGTGTTATCTATGTGTTTGCTGAATAAACAAGATAAAAGAGAAAGCATACATCGCTAAAGAGAACAAATTGTTTTCAAACTCTCATTTAGTTTAGAAGTACTATTTGCATACAACTGAGGTACTAGTTAGAAGTGGTTTCTTATTCACTTATTGAGGTGAACCACCAGGGAACTCTCCTGTTTCCCATGCTGGATCTCTGTTGGCTAGTCAGTGGTTCAGATGTCTTTCTAACCTAGATTGACCAGTTGTCTCCTCAGCTAGTTGGAACAGATGAGATTGTGTGTGTGTGTGTGTGTGTGTGTGTGTGTGTGCGCGCGCGTGTGTGGTACGCGGTCCTCTCACTGTTGCGGCCTCTCCCATTGCGGAGCACAGGCTCCGGATGCACAGGCCCAGCGGCCGTGGCTCACGGGCCCAGCCGCTCCGCGGCATGTGGGATCTTCCCAGACCGGGGCACGAACCCATGTCCCCTGCATCGGCAGGTGAACTCTCAACCACTGCGCCACCAGGGAAGCCCCCAGATGACATTTTTAACACTAATTCTACTGAGTATTTTCTGCTTTGTCTCTCTATCCTACTCTGAGCCGTGGGAGGCTGACCCACGTAGGCGGTAAAAATAGGTTCATTTCTAGTTGGGTTCAGCCAAAAGGAGGAACTGAGGGAGGGAGAGAAGAGAGTGAAGGAGGAGTATTTATTCCCCAGGGTCTGAGGCTCCCTCCCTTCAGATCACGTGGACTAACTGTGTTCTTCTAAGAGGGCCACAGCTGCCATGGGGGTGGCCTCCCCACGCAGGCCCCCCTTTCTGGGTTCTGTGAGCCACTCCCGCCCAACCCCTTTGGTGGTTACACTGTCAGGACCCTCGCTGTACTGCAATGTCCCTAGTCCTTAACCCTTAAACCCTGCCAATACCTTTGTAAGCGCCCGAAGACCCTTTACTAAACCCTGCTCAGATGACCCCGTTTGCATGTGCTGTCTGGCTCCTGCCAGGGCCCCCTCTGACGGATAAACTGATGCGGTACATCAGTGCCTCCCATATGCCTGAGTCTGTGCTAAGAACTTCATATGCATTTGCTCATTTAATCCTAATGACAACCCTGTGACTTAAGTAGCATTGCTTTAGAGTCTCCACTCTAGAGACGGGAAAAAGCAGGCTGCTAGGTTAACAAATTAACTGGCCTGGCCTCACCCAGCCAGGAGGGACCTGAGCTGGCCTGCACACCGAGGTCCCTCTTACTTTAGATACCCCGCTCTCACAACTCTGGTGTTTGGCTTGTCTAAAAGGCGTCTTCGCACAGAGCAGACTCACCTTCACAGCGGGTTTTACTCAGACTAATATTAAAATGTTCTTGAGGACTTCCCTGGTGACGCAGTGGTTAAGAGTCCGCCTGCCAATGCAGGGGACACGGGTTCGATCCCTGGTTCGGGAAGATCCCACACGCTGTGGAGCAACTAAGCCCGTGCGCCACAACTGCTGAGCCTGCGCTCTAGACCCCGTGCGCCACAACTGCTGAGCCCACGTGCCACAACTACTGAAGCCTGTGCGCCTAGAGCCCCGTGCTCTGCAACAAGAGAAGCCACCGCAACGAGAGGCCCGTGCACCGCAACGAAGAGTAGCCCCCACTTGACGCAACCGAAGAAAGCCCACGTGTAGCAACGAAGACCCAACGCAGCCAAAAAAAAAACCAAAAGTTCTTGGGACTTCCTTGGCAGTCCAGTGATTAAGACTCTGCGCCTCCACTGCAGGGGGCGTGGGTTTGATCCGCGGTTGGGGAACTAAGATCCCGCATGCCACACGGTGCCGCCAAAAAAAAAGAAAATGTTCTTGCGTCCACTGAGCAACAGTGACAGAAACCCGGAGAAGACTCCAGAATCCACTGGGGCACAGGAGATACCACATTTGGATTAGATATTTGCCGTGAAGATATATGGAGGATATTTTCAACCGTGGATAACCAAAACACACCTTTTGTGAAAACAAGAAGTTGACTGTCTAAGTCAAGAGGCCGCCTCGGGGGTGTGAGGCGGGAGAGAGTGAGTGTCTGGGAGGATGCAGTTCAGTGAGGTGCAGGGATTCCTTCGCAGCCAGGTAGCAGCTTGTGGGAGAGTGTGCCCTCTGCTACCTGTGCCCTCTGAGTCTAACACATTAATGGTTCTTCATAAATACTGATGCCTCGGATAGCCTCATGAATATTTACTTCCCCTTGTCATCATTCTTCACCCAGGGTTTAAGGAGTGAGCCATCAATTTGGTGCTGTCAGCGATTTTATGGGCAAGATTCCTTAGTGAGAAGCAATCGGATGGGCTCCCTCTAACCAGTATCCTGAAATCCTTAAAGCACCACTATCTGTTCAGGGGATTTTAATAATATTATTGTATTTTTCATTTTGTTTGACTCTTCTTTACATCTTCAAGTTAAGAAATCTCCCTAACCTGACCCTGGTGGCTTTTGCTGTGACCGGGTTGCAAAGTCTGAATCCCCAGAGGTTACCTGACTGCTAAAGCAGAACCATTCAGGCTCCGCAGCAGAAAAAAAAATTCAAAGGACAAATCCAGGCACTATTTTCAGCCCCTGGGTCTGTGGGTGGGCAGAACGACAAAAGCCGCACATGCCCTGGCCCCATCCCACTCCTGTTCTCCGTGCCGGGGCTAACATCCTGAAATCGAAGTCAAGTGTCCTTTTTGAAACAGTTGCTAGAACAGGCTTTCACAATCCGTGATCCCACTGATTGTGACTTGTGCTCCAAATCCCGTTTGTCTAAATACAAAGAAGCCTTCTTCCATGAGCAACTGCTCTTTGCCATTTCATGTTCTTGCTGTTGAAATGAGTGATAGTAACACAGGATGTTAGTCTTATAGGACTAACAGTTCTATCGGGGCTGAGAGGAGCTGAAATTCCTGTTTTCGTAGGACACAAGAGGTGAAGTGATTTGCCCCAAATCACACAGCTGTGTTTCATGGCAAAATGGAAACTAGAACACTTGATTTCAAGTCCAGGACTCTTTTTACATTCACCAAATAGTGAGATACATGGGGAACCCATTTAAAACATCACCAGAAGTCCCAGGATTAGCTCTCATATTTTTTTTTTTATTTTGCCATGCCACATGGCATGTAGGATCCTAGTTCCCTAACCAGGGATCAAACCAGCGCTCCCTGCATTGGAAGCACAGAGTCTTAACCACTGGACGTCCAGGGAAGTCCCAGCTCTTTTACTGGTGCAGTTCATTCATAATCTAACTCTGACCATCGATTAATCTACATATATATCAAAGAGTTTAGCCAGAAAAAGAACTAAGTTTCAGGAGTGTGTTGGATGATTTAACAAAACATAAAAATTTCAATAATGCAAAATATACAAATAATGCAATATGAACCACACTTTTGTGGCCCCAGATATTTTGTCCCCATTGCTGTTAATGTTTGGATGGGATATCCAGTTCACGAGGGCAGGGATTATATTGGTCTTTTCCACGTCTTCCTGGTGTCAGACAGAGTGCCTCTGATATAATTAGCACTCAAGACATATTTGTTGTGTAGGGGAATATTGACACAAAATTTAGAAATGAATAGGTTATATTATACAAAAGATATTAGGGTATTCGTGGGATTACATCACTATTCTCAGATTTTGTTTTTCACCTTCAAATGCCTTTATAGCTCATTGCTGACCTTAGGAAAGATTTTCTTCTGACTTTAACTATTACTGCTTTTACTCTCTGTTATAAATTCCATAAGGTTAAGGACTTGTTCTGTGTTATCACCTCTGTACCCCCATAAGTGAGCCCAAGGCTTGGCACAGAGTAAGCGCTCCAGAAATATTAGCTGTTTTGTTTCTGTTTTACGACCCAGTGTGAGCATTTGCCAACTCGCCATTTTGTCACTGGCAACAAGATTTGCAGCTCTTACCTTAGAACACTGCCTGGTTTCAAGACGCTGTAGCTAGTTTCACTCTTATATGGCAATGAATAATAAAGTGTCAGTGAGAGTACCAGAGTGCTCAGCTATGGGACGTAGGAAACAAGAGTTCCGTAAGCGCTCAAAAAAATCAATAAACCTCCCTCTCAGTAACAGAAGAACAAATAACTTTGGCAGCCCTCTCACCAACTCTACTTTTTTATCTGAGCTGAAAGTGTTTTCTAAAGTATTTGTTCTTTTGAGAGCTGACAGATGGCAATGCCTTAAAAGCCTTTTTAATACTAGTAACTCACTGAATGATCCTAACCAAATTCCAAATGGCATCAAGTTGACTAGGCTTGGGAGCTTGGATGCTCAAGCAAGTACATGCCAATTGCCTGTCAATTACATTCTGAAATAGGAGGCACAGATGTGAATGGAAAAAGCACTCCAGATACAGCGATGACATGGAGGAAAGTACAGTGATGGGAAGGAACAAAGATTGCCTGGGTGACATGACATAGACCGGTATAGGGCTTCCCTGGTGGCACAGTTGTTAAGAATCCGCCTGCCAGTGCGGGGGACACGGGTTCCAGCCCACATGCCGTGGAGCAACTAAGCCCATGCGCCACAACTACTGGGCCTGTGCTCTAGAGCCCGTGAGCCTCAACTACTGAGCCCACGCGCCACAACTACTGAAGCCCGTGTGCCTAGAGCCCGGGCTCCGCAACAAGAGAAGCCACTGCAATGAGAAGCCCATGCACCACAACGAAGAGTAACCCCTGCTCGCTGCAACTAGAGAAAGCCCACGTGCAGCAATGAAGACCCAACGCAGCCATAAATAGATAAATAATTTTTTTTAAAAACAAGAAATAGACCAGTATAAGTAAAACAGTTCTAAACAAGAGATAAGGTGGGATATGTGGATTGGGCTCATGAATTCCTACTCAAAGGCCTTAAATTCCATGCGATTTAGCCAGCTATTGCTACATAACAACCACCATAAAACTCAGTGGCTTAAAATAACAAGCATTTATTATTGTCCACGGTAATAATTGTGCGGAGAAGTGCTTTTTGTCTTGGCCGGGCTCACTCATAGCGGGTTGGGTTAGGCAGCTCTGCTGATCTTGGCTGATCACTCTCACATGTTTGGTAATTGGCTGGCTATCAGCTTGTATAGGAAACAGTTAACGCTGTAGGCCTGATGCTCTTTAGAAGGACCTGCTCACAGAGCTGCCCCCTTGGCTGGGAACTTGGTTTTTGAAAACTTCCCTGTGTTATTAACTGCCTTAGTTTTCTATTGCCGATGTAACAAATCACCAAAAATGTAGTGGCTTAAAACAACACACATTTATTATCTTACAGTTCTGGAGATCAGAAGTCTAAAATAGGTCAGCAGGACTGTGTTCTTTCTGGAAGCTCTAGAGAAAATAATCCATTTCCTTGCCTTTTCAAGCTTCAAAAGCCATCTGCATTCCTTAGCTCATGACCGCTTCTCCTCCCTTTTCAAAACAGCCTCGAATCTCTTTCTCACCTTTGCTTCTGTCATCACCTTTCTTTGACTCTGATCCTAGATAATCCAGGAAAATCTTCCTATCTCAAGATCCTCAACTTTATCGCATCTATGTCCCTTTTGCCATGTGTGGTACCAGAATAACAGGTTCTGGGCATTAGGATATAAACATATTCAGGTGCTTTAGGTTCATTAACTGATGATGGAACATATGACGAGTTAACAAGCAGGAAATCCTAGAGATACAGTTAGAAAGCTATGGGCAATTGTTCAGGACACACTAATCAGTGATTGGAGTACCAGACAGAAAAACAAGTTATCTATTTGTAACTGATAAAAGACTGTGTTAACCAAGACCAGTTTGGTAGAGCTTGTGGTATTAGAAAGAGGGAGTCTTACAAGAAAAGGGGGTTCCAAGGAGAGGAAATGGCATGCACAAATCCCTGGGGTTGGGGTGAATGTGGTCCTCTGTAAGTGCAGTCAAAGTCCAGTGTGACTGAAGTGTAGAGAAGGAGGGGAAGGGTGAGCCTAATGTGGTGAGGAAGGTAAACAGATGTCAGTCCACACAGCAGCATTTTTCTGGCCACAATAAGGAGTCTAGATTTCATTCTAAGCATAACTAGAAGTCACTGAAAGGTTTTACGTTTTCAAGATGGTAACTCTAGTGTTGAGAGGCAAGGGCGGAAGTGAGAAAACTAGAGCCTTGCTACTCATTGTGGCCCACAGACCAGCAGCACAAGTTGACTTAGGAGTTTGTTGGGAAGGCAGGATATTGGCCCCTCCCCAAACCTGGAGTCAGAATCTGCATTCTAACGGTATCCCCAGTGATCCACTTGCACGTTAAAGTTTGAGTAGAGCTAACTTGGGAGACCACAGTAGGTAGCTTGGCCTAACATGGTGGCTGGGAGATGGAAAAGTAGAGGCGATATCTTAAAGATAGTCCTAGGCAGGCAGAATTTGCTTTAGAATTAAAAGTTGGAATAAGGAGAACAATGTTCAAAACACAGAGAACCATTAGTTAGATGCAGACATGGGACATTAGTCTTCTGTATTAGAGATGTTTTTGGGAAGAAGTCCAGTACCCTGGAGAGCTCCCAGAAACCAAGGGTTTTATAAAGATGAAAGTCTAAGGGTCTATAGAGAGAGCCTTTTAGACTCCAAACCTTGAAGTCATCCTTGACTGTATTTTCTTGGTGAAGCTCTGATGATAACTGGATTAAGTTCTCTAATTCCTGGGAATCAGCTTCAATACCCAAAGAACTTCCTGTTCCACATGATAGAACAGCCATGGTGTCTGCTTGTCTTGCACATTCCAGTGAAATTATAACCCTGAAGGAGGCCAAAAGGCTGAGATGAGGTGGAGGTGAGAGGGAAGCACCTTTTTTGATATCATTTCCCCTCAAGGACCCCGTCTCTCCTGGAACAGGAGCTGGAGTTTGTCTTAGGTTCAGGGATTTAACTCCAAAATAGAAACCATTAGAGCGCTAAGTATAGTGATAACACTGAAAATGGAAAAGGGCCAAATCTGTGGGAGACTATGAAGGAAAAAGTTTGCGGAACTTGGTGAAGGGTAGGGAGAAGGTGAGTGTAAAGTACCAGAACCCTTGACTGCTGCCAGGGTCCTCCTATTGCTCTCATCTGTCCAGCTTAGAGCTGTGTGTAGCAAATATAGAAAATTCCATTAAGATCCCACTGATCCAATGAGATACCAACCATGTTACATACCACTGAAATGATTAAAATGAAAGACAAGTGTAAGTGAGGATGTGGAACAGCTGTAACTTCATACATTGTTGGTAGGAATATAAAATTGTACCACCATGATGTGAAAAGGTCTGACAGTTTCTCCTGAAGTTAAACAGACACTTACTGTGTGACCCAGCAATTGCACTTCTAGGTAAAAGATACTTCCTCAAAAAGACTTTTACAGGAATCTTTATAGCAGCTTTATTCATAATAGCCAAAAACCAGAAACAACTCAAATGTCCTTCGACAAGAGAAGAGATACACAAATTATGGTGTATTTGCATAATGGAATATTACTCAGCGATAAAAAATAACAAGAGTTTGATACGCACAAAAACCAGAATAAATCTCAAAACATTATGGATAAACAAATTGTGGTATGTTTACATAGTGAAATATTAGTCAGCAATTAAAAAATAATGAGCTATGGATATATGCAACAGCAAGGGTAAGTTCTCAAAAACAAGACAGACACACAAAAATAGTAGATCAAAAAAGGACACCCTGCGTGATTCCATTTATATGAAATTCTAGAAAAAGCAAAAACTGCTGCCTACTGGGTGGGGCAGAGATTAAAGGGGACAGAAGACAACTTTCTGGGGCGACAGAAATGTTCCACACCTTATTTGGGGGGTTAGTTAGGTATATACAGTTGAAAGAATTCATCCAATTGTACACTTAAGATCTCTGAGTATTATTGTATATAAATTTTACCTCAATAAAAATAAAATTTTAATTAACAACAAAAATCCAGTTGGCCTTTGCCTCAATCCAAGGGTACATATACCTATATCTGCTGGGTTGTTTCACCCAAGAAAAATCTGTGAGGGATACTCAACAATCTTTTTGGTCTGGAAAGAATGTGGCAGAGAGGCTGACACTTTTGCCCAAATGGTTGA
Source organism: Phocoena phocoena (assembly GCF_963924675.1). Lineage (NCBI taxonomy): Eukaryota > Metazoa > Chordata > Mammalia > Artiodactyla > Phocoenidae > Phocoena > Phocoena phocoena. The sequence continues at coordinate 46,037,975 of NC_089235.1, read as the reverse complement.
TGCAAAGCCCAAGGCAGCTGGGCTTAGCAAAATCTTTCACGCAGGCTTTGAACAATGCCCCTAATGTGTGACCGTGAAATTGTAACATCCCCACTGGAGCCTGCGTGTCATTAGAAATCTCATCCTAGCAGCTCCTTCTAAGCCACAAGAGCCTGATGAATTGCTCAGCTGTTCTTTCAGGCAGTTCCGATTTCAACAGCAGCTGGGGGAAGCAAAAAAACCCAGGTTTTCAGTGTTACAGAAACTCAGCCCAGTGTAAAGGACCCTGAAAGAGGAGCTAACCAATAAGACGACGGAATAATGAAGCCACGTGCTCCCAGATCTGCTTCTTTTTCCCATCACCACTTTAGTCCCAATTCTAGTTGAGCTTTGGAACAACTCCCACCCAAAGTGGATGAATTCAACCAATATGTTGTGAGTGTTTGCTGTGAACCAGGTGTTGTGCCATGTACTTGGAATGCAGGCAAAAGACAAATCTGATCCTTGAGAAACTCAGAATGGATACTTGTATGGGTGTAAGTGAATCACTTTGTTGTCCACCTGTAACTAACACATCATTGTTAATCAACTAGACTCCAATATAAAATAAAAAATTTTTTTAAAAATTTAAAAAAAGAAACTCAGTCTGATACAATTAGCTGCTGTCACATCCATCATCTAATTTGATCCTTACAACCTCTTTGAAAGGTTAAGTAAAACAGGAAAAATTACAACCCCTATTTCACAAATGAGAAAATTGAGACTCAAGAGAAATTAAATGATTTGCTCAAAGCTACATAGCAAGTAGTAAAGTTGAGATTTGAATTCAGGTGTTCTTATGCTGGGTCCCATGTTCTTTCCAATGCATTATGAAGATGTATATAAAACGGGTATATGTCCTTTCTCTACTATAAGTGTACGGAAGTCTTGAAAAATGGTGGGACTCATAAGCACAGGACTGGTGGGGAGGGAAAGGAATCGGGACCAGGCTGTACTTAGTCCTCAAGGAGGCATCCAGGATATTACTTATATCCTGGATATTACGTATACACTGTCTGAATGGACACTGAGGGAGAAGGCTTGGCCCAGAAAGGTGATCCTTATGTACAGTGATGTGATCTGATGGATGGATGCTGGATGTTTAAACAGGTGAGTTAGCTGGAAGTCAGGTTAATTAATTCTATCCATTGTCCATCCACAATGTTATTCATAAGTCCCTAATCTATGGGTTAGAGTCACAAGAGTCCCAACAAGACAGGGAGAGCATCAGAGTTCCAGCCAATTAGGAGGCGGCTCAGAGCAGCTTTCCACATCTCTGTCCAAGTTCTTGGTCAAAAGCAACAGACTCAGACACTAGCTCCCTTAAGCAAAAAATAATTTATTAAAAATACAGGTGGTTCACAAATCTATGGAAAACTTGAACATTCAGCCCTCAGAAGGGACAGGAATTAGGGCAACTCTGAGAATTCAGGTAGCAAGGACAAAGGGAAAAATCTCTCCCAGTGTCAACTTCAGCAGTTTTCTATCCTTTCCTCTTTTCAACCAAGATTCAGTTTCCAAGGGGAGAGAGAGCCTGATGGCTTAGCTTGGGCCACTCACCTTCACTTTGGCAGGTGATGGACAGAGTACCTTGAATAATAGTCCCCAGAAAACTGCATGTACTTAGTTAAGAGTTGGTTCCTCAAAGGAAAATCAGAACGCTGTTAATGCTGTTTCCAGAAGCAGCAATATGGATGCTGAACACGCAAAAAACTTGGGTGGCCACTACTGGATTCACAGGAAACTGAAGGGTTAGACAGGGAAACCAATAAGGAGACAGGGTCAGAGAACGTAACAGCAAGAAGAGCTCCTTGAAGCCCAGAGCTCACCACTATGCACGAATTCCACGTAAATAGCAGCAAATATCTTTCTAGCCCCCACTGGGTTCTAAGCTAAGGTTCATGAGATATTTATTGCCTGACTCAAAACAAGCTCAGGAATTGGAAGAATTTGAGAGTGCAAATAGGATGATAATAACATTAGCCATAACATCTTGGACAAGCTGAGCAAAGCAGGATCTGGCCAGAAGGAATGAAGTGTAGTGTTAAGCTCATTGTATTTTGCAGAAGGTAGACGCCAAAAATTAAATTACTTGGATTTAAATAATTATGCTGCTTATGATACAAAAAAACATGATGAAATGACTTTGAAGAACATAGAAAGTAAAAACAGCTGAAAATGTTTCAGATACAATTTCATCAGAGAAAAAATAGTCTATTGATTTGAACCTTGTACCGTGCTGTATCATTTAGAATGCTTTAGGCTGTAAGCCATAATAAACCTTCACTGACTCTGACTTAAACAAGGAAGAAAGTTAATATCATTCAGAACAAGATAACAGAGCTAGGGCAGGCTCCAGGAACAGTAAAATTACTGATTCAATGATACCATTATGGCTTAGACCAGCGGTTCTCAAAACTTTTGGTTTCAGATTCCTCTATGCTGTTTATGTGGGTTATATCTATTAAGATTTGTTGTAGTAAAAACGAAAACTGAGGAATATTCAACGTTGTTTTGGTTGAAGTATATGGGGGGAAACTGGTCTTATACAGATACATAATTACAAAAGGGAGAAGTATTTTAATAGCCTTTTCATATAATTGTTGATATTCTTCTTTGATAGTATACTCAAACTCAAGATTAGTTTCCTGAAGGTTAGTTATAATGTGGGTCTGAAACCATATCAATAACTTTTTATATTCTGTCAAACGGTATTAATACCCATTGGTCTGTATCTTGCACCTTGAATGGACCTTTAGCCCATGCATAATTTTGTAAAGTCTTTGGTCATTTGAAAAATATTAGTCCCCTGCGTTAGGCAGGTCTTCCAAATATTGACACATTTCATTATAACATATCAAAATAATCCAATTAACTAATACCACCACTGATCTTAGAAAAGTCTTTACATTGGGAAACTATCAGTAAATATTGGGAAGCTGTGCACATGCAAATTTTCCAAAATTCAGTTTTGCTCAACAACTTGACTTTATCACTGATAACAAATACTGCCCATTGTTTACCCTGAAGTGGCTCACTTTGTCCAAGTTCCAGATAGCGTCCCCCAAATACTCAAGTATAAGTAACCATAGTTTATCAGTCATTCTCTCTCTTTATCAGTCATTCTCTAAAAGAGGAACTGAAATAACTCACGGCCCAATCACACAAGTGCTTTCCCTCGAGAGGACCATCATACTTTAATATGCAGAGAAGGGATTTATGAATACTTTAAAATTTTTTATACAGAGATCTAAAAGATGTGTACTCAAGGATCAAATTTTCATAGAATTAAATTTTTTTTAACTTCATCAAGGACCTTAAGTGAAACTAGTTGCTTTTTTTTTTCCCGCTGCCAAGTGCATGGTGGAATGCAAGAATACGTCGATACCACCATGGAGTGTACAGTATGTGCCACTGACCTGATTCACGCTAAAGCACCAGCAGTTTTACCCATCAGTGCTTTTGCATCATCCTTGCAAATGTCAGCTAAAGTGAAAAGAGCAAATAATGCCTTAGTATGATTATGAAGATGGCTTTGATCTCTCGGAACTCCTGAAAGGGCCCTAGGGACTATACTATGAGAACAGCAGGCTTAGGTTTAGCAGGATCTAGGGCACACAGTGGGATCACTTTACCCTGAATCACGTGGGAGAGAAGTAGATACCTAAACAAAAGTAGGATTCTGTTAGAAAGAAAGAAGGAATAATACTGATAGGCAACCAACGGTGTTCACTACACATGGCCACAATATATGGAAATCATAGCACAGTTGGTTAGCTGCTGTGGAATTAAACCAACAGATGTAAACACCTTCCGAGTGTTGCTAGGACAACTACATGTATACATGGGAAAGTATGAAGTTGGACCACTACCTCAGACCATATACAAAATTTAACTTAAACTAGATCAAAGACCTAAATATAAGAACTAAAATTATAAAACTCTTAGAAGAAAACATAGAGGTAAATTTTCATGACTTTAGATTTGGCAATGATTTCTTAGATATGACACCAAAAACACAAGCAACAAAGGGAAATAGATAAACTGGACTTCAACAAAATTAAAAACTTTTGTGCCTCAAAGGACACCATTAAATAAATGACAAGACAATCAACAGAATGGGAGAGATATATGCAAATCATATATGTAGTAAGTGTGATTATCCAGAATATATAAAGAGCTCTTACAACTCAACAACAAAAAGACAAACAATTCAATGAAAAAAAAATGGGCAAAAAATTTCAATGGACAGATATACAAATGGCTGACAAGCACATGGAAAGATAACCAACATCATTAGTCACCGGGAAAATACAAATTCAAACTAAAATGAGACACTACTTCACACTCTGAAGGATGGCTATAATCAAAAAATTGGAAAATAATGAGTATTAGTGAGGCTATAGAGAAAGCAGAACCCTCCCACGTTGCTGGTGGGAATGTAAAATGGTTCACCTGCTGTGGAAAACAGCTTGGCAGTTCCTCAAAAAGTTAAACATAGAATTACCATATGACCCAGAAATTCCACTCCTGATTATATACCCCAAAGAACTGAACAGAGGTGTTCAAAAAAAACTTGTACACAAGTGTTCATAACAGCACTATTCACAATTGCCAAAAGGTGGAGAAAACTCAAATGTCCATCAACAAATGCATGGATAAACAAAATATGGTATATCCATACAATGGAATATTATTCAGCCATAAAAAGGAATGAAGCTCTGATACATATTACAACATAGATGAACCTTGAAAACATGGTAGGGGAAAGAAGCCAGACACAAATTGCATGATCCCATTCATATGAAATGTTCAGAACAGGCAAATCCATAGATTTGCTGGGGGAGGGGGAAATGGAGGGTGACTGCTTAATAAGGATGGGATTTCCTTTGGGGATGATAAAAACATTCTGGAACTAGATAATGATGATTGCACAACATTGTGAACTGAACTGTACACTTTAAAATGGTTAAATGGTGAATTTCATGTTATATGATTTTTTTTTTACCACAATTTAAAGAAAGAAAAAAACCTTCCTAAGGTTGCAACAATAACAAATGAGTCCCAGAGATGGTTTAGCAAATGAACTAGCACAGTGCTGGAAGTCTAGTCCTCTCACTGTTTTAGAAAGTAACCCAAATCCCAGAGATGCCACCTTTTAATCTAGAAGTCTACTAGAGCTCATCAAGGAATTCGGTAAAGTTGCAGGATACAAAATTAATATACAGAAATCTGTTGCATTTCTATACACTTAACAACGAAGTATCAGAAAGAGAAATTAAGGAAATAGAAAGTAACCATCACACGATGCGCTAAGTTCAATCCCTACCAGGAAAGCAGTACACTGACAGAGCCACAAGGATTCTAATAAACTTGGCTGAGAAATCTGTGAGACTGACTGACACAGCTGTCTTCCTGGCAATACACAAATGTATTGACTGAAAAAACAAGCAAGTATACCACCCTGGGAAAGGAGACAGAGCAAATCAAAGCACATCTCGCTATAGCTGTCACAGGTAAAACACACCTTGAAAATATTCTCGTTTTAGATACTTTAAAAGATGGAAGTTGCAGAAAAGTTATGACCTGCTTAAGGGAACATAGCTGGTTAGTGGAAGAACCTGGCCCAAGAGAAATAATGTCCTGCATCTACCACCTGATCTTCACAGTTGGGGCAATTCTGTAAATATCTTTCAGAATAGTTGTGATCTGAGTGTTTGTTAAGCCAGGGATGATTGTATTTCCCCTGCATGTCCCCCCAAACCCATGCACAAAGAGAAACCTGCTATCTACACTCTTTTTTTTTAAAATTCTATTTTATTTATTTTTGGCTGCGTTGGGTCTTCGTTGCTTCACACAGGCTTTTTCTCTGGTTGCCGCGAGCAGGGGCTACTCTTCGTTGCGGTGCACGGGCTTCTCATTGTGGTGGCTTCTCTTGTTGCAGAGCACGGGTTCTAGGCGCGAGGACTCAGCATTTGTGCGGCATGCGGGATTAGTTGCTCTGCAGCATGTGGGATCTTCCCGGACCAGGGCTCGAACTCCTGTCCCCTGCATTGATAGGCAGATTCTTAACCACTGTGCTACCAGGGAAGCCCTACGCTTTTAATATAGCTCCTATCTTTGTGCTCTAAATCTTGGTTTGTGTCACAGCCAAGTTAGATTGCTGGCTTACCTGGGACTACTCACCCCATCACACTTTATCCAGAAACCAGTCATCAAACCTGCCAATTCTCACTTTGGAACATCTGATGAACATGGGTGCTCCTCTGTTCCCATCATGATTCCCTAACCTTCCACTTGGACTATTTCGTACGCCTCCCAAGTACCCAGTGTTACCTCTGGCTGCATCTGACATTGACTCCAGAGGCACGTGAGCCTTAGATGGGAATGGAGATGTTTGCAAACCCCATTACGCTTACTTTTGCTTCAGAGGGGATAGAATCTGGGCCTGGTTCCAGATTTACAGTGACCATGGAAATAAACTGTAAATCAGTTTAAAGACTCTGACCTCAAAAAGGCAACTGTGACAAAGTCTTTTTTTTTTTTTTTTAGAACTGAGTCATCTCTTTTTTTTTTTTTAAGGTGCATTTATTTATATTTGGCTGTGTTGGGTCTCTGTTACTGTGCTGGCTTTCTCTAGTTGCGCTAAGTGAGGGCTTCTCATTGCAGTGGCTTCTCTTGTTGTGGAGCATGGGCTCTAGGCACGTGGGCTTCAGTAGTTGTGGAACACGGGCTCAGTAGTTGTGGCGCACGGGCTTAGTTGCTCCGCGGCATGTGGGATCTTCCCGGACCAGGGCTCAAACCCGTGTCCCCTGCACTGGCAGGCGGATTCTTAACCACTGCGCCACCAGGGAAGTCCCTGTGACAAAGTCTTGATACTTTATTCCTTCAGATGCACAGAGAACAATTTTGACTTCATGTTACAAACAACACTGCATTCTCTGGTTTCCTTGGCAACCTGCAGTTCCACCCTCGGTGACAATCAAGGACTAAACGCTCCCATTTCCTTCTAGCTCTAAAAATTCTCATTCTATGAGTAGCTGTAGGTTTAGAGAGCCTACTAAAGGGAGACTGGTGCCAAAGTCTTAAACTTAACCGTTGAACTATTAAACCACTAAACTTAAACTACTAAAACAGAAGCAGAGACAAAGATGGCTGCTTCTTTGACCGGTGGAGACAATCTGGTGGAATTCAGGGAAAAGACAGGCCATGTTCCTCCACAGGCCGAATAGGATATCAACAACAATCCTAAATTAACAGAAGTTCAAATTATACCCCATTCATTCTGTTAACTAAGGCAGAGTAGTGAGTACGTATTGTTGAAAGCTTTCTTTCTAAAATGGCTACAAACCATGAATTTCAGGAATTAAATTGTCATGTTTCAGAGAAAACGTCCGTATCTAGAACCATTCTCTGCTAATGCATGATGAGCTATCATTGTATTGTACCATTAGGGGCACCAGCTCAAAGCACAGACATTCAGACTACAGGGCAGAGGTTCACATTCGATGTGATCCAGCCCCATCTGGAGAGACAGGGGGAGAAGTAGCAAAAATGTCAAAGGGGGCCCTGAAGTTCGCAGCATCTGCAGTGTCACAGACCATCTTTCTTACAGGAACGAAGAACACAGTAGAGAGTGACCAGCATTCTTGAGCGAGAAAATCTAAGTGTGCTGTTCCGTTGTCTATTAGATATATGTGGTTTGTACCAAGGGAATACGAATGACATCCACCAGTCCCTTGCTGAGGGCCTGTTTTGTTTACTCTTCCTGTTAGTTTCTCTTTTGATCCAATTGTCTCCCTACAGAGTTTGGGAGAAACTTGTGCATGTATATCACCAATAAGGCAAAAAGCCAGTGTCAGGGGATCTCACCCCAATCCTGAGGGAGTACCAAAGTCCCTGAGGGAGTCAGGACGTCTTCCTCTTCTGCCGGAAGCCAAGGCTTGCCTACATGTAGCATTCTCCAGGTCTTCCCAGGCCTAAGAACAGCAAGTCCCCAAGTTCTGGACTGGAGAAGTGGCAGAGAGCGAACCAAAGGCCACCTTTGCTGCCAATGAAGGCTACGTTAGGGAGCACAGCTCAGGGCCTGCTAACCCCCGTCCAAGGTCAGCCTCCACCCAGGGGAAGGTGGAATCTGCAAATGCACTTCCAGGTGGCAGCCTCTTGCCAGTCCAGAAAGAAAATGAAGACCAGGGCTTCCCAGGTGGCGCAGTGGTTGAGAGTCCACCTGCAGATGCAGGGGACACGGGTTCGTGCCCCGGTCCGGGAAGATCCCACATGTCGCGAAGCGGCTGGGCCCGTGAGCCATGGCCAGTGAGCCTGTGTGTCTGGAGCCTGTGCTCCGCAACAGGAGAGGCCACAACAGTGAGAGGTCTGCGTACTGCAAAAAAAAAAAAAAAAAAATGAAGACCAGGAACAAATTCCACCCATGCATGCTTAGGAGCTGGTGGGGATAGCTCCCCACAATAAACAAACACAGACCACCGACTGTCACCTACTAGCCAAGGAGGAAGGGGTGGACTAAGAGGCCAGCTGAATTGAGGAAAGTCCTTCGCAGCACCGTCTGGCTTAGAGAGCGGAAGCAGCACCCATGTTTGTCGAACCCTAAAACAAATGAATATTCACAACGGTTAGGAAACCTTATTAAATCTTGCCAGTTTAGAAAATAGGAATATTTCAAATAGTGGTCCCCTGCCTGCCAAGCTTTGGGTTTTCAAGGCTGTTCACTTCAAGATCTGCTTTTCCGATGCCCTGAGCTGAAGGTCTGGAAGTGGGACCTACACACAGCAAGTGGCTCCTATACCTTTGTGCGCCTGGGGACAGGGTGGCTGCCCCCTCCCCTGCTGCCAGTGTCTGTGAGAGCCTTGAACTGCTGACATTCTATTAAACAGCACTTGGATGTGCCATGGACATTGGTCATCTGCCCAGAGTCCCGATGCTCTGTTCCCATTCCAGCTCCCTCAGGGAGAGGACCTGGCCCTGAACCTCTGCGAAGTTGGCTGGAGGCTCTCCCCTCAGCCTGCCTCCTGCCAGCTCTTTTCCTGCCTGGATTTCACCTCCCCCGTATGGTCCGGATGCTCCTGGGAGACCCACGCGAGCCTGAGAAGTACTATGCCGCACTTCTGCCCGTCCTCCGCCCCTCCCCACCACCCCTGCTTCTTGGATCAAATACTGACACCAGACTTCTCGCCTTGAGTGTTGCTGGCACTTCACCCACAGTGGCAAAGAGAGCTGGCAGAAAACGAGCCCCTCCAGCTGGCATTGGCCTGGCCTGGCACAGTGAGAATCTCTGTAAGAGCCTCTTGCCCCCGTCCCCCATGCCCTCTGCACCCCTCTGCCTTAGCACTTCTTAGCATCCTCCCCCTTTATACCTTTATACCTTCATCTTGTTCTGACTCACTTCTTTCCTTTTTTCTGTCTCCTGGTCTACGTTCCTTCCTCTCCTCTCTCTCTCTCTAGGTGTTTGGGTTTTTTTTCTGCCCTTCCCTTCCCTTCTTCCAACTTCTTACCGTCTCCCACACATAACTGTAATCTGGTTGCCAGGCTTTGTATAGCAGCCTCCTAGAAATCCCTCTGTGGTGGCAGTGTCCACCTCCAATTCTTCCTCCACTTTCAGTACAGTGACCGCTTTATGTCACTCCCCAATTCAACACCCTGTACGGCCTTCTCAGTGCCCACAGAACTGAGTCTAAACTCCGTCACCTGCCTGCCTTTCTTTCATCCACTCAATTGTTTATTGGTTCACCCAACAAGTCTACTTAGTTACTGAGCACCTACCATGAGCAGATACTGTACCAGGAGCTAGAGAAGAAGTAACACAGAATAAATAAAAGGATATTTACAAATGAAACAGTACCTGAGATGTGCTTCAAAATAACCCAAGGAGTGAAGGAGGGGGGGTTGGTAAAGCAGAAGAGGTACAGAGAACACGATTGACCATGAGTTGAAAATTATGGAAGCTGGGTGCTGGGTTTAGGGGTTCATTATGTTATTCTCTCTACTTCAGTGTATGTTCAAAATTTTCCTGTTAAAAATGTAATGGGCGGGGCTTCCCTGGTGGCGCAGTGGTTGACAGTCCGCCTGCCGATGCAGGGGACACAGGTTCGTGCCCCGGTCCGGGAAGATCCCACGTGCCGCGGAGCGGCTCGGCCCGTGAGCCGTGGCCACTGAGCCTGCACGTCCGGAGCCTGTGCTCCACCACGGGAAAGGCCGCAGCAGTGAGAGGCCCGTGTACCGCAAAAAAAGATAAAAAACAAAAACAAACAAAAAAACCCTCTGTCGTCTCTAACAGATCGGCTGGCACAAATCTGGCCTCATGTAGGGTCTGATGGGGGATGGGTGAGGAAGGGGAGGAGCTATTGTGGCACTGGCTGGGTGCCCCGGACACCCTGCCCATCTCCCCAGCCAAAGTCGGGCATGTGTGCCCTGAGCCGGCAGCTCTGGGACGGAATCCACTTAGAGCCGTATCCTAGAAATTTTCTGGGCAGAATTTTGAAGCTCACTTTGTAAAGTCCGAATTAATCGCCTGGCAATATCTTTTGCGGCTTTTTTTTTTTTTTTTTTTTTTGGCGGTACGCGGGCCTCTCACTGCCGCGGCCTCTCCCGTTGCGGAGCACAGGCTCCGGACGCGCAGGCTCAGCGGCCATGGCTCACGGGCCCAGCCGCTCCGCGACATGTGGGATCTTCCCGGACCGGGGCACGAACCATTGTCCCCTGCATTGGCAGGCGGACTCTCAACCACTGCACCACCAGGGAAGCCCTTATACGGCTTTTTCGTGAAGTTCACCAAAGATCACTTTGAAGTGATCTAATTGCAGACGACCAAAGAGTCAAGAATGACATTTATTGAAAATTTTTTCTCAATAACACACCACCTACATCATGTCATACTTTAACCCAGAGCAAATAAGTATAGATTGTATGAAGTGACATGCTTTACTATTTTATAGAAGTATCAAGTGTGGGATACTTCCTCCTGGCAATGACATATATGGCTGTTTATATATCTGCTTCTCAGAGAGAGTACTTTCCTGAACACTCTGCCCAAACAGCCTCCCCATCCAGTCTTGCTCTCTCCTGTTCAATTTTTTAATAGCATCTATCACTACTACAATACTGTATGGTTACTTATTGGTGGTCTGTCCCACCCTCCCCCTTAGAATGTAAGCAGCCTGTAACCAAGAGTTCTGTTTGGTGTTAACCAATGCTGGGCACATGGCAGGTGTTTGATGAATGACTGAATGAATGAAAGTGGATTTATTACTGAGCAGGGCCCCTCTCCCCTCTGCAATAATAGAAGCAAACATTTTAATACAGTCTTTCGCCTCTGCATTTACACAAAACTTTATAAAAGTGTTCTTTCTGTAAAATATACAAAGGTAGTAAAATACTTTAATATCGTAAGATGAAATGAGTGAAAGAAAGACCCCCTCTTATCCCATGAGCTTACTCTGCAACCAAAAGAAGTTCTGAGTAACGTAGATAGCTTCAGATATAAAACGTTGGCAGTGTAATCTCCTTTGATTTGTTCTGTGGAGTACTTGCATATCTAACCAAGGAATAGTTGTAGTATATATAAAAATGGAAGCATTTTTACTTACATGCCTCTGTGAATGCTTCCACGACAGCATTTTTAATGGCTCCAGTTATTTTGCTGGATGGATATCCTTATTGTTGAGCATTTAAGTTAATCATAATTTTTTTATTATTTTAAGCACTGTTGTTATAAGAATCTTTGTACTAATAGTTACATCTTTATGCTAAATAATTACTTCTGTGGAATAAATTCCTTATCAATAAGTTTTTATATTGAAGTATATAATTATTACCAAGGCTTTTGATAGCTTTCCCAGGCACTCTCTCTCTGTGCTCTTGATATGTGAAACTGAGTATATCCTTAGCTCTGTCCTGGAATTGGAGTCCTACTCTGTGCTTCTCGCAGTGGGTGGGACCTTGCCCCTCATATGTAAGCCTTCCGGGTGTCTACTTCCTGTCTGCCTTTACCTGTCATGGCTAGAGGTAATGTAACACAGGTAGAACTGTCTGCCTGTCTGTCTGTCATGGCTCCCTTTCCAGATTACCTGCCCACTGCTCTGACCCCTGGGGCAGACCATTTTTCTGAACAAACCCAGGGTCACCATTAGGCTGCCTTTCCCTACTGTCCTCTTTGTGTGGGAACACACACATTAGCCCCAAGTTGCGACAATTATTGTAGTGTCCTGGTTTTTACGGCATATTTCTGGTCATCTCTAAAATTTACTTAATACTGCTTCCTTGGTCGTGTACCCTGAAATGTAATTTTCAATTATAAAATTGTTCCTTTAATAAAACATTACCTTATTTATAATGATCAACTCTGTGGTATGAGTTCTAGGATGCCTTGTGGAAAAACTGCATGGCAACTACAAACAACCCATTGAAAGACTAGCAACTCTAATTGTCCTAATCGCAAAAAGAATGATATTTAACCTGCTTTTTAAAAAAGTTTTTATTGTGGTAAAATAGATATAAAATGAGGTTCACCATTTTAATCATTTTTAAGTGTAAAATTCAGGGGCATTAAGTACGTTTACAATGTTGTGTAACCATGACCACTATCAATTCCCAAAACTCTTTCATCACTCCAAACGGAAACCCTATGAACATGAAGCAGTAACTCCCCATTTCCCTCTCCCAGCCCTGATAACTTCTATTCTACTTTCTGTTTCTATGAATTTGCCTATTCTAAATACTTCATACAAGTGGAATCATACAATACTTGTGTTTTTGTGTCTGGCTTCTTTCACTTCGCATGTTTTCAAGGTGCATCCGTGTTGTAGCATGTATCAGAATTTCATTTTTATGGCCAAATAATATTCCATCATATGTATATGCCACAGTTTGTTTATCCATTCTTCTGTCATGTGCACTTAGGTTGTTTCCACCTTTTAGCTATTTTGAATAATGCTGCTACTGTTAAATGCCTAGCAACTCTAGTAACCCTAATTACAAAAGAATGGTATTTAATCTGTTCTAGTGATTCATCTCTGTTACAAACGTTTCCAGTTTCTTATAAAGATATACATGGAAATTACTAGCAACATTCTCTTTGAATAATCAATGCTTTAAACAGTATACCAGACCAGCCTAATTTTATTTTAACCTTAGTCCAAAATTTATTTGAGGAAGTTTACAAAATACAGAAGAAGCAAAATAGGTGTTGGGCTTCCCTGGTGGCGCAGTGGTTGAGAGTCCGCCTGCCGATGCAGGGGACACGGGTTCGTGCCCCGGTCCGGGAAGATCCCACATGCCGCGGAGCGGCTGGGCCCGTGAGCCATGGCCGCTGAGCCTGCGCGTCCGGAGCCTGTGCTCCGCAACGGGAGAGGCCACAACAGTGAGAGGCCCGCATACCGCAAAACAAAAACAAAAAAAATAAATAAATAAAAATAAGGATGGACAGAAGGTTAGGTATATGCATGATATGTGACAAGTAAAGTAAAATGTGAATGGTAGAATCCCTGTGGGAGTATACAGTGATGTACTGTAAAAGTCTTTCAGCTTTCCTGGATGCTTGAAAGTTTTTGTTTTTTTTTTTGCCTTTTAAAAATTCCGAAAGAAATCAGAAACCTTAACCAAGGCTCTTGCCCAAAGTTATGACCGCTCTATTTCTGCTTAGAAATGGGCCTAAGTAGAAACTAATCTAATAATAAAAATTCTTTAAAAAGAGTCTTAAAAGGGACCTATGTATCCCTGGGATTTTTATTACTAACCTATGATGGGCTTTAAAAGTGTTTATTAACAGTGTCAATCATTTGGAAAAATTCAAATGAGATAAAACATAAACATCAGCTGACATACTCATACCCAGGACATTACTACTGCAGTTTTAAGTATAATCCACCAGGGGGCAGAGAAATGGAATCACAGAAAACTTGCACATTTCTAATTTAAGTGAGTAGTGGAAAATATCTTATTACTTCTGTTAATAGAAAAGATTTGCAGGCTTTTAACATGAAATTCACTATACAGGACACAGAATTAAAGGTACAATCTAAATCTGAAGCAAATATGCCTGAGGATATTTGCTTTTAAAAAAAATGGTGATTATTCTAATTTGTCATGCTCATTTGCACAATTTCTCTCTCTCTCAGAGGTTATCTTTTATTTATGTGTGAGAGAATGACTATGCAGTTATCCTTTCTCACTCTTCACATGATGAACCAAGCGCATCCATCACTCTCATTCATCTCACAGTGCTTTCAGCCTCCTCTCTTACGCCAGAACTCAGAAGCCACGGAGCTTCTAAACTCTTTACCACTGTTAAGAGATCTTTAAGTACTCCTCCTCTCAAATGCTTAACCTGCTGTGCTGAAGATTTCAAAGTAGCTATGTAAAGAGAAAAAGAAAAAATATTCTCTACATATAATTGCAAAGAGGCTAATACGTAGACTAGACAATTTGAGTTATTCATAGAAGTCAACATCCATTTTATACATAAGATGGAGCTCATGATTATTGCATTTAAGCAGGCCCTGATTTGTCTCCAGTAATTTTCCAGAGGGATTCCTAATTGGTCTGCACCCTGATTTAAGACAATCCCTCCTCTGACACATGCTTTAAGATGGCAATGAGGACATCCCTGGTGGCGCAGTGGTTAAGAATCTGCCTGCCAATGCAGGGGACACGGGTTCAAGCCCTGGTCCACATGGCGTGGAGCAACTAAACCTGCAAGCCACAACTACTGAGCCCGCATGCCATAGCTGCTGGAGCCCCCACGCCTAGAGCCCTTGCTCCGCAATCAAGAGAAGCCACCCGCAATGAGAAGCCAGCGCACCACAGCGAAGAGTAGCCCCCACTCGCTGCAACCAGAGAAAAGCCAGCGCACAGCAACGAAGACCCAATGCAGCCAATAAATCAATAAATCAATAAATAAATAGATTTATTAAAAAGCAAAAAAGATGGCAGTGAAGCAATGATGCATTAAGAAAATGTCAACAGTTGCCTAAATTCTTTTTTTTTTGGAAGGAAGAAGAGGATGAATAAGAAAGTAAAACTCAAATTTATGGAGCCAGAATTCTGTTTAGCAAATAGACCGATCATCTTTTTGGATGATGGAAAATGACTCTCTGTTAGTAATTCTGCAGATGAATCATGATACTGGGATGCTCAAGAGATTTTTGGCATAAAGGAGTCAGTGACATGGCCTGTGGAGTATTGAGCTATAAGATGAAAAACATCAACCAACTGCTCTCAGAAACTAACTGCACTGATAATACCAAAACTCCACTTTAACATTAAAATCCTACAGTCTGTTTTATGTTTTGTTGAAAGTACATTGCATGGCAATTTTTTCTTCTTTTTAACCTGACAAATGCTATCCTGTGGGAACAGAACGTGAGAACATTCTCACAATTTCAGGGCTTCGAGTTAGTCTCTGCTCAACTCGTCTAGCAAGTCTACTCATCCCTTTCCTAACGAGGCAGGAACCAGATATATTGGTGTTATTTAGAATCACACCCTGCTTCAAATGCTTATTCAGCTGCATTTCCAATATTTTGGACCTGCTACCGTCAGTCACATTTCAATACGTGTTTATGATCTGTAGTTTTAACTCTGCCACTTCTTGGTCACAATTCAGGCTTAGCCTTTATGTTATGAAAAAAGAAATGCTGTGTCAGCTGAAAAATACACTCTAATTACAATAATAATATAACAGCAAAAGACAGTTTGTCTCACAATTAAAGAACTCAGAAGCATCATGTTATAGCAAATTTTATTGAACAGCAAGAAAAGTCAGGGGTTAGAATATGCAGATTTCCTCAAAAACTTTTGATCCCCCAAAATAAAAAATTATCTTCCTATTTCTCTCAATTTCTTTCTCTTTCTTTTCCCCGTATCTTTTTTCCCCAAATTAAAAACATTCCTTTTTTTTAAAAAAAAAAAAGCCAATTTTCAACTTAGTTTTAATTAGGTTTTAGTCCATAAAACTGCTTTTAACATTGTACACTGTCTTTCCCTCCAGTTAATTGGATGATTTTATTAGCCAGTCAACTACTTGCAGTGAACGTATACCATCAGGCAAAATATTGGCTTCCATTAAGTATCACAGAATATGATTCCTGTGAAATAATGTAGTAAGGCATAATGAGGTAGCATCACTCGCCCAGCTGATGCATAAAATTCACATCTCCTGAACGGAGTGATAGGTAAAGATAGCTGGCTGGATTCTAAGGCTAATGGGACTAGGCCCCTGGAGGGTCAGATAATCATGCACTATTGTGATCACAGTTTCTAGTGAGCCAAACATCTGACACAAGTAAGCCGTAAATCAAAAGATGGATCAGGGAAGAGAAGGTTCTGTGTATATCCATCCAACCCCACTGACAGAAAGACAGCTGAAAGCACAAGCCCTACTGAGGCCAATCATTGGTGAAATTACACACTAAGTAAGGTTGACGCGAACACACATGTACCTTGGAAATTTTAACTACGCCAAGTATGAGGAAGTATCCTGATGACTGTGTTGGACGAACCCACACATCGTATTACATTTGTCCCAAATGACACATCATTTGTTTATTAAAGACATCCTTCTCTTATTTGTATTTGAAATTCCTAGGCACTAAAGATAGTTCTCTTTAATGTTAACCAATTCATGTTCCCTGTTGACTTTCTGAAACTATAAGAAAGAAAAAAAGTTAAAATGTCAGCTAAATAAAACTAACACTTGGGTATTTAGGTACTCCAAATCTACTTTGGGAATAAGCAGTGTATAAAATATAAATCTTCTCATACATCATACTTAAAGTTACAATCATATTTTAAAAATCCAAATTGTTATCATAAAAGACACCTGCTCCAAGTCCCTCACTCTTTTTCAGATTAAGAAACAAGAGCCAGAAATGATAAGCAATTTCTCTGTGAAGCCCAGATGAGTAGCAGAGCATGGTCGTGACAACAGAAAGAACAATGGTGCCCACGTTAGCCATCGTAAGTCTGGCATCAGCGGTTCTCAGCCAAATGGAAGAGGAACTCTGCGCACTGGAATTCATTCCTGAGGCTGTGTGGTGTGGGGGGAGGAAGGTCAGGTTTGGAATCAGATAGATTTGGATTCTCAGTCCTAGCTCTTTTACTTACTAGTTCTCCTTCTGTGTGATGATAAGAAAATTAGTATCTTGGAGTCTTAGTTTCTTCATCAGTAAACTGGGACAATGTGATGTATTGTGAAGGTCCGACGTGAGGATTAGAGTAACACAGCATGGGCCCAAATTATAACTGTTATTATTAACATTAGGAGGCTTTGAGCAATAATGAATTCAATTTTATATGGGAAGATTATACTGGGGACCCAGCTTCAGTAGGGCATGCTCTATGGCTAACTGTTCCAGAAAAAACAAGTCATAGCTGCAGTGATGATCTGTCATTCTCTTCCCTATCTCCAAATGCCTTTGTCACCCTGTACTTTGAAATAAGTCATTTACTTTGAGAATTTGGCCTAGTCTAGGGGTTTGATGTGTGAACATGAAGCAAAGCTACATGGCACACATGGGGACTGAATTAGAAGTCTGGGTGAACCTTTGTAAGTTGTCCTAAGCAAGTGAACCAACCTCTCAGCTCCATAAGGAACATGTGTTAATAGGGAAGAACCTATGTATTCTATTACAAGTTAATCACTAAAGGGATATTGCCTATAACCTTAAATTATATGTAATGGCCCATCTCTGGGAACCCTGCTTCCCAGGTAGTGAGCATTAAGCTAAAATACCTTTGTTTGGTTCACAGGAAACATCCTGACCAGGCTCACCCGTGAATGACTGCAGGCAGGAAGAAATTAACACACCCCTCGGAGGCCGATGGGAACCAGGAAGTGTTTGACTTTACTCCCTCCCCGTTTAGTATAAAAGAAGCCTGAATTCTAACTCAGGCAAGATGGTTCTTTGGGGCATGAGTCCACCATCTTCCCAGTTTGCTGGATTTCCGAATAAAGTCGTTATTCCTTGCCCCAACAGCTTGTCTCTGGATTATTGGCCTGTCGTATGGTGAGCAGTACGAGCTTAGACTCTGTAACACATGGAGGACAGGGAATCCCCCCCGTCCCAGTTCACACAGACAACGTAATTGAACGTCGGTCACTGTCTCATTTGTACCCATGGGATTTTTTTCTTTTTAGAATTTGTATGTGAGGTTTATTTGAATCACACAACATTAAGTTCCTTTGGATTTGTTGTGTTTTTTGATGTATTCATTTCAGCCTCTGACCTAAGTGAATTCTGTATTTATAAACAATTTGACCAACTTAGAACAATTAGAGTTTAATTTTTTGAACAAAAATACAAGAAAATCTCAGCCATTATGAACCTACAGGGAATGTCACACTGGATATATACTTTTATTAGTAATCAAGAGTTAGTACTTTAAACACTAGAGTTTTTCCATTATAATGTACCCATGGGATTTTAATTTATAGAGGTGACTGAATGAGGATACAGAGAGATCAATGCCATTGAAAGAAGAATTGACTACTTACGTCTCCAGAGAGGAGAGGGCATGCCACACCACACAGGGCCACTTGGGGACCACTTGATTGCGGTCAGGAGGCAGTGCAGGAGCAAGGGGGATGGGGAGTCTAGGGAAGCCCCATGCCATTTTTTACTCATCCCTCCATCACTTATTTCTCTCCTATGGTATACAGAAATTACCTTTTCATTTTATATGTAAATAGCAAGCAACATTGCTTTCAAATTTTCATCTGGAGGTAGTTTGTGGTGATTGTTATGCTGCCTTTCATAAATAGAGTTCTTTTAAAAGACCCTGAAGTTCATGTTGAGTCATTAAGTCATAGAAGTTCAAAAGCTAGAAGGGGTCTTGAAGTTACTCAGACCAACCCTTTCATTTTATATCTGGGGAATCAGTCATTAAAAATTCTTCTGGGGCTTCCCTGGTGGCGCAGTGGTTGGGAGTCCGCCTGCCGATGCAGGGGACACGGGTTCGTGCCCCGGTCGGGGAAGATCCCACATGCCGCGGAGCGGCTGGGCCCATGAGCCATGGCCACTGAGCCTGTGCGTCCGGAGCCTGTGCTCCAGAACGGGAGAGGCCACAGCAGTGAGAGGCCCACGTACCGCAAAAAACAAAAATTCTTCTGAACTTAGAGGGGTGGGATAGGGAGGGGGGGAGGGAGATGCAAGAGGGAGGACATATGGGAAAATATGTGTATGTATAGCTGATTCACTTTGTTATACAGCAGAAACTAACACACCATTGTAAAGCAATTATCCTCCAATAAAAATGTTAAAAGAAAAAGAATAAAAATTTCTGGTTAAAAAAATAATAAAATAAAAATTCTTCTGAGTCTTAATGCCTTTACTATTATTAAAATCAAACAGAATATAATTAAGCACTTAATTAAAAGCATTAATAACCATTCTCAGCCAAAAAGAGGTTAAATTTCAGAGAGTAAGGAAACTTTTTTCTTTTCTTGTCTTCTCTCCTCCAAAGTAATAGTTCAAAGTGGAGACGTAAGAAAAAAGTCTCTGCAGGTCATCAGAAGTTAGGAAAAACTACAAGAGTCATTCTCAAGACAGATTTCTCTCTATGGAGTCATCCCGCCATCACCAGTGCTCTCAGCAGACTTCAGACAACATCAAGACCATTGACCAGTCCGAGACAGCTTTACATTTAAGAACAAGGCAAAGGTCCTCACTCAATAGACAATGAATTCGTGTCTGGAGAAGAATGAATCACTCCATCCTTGATCTCCTTGTTTTGTTTTGGTTTTCCCCCTGCTTAAGAGTAATAATGGAAAGACAGCAGGGCAAGCACATTAAATTTGGATAGTCTCTTCTCCTTTGCTCATTCAGCTGCCTGAGAGTCTAATGATAAAGATGGTACTCAGAGAACCAGAAAAGTGACATGGTGCAACCTGAGGCATATCCTCATGGGGAGAGAAAAGTAGAGGCTCTAACCGTGAGAGATGCCAAGGGTGCTTGAGATGGCTGGCCTCATTCACGTATCTTTCTGAAGCACTGTGATGACAGGCATACTGCCTGAAAACAAACATGGATAGAAAATTACTCGAAATAAAAATCATTTCATCGATTGAGCTTTGGTTTTATCACAGTAACATATGCACACAGTTTAAAAATTCAGCTAGTCCTACTAGACTAATTATGAAAAACAGTGCTTTCCCACCTGCCAGATTCTCTTTTCAACCACAGCTACTTATAATTCTTTAAGTCAATTCTTTTGGTATTTTTCTCTATATCTCTGAATAGCCTTCTTATACTATTATTTCTTGAAAGTTTTTTCCTGGTTTTGGGCATTATGTAGGGACTTTACGGTAGGGGATAATTTAGTTCTCTTTCAGCCCATCCCCCTACACGGCCTCACCACACACAGAGTTTTCTCATTCCCCCATCCTCCCAGGAAAAGTATATTTGTATTTATAATTGTGGTCAGATCCATACTTACATTATTATCATTATATAAATGCTATTCATAGCACTCTCTCTGGTACTTAAGAGGGCTCCTCACCGAGCTTGGAGGGATCACCCAGGCATATATTCATTCAGCAAGTATTTATAGGATGCCTACAGCATGCCAGACACTATGCTCAATGCTGGTTACACACGGGGGGTGAAAAGAACTCATACAGAACCTACCCATATGGTGTAGGACAGTGGCCCAACCTCTGGAACCAGAGTGCCAGGAGTCACATCTTAGCTTTTCTACTCCCTAGCCATGTAATCTTAGGTCCTTTACTTAACCATTTTGTACCTTACTTACCTAAGAGGTGTTGGGAGGATTAAATGAATCAAAACATGTAAAACACATGTAACAGTGCCTGGTAGATAGTAGAAACTATATAAGTATTACATATTTTTATTCTTTTAGGAGTCAAATGGAAAGAAGACATTTTATGTACATTCTACAGGTATACATACATATACACATATACCTATATACATGTATATACACTGTATCTACAACAAATTACACAATGTAAGTCCTAAGGATGAAAAGTACAGGGCGTTATGAGAGCACTGAATCAGAGGAATCCTCGTTTAGATGGGGGCTCAAGGAAGGAACGCTTCTCTGAGAATGTGACATTTCTGCCGGAAATCGAAGAGTGACTAGAAAGTAGATGGAGGGGTAGAAGCACATGACAAATATCACAAAAGAGGGTAGACCATATATCAAGTCCCCAGGGTCGGAAAGAACTTGGTAGGCTTGAGGAACTGAAAGACCACTGAGGCTGGAGCACAGCAAGAGACAAGAGTGTCAAGAACCCAGACAAGGATTTGTGAGCCATGAAGAGAGTAATGGATTTTATTCTGTGTGCCATGGCTGGCCAGTGAAGGGTTTTAAGCACGGAAGTGTCCTGAGCAGATCTTTATTTTAGAGAGGTCATTCTGATTGCCTAGAAGTGATTGTATTAAAGAGGAGCTGGAGGGAATTCCCTGGCGGTCCAGTGGTTAGGACTCAGCGCTTTCATTGTCGTGGGTCCAGGTTCAATCCCTGGTTGGGGAACTAAGATCCTGCAAACCGTCAGGCACGGCCAAAATAAAAAAAAAAGGAGGGGTGGGAGGGCGGAGCTGGAGAAGTTCTCCACTTCCTGGTAAGTTCATGCCCCAGACAAACCAGATGAAAGATGGTGATTTGGATTAGAATAATGGCAGTGGAGATGGTGAACAGTGGACAGAGTCAATGTATATTTTAGAGTTGAATCAACATGACTTGGCAATAGATTGGAAGTGCCAGCCAGGGACTGATAAGTACCAGGACTAACAATGAGGCTTTTGAAATGATTATCCCGGTGGATAGCAGTGCCTTTACTGAGATAGGATAGATTGATGAAAAGGAGATTTGGGCATGGCAATGGAGAGAATATTGGACATTATGCTCTTTATTATTCTAAAGCAAGTGGTTTTTTCAATATATCAGCTTTACTGAGCTATAATTCACATACAAACCACTCAACGTGTACAATTCAATGGTTTTCAGTATATTCACAGAGTTGTGCAATCATCACCACAATCAATTTTAAGGCATTTTCATCATCCTCAAAAGATAATCCCTACTTATTCATACCTATTACCAGTCACTTCCGTTTTCCCGCAATTCTCCCAGCCCTAGGCAACCACTAATCTACTTTGTTTCTATAGACTTACCTATTCTGGGCATTTCATATAAATCCAATCACTCAATATCTAATCTTTTGTGACTGGCTTCTTTCACGTAGCATAATGTTTTCAAGATTCCTCCATTTTGCAGCAGGTGTTAGAACTCCATTCTTTTTTATGGCTGAATAATACTCTATTTTATGGATATACTACATTTTATTCAGCAATATGGCAGCTGCTGAATATCTGAGTTATTTCTATTTGGCATCTATTATGAATAGCCAAAATGCTGCTTTGAACATTCATGTACGAGTTTCAGTGTAGATGTATGTCTCATTTCTCTTGGATATAGACCTACTATTGGAATTGCTGCGTCACATGGTCACTCTGTGTTTGACTTTTTGAGGAGCTGCCAGAACGTTTTCCAAAGGACTCGCTATTTTACACTGCCACCAACAGTGTGTGAGGGTTCTGCTTTCTCCATATTCTGTTCACCACTTATTATCTGCTTTTTTATCACAGCCATTTTATTTTATTTTATTAATTTATTGATTTTGGCCACACCGTGCGGCTTGCAGAATTTTAGTTCCCTGACCAGGGATCGAACCCAGGCCCACGGCAGTAAAAGCACCGAGTCCTAACTGAGGCAGGAGACAGATGGGCCCCAAGATGAGCAGCTGGAGTCTGTCCCCTGTGGACAGATACTCCAAGATAGAGATAATGGCAAAAGCAAAGAGGAGTTGAGCCTGTCCAGATAAAAGATAGAGACCACATATTCCTAATTCTCGAAGTCAAGGAGACCTTCCCAACTACATACGTGCAGAAAGGCTTCTTGGGAGCCTAAAAGGGAGGCGGCACCACCCCATAGTAAGTGATGTCAACCTACCCATAAGCCTCTTCACTAGAATCCACCTTGGCTACGAGATGCGTGAGCACACAGGGGAGGACCCAGAGATAAACCAAATACGGACTCAGAACCAGGCAAAGCAAGATGATTGGCCAGAGGAAATGTGGAAGAAATGTCCCATATAAGTGATTCAAACTACCATGACGGCGCGACCCTCTCCCTGAGTCTGCCCACGTGTGCCTATTCACACGTACTGTTTAAGGTCCTAATAAACACTTTACTTGTTTCAGTACTTTCCGCCTCTTTGTGGAAACTCATTTCTACAAAGCTGATGGGCCAGGGCCCTTGTCACTGGCCACTGGCCCTCATGGTCTAGTGGCTGGGATTCAGCACTCTCACTGCCGTGGCCTGACGTCAATCTCTGGCTGGGGAACTGAGATCCTGCCTCAAGCCGCTGCAGGCTGAGGCCACCCCGGACCACCAGGGAATTCTCAATCATAGCCATTTTAGTAGGTGTGAAGTACTATCTCAATGTTTTGATTTTGCTTTTGGCTTATGATGGAGAGCATCTTTTCTTGTACATATTGGCCATTTGCATATCTTCTTTGCAGAAATATCTAATCAGATCTGTTGCCCATTTTTTAACTGGGTTATGTCTTTTGTCATCAATGCCTTAAGTGTCATATCTAAGAAGGTTTTGTTTAACCCAAGATCATGCAGGTTTACTCCTATATTTTCTTCTAAGAATTTTATAGTTTTAGCATATACAGTTAGGTTTGTGTCCATTTTTGATTAATTTTTGTATATGATGCAAGGTAGGGGTCCAATTTCATTATCTGCATTTGAATATCCAGTTGTCCCAGCACCGTTTATTGAAAGGACTGTCCTCTCTTCATTGAATTTTCTTGGCCCCTATTTTGAAATCAATGTGAAGATTTACTTCCGGATTTTCAGTTCTATCCCATTGATCTATATGTGTATTCTTATGCCTGTACCACAGTCTTGATTACTGTAGCTTTGTAGCAAGTCTTGAAATTGGAAAGTATAAGCCCTCCAACTTTGTTCCTCTTTTCAACATTGTTTTGGCTCTTCTGGTATGAGGAAGAACACTCCTGTGTGTGTCTCCTCTACTCTCAATACCTACTTCACTACACTACTTCACTGCTGATACCAGATATGTAGGTTGTCCAAACATCAAGAAATTTTGCAACACCGGGTAGGTGTCCTACAATGTAACTCAACTCTGTCACTATCTACCTACAGATAGCACCCTATCCCACAGGTTAAGGATTTAGTCTTACAAGGTTTCAGTCTTACAAGACTGCCCTCACTTCCACTTCAGATGCCTATTGCATGTCCAGGTTGTTACCTGCACTTCTGACTGATGGGCTATAAATCAGAGGTTCCCACAATCTACTCTGTAGCTATGATTTAATTTGCTAGAGCAGCTCACAGAATTCAAAGAAACATTTACTTATGTTTAAACTGTTATTATAAAAGATGTTATATAGGACAGAGGGTGAGGTCTAGAAGGGCTCTAGACACAGGAACCTCTGTCCCCATGGAACGGGGATGTGCTACCCTCCCAGCATGTGAAGGCCCCATTCACCAACCGGAAGGCTCATCAAATCTTGTTCAAGAGATTTCATAGAGCTTGATCTCCAGCCCTCTCCTCTTTACCTTCCCTGAGGTCAGTGTGTGGGGCTGAAAGTTCTAATCATTTAATAACTGGGTTTTTCTGGTGACCAGCCCCGTCCTGAGGCTATCTATGGCCCCCAACCTAAATCACCTTATTAGCATAAATTCAGGTATGCTCAAAAGGAGCTTCTTATAAATTACAAAAAACACTCCTATCATTCAAACATTCTGGGGGTTTTAGAAACTTTTTAGGAATGGGACAGGGACAAAAACCAAATACATTTCTTACTATACCACATCTGGGGTCCTTAGAACTTCCAAATGAACTTCAGAATAACCTTGGTGATTTATGCAAAGACATCGGTTGAGATTTTGATAGGGAAGTGTGTTGAATCTGCAGAGCATTTTGGGGACTATTGCCACCTTTATAATAAGTTTTTTGATCCGTGAACACGGAATGCCTTTCCATTTATTTATGACTTCTTTAATATCTTTCAACAATGTTTTTTTTTTTTTGCGGTACGCGGGCCTCTCACTGTTGTGGCCTCTCCCATTGTGGAGCACAGGCTCCGGACACGCAGGCTCAGCGGCCATGGCCACGGGCCTAGCCGCTCCGAGGCATGTGGGATCTTCCCGGACCGGGGCACGAACCCGTGTCCCCTGCATCGGCAGGCGGACTCTCAACCACTGCGCCACCAGGGAAGCCCTCAACAATGTTTTTTAGTGTTCGGAAAGTAGGTTTTGCACTTCTTTTGGTAAGTTTACTTCTAAGTATTTTGTTCTTCTTGATGCTATTCTAATACATCACATTATTTTTAAACCTACTTTAACATCTCTGAAATTGTGATGCCTTACAATCAAGAGTATTTTAGTATAATGCCTTCAACTGGAAGCAATTTTTTTATCTTGGTGGACATAAATGTGACTTACAATCAATAGCTTCTTAGATTCAATACCATATAGCACCAAATGTGAAATGTCTGTGAAACGTTGAAGTGGAAATGAAAAATAAACATTTGGGTATATTAATTTGGAATCAGAAGAGAGGTCTGAACTGGCGATAGAAATGTGGGGTCGTATGAAGTTCATTATTTAAAGCCACAACTTTTCCCTTTGGGTTAAGCGGGTAGAGAAGACAAGAGAATCCACCTTGCAGCCCTGAGAAATCTCAACAAGTAGAAGTTGAGCAGAGGAAGAAGAGCCAGCAAAGGTAACATTTTTGTTTTGAGTCTATCATTGTCATTATTGCTGTTGTTATTATTTGTCACTAGATGGAAGGACCTATAGGGGCAGGAAATCGCCTCCTTTGCCTCCTTTGTTCTCCAATGAACCCTTGAGCTGAGCACTGCACTACTTTTTTTTTTTTTTTTTTTCCACACTGCGTGGCTTGTGGAATCTTAGTGCCCCGACCAAGGACTGAACCCAGGCTGGGACCTCAGCAGTGAAAGCACCTAAACACTGGACCACCAGGGAATTCCCAGCACTTCACTACATTTAGATATTAACCTACATGCCACAGATAAATCCATGTTTATCTGAGAAAGAATATATTGACTAACCACCAGCTGTTTCACCCCTGAAAATCTGACACGAATACAAATAAATAAATAAGTCTTTCAGGTCTTCGGAGCGGCATTATAATCTGATTGGGATAGAAAATAGGCACAGGCTTACTGCATATTAACCTAGAGTAATTGTCTCAGGCAGAAGAGGAAAAACAGTCAGTAGAAGTACTGTAGCATTCACGATTAAAACCAGAACTATGTATAAAAATTTTTCTAAGGAGTTCATATCCCATTCGCTGTCACATTTCTATAACATAAGTAGGACACCAGCTGGTAGTTATGTGAATTCATCTGCCTTTCATTTACTGTTTGTCACTTCACAGGTGTTGAATCTTATTCATTCCTTCTTTCATTTTTTTCCCTTTGTATTTTAAATGCCCTAACCATCATATAAAGTTACCATAATACCATATCCTCTATTGTGGTTCTCCACCAGGGGAGATTTTGACCCAAGAGGACATTGGGCAATGTCTGGAGACATTTTCAGTTGTCACAACTGGAGATGAAGTGCTACTGACATCAAGAGGGTAGAAGGACGGGGATGTTGTTAAACATCTTATGGTCCCTAGGACAGCCCCCATAACAAAGAATTATCCAGCCCAAAATGTGATTTGTACCAAGGTTCAGAAATTTTACCAATGGGGATAAGTTTATATGTACATGAAATTTTTAGGGGCAAAGTCCATAGCATTTACCAATTTCTTGAAAGTGATATAACTCAAAAATTTAAGAAACACTGGTTTCATGAATATTTCATCTAGGCCTTGGTATGAATGAATATTTCATCTAGGCCTTGGTAACAAGTGACATATTAACCCTATTTCACAACAGAAATCACCTTTCTAGTTAAAAAGACTTATCTTTGCCAATCAGATTTCCCTATCCCTTTCTGTTGTCCAGTCTCATTCATGGCTAGACAAATACAGATTTCCTGTCTTTGGGTTTTCCAAGTACCTCATCCACCTCCTATTAGCCAGGTTAATATAGTTATTATGGTTATGGTGACTACTAATAATTAAGCTATGGTTTCATGAAATGTCACTATAAGTCCTGCTTCCTTTTCAATCCCTGCCATGTTTCAATTCCTGCTTTCTTTTCAAGTCCTGCTTTCTTTTCAATTCCTACCATGTTTCATACGCTGCTAAGCGCTGGGTATATAGTGGTGAAAATGAGCTTACAATTGAATACTGGAGAGATATTAATAAAATTTGAACATGTAACTTAAAACTGCAATACGGAAGGGAGGGCGTGAAAAGTAAAGGCGAGAGGATCTGAAATGAGGTTGAAAAGGAAGGACTGAACAACCAGATCGTTGTCATATGCCACCCAAATGCAATAAGCAGTTAACCCCTTCCTGGCTATTTTAAACAATTTGGCGATACACATATACCAGTCCAGAAAACTTGCTATGTACTTATGTTCAACTAACATTTCCTGGGGCACTGACAGGCAAATTTGGGAGAGCGGAGGCTATGGGTCAAGGTGGGACAGTCAAATGCAAGACCCTCCTTTGTTGTTTTATCTGTAGTTCTAATTACAAACCAATGTGTGCTGGGGGGCGGGGGTGGGGAGGTTAAGAAAAAGCCGACGTCTAAACATGCTGCCCTTTCCAGATAAACATTTAATAATCGTTACAATCGCCATCACTCTTGATTCTGATATTGGAAATTAGCTGTCGTAGCCTATAAATCAAGACCAAAAAACCCACAACTTAACCATTTCCCTAAGTATTAACAACTCTGTATATTGTTAAGTAGTCAGCCTGAAACGGTCAGGGGGGCCTAGCCGGCAATTTTCAGTGAGACAGTCAGGCGTGAATCTTGAACTCACTAAAACCCCCAGAATGGTCAAATAACTGAGGTTTCCATGGGAACGAGGTAAAAGGTAGGTGGTGAGAGAACAAAGGCCGCGCGTCCCAGTTCAGGGCCTCCCGGACCGCCGGCCGCACTGGGGGCGGAAGCGGCGGTGTGCCAGGGTGGCGGGCTCCGGGGTCGGTGACCCACACCTCCGCGGCGCTGGCGACCCTCTCCGGGATCCTCCCCAGGCCGGGGCACAGGAGGACGCCGCCGAGACTGGAAGCTCGTGAGAGGGGACGCAGGGGTCGAAGCCTGGCCGCCGCCCCAGTGAGTGAGCAAGCGACTTGTGAATCACACTGCGGGCCGTCACCCGCCAGGACCGAGATCACGCGGCTCCTAGGGCCGGCTGAAGCCGCCCAGATGGAACACGCAAGTGAACGGGGAGGCGGTGCGCCGGGGACAGAGCGCGACGTCCCCTGCTGTTCCAGTCTCTGAGGGGCCACCGTCCCCGCCAGGCCCCGCCCCCTCTCGCTTATGTAATAGAGGCGCGCTGCCATTGGCCCGC
The DNA here is from genome assembly GCF_963924675.1 of Phocoena phocoena. Classification (NCBI taxonomy): domain Eukaryota; kingdom Metazoa; phylum Chordata; class Mammalia; order Artiodactyla; family Phocoenidae; genus Phocoena; species Phocoena phocoena. The sequence goes on along the minus strand of NC_089235.1, from coordinate 46,009,449 downwards.
GCAACCGGAAGAGGCGCAGGCGCGCAAGCGGGTGGGGGCGGAGGGAGGCCGCGGCAGGAAGGCCGGTGGGCGGGGGCTGCGCTGAGCAGGCTGCGCTGGGGCGACTGGGAGAGCTGTGCGGTGTGCGCGAGCACGAGGTGTAGTGGCCTCCCCCTAGGCTGAGGCGGCGGCGGGCGCGCGCGGCGGCGGGTGCGAGGCGCGGGCTGTTGTGCTCCCGGCTCTCCCCTTTCCCCTCCTTGGCGGGTGGAGGAGGCCGAAGCGGTACTGGGCGCGCTGCGCTCCCCTTCCTCTCCCTCCGGCCACCTACCCCGGCCCTCTCGCGCTGCGCGGTTTCTCCGACGCAAGACTGTCCCGGCCCGGGTGAGCGGCTGTGGGGCGGTGCTGACGCCGCAGGACTCCTGGGAGCCGGGTGGGGGCCCTGCCGGCGGGGTCGGCGGGGACCGTGGGGGGTCATCGCGGGTCGCGAGGGGCCGCCGGCCTGCCCCGCCTCCCTGGGGGTGGCCGAGCCCGTCCGGTCCCGGCGCGGGCCGCGGAAGGACGGGAAGCTCGGGCGTCTGCCAGGCCCTGCAGGTGGCCGGGTCGCAGGCCGGCCGCGGCGGCGGAGCGGTAACCCGCCGGCGACAGCAGCTGGTCGGTTTCTCGAGGCTGGGGCTCCCTGTGGCCGAAGGGGCCGGGTTTCGGGCAGCCGAGGCCTCCAGGAGGCGCGTCTCGGGCCGGGGTCCGTGAGGAGTGGCGGGTAGGTAGGGGTTGTGTGGCTCTGGGTGGCAGAAGAGAGGAGGGAGCTCTCCCAGGCGGGAGAGGCCGGTTTGGGAAGGAAGGCGCGCTGGGCTGCAGCTGGGCTCAGCGAAGTGCTGGGTGAAAGAGACCTCACTGCTGGTGCTTTCATCCTCTCTCCTCTCCAAAAGGGATGTATTTAAAAGGCTAGGGTCAGGATGTTGGTCACTGCTTGGGCCTCTTCGTTTTAGATGCTTGTGGAGAATGATCCTACTTCTTGGATCCAAAATCTATTTCTCTCTTACTCGTTTGTTTTGGTTTTAAGAGGATCTTTGGGACAGTGCTTACTTGTTGCCTCCTGTAAGAGCTCCTCATTTTGGAAGAACTCCTTATTCCCTCTACTGCTTCCCTCTTTGGAGCCCCCTCAGAAGACCATACAAAATAAGAGTTATATTAAAATCAGCTTTTAGGTACTTATAAAGGACTTCTTGCTCCTCCGTTTGTTGCATTTAGTCAAGGAGAAGTTATGCTTGGTTACGCTTAGATCTTGTAGAAAACTCAGCTGGCTTGAGAATAAGTCCTAAGTCGAGCTGCCCAAAAGCAGGTGGTTTGTTCGTTTGCATTTCTGCTTTCAGAAAGGAAATCAGTGCAGCGTGTTGCTAGAACTTAGGGGCCTACCTTAGGCGTTTAGACTGATTCAGTTTCCCTTACCTGGTGTTTTCTGTTTTAAAAATAAGAACAAGCAACCACAGTCTTCTATTTATTAAAACTTCTATGGCTTTTTGTTACTTTTGTTAGATGACAATGAAGATGGGTTAAATGTATTGTTAATGTTATATTTGAGGAGAAATGGTAACTGCAAAAGTTAAAAATAATGTGTATCTAATGGCATTGCTTTCTACAGATCACTGCTTGAAAATGTTATCAAAATAGCTAATAACTTCTAGATATCAAAGAAACCTCTAGAATTAGTAGCTTACCATTTTATGTTTTTCTTCCTATGTAAAACAATTAAGAGGTTACCCACACAGTGTATTAACATACGTAGCATAGCATACATCGTGTGGAAGAGTTCAGATCTATGAGAGAACTGAAGTATTCTAACATAAGGTATTGATACTAAGGCAGTGAGACATTAAGAATGCTATAAACATTAGGATGCATAAAGATTGAATACCTATCATCCAAATAATACAAAAGTATCCAAATCTGTTTCCATGGGAATTGGTTTGTAAGCGTGCCATAAATATACATTAAAAAAATCATTTCATTCAGCTTGGAATTAATAAGAATTTGGTTTTTAAAAAATAACAGAAATGATAGGCTTCAAGGGCTAAGACGTCTGGTAAAATTTACCTTTATTTGGTGAGAATGGGGTTCTAATATTAGGCTAGCATACTAAACATTTTTGTAATTTGTTAAAATATTCAGCCAGCTTCCTAGAAAAGGATTGATCCTTCTTTATATTTTGACTTCTGGTTCAGTGTTTAATGCTAGTGGGAACTCGTCCAATTGATGTGTTTATTTTTTCAGTTTCCCTTTTTCTTTTTGGGAGAAGCTCAGGTGTTTCAATGAAATGCTTTGACCTCATACCTGTTAACTAGTTAAGGTTCCAGTCAGAAAAAGCTAGCACTATTTTCTGGTGAAGTTATAGATCCTTTGTGTGTTCATGTCCTGCAATGACTTAAAAGTTTAAAGTTTAATTGCAGTGCTAGTCAAAACTATCCATAGGAATTCTCCTTAGATCCTATTTTAAAGTATTTAAAAAGCAGCTGAGACTCATTATAGACCTTTTATGAACAGATTTAACTTGTGTTGTCTTAAAGGAGTCTTTAATTTTAATGAAAAAATAAAAGTAGTTCTTTTCCCTTAATTTTTAACCCATGTTCATTTCAGATAATCAGTATTAAAAAGTGGTATCTTTCATTTTTGTAAAGGTACCCTTAATCTTATTTAATAATTTGTCCAGCAATCCTACGCATACCATTTTTTTTTTTAAGAAAGAATAGCACAGTAGTTTCATGAAACCTGAGTATTTAAGAGAACGGTTTCCATTGCTCATATGAGCTCCTTTAGAGACATTAGATGACAGCTTTTATTTCTCTTAAAGTTGTAAGAATCTCAGGTCGCACAGTGAATACTGGAAGGGGAGAGTACCTTTGCAAAATGATCAGACAAATGATTGAGGAAGGGGCTAAACTGTTTTTGGTAAACTTTTGAAGATTACATACAAGAAAGTGTACAATTCTTAGGTGTATAGCTCAGTGAATTTTTACAAGTGAATCAACCTGTATAACCATTACCTAGATCAAGACACAGAACATTATCAGTACCCCAGAAATCCCCCTCATGCCCTTTCTTCCCAGCGTTACTTCCTGGATTAGTTTTGCCTGTTTTGAACTTTATACAACAATATGTTCTTTGTATCTGGCTTCTTTCCTTAATGCTGAGATATAACCATGTTGTTTAACAATAGTTTCTTCTCTTTGAGTGCTGCATAGTATTCCATTGTAGAAATCTGCTACAAGTTATGTATCCATCTTACTATTAGTAGGCATTTGGATTGTTTCCAGTTTTAGAAACAGTGTACCTGCACTTCTGTTGAATATATACCAAGAGTGGAATTGTGAGATTATAGAGTAGACGACTAGTTTTCTACAGTGGTTATATCAATTTATCCTCTAGTAGCATTGTATATGAGAATTTGTAACTCTGAGAGTGTTATCATACTTAGATTTCACTTTAATGCCTCAACTTCTGTTTTTAGATATGGCTCGTGGACAGCAGAAGATTCAGTCTCAGCAGAAAAATGCCAAAAAGCAAGCTGGACAAAAGAAGAAACAAGGACATGACCAAAAGGCTGCTGCCAAAGCTGCCTTAATATATACCTGCACTGTCTGTAGGGTAAGGGGAATTGAAAGGCTTAGCTTTCTCGTGGACAGTTCTTTCATTAGAGATTGGTTTGTATAGGTTAAAATTTTGCAAACATGGCGAGATAAATGCTTTACTTGAAATAGGAGATTTGAGAACTGGTTGTGTTAGGAACCCGTCTTCATTTATCTGTTCCACAGTTTTATATATATACGTGTATACACATATATACACACGCACATATATATGCTTTTTGTTGTTGTTGTTCACTCCGTGCAGCATGCAGGGTCTTAGTTCCCTGACCAGGGGTTGGACCTGTGCCCCCTGCAGTGGAAGTGTGGAGTCCTAACCATTGGACCGCCAGAGGAGTCCCAACAATTACATGTTTTGGATAGCTCCTTTGGCCAGGCACAGTTTTCTTGGTGTTAGTGAGAAGGAGTGAACAAAGCAAAATCCGTTTCCTCATGGAGAATAAAGATGTCTTCTTAAGGGCAACACTTTGAACTTTAAAAAAGGTCAGATTTACATTCTTAATTTAGAGCTATGTAATATACCTCTGGTTATATTAATTGGTTTTTTTTTTTTCTTCGCTACATTCATAGTTATGATGTCTGCAAAACTAAATAGAGTATATTCACACTGAGGGCTTTTACTAGAATTAATGTGTTTTATTAGATTTGAAGAATAATCATAACAGCTGCTATTGAGTGCTGACCAGGTGCCAGACACTGATCGAAGTGTTTTACATGCATGAGCCCATTAATTCACATAACAACCCTATGGCATAAAGTACTTTTATTCTCATTTTACGGGAGAGTAAATTGAGTCATGGGGACTGAATAACTTGTGCAGGGTCACCCAGCTAGTATGCAGAAGAGCTAGGATCTAAACCCAGGAGGTCCAGCTCCAGAGCCCACCTTTTAGACCACTATACCACACTGCCTTAAAGAAGTTTTTCTTAAATTCCAAGCCAGGGTCTCTTTTTTGCCTGTTTGTTCAAGCTCACTACCCTTGAAGTTAGTGAATAAAAGTGCCAAAGGAAAAGTGCATAGTGAGGTTGATCCAGTTACAAGAAACTTTTTTTGTTCCCCCCAAAGCCCCATGCCTAGGTAGAATTGGTAGTAGGGATGGGAAGGGATCTTGATAAGACTTGATTCCTGGACTAAAGTTTATCATTTATTGAAGTATTACTGATGAAATAGAAGTTCCTAACTACATAAAAGTTCTCATTAATCTAAGAGAGGAAATCTGTTACGTTAAATAACCTGTTCATAGTGAGCTTTGATATACTCAAAATAATGAAATTGAGCAACTTCAGATTCTGTTTGGAAAGAGGCAAGGTAAAAGTAAATTTCGCTAAATTACTAATGAAGAAATACCTTGACCTAAAAGTATTAGAGTAGCTCATATATTTAAAAACTCAAAACAACAAAAAATGCTTATTTCGTGTTTTATCTAGTGTAATGTGCTAAAGAACAATTGACGGTCCTTGCCTAGGCAAGTCAGTATAGTGTAGTATTTGAGATCTGAAGTACCTAGTACTAGGTTAACCATAGGTATTGGACAAATTAATCTCTAGGTTTTAGTTTCCTTAGCACATAAAATGAGGATAGTAGGACCTGATTTAAGATTACTGGAAGGGGGCTTCCCTGGTGGCGCAGTGGTTGAGAGTCCGCCTGCCAATTCAGGGGACACGGGTTCGTGCCCCGGTCCAGGAAGATCCCACATGCCGCGGAGCGGCTGGGCCCGTGAGCCATGGCCGCTGAGCCTGCGCGTCCGGAGCCTGTGCTCCGCAACGGGAGAGGCCACAACGGTGAGAGGCCCGTGTAGCACGAAAAAAAAAAAAAAAAAAAAAGATCAGTGGACGGTTCTATGAGAATTCTGGTAACATACTTAACATAATGTGTTCGGTAAATATTACCTATTGTTTACTGTTAATCAGATAAGAATACTTCATTCTGTGTGACCCTTTGTATGTGAAATGTGGGAATATGCTAGGAATTTCTTTGTTACAGGGTCCTTTTTCATATGCCAGCCATTAAGTTATAGGAATTTAAAAGTGTTTTGCAATAGTTGTCAATCGTGAGTAGTCTCAGGACTTTAAAAGTTAGCACGTTTTTATTTCACGGATGAGGTCTAACTCTTCTTTTTTGCACAATTTTTTAAATTAGACACAAATGCCAGACCCTAAGACCTTCAAGCAGCACTTTGAGAGCAAGCATCCTAAGACTCCACTTCCTCCAGAATTAGCTGATGTTCAGGCATAAAGTTGTTTACAGGTAATTGACCTCTTCTTCTTTTTGTCCGCTAATGGCAGGGCTGTATAGGAGAGCAGAATTATCTTCTGTAATTGTAAAATTGATTTCTGTCGTCTAGCTGAGACTTCATTACTGAAGTTAATGTTTAACTTTACAATTGTTAAAAGTCCATTTTCCCAGACCATATCCTTTCAATGCCTTTGAAACATCCACGTTTTTAACCACTGTAGGCAAAAATGGCGTGAGGTGATGCTGGCCCACTCTGGTCCAAGAATGGAAGAAAGTTTTCAGTTTAAAGAAAATAACTGTTATAAAGGTATTTAGAGTCTTGATCCCAGAAGTGATGCAGACCAAAGTTTATGAGTGCTTTTTTGCAGGTATTTTACTTAGAATGCTTAGTAGAGCTTCTGAGTACGTTAAAATGTAAGGCAAAATGTAGGCATTCACTGTACAAACTAGGTAGTTGCTTGAAAATAAATCAGTTTATACTTTGTGTGGTTGGATTTTTTTTTCTAAATGGTGGTGATGGTATATGCATGAGTATTATTTTTAAAGTAAATTCATCAAAGATCTGTTTATAAAAATTCAGCTGACAGATCTGTCAGACTAACTTCGTCGTTTAGGCATGTTGTGCTCTTTTTGAATTTTATTTTTTTATACAGCAGGTTCTTATTAGTTATCTGTTTTGTACATGTTAGTGTATATATGTCAATTCCAATCTCCCAGTTCATCCTGTGCTTTTTTTTAAAGACATTTGAAATGCATATAAATCACATTTGTGTAATGCTTACGTTCACCGAAAATCTTGCTTATGTTTTGTAGGTGAATTCGTGACACCTTTGACTCTCCTCCTGTCTCAGACCTTAGGTAACAAACCTGCAGCTGCTTTTCTAACAAACTGTTGATCAGCAAAAATAAAGGGGCTACAGAAACATTCATTTTTATGCTGTTCCCTTTTGGGCTTCATGCAAAGACAATTCTGTGTAAATGTACAGTTGACTCTGATTTGGAAATCTGAAAATCAGTCCATCCTTGTTATAAAAAATTTTTTTACAATTGTAATTATATTGATGTTCATATTGTATAAAATAACTCATTTAATAAAGTAGTACTTTGATTTTACAACATCACAGGATAAATGGTTCTAGAAATTCTGTTCTAACTTTCTACATTATTTGCCTTATAACAGTCTAATGAATTCATCAGCTAGAATTGCAAGCGCAATTCTTATCTCCCTTTCTAAGTTCAGGGGCATGTTCATAGTTAAACTAGAGCAGACTCATTCATTAAATTTGTGCACACGATTTTATTGGCAGCTGCTGACCTAGGTGAAGAATGACTTACCTGCTGCCTTAGTATATTGCAATCATGTGTCATTTTCCCCTCTGATTGTTTCTTGTGATTGAGGTTGGAATATTTAAACTTGCTGTGTGACCTGGCTGTACCTACCAGCCAGGTCTAGCTTGTAGATAACTGATAAATTCCTTAAAGTGGTTGGATTGTCAGTCAGCCCGTCTGAAAAATTAGGTTCTGAAGTATATGCCACAATGAAGTAATCAGCCTGCTGTTCATACAAAATACGATGGAACATATGTGAACTGGTAAAATCTATCTTTCATAAATTATACTTGATTCTTTGAAAATGGTTCAAGTTCTTTCATTTGAAATTGAAATATAATTTTCAAAGGAGTTTTTGGAAGTTAATAACAATTTGGCCAATTTATGAATGGATTTTGCATTAACAGAAAGATTGGAATGGCTTGTGACTGGGTTAATTCCCAGAACCTTCTCCTTCCTTTCCTTTTTAAGTGAGTAGTTGATTTTTACTTTGTTCTGGTTCCTAAAATCAAAGGCTGTGTACAGTATGACTTCTGTCTGAACTAGAAAAATATTAAAATAGGCCAATATCCACATTTTTTTGGCTCTAAGGATGGGGAAGTGGGTTGGTTCCGATGAATGAGGTAAATGCTACCCAGTTAAAACAGACTAATTTGGGTTTCTTCTAATTTGCTTTTGCCAACTATTAATACAAGTGAAACCGCTGTAACTCAGTTTAAATTTTAAAGTTGATAGAATAGGAAGAACACTCAAATATTTACTGGTAATTGCTTAGAGCCGCAAATCTGATCCTGTGGATTACAAAATGCATTCCCTCTTTCTGCTGTAACTCATCACTGCATTTGTTTTGTAACTACATATTCTGCCCACCTTGTTTGTCTTCACTGTAAGTTTAAAATAAGATATTTCCAAGGAAAAGCTTCAGTGGTGATAGTTTCTTAGTAACTCCTATTATACTCTTACTTTAAAAATAGTCATTTTTTTCATGTATTTGATTTCCTCAGTTTCAGATTTATTATTTGTTAATTCCCAATATGTTAGTTACCAGAACATTAGAGTTGGCCTAATTGCTTATAGTGGTTATTAACAGAAGTTCTGGTTAAATTACAATTTAAAAGTTTTTAAAAGTGCTTTGAGCATATGTATGTTTATGTTAGTAACAAATCATTTAAAAACCTTTTACAAGTTTTGGGTTAATTTTTTTTTATTTGTTTTACTGACTAATTCAGAATAAAAGCTTTATGTTCTTGTATTTAACCCTTTTTTTATAAGCAGCTGAGGACAGCGTATTTAACTTTAGATCTCAGTGATAGGGAGATGGCTGCATCGATACAGCATAAGACATTAATTCTTTCATGCGAGGATTATTAGTGCAGTCCCCATTTTTTGTGTTTGGCTTAAATCGGTGTAAGGGGAAGATTACAATTTTTAAACATCCTCATTAATTTGAAGATTCTTTAACAGATCACAGCAAATTTCATTATAAAACTGTTATGGTGTCTTCAAAGACTTGATAAAATACACAGAATTGCTCCTTTTGTATTCTGTATTGCCATTAGTTGCCAAAAGGAACGGGGTTAAGATTAAACTTGTTTCCATTCTCCTTCGTATGCATCTACATCCCCATGTTTAACTGACACACTGGGGGCTCAGTTGTGTGCTGTAATGTCTTATTAAAGAAGATATTAAAGAAAACTAAATTAGTCTAATTTCTTCTACATTTTAGGAAATTTTTATATTGCCTTTTCCCATTTTTTTTTTTTCATTTTTCGATTTAGAATTGTCTCTTGAGTGTAGAACTTGGTAGTTCTAAGGGTGGCAAGAGATTTCTTTCATTTCTCAAGGTTTTCCCTTTAGTCTTATCTGTTTGAGGTCTATAGAATACTTCTTAAGAATAAAAGGAAAAACGTTGCTTAGAACCTTGCTATATAAATAAGTGTAAGCTGTTGGAAGGGGGAAGTAATTAGCTACTAATATAAAAATAATACTAAAACAAAAAATGCTTAGATCAGTTAATTGAATTGAATGGATGGATAAGTCCTTAAAGACATTGACTCAGATTTGAGATAACACTTTTGGTTTTATATTAAGATACTGTATAGCTAATTAATCATATCATACTGGGATGTATGTAGCATGAATAAGATAGGCTTTACCAACATTACTATTTTACCCCCCCACATCTTTGTTTTTCATTTTTTAAATATGTGGACTATACTGTACCTGTTTTAAAATGTGGTTAATGTAGAGGCCTTTTTCTATAATACAGTGATCGATCACAGTCCAAACTATAACTGAAATATATTTAAGCCTATGAATCTGCATTAATTCATTTGTGCTAGAATTTTTGTTTTGGGGGTAGTTTTTGGTCTGGTTTAGTTTTGGTCACAGATAATATACTTTTTAGAGTGTATTGCAATGAAGATCAACACTAGGGGGTTGTGTTTACTGTGACTTTACATTCTGAGATCTTTCAGGCTAGCTTAATTTTATCTGTTAAAGTTTCAGAAAAACCTTAAGTGCTCCCAATGTGAAGATTTAGCAAAACATCTGTCTGCTTGGCTGAGAAAATAGATGTTTTATTAATGAAAGTACAACCTGTCTTTATTAATTGTGGATTACCCTATGAAACTGAAAATTAAATATCTTCTATTTTAAATGTTCTTTGGCTAAGCTGTTTACTAAGTTACCATATTTTTGGAGTTTTTTTGTTTGTTTTTGTTTTTGAACAGCCATTCTTTAGCTCCAGTTTTTCTGTGTGTAATATGGCTGCAAATTTAAAATCTGCACATATACAAACAGACTTCAGTCATTTATTTATATCCATATGGGCATATCTATATTGTGAAGTAATTATGTTAAAAATCATATTCCTTTCTAATCATTTTTTAATTTATGAGCATCATTGTTCCTTTACATGATATTAATACTGATGGCTTAGGGTTTTGTAGACATAAGTACCTCACTTTATCACTACCTTCTGCCTTGTAAAATTCAGAATGGGACTTGCATTTTGGATTCTATTTTATTAAAATTTTACTTAGAAAATAGGCCATCATAATATTTCCTCTGTAACGGTGTAACAGTGTTTCTCATAATGAGGTCTATAGCTAAGGTGACCATACATCCTGGTTTGCCAAAGACCACTTTGGCTTAAATATTGATTTAATATTAATTGATATTTAATATCAAAGTAATGTTATTTATAAGGTATCTCATAAATCTTAATATTGCCTCTTTTTATCACACGTGTCATCAGTTTATAAGGTCACCTGTATAGAACAGCTGAAGTCATTTTTTTGGCCACACCGCACAGTTTGCGGGATCTTAGTTCCCTGACCAGGGATTGAACCCAGGCCCACTGCAGTGAAAGCACTGAGTGCTAACCACTGGACCGCCAGGGAAATCCCTGAAGTGCTTTTTTTTTAATAACAACACCTTTTATTAATTAATTTATTTTTGCTGTGTTGGGTCTTTGTTTCTGTGAGAGGGCTTTCTCTAGTTGTGGCAAGCGGCGGCCGCTCACTATCACGGCCTCTCTTGTTGCGGAGCACAGGCTCCAGACGCGCAGGCTCAGTAGTTGTGGCTCACGGGCCCAGTTGCTCCGCGGCATGTGGGATCTTCCCAGACCAGGGCTCGAACCCGTGTCCCCTTCATTGGCAGGCAGATTCTCAACCACTGTGCCACCAGGGAAGCCCCTGAAGTGCTTTTGTAAATGTAGGTTTTTTTAAGAAAACTATGATACCCAGAAATCCTTACTCATTAAACGGGAATATAGCGTACTGGCAAGGTTTGTCTTTTAAAGGCCTTGAATCTGTTTTATTTAATTTTTAAAAAATATATCCTACCAAGACTTAAGCATCTGGTAAAATTAACTAGATTTTAAAACTATGAAATGCCTTTATTTACAGACATTCATATAAACTTTATGTTGTTTGTACCATGTTGTTCAGACTTTTGTCTCCTGATCATCCTTTCATCCGAAGGACTTAGGGGAAATGCCAGTTGGGATTAGAGGTACTGCCTGTTAGTATAGAACACTTTTACTGAGGAAGAAAGGGAAGTCTGCAGCATTGGCTGCAAGTTAGACATCCTCTAGGCTAACAGTATTGAAAACTTAGGGAAAATCTTTTGATTTGATACAGGATGCTTCTACATATTATTTGACCTGGATCTCTGAAATTTTCTGTCTTATAAACTCTTACAGGCATACAGAGAAGTTGTAAAGATAGTACAAGGGAGTTCTCGTATCCCCTCACCCAATTTCAGTTTACCCTAATGTTATAATCTTACATTATTTTGTTTGTCAAAACTAAGGAACCATCCTTGGTATGTTACCATCAACTCCAGTTTATCTATAATATCCTTTGTGTTCCAAGATCAAGTCCAGAACATCATATTGTATTTAGTTATCGTTTCTTCTTGGTCTCTTGTGGTCTGTGTTTCTCAGTCTTCACTTTATTCTTTACGACCTTCACAATTTTGAGATGCATGGAAGTATGTTGTAGAATGTCTTTCAATTTGGATTTGTCTGATGTTTTTCTTACGGTTACATTGGAGTAGCAGGTTTTTGGAAAGAAGACCGCAAAGGTGAAGTGCCTTTCTTACCATCTTGGGGATGGATGATCCCCACATGACATCACTAGTGATGTTAGCCTCTGTCACTTGGTTAAGGTGCTGTCTGTCAGGTTTCTCCAATGAAAAGTTACTATTTTTTTCTTTCCATATGCTATCTTTTCAAAGTAAGTCCAGCGCTTACTCAAGGGGCGTAGGGATTTAGCTCCACCTGCTGGAGGGGATAATTTAGAATTCTTCCATAAGGAAGATTTGTTTCTTCTCCGCATTTATTTATTCAGTCACTTATTTATACCCATATGGACTCATAATCCAATACTCTTATTTATTTTTTATTTAAAATTTTATCTTTTAATTTATTTTTGGCTACATTGGGTCTTTGTTGCTGCACGCGGGCTTTCTCTAGTTGCCGTGAGCGGGGGCTACTCTTTGTTGCGATACATAGGCTTCTTATTGCAGTGGCTTCTCTTGTTGCGGAGCACGGGCTCTAGCCACGCAGGCTTCAGTAGTTGTGGCATGCGGGCTCAGTAGTTGTGGCGCACAGGCTTAGTTGCTCCGCGGCATGTGGGATCTTCCCGGACCAGGGCTCGAACCCGTGTCCCCTGCATTAGCAGGTGGATTCTTAACCACTGTGCCACCAGGGAAGTCCAATACTCATTTATTTTGTTGTTCAGTTTATTCTGGCTTTGGCCATTGGGAGCTCTTTCAGATTGGCTCACACGTCCCTTTGACATGCCCCATCCCTTTTTGAGCATTTCCTTATTACTACAGGAAGCTCCTGGCTGATCTTTTATGTCCCCTGCCCCAGCTCTGGAATGAACTATTTCTCCAGAGAGACCTGATTGGAGAATGGTATTTTTTTTATTGGAGAATGGTATTTAGAAACCAAGATCTGGACACTGGGTATGAGGGTTGTTTTGTTTTGTTTTGTTGTTTTTAATTATGAATGTTGAACTTTTTCCCACCATTAGCTAAATATATCTGTGGGTTGTGGGGAAGAAAAGTATCATTCTCCCAGATCTTCAGGTGGTGGACTCTGAGTGAGTACTTTTCTGCCCATCATTATTGAAGTGTTCTCTTTTTAAAAAATCTTTTGTCATTAAAAAAATTTTTTTTGTTTCTGTTTTCTTAAGGCATTCTAAGTTACCAACATATTTGTTGAGAGTAATGTATGTGAAGTTGCTTTATAAATTAAAGCATTATATAAAAGCAAGTTATTATTATAAAATATATAACAAAGGTCCCTAATCTTTAGAAATTAAAATGCATTTTAGGAGATAACATTTATTTACGTAATTTTAGGCTATAGGGTTAAGTGCTTTGTGTGTCTTATAGGCAATAACTTGTACAGGAATATACAGGAAGGAAATGATGTGTGGGTTGGAGAGTTTGGTCTGTGCCTGGAAGGATGGGGAGTCACTGGGCGGGGAGGAGGAGTGAATAGGGGAAGAAAAGTGAGGGTGACTGAGTGAGCAAAAGCTCAGGCAAGTACATAAAGTTTCTTTGAGAGAAAGTGAGTAGGCCAACCAGAGCATAAGGCTTGTGAATGAGAGCCTTTGAGCCCATGGGGTGAGAGCGGGGAGCAGCATTAGAATGGGGCTGGATTGTGCGATGTGCACACCCTGCAGTGAATAGTTCATATTACTGACAACACTGTGGGGATACTTTCAGGGTTTGGGGACAGGGGAGTGACATGTTATTAGGTTATTAGGAGGATTAATATTTAACAGTGAGATATGCTCTTGGTACTGTTTTGATAGAGATCTTTTTTACAACCTCTTGCACTTTCCTTGTCCATAATTTAACTTTGATCATTCAAGGTCATTAAGAATGCAGATTTACAGGTAGAAGTTTGCTCCGCTGTAGTGCAGTGGTACTGCTAGGACCCAGAGAGCTGTGTTTAGGGCTGTTTGCCTCTACTCTAAATGGTCCCAGGCTACACACAGTATGTTTCTTTGTGATATTTGTTGTCTACTTCATCATAAAAGTGATACATTTTTATTATGTATTGAATTCTAGAGAATATATTAAAGTTGAATTTTAAAAATTCACCATGACAGAAACTTTTTGGTGAATAATTCTCTCTCTCTCACATACACACACACGTGCATATGCATACATGCAAATATATTTTTTAAGTTAATGCATACTTTCATGTCATTTTTTGCACATTATGTTTTTGTACTTTGCCGTTTCACATTATAACAAATGGAGTTTTTTTTTTCATGTTATAAACTTCGTGTAAGTGAATTTTTATGGCTGTATAATGATCCATTGCATAGTTTTGCTATAGGTTTTTGTGTTGTTTAACAATTCTCCTGTTGTTGATCATTTAGGTTTTCTCAAATTTATACAGAAGGCTTTATTTCCATTTAGAATTAAGCATCATAAACTTTAAAGTTCTTGCAAGGAGATAGGGGATGAGATTCTGAAGAATGTGTAGTAGTTTATTAAAATAGAAGATGAGAGAACCTGAGTTGAAGGCTGGATAGTATAGGGGAGCAGGTTACACTTGACCTTGAATGTTTTTGCATCACCTTCATTTGAATACTAGCACTTTTCCATGAATTTGGTAGCTTAAGCATGGTGTATTTCCTTAATTTCTAGTGGAGCTTGAGCATCTTAATTTGTTAACCGTTTATAGTTCCTATTTTTGTGAATTGTCCATTGCCAGTTTATTTGTTGGGGTCCTCTAACTATATTCAGTCTGCTGTCCACAGTAAACTAAGAAGAACTGGAACTTGCCAGGGGTCAATAGATAGCTAGGGTTGTGAAACCCATAACTTATTTTACACAAAGTACAAAAATTATAGGATCTGTCTACACTATTTGCTGGACATCTTAACAGATAAAGTATAAAACCACAGTTTGCATTTAATGCATATTTTCTATTCAAGGCTGATGAAAGTTGTTTTTGATTTATTGATACCTGCCTGTTAATGAAGAAACAGGACAGTAATTTTTAGTATGTTAAGTTGGTTCAAGTTACAGTAACAAAATTGCCTTTCGTGTTTCTAGGTCTCTCTAGATTTCTCATCTGCATTTAAGTTCTGTTATTTCATAATTCCATATATGGATTTTCATAGTAACAAAATAGACTGTATTTAAGCCTTGCTTTGAATAGCCAGGAGTATTTCTGATAGGAACAGAGTTCCTTCCTAAATAGGAGATTATTTAAAGCTGTAGTTAAATGACCCATAAGAAAAAGGTCAACATCTAGGTTCACATTTAGCTCTTCTTTTCCCTAGCTGAGTGAACTCGGACAGGTTATTTCACCTTTCTGAGCTACGGTATCTTCAGTCCCTTTATAAAATGCAGAAACTAATACTTACCTCAAAGGATTGTTCTGACTTAAGGAGTAAATGACATCCTGAGTATGAGTACCTGCCGAGTCATTGGTGCTCAGTAACTGTTGGCTTTCCTCCCACTCTCTTCCTTTCCCCTGCCCTTCTACGGAAATGTAGTATTCAGTACATAATGTGTCTCACACATACCCTTTTTATTTTTTGCCTGTTTCTGCTTGTGCTTTTTCTAACTGAAATGCTTTCTCTTGTCTCCATCTAAGCCCAGTCTCTTCATGTGGATGTAATACCATCCCTTCTTCGGTACTCAACTCAAATGCTGATTTTTTTTTTTTCTTGAAGGTCAGCATTTTTTAAAATGTACTAAATGTGGGAAAGAGGAGTACACAATAAACATGAAACATGACTACAAACTGTTGAAAATCGTGTCAGGAGACTAAATTTTAGAAGGGCAAAGTTCCTGAGTTAAACAGCAATAACAAGGAATGGGTGTTGGGTAGCGCTGCCTTAGCAAGTCCTATTTATATGCCATGTATTTTGTAAAAGTCTCACTGTAAAAATGAAACAAACCCAATATGATGAAATACCAAAGGGACACATGGTCTCATTGAGTTTTCACTTGGCCTTGATTAATTACAACTCAGAAAGCTATAAGAATTTGTAGAACTTGACATTGTTGAATCTGAACTACTGTCATTCTAGGAAAGTGATACAGATGAGAAGATACCCAGAAGGCCAGAGATAGGTAATTTGTGTCTTGATTTTCAGAAAGCACAAAAGAGAATATTAAAGGGTGTGCAGGATTGTAAATGTGCTCTTAATCTCTAGGTAAATACATACATTATCTTTTTACTGTGAACCTCCCTCTTCCTCACTTGGACTAATTTCATGTGTAGTTCCAGTCAGACCCCCTTCCTCCGAAGCTGTTAGGTGTCTCTCTTGCCCACCAGGTGCACACACAAGCCTTCGCTGTGACTGAGTCCTCCACATCTGGCCCCAGCGCGTGCTTAGCAGCCAGCCTCTTCCACTGCCGTATTTGATCCCACGCTCCTGCTACAGTGAATTGCTTGCTGTTCCTGAGTAACTCTCACTACCCCTTTCTTGCCTCCACACAATTTCTCTGCCTCTTAATTAGAGTGCCACCTTTCTTCTCTTCTGTTCCTTTGAGGCCTGTCTCTAACTTTTCCTGACACTGTCCACTTCTAACTCTCATAGCCACTTGGAGTAGTCGTTTTTCAGCATTATTTGTACCATTCTTTTAGGATCCTTAAGAGAAGGAATTGGCTTATTTTTGTACCTACTTGAAGGTTTATGGCAGAGCATGCAACTGTTTTCAAATGGAGCTTTCCCTAAATTGCAAGAAACCATTCTCATTGCTTTTGTGGGTTTTTTTTTTTTTTTTTTTTTTGCTGTACGCGGGCCTCTCACTGTTGTGGCCTCTCCCGTTGCAGAGCACAGGCTCCGCACGCGCAGGCTCAGCGGCCATGACTCACGGGCCCAGCCGCTTCGCGGCAATGTGGGATCTTCCCGGACCGGGGCACGAACCCGTGTCCCCTGCATCGGCAGGTGGACTCTCAACCACTGCGCCACCAGGGAAGCCCTGTGGGTTATTATTTTAAAAAACTTTTTTGGATTTACTTTTTTAGATAACTTAAGCCATAAAGAGTGCTTGTTACAGGCAATGCTGTACACGCAGAATACTTTATAGTTTGCAAAATATTTGTCCTTTTATGAGATGCATTTAAAAGTACACTTGAAGAAATCAAGGGACAGCTTGATAATATATCTTAATTTCAGCAAGGCAGAGTAATTTATTGTAATCGTGATAGCAAGATTTCATATAGGCAGTAGTACATTTGAGTGGACTTAAACTAATTTTGAACTTCTGTTTTGATGTGTTTAATAGTTATTTGTCAATATGTCAAGTTCCATAAAGCTCTGTCCTGTCCAGTTTAAATTGTGTGTGTGCGCGTGTGCGTGTGTGATCAGTCACGGGGGACACGAAGTATGGAGGGAAGCTAAAAGAGAATTACAATTCAGAAAGATTTGGGGCTGAAACACAAGTAAAACCAACAAGAAACAGATTAGGTGGGAGAAATGTAAATCTAGTTAGGATTTTTAGAAATTGCATTTGCAAGTCCAAAATATGGACAGGAATCCGTCCTGGCATTTTTTCACGTGAGAGCCAATGTGTTAGTTTATTGCAGGCTTTTTATGGGTCAAGCATGATTTCTCTGCCTTAAAAGGTGGGAATGCAACCTTGGTTTAGAACACATTAATTACACAAAGCCATCTTCATTCATTGATTGCCAGTTCTCATTTGCAACTGGTGTTTGATTTTGGGTGTCTTTGTTGTTTTTAAGTGAAACATTGCTTAGCTAGGTTCCATTCAAAGGAGGAGGAGGTCGAGGATGGTGAGTAGACGGTAGCCCATGTTAGCAGCTTTCCAGGCATCTCCCTTGCAGTGTTTTGCTGTCCTAGGGGGCAGATCTGAAGCCATGAGTGGAGATGACCTCATTGTAAGAAGAATCATTACAATGCCTGGATCTATCCAGTAGCAGAATGGCTTACCTAGTGGAATGAGCATCTCTTCCCCAAAGTTCTTAGCAAAGGTGTTGCTGATCATGTCCGGGACAGTGCATCTGGATTTCCTAGTACTTGGCAGGAGGTAAAGTAGATAGGCTCCGAGATCTCTTCTTACTCCGCAATTCTGTGATATCAAGTAATTCACAGTGCTGGGGGCGCTTGGATTGTTCTGTATTTCAATCAAGTTTTATCAAAAGGAAAATAGAAAAAGTAGTGGGAAGAACTGCTCTTATTATTGTAACATATAAACTGCTTGATCTTTATTTCTCCTCATCTTTCTCAGTTGCTTATAAATTTTAAATGGGAATATTGAGTGAGGATCGGAGACAGGACGCCTTCATCACATTTGGATTTGAGATGTGCATCTGACAGCAGGGTGTATTTACGGTCAGTATTTTAATAGGCCCTTAGATGTCAAACTTAGTTTAGAGGTGCTTCTTTTTATCACCTCGCAAATGGTATTGTAATAATATAAATATAGTGTGTCAAGACCATTCTTGATGTCAGTGGACTCCATACTTAAATAGCAAGTTCTGTCAGTAAAAAAAATTCTATACGCTACTAATGTATTTATAATTTCCCTTTTGTTTTTAAGCTGAAGAGTTTCTAGCAACTTACAGGTGCATAGATCTATGTAAATTAATAAAAGGATATGAAATGTAAGAAGGGTCCATGCTGTGTATAAAACGTTTTGCAAAGCATGTGAAGAATGTAAGATGCATGCCCTTGAAAAGTAGACTGGTAAGGGGCGGGTGGCAACTTTTTTTGAGTATTTAGCACATGTAGTTTTGAACATGATGCTGGGACTTAAGAGCAGTCGGGACTGAAGAGAGATTTGCATTAATATGCATAGGGTGATCTTTGAAACCTAGAAATAGATGATATCTGGAAGGCAGTATATAGTCAAAAGAACAAGCAGCTGAGTATAAAACTTTGGAAAGCCCTCACTTTTAGAGGATGGGTAGAGAAGGAGCTAGGAACCGTAACTGAAAGAGCAGTCGAAGGGGTAGGAGGGGTACCAGGATATACAGGCCCGCAGAAGCAAAGAGTGAGCAAAAAAAAAGCCAGGTAGTCAGGGCTGTGAACTAGCATTCATTCAGTGAGTGCCGCTTTGTGCCAGCGTTTATTAAACACACTCTTAACAGCAGGGTTCATCATCCAGATGTTCCCCTGAGGTCAAGGGAGTGTGGTTTCAGGAAACTAGAAGGGATGGAAGCTGAGTGGCAAGGAAGGAGCAGGTGTAGACCACTGACTGGAAAAGCAAGGCAGTGTCACATGGCAGACGTCTATCCATGCCACCAAGGCCTTTTTCCGAGAGACCTAAAGCACCGATGGCCGGAGAAACCTGTTTGTAGTTGACAGGAAGAAGTGCTGACAGTTTAGAAGGAACCGTGAGGACATTCATTTTTTAGGCCTAATTTATAATTTTAGGCTTAACTTAAAATGTTGACATAAAATATTTAGAAATGACTAAATAGGCCATATTTAAATATAGCCTCTGAACCCATGCTCTTGGATGTTTCCAACCTCAGGGATGTATAAACTGTACCAACCTTCATTGGTAGCATGAAAATAGAGCATACCTCGAGTTACTCATTCGCTGTTGGTTGAACAAGGAGATACGAACCTTGTGATATCCTCTCTGGCCACAGTTTAACCCCTGAGATCCATTTTACTATTTTAAATCAACAAATGTAACAGTGGCTATTTTCTTGAAAAAATTCCTACAAGGGATTTCTGAGTTAAAAATACACACACTGGCTGTCATTGGTTACAAGGCTGTGTGTCCGGAACGTTTGCCTGGGGAAGTGGTGGAGGAGCCATTTGGAAGCTCTTGGTAGCGCTGTGAGGAGTTTTTAAAAGTACACTGAAGTGCTTTTGTTCAGGTGTAAAGCGCTTTGAGGGGTGGATGGTGTGCAGTGTGCTAGTGTGTGGTTTCCAGCTGTGAAAAGCTGGATGTTAACTCGTGATTGTTTTATGTACCAACGTTTGTAGACTGTTTGTGAATTAGGATGGATTCAAGACTGTCCCTCACAAGAATACCACTTAGTTGCATTTCAGCATGCTCTCTCCAGAGGGAAAGAAAGAACCCAATTAAAGCCACCAAGTCAGGAATCATATGTATGACCCTAGATATGCCTGTCTGTGTGTCAGACATGCAAATGTCAAATGGCCTGTGTCTTGTAGCAGGAAGAAAATATTTTCGAGTCAGTGATTAGAGGAAATAGCATAGGCTTCTTTCTCAGCCTGTAGGTAAACCTGGGTTCAAATCCATCACTGCCATTTAGAATCTAAGTGACTTTGAATAGTAAACTCAAGTCACATCCCTGAATCTCACAGTCCTCCTCTCTAAAATGAGGATAACCACCTGCTTTATTGGGTAATGAGCATTGAGCTCTGTTCCTGTACTTGGTAGAAATTAAAACACAAAAATGTGTTTCTTGTTAGCTGTCCACAAGGTAGCACTCCCTGGAAGAGGCACTTGTGCAAATGCATTGCTGGACCGGGACATCCAGTCTGTATACGTGTGAGTGTTCCAAATATTTGAAGATTGTGATATTTTGAAGGAATAGCAGTGGGAAATACCTTAGCTCTTAAATGCTTTGGAACTTTTCTTCAAAGTTATCTTGTTTTTTATTAGTCTTGTTGAGGGTCAATTTTAGTACTTCATGATAAACAATTCAACCAATACGTACAGATATAAAATAAGTAAAATCCCTTATTTTTTCATTTATACCTTGCAAGTGGTTTTCCTTTTGTTGTTGGTTTTGTTGGCTGGTGGGTTGATTAGTTTGTGTTTTGATATTTCAAATTCAAAATGCCACTATTATTTAACGATCGTTTGCATTGTCTACAGCTAGAAAGTCCTATGACCAGTGGTCAACCTATTGACAAAGACTGCTCCTGAACTAAACTGGGTCACTGTGATTTAAAACACCTTGCAAGCTCTAACTACAAAGCTCACCAACTCTGTATAAAACCAGATTTTAATTGGCTTGTGTTAGGCTCTAATAAGAAAGCCTGCCACTTTAACAAAATGCCACAGACTGCTGGTATATGCAAAAGCTCCCAGTGTGAGGGAGGCCTGCAGCTTGATGTCACAGCTCAACTTTCAATGCCATTTCCATAAAGAATGTCAGCATGACCATAGAAAGTGAAGTTTACTAGTACTTTTTTGGTTTGGTTCTTGAAAGTCTAACTACAAGCCTAAGAGAATAAATCTACTTGTTGTGGGCTGTTGTGACTACCATCAGATTCCTGGGAGAAGACAGATTAAAAGGAAAAATGCATTTCGAAGAAAATACTTTTAATACATCAAGACAATGAAGTGACCTTTAAGTCCAAACATAGAGGTTTGGCTCTCTCATATTCTAAGCTGGTTCTTTATTAAAATAATTATAATAAAATAAGGAAAAAGTCCAGTGTCAAACATATCCACTTAAAGGGTTGAAACTAGTTGGTGCCCAATTAACCTGTGTCCAGAGCCGATTTTTAGCCGTACCAACCTGTATGGCCCTGCCAGTTACCATATTAAAATACTTCTGTCTAGTTAGGAATAACCACTGGCCTGACTACCCCAAGTGATGCCTACTGCTTCAGCCATCCTGTCCCTCAGCCCCCCACCCGCCTCCTCGTGATGCAGCAGTTAGAGGCGTGACACCTGGCAGAGAAGGGGCTTGTTGGACCACGTACCAGCACTGCTCCAGGATCTGGTCTGATTAGCTCATGCCCTACTAGTTGTTAAATACCATATTTTGAATGTTCATCCCTGTCTTTTTCAAGGATGGCTGAATGGCACAGCAGTGGATAATCCAAAAACCTACATTTGGCAAATTTTTTCTTAGTACTGAGTATAGGAATGTGATGTGTGAGTAAAATGGTCAAATGCCAAACTGCTGGGAACACCAAACCTCAGGCAGAGCATCACATGGTTGGTTAGCTCTCTGAACTCTTCTGTACTGTCGTACCTTCTCTTTTTTTCATATACACAATTTTTTTTTCCACTGCAGCCTGAGAGGACATTGCCCGTTTTGTTTTGTCCTTTTATCATTAGATCTTGACGTGGGTACCTTAAGTCATGTAGTGTCAGTGTCAACAGAATACTGCCAATGACAAGATCGCTGTCAAACCTGATCTCCCCAAGCTACTGTTTTAACACTGAGATCCATTTACTTTTCTTTTAGGGAAAGGTAAAATGTAATTCTGCCCTGTGGTTTACTGCTTCTACCAGACCTTTTGTTAGTCTCCCAAAGATGTAGCTATCTGTTCTTTTAAAGTCTGGGGGGCAGTGATTGTTTCTTGTCATTTGGAATGAAGCAGTGTGGTGTGAGAATTTAGAACACAGGCTCTGAACTCACCTGTGTTTGAGTTTCAGCCCTGCCCCTTACCTATGTGACCTTAGGCAAGTCATTCAACGTAGCCATAAAATAAGGATGATAGAAAGTTAATTACCTCTTAAATGTGATAAAAGTATTATTAAGTGCTTGGAGCAGAGTATTCAATAAATGTAAGCCAAACACAATAAGCAGCCTAGTGATCTGGCCCCATATAAGCTGTTTGAACGTTTGGTGTCTGAATTGTTGGAGAGTGCCAGGTAACGTTGGGAAAGTCACTTGATCCTTCTGAGTTTTAGTAAAATGAACATAATACCTACCTCCCAATGTTGTTTTGAGGCTTAAATGAGATCATGTGAAAGAACCTATAGGACAGTTTACTCAACAAATAATTACTGAGTGCCTTTATGGGGTACAGCAGTGAAGCAGATACACAGTTTTGGTATTCATGGATTTTACACGGAGCAGGACTAAATAAATACTGATTTTCAATCAGAGAAGGCACAGAAATGCCACATATATACTTGTATATACATACAAGTTATAAAATCGCATATGGTTCTCTTTCCTGAAGAGAGCAGGTTTTATCCTCCACAAAATTACTGAAGCTTTCTAGTCACTAGCTGCTGTAAACATTATGTCACTAGTACCAAAACAAGGGGCAGGAGTTGGTGACTGAGGGATTTATAGATGCCTGAGCATGAATTTAAGGCTGCCTTTCTGGAGCAGGGACCTGAGTCGTGCCAGAACTGATCAGGTCTGCAAGTGGTTACCCATTCTCCTGTGGGAACAAATGTGAAATGAAATCTGGACTGGATCACTACCTATAGTGATCTGGAGCCCTGGGGGGTAAACCAGGGCTCCAGGGCATAGGTGGTATTTTTTAATCTCTCTTAGTTGAAGGTCATGCCTGGAAAAGGGGTGTGGGAAGTGAACAGATGGTTTTATACATAGTGTCAAATAGGAGAGTTTGTTGTTCTGGACCGTGGTTTATAGTCTCACATCTTTCAAGGTTCTGAAGGGGCCCCTGGGAAGCTGATGTCAAAACAGGATTGGAATTTTTAACAGATTAGGGGGAGAGCCTATGAAGGATAAAAGGGGGAGAGGGGGAATAGCCTATAAAAGCCTTTGGACCATGGTGCAGTTCTCAAACCTGTGAAGGGAGAAAGGCGAGAAGAAGGGAAGAATGGGGTAGCAGAACCCTCAGATTGCAGTGCAGTTCTGAGAAAGCTTCTGCCAGACCCATGGGGTGCCCTCAAAAGTTGCCCAGGAGAGAAATCCTGTGTGGGACAGGGATGGGCCAGCACTCTCCCCTCGCTCAGCTGTCAGTGGCTGGGGGCAGCCTGGGGAGGGGGTGGAGAGCATAGCCTAGCATGAAGACAGTAGTGGGTCCAAACAGGCAACCGCAGGGGCTATCAGTCAACTAGACTTTCCACAGCTGGTTGGTTGTCTTGAAGGAGATTTTAGCAGTACACTTTCAGGGGTGCTGCAGACCCTAAACTGCATACCTTTTTTGGGGAACTGTGGCATATAAAGATAGGCCCTTAAGAATCCTATAGGTGAAAGGACC
Organism: Phocoena phocoena; assembly: GCF_963924675.1. Classification (NCBI taxonomy): domain Eukaryota; kingdom Metazoa; phylum Chordata; class Mammalia; order Artiodactyla; family Phocoenidae; genus Phocoena; species Phocoena phocoena. Next base: position 45,985,901 of record NC_089235.1, on the reverse strand, counting down.
CATGTCTAGATCACTGTTAAGTTTTGATCATCTATGTATCAGGCACTGGGGCTGCAACCCGGAGCATGATAGAAGGGTCCCTTGTAGTCTGCTGGGCAGACAGGTAGCCAGGTGCCATGAGAGTATCACAGGTGTCTGTTCCTCCACATAGGGTGGTCATCAGGTCCCTCTCTGGAGGCCAGGTAACCTGGGCTTTGCAGGCTGAGGAAATAGCAAGTACAGAGGGCCAGAGGCAGGAAAGAACTTAGCCTATTCTAAGAATGGGAAGAGGGCTTGTATATGCTGGAGAGAAGCAAACACTCCAGGGATAGAGTGGCATGGGCTGAGGTTTAGAGGTGAGCAGGAGACAAGGCTTCGGTGGCTGTGGTGAGGCTTTGGGGCTTTATTTTAAATGCAATGGGAAGAACTGAAGGTGTTCAGAGCAGAAGAGTGACATGCTATGACTTACATCTTCTCAAACAAGAAGAGCATTCTTCCTGCCATGTGGACAAGTCACTTGGAAGGCGATGAGTGTGGTAGTGGAGACAGATTAGGAGAGTATAACTAACTCAAGCAAAAGACGTTGGAGACTTGGACCTGAGTGGGGGCAATAGAGAAGTGGGCTGATGGAGAACGTATTTTAGAGGTAGAACTACCTGGGCCTACTGATGGCTTCTCTGTGGACGAAAGAAAAGGGGGAGTCAAAGATGACTCAGATTCCTGGCTTAATCAGCTGAGTGGAGGGTGATGCCATATACTGAGATGGCGGAGAATATGAGAGAAGGAACAGATTTGGGAGGAGTTTGCCAGGAAAATTAGTAACTCACCTTTGGACATGTTTGGGATGTGTGTTAGCCAAGCGGTAATGTCCAGTACATTGTACTTGAAGCAAGTATGTCTTGGTGGACATACGCTCGGTGGACATATTCTGGGGGCTGCAGGTATAAATTCCAGAATTGTCAACCTGTGGAAGGTATTGAAAGCTGTAGGACTGGGTGAAGTCACTTAGAAAAGAGAAGAGGTAGTAGGCCCAAGCCCTGAGGAACCCAACATTCAGAAGTTAGGTAGAGGGCGGCTAGGAGGCAGGAAAGGAGAGAAGAACCGGCATTGGGGATGGGGTGAAGCAGCACAGAGAGGGGGTTCCTTCAGGGAGGGAACACTCGCTGTCCACTGCCGCAGAGGCCAGGGCCAGCGAGACGGAACGAGAAACGTCTTGGCAACACCAGGGCACACTGGTGATCTTAACACGATCATCTTCAAGTGTGTCGTGAGGACAGAAGGCAGATTAATGGGAGATGAGAAAGTAGAAACAGCCTGTTTAGACCTCCCGATTCAAGAGTTTTGTTGTGACGGGACAGAGAGGAGGAGGACGTGGGGTCTGGGGAGTCTTAAATTCTCATTTAGGTAGAAGTTGTGAAAAGAACATTGCAACTCATACTCCACCCCACTTCACTGGGATTAGATTCTCAAACAAAAAGAGAACGCAAGCCGCCCCCAGCTACTACTGGATGGGCAGTGCCCGGGTCAGCAGGGCTGCCGCTGCTCAGGACCGTCAGGGTGGCCGGGCCCTGAGGGACTGGGAGGCGGGTCCCCGTCAGCAGGAAACCAGTGTCCAAGAGCCCTTGGACGTTGGGTCTGAGTGGTGTCCTTGAGGCATCTGACCAGCTCTGAGGTGGTGAATCCGAGGCTCCTCTAAGAATGCTGACTGGTAAGTAAGGCTGCCTCCGAGGACTCGAATAAAGGAACTGTAACAGGAGGGGCAAGAGGCCTTCTCCCACCTCAGCAAATGCGAGCAGCAGCTACAGGCAGGACAAAGGTCAGCACTGGGGACTTAACGAACGTTAAGACTGACACTGGACAAGTAATGAGGTCTGCCTCTGAAATCCAGCTGCGCCGTGACCCGCCATCGAGGGCTTCCTGGCTGTTGGGCAGAAAGCACCACCACGTGTCAGCAACACGGTCAGTCACGAGCCCAAGCCATCTCTTGTCATTTCCTTTGTAAGGGTTTCCGAAACTCTTGATTGCCTTTGGCAGGCAGATGACCTGGGGAACAACTGTCATGCCAGAAAGATGGACTTCTGGCAAGGGCCACAACTCACCTTGTGAAGGTCAGGGAAGATGTGCTTGTCAGAGTTGCAGTAACTTCACCAAGAAGACTTGAGCTGGAATTTGCGAAGGTGGGAAAATCACTCAGGTGAAACTATAGCCCTTGGCTATGTGTTCATCAGAGAACGAGTGACATAGTGAGCAATTGAAGAATCCCTTAATTTGCACGGAAAAAAAAGGGAAAATCTGATTTCAAGTTAGGAGATTGTGAGTATTAAGCAAAGGGAACTTGAGATGTTAACGCCTGGAAGAAATCAGTATTTCCCAGATACCCCTGAAACAGAGGGCTCAGACTGGAATATGGAAGCCCTGAAATAAGGGGTGGCAGAGGGGCAGTAAATGTCCAAAAATGATAAAAGTACACAGAAAGCCGGAACCCTGCATGAAGTGTGATGGAGAGTATTTGGGTGGAGGTGAAAGGAGAGAGTATCAGAAGTGATCTCACCATGGGGGCTCCGTAAAACTTAGGGACCGCAGGCCATTACCAGCGTCTGTAGGCCATGGCTTCCTAATCCCGAATCCAAAGAGGGGCAAGATGTGGTAAAAATAAGAATGTATTTCAGCTCTTTGAACCCTTACTAGAACGTTCACTCTGCCGAAAGAGTGCATTTGTTAGATTTTTGACATGTCGGTTTCGTCTTTGAGAAGATGAAGGAAAGATGAGGGTCAAGCATCTAGATATACTTCTCACCAAGAAGGGAGAATGCATCATTGCCAAGATCACAGTGATGCGTAGAAAGGCATTGAGACCAAAGTGGAAAAGTGTGAAAACTCAAACAAAAAAGAGCACAAGCTGTGCCCAGCTTCTAGCCGGGGAGGGCCTGGATAAGCAGAGATATCGCTCCGAGACAGGGCAGAGTCCAGCTCTGTGGTCTAGAAGGCTCGCCTTTCATGAGGTGTAGATTACAGAGTTTAGAAAACTATAGGTAGGATTTCATGGCCAGAAACGAAAAAGGGACTATGGTGCAAAAGAGATGGAGTCCTAAAGAAGGCCCTTCTGTCACACGAGCACATGATTGACCTGAGGAGGAGGTGGCTCAGGTGCCTCGAAGACCCTGAGCATGATGGAGCTCTCCAGTGGAAGGTGGGAACCCGGCAGGAAGGCCTAAGCCAGTGAGGCTGAGGCTTTCCAACCAGGGCTAGTCAATACTTAGAAATTGTGTGCAAAGGTTAAGGGAGGAGGAGAGTGAGAAGAAATAGCAGAACCCTGTGCTGGGGAGGGATTGGTAAAGACAGACCCCAGAAATGATGGGCACCACCCAGAAAGCATGGCTTGGTCAGTGTGTTTCTCTGGTCCAGAATCAGGCTTTTTTCCTGTTGGGTCTGCGGGTCAAGGGGCAGAGCTGAGCTCTAAGCCAGCCCTGGTCGGTCAGGCTCACACCTGACACTGAAAAGCTCTACTTTGAATACCCTAAGTTGTGCTCAATATGTGTAGTTCATGTGTGTTACGAGGTCACGTGCCGCTGTCTAAGTCTGTGAGATGGCAGCATCAGAATTGCTTGGCCCTTGTGTTACAAATGCAGATTCCTGGTCGCCCCTACCTTCCTTCTCTCCCCAACCAATTCAGAACACCTAAGCGTGGAGGGAGCTCCAGGAATCTGCATTTCAAACGTGGTCCTCAGAAGGTTCTATCCACAGAGAATTTCAGAACCACTGGGCTGAGTCAAGCCTGCCAGCACCTTGTTGCCCAGGGCCCTCATGAGTGTGTGGGCTTACAGCCTGAAAATGCCTTTTTATCTGCCAAAGCATGGCTGTAACCTAACTTATGGGACCTCTAGATTACCTATAGAATAAGGCCTTTAAAAAAAAAGTTATACTTTCTAATGGTTAGATTTGCAGTGATTCTTGCAATCCTGCACATTAGAAAAATACAGATACCCAGGCCACACCTCAGACCAGTTAAGTCAGGATATCTGGAGTGGGGCCCCAGGCACGGTATTTTTGTGTTTTGTGGGGTTTTTCTTCTGTTTTATTTTGTTTTGAGCTTTATAAGCAGTTCTGATGTGCAGCCAGGGTGGAGAACCACTGCTGTTTAAATGTTTGAAAAATGTAACACTTTTTCAAAGGCTCTATTCTACATGATACCTGTTTCTTTTCAAATCAACAAATAACTCCTCTCCATTTCTTCTCCATCAAAAATAGTGCTCTCAGAATTAGAAAGGATGAAACAAACATGGTTAAAAGAGAACAACACTCCATATAAGTGGCTGTACAAAATATATTTGACTCTAGGTCCTAAAAACTTGCTTTCAGGGCACTGAAAAGATTTGCAGATATAACTGAGTAGCCATAAGCTCTCACCGCTTGTGAGAAATGAGTGACCCAAAGGCAGGACCCAAGAACACAGCAACCCGGTTGTCCAAAAGGTGACTCATGGACAATACAAGCCAATGAGTTTGAATCTGTTTTCCTTGAAAACAAATGTAGAGTGCTTAATTTAAAAGACAATTTATGAAACTTTATTAAGAAAGGAATCAGTAAGGAAGGGTTAAACCATTCCTATTTGGGTAAATTAGGGGGGCGTGCTGGTGATGGAGGTTATCCCTACATCTGACAAGATTACTCAGAATATCCTCACTCTATGGTGGTGGAATGAAGACTGAGTTATTATGCAGTTTGCGTGAATCTACAGCTGCTTGAACAACCATATCCCAAGGGGTCTTCTTTCTACTTCTAAGATTCTTTGAAAGCTATAGTTGTTAAATTCTTTATTATGGAAATGAATTTTTACGTAAAGAATATTGTCCAAAGTGATGTTATCCTCTAACCCTGGAATACTGTATGTATATACATATACAATATATACACACACATATCTGGGGGGGGCTTAGCCCAACGCAGATTCTTCCACATTGCTCCTTTCCAAAACCTCTCCCTCTCCCTGTAACACTGTAAAATAATATATAACAAACTTGGCTTTGGCTTCTTGGTCTCTTAGTCCAACCTCAGCTGTTGTTTTTCATCTTTAACTTTGGTGACTCACTTGTGCTCAGTTCTTATCCAGATATTGTGGAGAACCATTTTAGCACAGCCGAGCTGATTTCTGTTCCCCTATAGGTGTCCAGGGCCCAGCCTGCTGTCATGCGTGTGCGTCCACATTCTCTGTCTCTGCGCAGGCTCACCAGCTCGTAATTGAGCAGACAGGCTCTAAGAGCATTCTGCAGATGTAGCTGAGGACTATATTTTGGATATGCTCGCTCTCCCAAACAATCTCCTGTGAAAAACCCCGTTTTTATCCCTACTTAGTAGACTAATTTCCCAATCACATGAATTTGCTGGAATAGTTTTGGAGAAAACTAGATTTATTGAAGAGCTGCTGGGTCCTTCAAAACTGTCTTTACCCCAGATGTAGAGAAAGTTAAATGAATTCTCTGAATATAAATCATCAGAGTAAGAAGGTAAAACTGAGTCAAGAAGGTGCATTTGTTAGACTATTGGTTCAGCTGCCTCTAACAGAGACCTACGGTATCAATGGCTTAAACAATATCGAGGTTTATTGCTCTCTTACAAATAGGCTGAAGGTTGGCCATCTAGGACTTATACAGTGACTCCATGATGTCAGGGACCAAAGCTCCCCTTGTCTTACTGCTTCATCATTCCTAGGGGATGGCCCTCATCTGCATGGTCGAGATGTCCACATCCTCGGCCCAGGCAGGAGAGAGAGGCAGAGCACGCTGCCTCCCCAGAAGATGGTCCCAGCACTTAACCAACCACAGGAAAAGCTGGGAAATGTTGTCTTTATTTTGGGCAACCAGTAAAAGCAGATTCTCCTAAGAGGGAGGAAGGGAAGAGACTTTGGGGCACAACAAGTAGTCTCTCCAGCATATTCCTGGAAAATAGAACATTTCAGAGGGGGAGTGGGCGGGCCAGGGAGGGAGGAATCATTACCTCATCCGAAGAACGACATCTGGCTTAAAAAGTATCTCAGTCACCATCAAAAAGGCTGTGCTCCCCCGGTTTTCCTTTGGAGGGGGAACACTCCCTGTCACAGGAGCTCGTCCTCCTGGGACTCTGGGCCCAGTGTGTGAAGTGGCCTTGCAGTTAGTGACCCGCCCCCAATCAGAGCCGGCCCACAGCACCCTTAGGATACGTGAGGACGGCAAACAAGATTCTGGGCTGGGAGAATGGTCAGGAACTGGAAGGAGGAGATTCTTCCAGCAGCAAAGCTAATTAAAAGGAAAAGCCTGTTTTCCAAGGGCGCCTCTTCAATATGCGAGCATCCTGCCTTCTCATCATTACCTGCCTCACTTGTCACCAAAATGCAGTCCATTCCTGGTCGCTTCCACCTTTAGACTTTGCGCATCCTTTCCTCAGTGCTCCTTCCTTTATTCCTCCAGCTGCTTAAACCATTTTCTCAAGCCTTTGAACAAACCCACATACACTCTCCTTCCCCCACATTCTTTTTTAAACAAAGAGAATTCTGCTTTCTGTTACAAAAATCAAAAAACCCAAAGCCGGAAACAATTCTGTCCTTTCGGTCCACATGGTGAATCTTTCTACCTGCGTGGAACTTAGCTTGAGTGGCAGGTCTACGCCAAGAAGCAGCACCCTGTCGCTGTCACGACGGGCAGAGCAGAGTTTTTCCGCTTAATAATGCTATTTCTAACTGAATGCCCATTGCAGTTTTGATACCAGCAGCGTGTGTTACTAGACAACAGTTCCTAGTTCTTTCCAGGCCGTTAGCATGGCCGTGAGCAGGCGGGTTCCACCCACACCAGGACAGCCCTGGTGTGAAGTGAAGTGCTGTATGGTTTACAGAGCGTTTCACATGCATGGTCTCGTTTCAGCCTCACGCTCACCCTGGCAGTAAATAAATAGCAATAACATCACCCCCATTTTGGTGATGAAAAAAACCGAGGCTGGGAGCAGTTAAGTGACTGCGAATGAACTAAAACTGGGTCCAGTCTGTCTGTGTTGCTAATGTAAGATGTTGCAGAACTGTCTGTGGTTAAAAGAGAAGGAATATTTATTTTTAACAGTGTTCTTTTCTTCTTGCCACAGTTCAAGATTGTCCTAAAATTTGATTTGATAGAAGTATTTTCCATAGTCCTCTAAGTCAGTCTTTGAAATGCTTTTCTGCCTCTGGGTCTTGTTTTGCTTTGAAGCGTGGATGGCAAACACGGATCTCTCTTATATAATCTCTAGGTCTTACATTTTAGTTCTCTACCTGAACATTTGTAATGCTACTTTGATTCTACCACAGTAAAGGAAAGCAATCTCTTATTTCTGCTGTTAAAACTTAGATATCTAAGATTAAAGGAACTATATGTAAGTATTGCTTCTCCAGAAGCCTCCTGAATATTTCCTTTCTAATAGAAATGCTGGATGTTTTTAAGCAACATTATCTCTTACAAAACAATTTGAAAAGGAAAAAAAATCACACAAGGATAACAGACTGTTTTTTATAAGAAGAAGCTAGTTTTCACAAAAAGTATTGTTATCAGTTTATAAGCCTGCTAGAAAATGGATTTTGTATTGAAAATAGCTAAGAGCATAGTCATTGTTTTAAAGATGCTTTAGGATGGGGATAAATGTTCAGTATTTTTTTTAACATGTACTGGCATGTATCTGGATGAGGTTTTTTAAAGAAAAATCACAAGTTTTATAAAATCTAAGAAACTTTAAAACTGTGTCATTTATAATGTAAAATTAATGCAGTTGAAATTCAGTGGTTGACTCATAGCTCCCACATTCATCTTCAGTTCTCTTTAGCTCATATGGTTTTCTTTAAAAATTAGTGATATCAGCTAAATGGGACTCTTTCCCACTCCTACCCACAGAGAAAAGTGCTTTTGTGAACATGTCAGCTCTTTTCCATCATTACATGCCATCGTGGAGTGCAACAGAAGCAAGCTGGCTGTTCGTACTCATCACCAATATTAGTACAAGTTCAGGAGCAAAATCTAAAGATAACCTTAAAATTTCCATTTGTTTATTTTATGCACATAAGCCACATTTTGGTACCAAGGAATTTTATATCTACACTGGATCTTTCAAGTCTTCCAATCTAGCCTCTTTATTTTGGATCTGGGGAAGCTAAGGCACAGAGAGGCTCAGCAACTTGGCCAAAGTCACACAGCTCACAGCTGAGCCTAGAACCCAGGTCTGTGTGACTGCAAAGCCTTTGCTCCTGCTACAGTGCTTCACAGAGAGGAGATTATTTACCCCAATCATTTGGCCCGTGCCCTGCAGCACCCTCCACTGGTGCCATGCTAATTAGGAGGCAGTTTCACGAATGTTCTGTAAAATGTGAAGATGTGAAGCCAGCTACCATATCTCTCCAGAAATCTTCTCAACTCTGCTTCTAGCAATCAATTTAGGTTTCTCCAGACTAAGCGGTTCTATAACACCTTCCTGTGATTTGCTTTCTAGTTACCATCTTCTGGACATATTCCTTTGACACATTCCAGTTTTATTAAGATGGGACCCACCCAAAACGGGACTCCTCCAACTTGTTCCTCATCCTTATGTTTCCAGTGTCCATGAGTCCCACTGCCGTCCTTTGTGTGTCCCAGCCCTAAAAACGCAGTCGCTTTGCCTCTCCTTCTCTCCCAACCCCCAGCATCCACGCAATTTCTCCCACAGCTTACCCTCTTCCTACTTCTACTACTCAGACTTTTTTCCTTGACTGTAGAAATAGTCCCTTACTTAACTGCTTTTCTTGCCTCAAGTCTCTCCAGAAATGCTTTCTTAAACTTCGATTGCTATGCAAGGTCTAATTGCTGTTGGTTTGTCTCTCCCAGGACCAAGAAGCCCCCAGTTCCGGATTCTGGTTCCGCTGTGCGTCTGCTGGCTCTGTGGCTTTAGGTACATGACTTATATCTTCGGCCTCCGTTTCTCCACTTATAAAATGAAGATGTTGAACAAGACAGTCTCTAAAGAGATGCCTCCATTTCTAATCTTCTACGTGTCTCCCCACTCCAATCTGCTGAACAGACTGCTTCCAAAGAAATCTTCCTAAAATACTGATCTTTTTTTTTCTCTTCTGCAAAATCCTTCAGTTGCCCCCTCCTTTCACATAAATCCCAATCTCCTTAGCCTGGCACTGAGGAAACACTGCAGATTGGTATCCAACTCTCCTCCCTTAGCGCTCCGTGCTCTTCACGAGCCCACACTCAAGCTAAACTCGGCTACTCCCTTTTCATCGTACTTGTGCCAAGCTCCCACCTCTTTGCTCCTGCAGTACCAAGTGCTTTCTTTCTACCTGGCACTGTGGGTGGGACATGTGCCATGTCTTTGTAAGCGCCTCGCAAATGGGTCACCGCTTCCTCATCCTCGTCTCCCACACACCACCTCATGCTTAGGAGGCACTCAATAAGTAGTTGTTGACTAAATTTGTTCAGCCCAGAACTGCACTAACATTTTGTGGCCGTCACATCGTATTCTTGATATTCAGAGACTTCACCTGTTAGAGTTCCATCTTCATCCCTTGTTCTTGTCTGTACAGATCTTTCTGATTCTTGGTTCTCTTCTCTAGTTCAGTGTCGTCCCATTGGGTTACCCACAGGTGTGATGGGTATGCTGACTGTTTCACTGCAGTTGTGGATACAAATGTTGAACAGGAGAAAGACCGGTAGCTTGCCAGCTTGGCCTCTCACTCTCTAGCTTGACAGTGGCATTTAAAAAAATTATTATTATTATTATTTATTTATTTTCCTTACTTTTGGGCTGCATTTGGTCTTAGTGGTGGCACACGGGATCTTTGTTGCGGCATGCGGAATCTTTCGTTACAGCGTGAGGTCTCTTCGTTGTGGCGCTCGGGCTCCTCTCTAGTTGTGGCGTGCGGGTTTTCCCTCTCTAGTTGTGATGCGCAGGCTCCAGGGAGCGTGGGTTCAGTAGTTGTGGCGTGTGGGCTTAGTTGCTCCGTGGCATGTGGGACCTTAGTTCCCTGACCAGGGATCAAACCCACATCCGCTGCATTGGAAGGCGGATTCTTTACCATTGGACCACCAAGGAAGTCCCTTGTCAGTGACATCTTATCTTGCAGTCTTTGGATATGGTTATTTAAGCACATATGACTATATTTTGTTATAATTCATCGCGTACATAGACATTGAAGTGTAATCTCTGCATTCGTTTCATTCGTTTGTTGACAACCATTCAAGTGTAAGGCAGCATACTAGGCTTTGTGTAATATAAAGTGTTGATTAGGATTTGGCCCCTTGTCCCGTTTGAACTTCAGGGAGCAAATAAGACTCACGTACAAGGTAAAGTATGAGGCCCAACACGAGAGGTAGGTCAAAAGGCTTTGGAGTCAAAGGATGGAGAGGTACATTTCTGGTTGAGTGAAGCCTTACAGAGTAGGACTGTCTTAAATGGGCATGAGGAGATAAGGTACAGGCTAAGCTGCTGTAACAAAGAGAGTCCAGAATACAGAGGCTTTACCGCAGTGACAGTTCATTTCTCTCTCAGTGCTTGAGGTGGCAGGTGGTCCAGCCGAGTTGCACTGTCCTTATTATGAGGCTCCCACTAGCGGGTTCAAGGTGACCGCCCCCGTCCTCACCATTCCCAGCCAGGAAGGTGACAGAGACCAAGATGTACCACTCAGTCACTTTGCAACAGGAAGTTGCTTATATGGCTTCTATTCATATCACACTGGCCTGCACTTAGTCATGTGACCACACCCAGCCTAAAGGAAGTCGAAATGTAGTCCTTCCCTGGTAGCCTCATGCCCAGCTAAAACTATTACTTTTGAAGGAGAAAATAGATATTGGGAAGACAATTAACAATCAGCTACAGGAGAAGAAGCATTCCGTGTGAGAAGAAAAACTGTAAAAGAGGAAGTCAATGGATTAATTCTATCTCAGCTGCGTGGAACTTATCAGAAGCATAGATTTGAATTTAGAAGAAAAAACTAGAACTCTTAAAGGAGGAATGGGCTGTCTTGAGAGACTTCTCCACCTCTGAAAATCGTCAGAAGAATACAGTTAGAGGGACGATGGGTAAAAGGTCAGCCTTTAAGACTCTAGCTGTGTGATTATAGTGGGATGGAGAGGAAAGGTTCCTATAAACTGTCTGGAAACTACAACACTAGCCCCGATGTGCGAAAATAAGGGTGGGAGCAGTGAGAATGGGTTGGAAGGAACAGATGTAAGAGAGAATAAACAGAGCTTGGCTGAAGCCTGCTGGGGAGGGGAAGGGCAGATCTGGGGAGCACATTAGCTTAGCCACCTTAGGGATTCAGAAAAGTGGGCTCCAGGAAGCCTTTGCCGTGCCAGGCATGGGTGTTGCTGCCTCTTCCCAAGCCCAGGAAATATTGATAGAACTGAGTTCTTCCTGCATAAAACAATGAGCATCACAGTAAGCTCTGCTCCTGAGAAGGCATTTTGTTCATGAACAAGTGTTTTTTTCTCACTCTGTCCTAATTTTCATTTCTGTTTAAAGTCAGTAAAAGCATTACCAAATTTTAAAATAATGTGCTTAGGGCTTCCCTGGTGGCGCAGTGGTTGAGAGTCCACCTGCCGATGCAGGGGACGCGGGTTCGTGCCCCGGTCCTGGAAGATCCCACATGCCGCGGAGCGGCTGGGCCCGTTTTGCCGTGGCCGCTGAGCCTGCACGTCCAGAGCCTGTGCTCCGCGGCGGGAGAGGCCACAACAATGAGAGGCCCGCGTACCGCAAAAAAAAAAAATCATGTGCTTCGTTTTCCCCTGTCTCCCAGTCTCCACCCCACTCAATTCATCAAAGATATCTAATCTGTTTGTTTTGAAAATGCAGCTGTTCTCTGGATTTATATGTGCTCCGATAGGAAATGTTTTGTGTAATAATAAAAGTCGTTCTCTTTGGTGGATACCGTTGTTGCTTTGTGTTCTGTCCAAGAACGGTATTTCTTCACATCTGTTAAATACTAGCATTTTCCCCACTAAGCAGATTCCACTGGTGGCCAGTTTGTATTGCAAATCAAGGAATTCGTAACTTGTAACTCCTCCTGGTCATTCAGGGCCATGTCTAAAGGATGAGAGCCACAGATGAACGTTCTCAAGCAGCCTCTGCAGATCCCTGATAGAAGAGAGAGAGGCATAAATGGAAAGGCCTCCAGTAAAGGTCCCCCCTCCTCTGTGTGTCTAAAGCACTTCTGTTTGGAACGTTGGAGCGTCTATAATGTTGGCAGAATCACAGAAGCTTCCCTGTACTGAGCATTGGCCCCTCATAATGGTCCTATGAGGCAGGTTCCCTCATATCTCCCATTTTATAGAAGCGGAAACTGAGCACAGAGAGGTCAAGTGACTTGTGCAAGGTCACACAGGATTCAAACTTCACTCTGCTGGACTCCAGAGCCCAAGCTCTTAATCACTACATCGAACTCCTTAGATGGAGTAGGTACTCCGATGCTGCATAGACTGTGTCTCTCCCTCTTGGGCATTGCGAGCCAGGACAGTGAAGCCACGGGGGAGAATTTACAGGAGGACAGGGCAGGGCCTGAACCTGGGTCCTGAGGGGCAGTGGACGGGACCGAGGACACCTCAGCTGAGGGCTTACCTGAGTCAGGTGGGCAGGCTCATTCCCACGGAAATTGGGTAGCTTGGGGGTGAAGAACACAGCTTCCAGAGGCAGGTTGCCTGAGTTCATCCTAGCTGTGTGACCTTGGCCAAGGTAGTTATCCTCTGTATGCTTCAGTTGCCCCATCTGTAAAGTGAACAGAAGAATAGTATCTATCTCATAAGATTGTCCTGAGGATTGAATGAGTGAATATATCTGAGACAGAGGCTGCTAGTTACCCCACAATACCCTTTTTCCTCTTTTTCCATAGTAATGGCTTCCAATGTTTAGCTGGGCATATAGCCTCCCAGAATAAAAACTGTACTTTCTAGCCTCCCTTGTAGCTGTGCCTGGCCATGTAACTATGGCCAGTGAGATATAAGCAGATGCTACTTGGCTTCTACCTGGAAAGGCCAGCTAGCATGTACTCTTTGCTCCCTTTGTCTTCTTTGTCCCTTCTTCCAGCCGGCTGCCTGGAATGTGGATGTGATATCTGGCATCCTAGCTGCCCTTTCAGACCTGAGGATAAGGGTAACACCGTAAGGATGGTGGAGCTGTGAGCCGGAAGAAGCCTTTGTCCCTGAAGACTTCACGAGCAAATCTACTATAGCAGCCCCTGGCTACCTACTTCTGTGCTTTTACACAAGAGAGAGAGAAACGACTATCTTATGTAAGCCTTTGTGATTTGGGGCCTTTATTACGTGGTTGAACCTAATCTTAACCTATACAATGTGAAAGACAAAGTGATGTCTGGCACATAGCAAGCAATTCAATGTGCTGGATAAGTATGATTATTATTTTGTTTTAAATAATGGATGAGGTGAGGCCAAATTAGAGCAGGGCTTGGAAAATCAAGGAGAGAAATTTGACCTCAATGTGAAGAGACCTTTATATTTGTTACTTCTAAAAAAATGACTTGAGGAGAATTAAACTAAAATGACCCACAATCCCTAGGACCATCCCATAAAGATAAAAGATAAGACCTATGGAAAGCAGGGGAAAGAATTGTACCAGAACCCTAGGCTAAGCCTGGTTATTAAAACCACACAAAGTTTAGCTCTGAGTTGCTGGGCTGCTTCAGCTCTGAAAAAACAGAAGCCTTTGCAGGAAGTCAAGTATAAAGTGATGAAGGGGGAGGACAGTGGAGTGGGAATCGTCTGGAAGATGGTTCAAAGGAGCTTACAAGCGCTTGACAAAGAAGAGCTATGAGGATAAAGGAAATGCAAATGTCAGAGATGACTAAAGTTGCACATCTGAGCCATTATAGTAGTCAGGTGTCTGCTACTCAAGTGCTGTGTAACAAACGGCCCCATAATCTCAGTGCATTACAGCAATAAGCATTTATTTATTGCTTGTGGGTGTGCAGATTGGCTGTGATGGCTGGAACCAGATAGGTTCAGCTGAAGCTGCCAGTTGTGTTCAGGTCTATTCCAAGTGTCTCCTCATTCAGGGACCAGAGGCTAGGTAGGCAAATTCATCTTGTGGCAGATGGCAGAAGTGCTGGAGACCAAGCCAAGCCATGAAAGCATATTTAGGGACTTCCCTGGCGGTCCAGTGGTTAGGACTTCGCCTTCCAGTGTAGGGAGTGCGGGTTCAATGCTTGGTTGGGGAGCTAAGATCCCACATGCCTTGCAGCTAAAAAACCAAAACATTAAACAGAAGCAATATTGTAACAAATTCAATAAAGACATTTAAGAAACGGTCCACGTTAAAAAAAAAAAATCTTCAAAAAAAAAAAAAGAAAGCATATTTAAAGCCCCTGCTCCCATCACCCACGCTAATGTTTCTGTTAGCCCAAGCAAGTCACGTGGCCAAGTCCAAAGACAATGGGGCAGGGAAGTAGGCCAGCTCTACCAGGAGGCACCACAAGGTCACGTGATGGGAGGAGGAGAGACTAGAGAATAAGAATCCAACCTGCCACAGCAACTGAAATACAAGTGATACCCCAGACGTCAGGTTTCTTAAAGCAAGGCATACCTGGAACATGAGAGCCATCTGTCTGGTGCAAAGGGTTCTGACACTGCAGTCAGGAGATCTGGGTTCCAGATCTATCTCTGGGGCATACTCAGCCTTTCTCTTGTTGCTATTTTCTGCCACAGATGTTAGCACTAGACCATTCTTTCCCTGCACCTACCATCCTTTTCCCTTCCCCTCACACACCGTGGGTAGGATCCTGGCGTACAGTCGCTCCGGAAATGGCCTTGCAACTGACATTAGTGGATCGGCCATGAAAACAGCTCTCAAAAATTGGCCCTGCTCCTAGATACAAAGACTGGAAAGAGGTATTCCAAGATGGTCCTCCTGGGGGTGGGACTTCAGGTTATTTTAGGTCTTTGTGTATTTTCCAAACTTCCTCCAATGAGCATATATAAGTTTTATAATATCAAGGAATTTTTAAATGATTTTTTAAAACTCTCGTCATTGGCTCAACTCTATTTCATCCATCCTTTGCCAATAAATATCTAAAGTAAAAGTCTATCTGAAGCATTAGCACAGTGGACCTGCCAAGCCACGTCTTCCTTGAAGGAACAAACTCCCCAAACAACACAGGGCAGTTACTGTCCTTCTAATACGAATTCATTTCCCAGGAATGGTTTGAGATTTTGTTTTGTTTGTTTTCTTGTTTTTTTCCCCCTGAATTTGGTGTTGTGGGGGGAGGGGCAGAGGGGCTTATAAATTTGAATATAAAAGAGCAAATCAAGTTTTCCCTCTTTTTCTTGTTGTTTTGGTTTGGGGCCTATATGGAACCAAGTCAGGCCGGAAATAGGCGCAGGAAATCCACCAGCTTTTGTCCTTTTGTCAGCTTTCCAAATGCTCCTCAGCCCCTCCCACACTCAGATATGAAGCCCCAAAGGGGCATCTGACAGCAGACAAAACCACCAACCTGAAAAGAATACTCTTTGTGCCGGGGCTCTTTTCACCAGTCAAACCCCCGTTCTCTCCAGGCACAGGAAAGCAGATTTTGAACGGAAGGAGCACAGGCTTTTTTTTTTTTTTTTTTTTAACATTTATTTATTTATTTGGCTGCGCCGGGTCTTAGGTGAGGCATGTGGGATCTTTTAATTGTGGCATGTGGGCTCTATTTCCCGGACCAGGGATCGAACCCCGGGCCGCCTGCATTAGGAGCATGGAGCCTTAACCACTGGACCACCAGGGAAGTCCCAGGAGCTCAGGCTTTGAGTCAGCTGATCCTGATTGGAGCTACTAAAAACACCCCTCCCTTGACCTTGGCCCCTCCCCATCACTATCTAGTTTCTCCGATCTAGCCTCTCATTCAAAACTCTCCAGAGCACTACCTCTTCTCCCTAACGTCCCATATGCTCTGCATCCTCGCACAGTCTGGCTTCCGTCCTACTCCTCCCTCCAGGGATGCTACCCCCTGGATCATCAACAAGCTACTTGTCAAGTCGAAGTTCAGCCCCTTGTTTACTTTGGCCCCTTGCCTATATGTGAAACCTTCAATTATTCATTCTTTAAACTCTTATTCCTTTGGTCTCTATGAAATCACGCTCTCCTGGTTCTTCTGGGCTCTCTCTGAACATTTAAGTTCCTGTTTCTTCCTCTCCTGGCCTTTACTTCTTGTTGTCCTGAGTGCCGCCCTCTGCCCACCCATATTCTCACACACACCCCTCTCTCAGTGGTCTGATTCATTCTTAGTTTCAACCACGATTCGTATTTGGATAACTCCAGCCCAGACCTTTCCCCTCTGATTTGTATATCCTGGAGGTGCTGGCCTTCCCGTGGCGGCTGTCACATGGGCCTGAAACCCACCATGTCCAGAGCTGAATTCATCTCTCATTAGTGCTCTTTGGTTGTAAGCAACAGGGACTGATGCTGACTAGCCTATGCATAGAAGAGAGTAGTCGGAAGGATTGCAAGGTAGTTCCTAGAGTCAAAGCAATCACTGAACAACCCAGTGTTTGGAGGCGAGAACCAGGTCACTGCATAGATTCAAGTTTCCAGGAGTGAACTTGACACGGCCAGCTTAGGTCATGGCTCTACTTCTTGGGTCTGTTGTAGCAATAACATGGGACAAGAGGTGCAACGGGTCCAGACAATAGCCATCATGCCTCTGCCTCCCAAATCTGTTTTTTCTTCTACATTCTCCATTTCAATTGGTAACCCTGACATCCATCCATCTACCACCTAGACTGGGAAGAAGGTTCTCTCTCTCTCCCTCTCATCACAAAGCCAGTCCAATCATTACATTCTGACACTACCTTTATTATAATTTTTTTTTAATTTCCATACAATGCTTACCCAGCACCTGATTTGTGTGGAATGGTGGCTTAGAAGTTATGGAACCCTGTTATCTTTTTTATTTTTTTAAATAAATTTACTTATTTATTTACTTTTGGCTGCGTTGGGTCTTTGTTGCTGCACGTGGGCTTTCTCTAGTTGCGGCGAGCGGGGGCTACTCTTCGTTGTGGTGCGCGGGCTTCTCATTGCTGTGACTTCTCTTGTTGCGGAGCATGGGCTCTAGGCACGCGGGCTTCAGTAGTTGTGGCACATGGGCTCAGTAGTTGTGGCTTGTGGGCTCTAGAGCACAGGCTCAGTAGTTGTGGCACACGGGCTTCTCATTGTGGTGGTTTCTCTTGTTGAGGAGCACAGGCTCTAGGCGTGCAGGCTTCAGTAGTTGTGGCACGTGGGCTCAGTAGTTGTGGCCTTCAGGCCCTAGAGCATAGGCTCAGTAGTTGTGGCGCACGGGCTTAGTTGCTCCACAGCATGTGGGATCTTCCCGGACCAGGGATCGAACCCATGTCCCCTTCATTGGCAGGTGTATTTTTAACCACTGCATCACCAGGGAAGTCCCTGACACTACCTTTTAAAGTAGTTCTCCAAACAGTTGCCTCCTCTCCACCACTTGGACCTCTGACCTCCCTTGGGGTCTTACTATCTCTTGCCTTGATGACAATTAAGCTTCTTGAAAAGTCTCTCTCTCTGCTCCCATTCTTGTCCACCTCAAATTTGTCCTCCACATAACAGCCAGAGTGATGTATCTAAAACCCAAAACTGACCATGTTACTCCTCTGTTTGAACTCTTTACCTGGAAGGTAAGGTATAGAATTTTCAGTCCACATTTCTTGCTATAAAATAAGATTCCGCCAGAGCCTTGCCCTTGCCTACAGCTCCCCGTCCACACTCCCTGCTCTGCAGCCTGTTTTTGTTTATGGAACCCCTTCTGTCCAAGAGACCCCTGCTCTCTCTTACTTCCAACTTGGCTATTATCAACTCTAGAACTCAGTTGAGACCTTCCCTTCCCTAAGTCTTTCCTGACATCTCACGTGAGGCTAAGAATCCCCCCGACCCCCCCAGCGCTCCCTTTATGCCCCGAACACATCACTATCACCACACATAACCAAGCGTTTGATAAATATCTGTTTGCATACCTATCTCTCCTACTACATGTAAATTCTTGAAAAGCAGGGACAGAGCAAGGCAGGTGCTCTATAAATGTTTTTTGAATGGTCCTTGACCTTGGTAAATCAGATAAACTCTCTGGGTTTCAGCTTCCTCATCGCAGAAAAAGGATGACTCTACCCTATGTTGTGGAATTAAATGAGATGATACAAATGAAATGCCTTACCCAGTACCTGGCACATAGTAAGTACTGAACTGACAGTCACTTCCCTCACCACCATTCCAACTTCTGCAACACCATTTTTTTTTTTTTTTGGCTGTGCCGTGCAGCATGCAGGATCTTAGTTCCCCAACCAGGGATCGAACCCGTGCCCCCTGAAGTGGAAGCACGGGGCCCTAACCATTGGACCACCAGGGAATTCCCCACAATTTTAATTAAATGGGAAAAGATTTCTCAGTATCCTTTATTTAGCTGTATGTCTCCCCTACTGGAGCGCAAGCTCTGTGAGAAAATGGGGCCAGGTCTGTATTATTCATTGCTACATCTTTTGCATACGGCAGGTGCTCAATAAATATTTTTAGGATAAATGAATAACTGCTGTATGCGCTTATTTGATTTTTCATTTTCACCTTCAATGAGCTTAATATTCTTGTTTTCTTTTTCACATCGTATAAATCATCGACTTCTATTTATTCAGTGTGCACTGTTTTCCTACTGCAAACCAGCCAACGCCTGAGGAAGAGTGGAGTCTGGGCTCCTGGACAAGCCAGGCTGCCGGCAGTCGGCGAGGTTGCTGGCCACTCTCTCCCCTGGAGAGGCTGATGCCCGCAGAGGCACTGGGGGAGGCACTCGTCCCACTTTCACCTGCTGACCCCTACGGAGCACACAGCTCGCTCACTTACATTCACGGGCTCCTTTCATTCCCATAATAGTCCTAGGAGGGAGAAATTGTTTTACTGTGTCAGGCAGGGGCCCAGAAGGGGACAGATTAGCTCACCCAAGCTGGGGAACTGAGGAATGTTTAATAAAGGGATTTTATAAAAGTTTGAGCAGGGTTTAAGGAACCCTGCAAGGAATAGTGTAGTCCCTGGGGCTGGTGACAGCTGGAGTCCTTATCCCTCCTGAAGGGATGAGAGGAGCCGCCAGCGGCAGCCACCCGGGAGGGAGGGAGCTGGAAGAACAAACTCCCTGGCCTCACTCTTCTCCTGCCAGGGCTCCCCAGTGGCCAAAGGCAACCGCAACCACGTGGTCCAGAGGGGTGGGCCTTCAGGCCATGAGCAGGGTGAGAAAAGTCAAGAATGACTCTGGAAGAGCAAACAGGGCAAGGCCTGACAGTTCGACAGTACCAGGAGGGGGAACCCAGGCAGTCCAGCTTTTAGCTACTGGAGTTTTCCATGAGGAGCTAAGAGATGGTCATGTCTTCATGGGATGAGTGGGTACCGCCCAGATGGGGAAGGAAGACAGCCCCCTCTTTATAAACGCATACACACCCCCATGCTGCTCTGAACTGACAAGAAGCCACCTGCTGACAACTCCAGCAGCGTGGAAATGTTGCAGTGAATTTCCCCCAGCACAAGGCCCCAGCAGCAGTTAAGACCCTAGACTTGGGAATCAGACTGGCCAGGACATGAATCACCAGCTATGTGAATTTGGGCCTCATCCGTAAAATGGAAACTGTCATACTAACAGGGGTGTTGTTAGGATTACATGCAGTGTGCGATTTGCTTTGCATTCATTAAACATTAGCTAAAAACACTATCTTGGTAACAGCTATGGCTTTGCACTATCATAGTTTTTTGACCTAATTACTTACTCATTCCAACTTTCAGAATCCTTTAAGAATGGATATTTCTGTAACTGAGAAGAAGGATAATGGTACCACACAGAGATTTATAGTTTTAAACTCCTTTCCCTTAGATTATCAAATGGGATTGTTACAAAAACCCAGTGAGAAAGGCTACAGAAATATTACTCTGCCTCTTTTAAAGATGGAGAAACTGACAGCCAAAGAGTCTCAGTGGCTCGTTCAAGGTCACTGAGGCAATAAACGTGATGGCATCCCACTGAAAAGGCAACGCCCGCTATCTGGTCTCCTAAAGGCAGATGGAAGCTGCAGCTCAGAGGGGGCACCTTGTGTGTGCCCATCACTCTGTAGCCGTCTTTTGGCTGCATCATTTAACAATGTGCGTTTCCCCAAATTATAATTTTGTCCTTCGTTTGCAACAGAGAATATCAGAGCCGCTTCCTCCCGGTAAGCCTGCGAGCAGGGGAGTGGTGAGTGCCCACGGTCAGGTTGGCTGCACCCCACTCACTGCTGTTTAAGTTTCCTCAGTACAGACCACTCCTCCAGCCTCTCCTGGCAGAGAGCACTGCGTTCACTCCCCCAGCTTCACTAGTGCTTTCTCTGTGGCCGGGCAAGAAAGCAGAGCTTGCCCCCAGGCTTCACTTACTGGAGAAGCCCATCTCTGAAAGCACAAAGAGAAGCCCATCTCTGAAAGCACAGCATGCATTAGCACCCTCTCCTTCGGAGAGAGCTATTTTTGTCTTTCGTCTTCAGAGACTGTTCCAAAGTAGGGGATGCAAGAATCAGGAGGAGAACCAAAAAAACCCAAGGTCTCCAGCTCAGAAGAGAGCAAATCACTGTCATTTCCTCAAACAATTGCCGCAGCAGTGACGGAGAACAAACTGTGCTGGAGTCGAGCTGCCCTTGGGTACAGGACAACATCCAGAAAGAGACAGATCTCTTTCTGTGGGATTTCTCTCCGTACACTTCGCCACTTCGCGGAACAAGGTTCGTTGCCATGGTTACCAGCAAGTCACATGATAGCCTCGCTCCCTAGAAGTGTAGGAGAACAGCCGGCTCAGACTGTGATGGAGAGAGAAGATGCTTTCCTCCCCAGCATGTTTGCTTTTCCTGAGCAAACCTACGCAGCACTTTCCGGTTCTGACCTGCCCACTTAGGGGGTAAGGGCCAGCCGCTCTTTGGGGTACCAATTCATTGCTTTCATAATGAGAGCAGCACAAGTTTCCCTCAAGAACTTTTCCTTCTGGTTTCAGGAGCCCCTCTCCCCCACTCCAGCCCCTTCCTTCTCTGGTCCCTCTGTCCCACATGCGTGGGCGCGCGCGCGTGTGTGTGTGTGTGTGTGTGTGTGTGTGTGTGCGCACACACACACACACACACACACACACACACGAGTGCTGTACTGAACTCCTGAGCTGAGTGGAGGGTGGAGCATGCCGCCTACACCACTTGAATAAGCTCTTTTAAAATCCGAGGATGGCATGAGTCAGGGAATTTTGAAGCTGTGGTACCATCAGGGCACTGATGCCTCAAGGGGGTGAAGAGAGGGAGAATGGACTCACCCAGATCCTAAAGAGACCGGGCAGGGTCAGCTTTCCCCAGCCCAGCCTCAATGTCTTAGAATTGGGTCCACTCTGACCATGTCTGATGTGGTGAAGTGGGCGTGGGCCCACGGTTGTCGCCTTCCTGGGAAGAGAAAACCGTGGCCTCGGAGAAAGCTCTAGAATGACAAAGCTCTTTGCCTCTTCCCTTCCCCCTCTCCTTCCCTACAGAACCAGGCCAATTAGCTCAAGTTCTGGGCTGCAACAGCAAGGCTAGAGAGGTAGGTCTTTTCCCCTGACAATTATGGATTGCCTACTTCTTTGGGTTCAGATCATATCTCATCTTATCGATTCCGTCACATTTTCTGGTCTGCTTTCCCCATTGCAAAAGCAAAATCTGGATGATAGAAACAGACACAGAGTCAGCAGGCAGCAAAGGCAGGGCCAGGGAGGGACTCTGCCGCAGCTGGGCTAGGCGATTCAGAGGCCTCGCTTCAGGGTCACTGCCTCAAAGAGCAAAGTGCATTCAGAGACAGGAGGCAAACAGCCTCACAAATGCAGCTAACCCCACGGGGCACCACAGGGCCAGGGCCAAGGAGACCAGAGGGCTCTAAAATGAAGGGGGGAAGGTATGCACCCCAGGGGTATGTGAACCTTCATCCGGTGGGGTACAAGAAATATTAGAACCTCCATTTACAGTTATCTCTTCTTGTTATATGTATTTTGGTACATGTATTACAACGTATCAAATTTTATCACGTAGGATCAGATTTGAGTGAGATTAAGAAAGAAGAGAAGGGGCTTCCCTGGTGGCACAGTGGTTGAGAATCCGCCTGCCAATGCAGGGGACACGGATTCGAGCCCTGGTCCGGGAAGATCCCACATGCCGCGGAGCAGCTAAGCCCGTGCGCCACAACTACTGAGCCTGCGCTCTAGATCCTGTGAGCCACAACTACTGAAGCCCACACGCCTGGAGCACGCGCTCTGCAACAAGAGAAGCCACCGCAACAAGAAGCCCACTCACTGCAGCGCTCACCGCAACTAGAGAAAGCCCGCACGCAGCAACAAAGACCCAACACAGCCAAAAATAAATAAATAAAATAAATAAATTTATAAAACAAAAAAAAAGAAGAAAAAGAAGAGAAGAGAACAACAAAGGCTTAAACAAGAGAGAAGTTTATTTCTCTCTCATGCAAATGGAGTCTGGCGGTGGGGCACCCAGAACTGGTGAAGTGTCCTTTCTGGTTCTTCCACATCCTCAACATGTGGCTTCCACTCCGTTGTACAAGGCTGTTGCTCACGGTCAAGCCATCCTGTTCACATTCGAGGCATCAGGAAGGAGAAAGAAGGGAAGAACTGCATGTTCCTCCCATTGAGGACACTTCCTGGAAATTGCACCTCACACTTCTGACAATTCATTGGCTAGAATTTAGTCATGTGACCACATCTAGCTGCCAAGCGTCCTGGGAAATTGTAGGATGTCACGCGCCCATTAGGAAATGCTACACTAAGGAAGCAGGGAAGGATGGACACGGGATGCCACTAGCAGTTTCTACCGTAGTAATATGTTAGTAGTAGAATAGCACATATGTATACTTACAAAGAAATAAATGTACTAGTTGGGTGCATAATCAAGATTGGGGCTTTTGGGGTGAAGTTTAAAGACCATTGCTGTGGATTATAGTACTCTAGAAGCATATAATTAATGGAAAGAAGGAATAGAGGTTTTTTCTTTTCTCAACCAAGTAAATTTGAAGCTCAATTGCCTTCGTTCAACGACTCATGAATCAGGCAGCATCCCATTTAGCAACTAGAAAGGCATCCCGAGGGATTTTTTTTTTTTTCTTTTTAACCGTCTGGCATACATTCATCCTTCTCCTGGTAAAACAGTATGGAGAGTTTTATGTAGGGACTCATCCTTCCCCCACTCTAAGCGATGCCGTTGTGAGGGAACCCTAATTAGTCTTAGCTAATCAACTCCTCTCATCCACTTGACCACTGGGATTAGTGTAGGTTACCGATTCGACTCTTAGAAAGGAGACACTGGACAGAACGTTAAGAGCACATGAAGTTGGAAGCTGCCCAAATCCTCCTGCAACCATGATGGGAGAGCTTATGTGAGACTGCAGCCAAGGAAGCCACGCTGAGAGAGGATGGGGTCCTGGTGATACCATTTAAGGTCCTGTATCAAGCTGCACCTGAACACCGCATGCACTGTGATAAGGAGCCGTTTTGGACCAGGTAGATGAGGTCAAACCCCTAGACCTGGCAGAGCATCTAGGTGGAAAGAGCCTGAGACGGAATGACTTCCTAGAGCAGAGCCTGGCTGAATGTGTACGTGAAAGAGAAGACAATTCACTTTCCACCTTGGATAAGTGACTGTCTTTTTAAGTCTTTGTTTTAGCAGCCAGCCCACAGCCTAACTAGTACACATGTGTTATTTCATTTCGTTTATTTTTAACGATCTCATTTAATTACCCAAGGTGGCAGAGCAAGGGGGCGCAGAGCAAGGATCTGAACCCAAGACTGCCTGACTCAGGATCCCACACTGTCACTCACCACTTCAGCACTCTGCTCATGCGTCCCCAGGGCTAAGTCTCTTTCCTACATGCTGAGTGGAGTCACGGCACTTTACACTGTGCCCTCGTTGCATCTTCGCACTTAAGTGCTCTGCGGCCAGAGGCTGTATTCTTCCTCCTTGCACTGCCCGGGTCTGGATGGGGCTTGGCCCTCTGTAAATGTTGACCAAATAAATGAATAATAAATGGTCTTGCTGAGCCTCAGAATATCTAGCAGGCTATTGGAGGATCAAATGAGATCATGTTTGAGAAGATGTTTTGAAAACTACAAGCCAATGTATACACTTGGGTTATAGTCAGCTCTCTCGTTAGGAAATTCTCTATATTTAGGGCAGGAATATGACTGTTTCCATGCTGTACTGCTGGTACTTTCCCCTGAGAAACAGTGCTCCCTGTCATGTCACTCTTAGGGTTGGAGGACACCGAGAGGCCACTCAGACCTACCTCCTGGTGCCCTCCCACCCCTACCCCTGGCAGGATTCCCCACCGTGACATTTCCACTGAAAGGTCAGTTGGTCAGTAGCCCTTCTAACAACTGGGCACTGTGATCAAAATGTGACTCAACAGTGCAGGACAGGAGACAGGCTCCATGCTGTCCCCAGATGTACCATGAGTTCTCCACAGTTCAGAGTCCTCTTTCAAGGTCAGGTTCAAAGTCACCTGCTCTGCAGAAGTCTTCAGAGTCCAGCAGGGGCACCGAGGTCCCTTTCTTTCCTGCTGTGTCATTTTGTACTTTATTCTAAACCATATCACATCATACTTTTATTTGTGCTTTTTTATAAACCCCACTTAATCACTCCTCCAAGCTACCACCTCCACCCCTCATAGGTGAGATTTTTCAAGGACAGAGACTCTATCTTACTCTTTTGATTCTTATCACTTACCTCAGTGCCTGGCACTTGTTGATAAACTTAATAAATGCTTGTTGAAAGGATGAGTGAGTAAATGCATGGGCAGAGGGGCTAAAGCTTTGTCTCTGTCATTAGACAAACTCATGTCCAAATCCCATTGATTGACTGTACTCATTCATTTACGCATGTACTCATTCATTCAGTCAAATTTTTATTGAGTATTTAATATATTCCGGACACCCTGCTAGACACTAGCATTGGAGAATCAGGAGGACAGAGTCCCTACCCTCACAAGTTTATATCTGAATAGTAGAGACAAAATAAAGAAGCACATCAGTAAGTAAACAAGCTATCTACAGATTCTAATATGTCCTGTGAATGAAACGAACAGGGGGCGTGTGACAGAGGACGTGAGGTTGGCAGTGGGCAACCGTAGATGATGGAGAGGGGGCAGGGAAAGCCTCACTGGGAACCTTTGATCTGAGTCCTGAAGAATGAGTCCTTTAAAGAACAGGAGGAAAAACAGGGGATAGCCACAACCAGAAAAAAATTGCTTCTTTCTCTAAGGCTTAGTTTCCTCATCTGTAAATTGAAATAATCAGAGCACCCACTTCATGATTTTTTGTGAAGCTTAAATGCATTGAAACACTTAGCATAGTGCAGGGCACCTAGAAAGCACTCAATACATCTTAGCTCTTATTATGGGGTAATGCTATCGAAAGGAAATGAGGGTACAGTCCAGTGGTCCTCTGTAATTGCCACTTCCTTTCCAAGTTCTAAGCCATCTGTTGAACAACAAGTTAAGAATGTGCCTGGGAGGGAATTCCTGGTCTTCTAGTGGTTAGGACTCCACGTTTCCACTGCAGGGGGCACCGGTTCGATCCCTGGTTGGGAAACTAAGATCCCACAAGCTGCGCAGTGTGGCCAAAAAAGAAGAAAGAAAAGAATGTGCCTGGGGCACCAACCTTAATCTCTCTGACCTACGATCTCTAGAATCTCTTTAAAATGAGTGTAAATACCTTATAAGTTTGAGAGAGGGAACAAATCAAATAATGTATGTAGAAGCCCTGTGCAAAGGTACTTATTTCTATTGTCATATCTTCAGAGTTTCTCCATAGTTTCTGGACATCTCATGTTATAGCAGCAAGCACACCACTGAGTTTGCCAGCCAAGAACCTTCTTAAAACAAGGCCCCTGAAACTGAACATGGAACTTCCAGCAAGCTCTGGCAGAGCAGGGAGAGCACCCACAATCCCAACACGGCCTTACAACCAGGTAACAAGTTAGTAGCAGAAGCAAGAGTAGAACCCAAGTCTACTGCCTCCAGACCAACCAGATACACCCTCAGCATCCTGTGATCCAGCAGGTGAGAAGAAGTTTGCCATGTTACTCCAGAACAAAAGGCCCCTGTGTTTTCTTCTTCTGTTTTTCTTTTCTTTCTTTTTTTTTTCTTTAATTGAAGTATAGTTGATTTACAATATCATGTTAGTTTCAGGTGTACTTTTGAAGGAGTTGCAAAACACTTAACAAGGCTAGTCTTCTCTGCTGGTCAGATGGGAAGATCTTGCATTTATAACAGGAACAAAGAGAAAGATTCTAACCATCTCAGAGACAAAAGTCTTTCTGCAGTTCAAAGTCCTCTGAACCTGTGGTTTCTCTGATGTGTGTGTTTGTGTACACACATACGTGTGCATGCAAGAGAGGAGAAATAGCACTGACTCCATACTTCAAGCCACTGACTCTTGCAGATAGGATTATTTTATGTATTCTTATTTTCAAGTCTGGCCTTAAATGGCAACATAAGCAGAAAGATGCCAAGGAGAGTGGTGGAACAAGGGCTTAATTACAGGGACCTTCGTACAACTAACATGCCAATAATTTGCCTAGCTGAGTGATTCAGCAGTAATCCTGCCAGGTTCCCAAAGAAAACCCATATCTGGGATGATGTAATGTCTCTCCACCCCAATACAGCCGTCTCTCTACACCCACCATCACAAGTTTACTGTCTCCTCTGGAGAGCCACAATTCCATCTGTGGAATTTTCAGTTGCCATCTGCACGGTGACAAATACGTGTTTTATTATTTAAATGGTATTACAATGTACGACGCTGCTAGTCTAGCCCTCATGCTTAAAATTTCAATAGAAAAATTAAGACAAAAAATCCTAGCCTCTGGTGAGTTATATATTGGCAAATCATGTCTGCAGAATGCCTCCAGTATCTCAAATTAGATATTTGATCTATGTAGCCCATGAATATTTATACTTTGAGGCAAAGTGATTGATTTAATTTATCACTGGAAAATGAGGTGACTATCTAGACTCACTACATGGTAAGCCTTGCAGAGAATATGAAGAGAAAGGGACCCTAGTCCTACCCCTGTCCGATGTACCTTGTGCAGGGCTGGTAGATACTTTTGTTTGCCTACCTCAGATTCATTAGTCTTCCCCATATTTCTGATCAGACAAATACTCAGGGAAGGTGCTCTTATCCTCATGTAAACTAATTTTGGTTTTCCTTGCCACACTTGACTAAGCATATCATTCATTTTATTTCAATTTATTTTGAAGAGAAATGGAAGGAGATCTACTAGGGGCTTGGGGAGAGTTCTGGGAAAAAATTTTTTCTGATAAAAAGAGAGCCGAAGAATAAGCTCCTTTTTTTTCTGCCGTTGGATGTTGTTGTGATACAAAGAACCCCTGCAGCCATCTTGCAAACATGAGGGTAGTTAGCTGGAAGGATTACAGAGATGACAAAAATCTGGGTCCTTGATGTTGATAAGTTACTGATAAACTAACCTAGAGCTGCCCCTACCTCCAGACTTCTCATTATAGAAAATAATAAATCCTTTGTTATTTAAACCGTTTGGATGGAGGCTTTCTGTACATAGAAGCTGAAAACATTACTAAGTAAGGCAGTGATTTTCAAGCTTTTTGACCATAAACCAAAGTGAGAAATATGTTTACATGTGATGCACTCTAAAATCTTCTGTTTGACTCTATTTCATTTTCTAAAATTCAAGTCATGACTCACTGAAGTGATTTCAAAACTCACTGGTGGTTCCTGACCCACATTTTGGAGAACATTAAAGTCATAGGGTACATAAGCTACTGTGATATAATGAAAAGCATAATGTGGTAAGTGTCATAAAAGACAAACAAAGTGCTGTCATGGGAGAGAATGATCACTTTGAGTTTGGGGAAACAGGGAAGCTTTCATGGAAGAGCTGGACCTTGAAAAAATAGCTACATTTTCAGCAAGAGAAGGGAGTTTAAGGAATGACCAGAGGAAAGGCAAGATGGTGGGAAGTCAGATAAATGCCAAAACCTGTGGGTAAACCTGGGCAGATGTTGACGTGTGTGGTTTAGAGAGTAGTGAGAAGTGAGGTCTGACTTGGGTTAGGTCACGTTCAGCCTTGATGGCAGGCAGATGGGAGGCCACATGAAGGCCTTCGGGAAGGGCTGGGTGTGAGGAAGTCTAAATAGGTGGCAGTTGCAAGTTGGGTTGAGTCTGAGTCATATCAGAAGCTCAAACTGGAACTTGAGGCAAATGAGAAGGGCCTCTGCTCTAGGAGCTCAGCTTCTGCTCCATCACATCTTTCTGCCTACAGTCACTGCAAACCCATTTTACGCAGGGGCGTCCTCTATCTTTGAGCTGCTTTTTAGCGGTGACCAAAGAGTGAACTGGTCTTTCTAAAAATTCTGCCCGGCAGCCCCCAATGTAAACCAACAGTGCTGATGTGGTGTTTCTGCTCAGTGAAACCAACAGAGTAGGCAAGAGTGGTCAACCTGCAATTTCAGAAGGGCCAGCAACCCCCAACTTCTCATTGTTCCTCTTGCACCCACCTGCCTGCCTTCTGATGAGTTAACACGTTGTTAGATCCAGCCCTAAAAGGTGGGCTGAGCCTTGCTACTTGCCACCTCTAATGAAAAAAAAAAAAATTCAGTGGAGGAGGATTTGGAATTGCTGGTTAAATTGGGTGTCTGTGCTATCCGTGGATTTTCATCACCTATGTCATTCCTCCCCTACTATCTCCCTGATAACCAAGACCTGACCCTCATGATGGAAATTAATCAAAAAACTAATCTGTGATTTCTCTTTTATTATACCTGTAGACATGAGGGATTGGCAAATCAGAGTAGACTTTTACTGGGAACCCGAATACTGGAGCATAGAACCAGATTTTGATCAATCTTAAATGGGGTCAAGTTTACCCTTACCCTCGTCCCTCAAATTAGTGATAGTTTCTTAATATGTAAGACCGAACGATCAAATTTCTGGAGCACTGTTTCTGTCCTGACAGTTGATACTCTTCGTGGTTTGAGCAGAGGCCCCTACATTTCCGCACCCACCACCCCGCCGGCTCCATATGGAAAATTATAACCAATAGTCTGCCCTTTGGGAGCACAAAGAAAGTTAATTCCTTGGTTTAAGGTGGGGGACATTGTTGTGATGGAAGCACCAGCTAGCTACATTTGACCCCAAAGCATATGAAATCAAGCCATACGACTGCATGGTTACAGCAGTTCTGCCTTGGTGTCTTCAAGTGGTTTATTTGGGCTTTTCTTTGTAGAAAGTGAATGAGTGAAACCTTACCAGCCTAACTGACAGCAAATGTTCTTCCCCTAGGATTTCTTTGACAATAACAGCTCAGAATCAACTCCCCTAGAACCATCTGCTGTTGATTTTCTAACCACACCTCCTAAGGCCTCCTCAGGGTCCAAAGTCTACTGTTCTTGCAGATGTTTTAATTAGCTGGTATTTCCTTTTTATATTTTTATTTCCTTCATGGACTTTTATTCAAAAACTCTTTCTAATAACTTACTTTAATAACATTTTCCCTAATTTTAAAAGTAACATAAGCCCATTTGTATATAGAAAAGCATAAAGAAAAAAGTATCACGCCTGTAAGAGGTACTTGCTGAGCTCCATCCTGTCCACTTTGATGACAGTGATGCCTGTCTCAAGCACTCAAACAGTGGCTCTCATCCTGTTGGAGCCAGCACCCTCTTTTTATAACAAGTATTTTTATAACTTCACCTTTATTACACTGAAATGGATTTTATAGATAATATGTACACATCTTTTTAAAAAATTCAATAATCATATTACAAAGTGTTATTGACTGAATGTTTGTATCCCCCCAAAATTTGTATGTTGAAATTCTAACCTCCAAAGTGACGGTATTAGGAGGTGGAAGCCTTTGGGAGTTGTTTAGGTCCTAAGGGTGGAGCCCTCATGGATAGGATTAGTGTCCTTATAACAGAGACCCCCAGGGAGCTCTCTTTCCCTCTACACCAAGCGAAGATACAAAGAGAAAGTGGCCATCCACCCTCATAAGAATCTGATCATTCTGGCACCCTGATCTTGGATTTCCAGCCTCTAGAATTGTGAGAAATAAATTTCTCTTGTTGATAAGCCAACTGCCTGAACTGACTAAAGCACAAAGTAGAATTAAAAGGAAAATAATTTACAGTAAAAGAGCGAGTCTGTCAACTGTGCAAATGCTCAGCAGGACTACCCTAGAAGAAATGAGTAACAATGTTGTAGGTGCTGGATACCCAGAATCCCTGTGAATGCGTCAGCTAGCAGTGCAGGCCCATACAGGTCTGTTGTAGTGGAGATGCAGACTCCATGAGTGGTGCTGACATTGCTAATGTGATTTTCCAAAATGGGGAACAAAGTCTTAGAAAAGTTCTAAATAAAACAAAGCTCAGTGTTCCCTTGATGTGTGCAGTAATTGCTTGCCTGGAAAATACAGTGCATTTAAAAAATGCTTTGGTTTTACAGATAAAAAGAGTTAGGTTTAGCTCCAATATTTTGAACAGTTTCTTCACCTTTGTGAATGTTCAAAATTCATGAAGGTCACAAGAATGGGTGTTCCATGCATTGTGGGTCGTTAACCATCTCCTGTCTTTACATCTCTAGCTACTAATTCAAGGCCACTAATAGCCTTGAATCATTGAAACAATAGACAACGCCCCCCTCCACATTTGTCCAATGTCCCAGTTGAGAAGGACAGATCCAGGTGAACCCCGGTGCTCCCATACCCTGTCCTGTGATGAAACACCAGGGGAATGCTACTGATGGCCTTCGGCTCAAGGTGTTTCTACCCGATAATAAGAAACACAAGGTGTGTAAACGGTACCTTTCTCTGCCTGCGGTTGTTCTATGACGATATGAGGCCTGGGGACCGCTATCATCTCGCTGTCATCCAGAGAGCCAGCCCAAGGAAGAGGCCAATGCGGGGCGCAGGCAGAGGAGAACGGTGGGAAGAAGTGGGGTACCCGCTGACTTAAAATGAGCCACTGAATGAGCCAACCTCAGAACTGGCCCCCTTCCTTTCCTGTTGATGGGTTAAATAATTGCACAAGCCGCTGGGGTTGGGGTTTTCTGTTTTACAGACAAAAGTTTCTTCCTGATAAAAGCACTCATATTCTCACTGGAGACCCCCTTTCGGAGCTTCCTGCAGAGAAATGGCCTCCTTTCTTGGTTCTACCTTGAGATGAGGTGGTTAAGGAAGTGTCTAGGTTCCCACTCCAGCTTCGCTTTTACAAGCTGTGTAAATATTGGCAAGTCCCTTCATCTTTTGATGTCTCATTTCCTCATCTGTAAAATGGGAACAATAATAGTTCCCACAACAACAACACCCAGGGATGCTGTAATGATTAAGCTAAATGAGTTAGTATAAGGAAAGCACTTGGAACAGTACCTAGCCCATCACTCGTGCTGAATCAGTGGTAGCTAGGATTACAGAGTCTCTTTCAGCTTTTCGGTTAGATTTCTTTTGGCCGCAAATGACAGAAATGCCATTCAAACTAAATTAAGCAAGACAAGGAAAGTCACTGGCGGCTGAGGGCACCGAGGTGGGTTACGAGATCAGAAAGAACTGCCGGGATCAAGGCATTGGGGATCGGATGCGGTCCTTCTAGACAAAGAGTTCATATCCTTGACCGCCCGTAAGAGTCATCCACAGGGCTTTTTAGAGTCCCAAGGCCCAGGCTGCATCCCTGACCAATCAAATAAAAATTCCAGTTTTTAAAGCTCCCCAGGCAAGTCCAACGTGCAGCCCCAGCTGAGAACTCCTGCCTAGATCTCAGTCCATCGGCCTCTGGTCTTTGCTGTTCTCTGTTTGTTTCATTCTATAGAAATCTATTCCACGGCTTCCACGTCTGTCCTCCCATAACAATCTCAACAGAAAAAGAAAAATTTTAAATAACAAAGTTCTTTCTCCCCGCATCCACATAGCAATGGATCTGTCCTGCTTGGGTCTCCTTATCCTTTTTATTCCGATCACTGTTGCTAAGGGCTGGGGTACAAACCCACCCCTGTGGTCAGGAATCTTGATTGACAACTTACCAGAAACACTTGGCCTGGAGGCAGAGCAAGTGCCTCAAAGATCTAAAAGGACTGCGCAGGAAAAGTCTGTACACATCATCTAATTAAATAAGACTAGTTACACTTCATCTTTTTTCTTTTTTTTTTCTTGGTGTAATTTATTGTCAGCGTGATTTGCTTCAGCCATTTTTTCGTAACCAATGAGATTTAGGCTTGATGGGGTCTTGTCTTGAAGTCTTTTAACCACCGCAAGTGAGGAGATTATTGCTTGGCTGGGACGTTGCCTGGTCTGTCCCTTGGTCTGCCTCCCGGCTGCCTGGATGGATTTGCAGTTCTTCATTCCCTGGAGCCGCTTATTCACTGATTCCTTGTCACACCCACAGATGACTGATCTCGTAAGTTTCCTTTTTGATTTCACTCTGGGATCATTTTCTGACAATACTGTCCCTCTTGCTACTGACTACACAGTATTTCAATTCAAACTGAAACCCAAGTTTCCATTTCCTCGAAATTTTGAACTTTCATCTCCTTTTCTTTTTCTTTTTTTTATAAATTTATTTATGTATTTTTGGCTGCGTTGGGTCTTTGTTGCCGCACGCGGGCTTTCTCTAGTTGTGGTGAGCGGGGGCCACTCTTCATTTGCGGTGCACGGGCTTCTCATTGCGGTGGCTTCTCTTGTTGAGGAGCACGGGCTCTAGGCGCGCGGGCTTCAGTAGTTCTGGCACGTGGGCTCAGAGGTTGTGGCTCGCGGGCTCTAGAGCGCAGGCTCAGTAGTTGCGGCGCACGGGCTTCGTTGCTCCGTGGCATGTGGGAGCTTCCCGGACCAGGGCTCGAACCTGTGTCCTCTGCATTGGCAGGCAGATTCTTAATCCCTGTGCCACCAGGGAAGTCCCTCTCATCTCCTTTACTTGCTTATCTTCAGGTTGGAGGAGCTCTTTTAGGAATGCATTTTTTTTTTTTAAACCAAAAGATGATTGGAATTACACATGGTATTAAAATCCTAGAGTATGTTCATCCACATGTGGTGAATAGCACTCACCAGATTCCCTTTTTTAAACTGGACACTATCAAGAACAATAAAACACATTCCCAACCTTCCAGAAAGTAAAGAATTTTTAAGCCAGCTGGAGCAAAGTGTATTTGAGGAGACAAACCACAGTCAATACCTGTGTGTAATTAACAGAATAAGCAGCATGATCAAAGAGCTGCTCCCCTGCGTAGCTGCACCCCCAAGGATCTCATTCTCTGGGGTTTATTTCTGGGGCTCTGTCACGGCATGTTTTCTGAATTCAGCTTACTTTAGGTTTCACAAGTTTCTGGTGACACACTGAGCAGCTAATTTCGATCTCAGACTTTCCCAACCCACTGAAGCCATTGCGGCAACATGACAGATGAATGATGGGGGGAAACGGCTGCAAGGTGGATGCTGGGGGAGGGATGGACAGAGGGCACTTGTCATTGTGTGTGCTGCCTCTGGGGGGTTTTATTACAAAGGAAGTCTCCATCTCTTGGTTATTAAGTAGATGCCTTACAGGCCTCTTCCTGTTTTGCTCACACTTTGCATGGTTTCAGTTGAAGTGAAAAGGGCCCCCAAAGGGGCTTTGCTCCACCACTAGATGGAGGAATACCTTCTCCCGTGCAGCCCTGGAGACAAGGGCCAGGAAGAGGATCTACTGCCACCCAACCCAACCTTTGTCAGCCCCCCTCGTCCCTCCCCCACGCCGAGCAGGAAGCCACCTGCCGCAGCAACGGGCACTGCTGAGGTCACCCTCACCGTGTGCTTTACATTTTGAGATCTGATTCCTGCGTGAAGCCGCAGCATCCTCTTTGGTCTTCTTTGAAAGTTCTGTGTTTTTCCAGCTGTTCCACAAACCTTCGTTGGCCAGGGCGGCCTTGCACATAGCTTTCCAAAATTACTGTCAGCATTCTTTCCACCCACAGGATCCGCAATGACCCTCCACCTTTGTGAATGCAAATCCTTCCCCCTTCTTACTGAGTTTGTCTCACTTCCTCCTCCCGAAAAAAGCTGCCTGCGTCACTCTGGCCCGTGAGCGGCGCTGGAAACGGGTCACCAGGCACAGCCAGGAATAGTTTCCTCTATTCTTGAATTTCATATAAATAGAATCACACAGTGTGTCCTTTTTGTGTGTGGCTTCTTTTGGTCAGCGCTTCATCTAGGAGATTCATCCTAGACGAAGGATGTTAAGCCCTTCTTATTCCCTTGTATGACCACAGTTCGTCAGTTCCCTTATTGATGGACATTCAGGTTACTTCCAGTTCTGACTATTGTGAATCAGGCAGCTGTGAACATTCTTGTACAAGGCGTTTTCTGGAAGTATGTACTCATTTCTCTGGTGTATATACTGCGCGGTCGAAGCACTGGTCCTTGTAAGTGTATCCTTAGCTTTACTAGAAATGGCCAGTTTTTCCACATGGTTGCTTTAATATATGTTTAATCATCACAACAGTCTTAAGTGTTCATCAGTCAGTTTGCAGTTGAGCACCTACTATGTGCTAAGCACTGATCTGGGTGCTGGGATACAGCAGTGAATAGGCAGACAAGGTCCCTGTCGTTGAGACACATTCTCGTGGCGGGGGACAGGCAATAAAACCTAAATAAACAGAGAAGATCATTTCAGATGCTGACACTGGCTATGTAGAATAGAGTGTGTAATGGGATGGAGCTCTATGGAGGAGGGGGGTGCTGCTTTGCACAGAGCTCCTGGGAGGTGTCTTTTCTTTTTAGCAGCATGTGAATTTGTTTATTTATTTATTTTATTTTTAAAAAAAATTTTTACTTCCCCTCCGGCCTCCTGGGATCTCACCTTGGTGAACCAGTTAATGAGCCAAGATGGAATTTGGCCACCAGGATTATCGAAGTAATACATGAGAACTAGAGAGGAAAAAAAAGGACAATTCAGAAGGAGGAAAAAATACAGCAACAAACCCTGCAAACATTCCAGGTTTATATTCAGGCCCAGAAATTAAGGAGGGAGGTAACACAGAATTCAAGTGTACAGCATGTGAGTTTAATGAAGGTGTTTTCATTTTTTTAAATTTACTTATTTATTTATTTATTTTTGGCTGCATTGGGTCTTCGTTGCTGCACGCGGGCTTCACATGGCAGTGGCTTCTCTTGTTGCGGAGCACGGGCTCTAGGTGCGTGGGCTGCAGTAGTTGTGGCACCTGGGCTCAGTAGTTGTGGCGCACGGGCTTAGTTGCTCCGCGGCATGTGGGATCTTCCCGGACCAGGGCTCGAACCCGTGTCCCCTGCATTGGCAGGCGGATTCTTAACCACTGCGCCACCAGGGAAGCCCTCCGGGAGGTGTCTTTGAGAAGCTGAATCTGAGTCACCATCTGAAAGATGGGGAGGACGTGGCCACGTAGGGCATGGGGAAGAGTGTGAGAAGCAGAGGGACGGCAAATGCAGCTGCCCTGGGGCAGGAAAAAGCGTGGTGGGTTTGGGGAGAGACGGGGTCTGTGAGGCCGACACACATTCATTCATTCAACAGGGAAATATAGACTGAGCTTCTGCTATTCTAGGTTCTGGGGATCCAGCAGGGGACAAAAGAGATGACCAACCTGCTGTCACAGAACAAGAAGGAAAGAGCAGGTGAGAGGATTTGGAGGAGGAACCAGAGGCAGGTTAAGTAGGATCGTGTGTAGACCATAGAAAGGAGCTTGGATTTTATCCTGGAGCAGTGGGAAAACACAGAAGGGGTTTAAGCAGAGATGTGAAAATGATCTGATTTACGGGGATGGAGCAAGGATGCAGTAAGGGAGACTCATTAGAAGGCCAGGTAGTGATCTGGGCTGGAGACTCTGGGTTGGGACTACAGCTGTGGCCGTGGAAACAGTGAACATGACCAGCATTCAGGAGATATTCTGGAGCTTGAGCCAACAGGACTTAGTGGAAGATTGGTTACGGGGTGAGCAGCATGAAGAATGCAATTCAGATTCCAGGGCCTTAGCCTTAGCAGCTGGGTGGGTGGAGGGTACCATGCCCTGAGGTCAGGAGGACGGGGGCGAGGAAAGAATTCGGTGAGGGAAAGCACGTTCCATTTTGCTATGTTTGAGATGCAAAGGAACCTTCAAGTGCGAATGTTCAAGAGGCAGGAGTTCTAGGGAGAGAGCCAGCCCGAAGATCTGACCTTGAGAATCACCGGCAGGTAGACGGCTTTTAAAGCTCCCAGACTGGATGGGATGACCTAGAAGGAGTCTTGGAATAGACTGAGAATTTCCATGTGCCGTTGTACAGATGACGAGAGTGAGGCTCGGAGAAGCTGAGCCGAGCAAATTGCCCGAGGTCACACGGTAGGACAGTCCGTCTTACTTCAGGGTCTGCCTCCTTCACGCTTCACATGAATGCCTTAAGACTTCTCAGCTCTGCCGCTTAGATGCCACATGACCTCAGGTGAGTTACTTAACTCCTTGGTGCCTCAATTTCCTCCACGATAAAGTAGGGATTACAATAGTTAAACACCCTGCATAGGGCGGTGTGTGTATGAACTAGATGAGTATAATTAAAGCGCTTGGAACAGTGCTTGGCATACTGTGGTGTTAGCTGTGAGTCACCCTGGCTCTGAAGAGGCTAAGTCTGTCTCAGGAAGGAGCTCTTTGACACTTGTTCCGATAACCAATCCCGGGGCGTGGAGGAACCCCAAATATCCCCCTCGAGTAGGTGGACTTGGCACTTTGGGATCAGGTCGGTAACTGGGTAAGAACAGGACTGCAGGCAGAGGGCACCGTGGCCCAGACTAGGAGCAAAGCCAGCCCGGGATGGCTTTAACCCCGGAAGCGTACACAGGAGCCCTGCCTAATGCCTTCTATTCTGCTCTTGTTGGCATTTACTGTTTAACCGTGCATGGTATCATAAGAAATATATTTGGTCCTTGTCCCCAGTTCCTGGTACAAAGATCTTAAAACCCTTGGAATTTCCTGAGCCACAGGAGTGTCTTCTGTTATCGTAAGGAGCCCCTTTGGAGTACAACAGAGTTCATGCGGATGAGGTGCCTTAGACTGGGACCCTGTGTAGCCTCGGGATGGGGCTGGTCACCAGAAAGACCAAGAGGTTAGAAGGTTGGAATCCAGCCCCACCCACTGACCTCTGGGGAGGAGAAGTGGAGGTGGCGGCTGCAGATTAGGCTCTATAAAAACTCCTGGACAATATTTTTGATGAGCTTCTGGGTTGGTGAATACATCCAAGTGCTGGGAGGATGGCGCACCCCACCTCCATGGGGTCAGAAGCCCCTGTGCTCCGGACCCTTCCAGACCTCACCCTATATACCTCTTCATCTGGCTGTTTATCTGTATCCTTTATAATAAACTTTGAAGCATTAGTAAATGTTTCTCTGAGTTCTGTGAGCTGCTCTACCAAATTACTCAAATCCAAGGACGGGGTTGTGGGAACCTCTGACTTACAGCCATTTGGTCAGGAGCACAGGTGACAACCTGCATTTATAATTGGCGTCTGAAGTGGGGGCTGGTCTTGTGGGACTGAGCCCTTAACCTGTGCGATCTGATGCGATCTCCAGAGTTGAGGTGAATTGTAGGACACCAGTCAGTGTCCGCTGAGAACTGGAGAACTGGTTGATAGCGTTGGAAAACACACACCAGACCATGACGCAGAATCCCTTCAGTTAGCTCCTAGGCGATGAAAGCTGAATCTAAAGGCAAGAAAAGGGAAAAATCTAGTAAATGTTGAAGGTAACATACGCACATGGGGCACACAGGGTCCCTTGTCCCCTATTTTGGTAATGGCATCCCCTCCGTTCTTTGGAGTCACTGCCCCTATCCCCACCCCGTGCCATTCACAGACCCATGCCCATGTCCTTAGTGTTTGCCCAACTAAGTGGATGCATGAGCTGGGCCGCACCAATCAGAAACTTCCCTTCGCTTTTACAGATATTGGGAGAAGACCCTTTCTTTCCACCGGGGTTGCTAACCTGTGGTGCCATAAGAAAGGGACTGTTAGTATCCGTACCTCCCTTTACCCATCAGCCCTGGGGAGAATAAAGCCAAAGGAGAGAGCTCAGTAGGTAAATACGAGAGCTCTGGTGGCTTTGTTCTGCCTGAGCCCACCCCTCCTGCCCGGCTCAGTCATAGCTGTCAATACATCCCCTCTGTTTGCTCAGGCTAGTCGGGGTTGGGGTCCCTCACAGCCTTACAGGATTAACTGGTTCATGGTAAGTTTGACTTGGGTAGCGCAAATTTTCACGGCCTTAGCTGAGATTCTCCTGAAAGCAATTCAGTGTTATCACTCAGTTTCATGAATGATGAACCCAGCAGGTTAAGAGTTCCAGCCCAAGAGCTCACGGCATTTTAATGACTGACCACCAGAGCTTATGTAGTCTATTTTTATTTCATCACCCTCCATATAGACGGACCAATCTGCCCATGTGGGCTCTGAAATCCTCGGGGACCCCCTAAAAGAAAGGAGCTCCAAGCTCATGCGGTCAGAATGTTTGGAGACAAGGGGACACTAAATTGGGCAGTGCTTTGCTTGGGGACCTGGGATGTCTCTAGACAAGGAGACTGGGGCAAAGGAGTCAAGTGACTCTGAATTGAAATCACACTGGAATGGATCAAAGTGACCCTTTGGTCTTGAGTTTCTCTAATTCTGGCCCCAGTAAACGGGTCTGGTTGAATCAGGAGCTCCTGAAAGTTTTAGTGGATTTCTGGAATCTCATAGATTCCAATCTTCATAGAGAGAGTAAATCACTAGGTGATATTTGCTTCATTCATATGTGTGTGCGTGTGTGTGTGTGTGTGTGTGTGTGTGTGTATGTGTACATGTGTAGGGATGTATATGTACGTATATATACACCCCGGCTCCAGACTCACACACTTCTCCAGAAAAGAATTAGAAAGATGCTGAAAAGCCCCGCCCCCCTCAAATTCCTTAAAACTTCCTTGGGAATCATCTCCTGGACTTGGCCTCCTTTCCTCCTGTGACATTTTTCATCTCAAAGCTCTAAATTCTTTTCACAGCAGCTAAGTAGGTGAAAGCCCTTCAAGAACAGACT
This sequence comes from Phocoena phocoena, assembly GCF_963924675.1. Lineage (NCBI taxonomy): Eukaryota > Metazoa > Chordata > Mammalia > Artiodactyla > Phocoenidae > Phocoena > Phocoena phocoena. The sequence goes on along the minus strand of NC_089235.1, from coordinate 45,946,844 downwards.
TCTATTGTCTTGCCTTCTTTTGGGAAGTGAGATGGGAAGGTGACTTGAGGAGCTGGGGAGGGGAGGACATTTTCCCAGCACCTCAAATCGGGCAGGCCCAGGTTGAAACAGCTCCAGAAAATGCAGCACTTGAAAATGTAGCCAGGCGATTGGAGACCCAGGAGGCCCAGAACGAGAAGCAAATGTGGGTGTGCGGTGTTATTCTTGTCTTCGCTAGGCCAATCACTCCTCCTCCCTGTGCTTGCTGCCTGGAGCAGATCTTTTTTAAAGGGTAACTCTCTCCTTGCTGAACCGGAGCTTTCGCAGGCTCATGGAATTCCTGTGTGCAAAGGAGGGAATTGGGAGAGAGGACCAAGTGCCGTCTGGCCACCTCGCTACCAGAGCAGGCTCAGGTTGTGTGAGAGTGTGTGCTGCGTGGGTGTGGGCGTCCCTCTCCCCATCACTGTTGTGCTGGTGACACAACCAGCCTCTTAGAAGATGCTAATGAGATTCTTGTTAGAGCTACAGAATCAGCTGTGGCAGATGGTAGAAGGTTAGGTTTTAATTTCTCTTGTTCCACTGTTCTTTTTCTCTAAAAATGTGCTAACCAACGCGCCGCTTTCTTGTGCTTTATTTCGACAAAGCCACGAATTGATTTTTTAAATCCATTCCATCCAACCTTCCTCTCTAATCATAAACTCAGTGAGCAATATCTTCCTAGAAACAAAAGCAAATCACTACCCAGCATCTTCTCTCTGCCCCTCCCATGCAGTCTGTATTTCTTTACACAGAAGAAATCTTAACACGTTTTCTCTGGACCTACAGAGCTAGTATACACCAATGTCACGAGTGCCCCTGTTAATGTATAATTCATTTTCTTCTTGGCTGGGGCAAAGTTATCGTGTTTTGGTTAACGTGTAGTCCCTCTATAGACAGGTGTAAAAGCAAAAAATATTATCCGAGCCAATAAAGAGAACAGCTAACATTTATTGAATACTTTCAATAGCCAGGTACCACGCTAAGTAATATGTATGGACATTATTTTATTTAATCCTCACAGTGATCCTATATGTAGGTAATATCATTATCCCCACGTCACAGATGAGAAGACTGAGACTTGGAGAAAGAAATTTGTCCAAGATCAGATGGCTAGGAAGAGGCAGAACTGGAATTCAAAGCCAGGGACTCCCAGTCCAAAATCAATGCTTCGAGATGGTGTGTTCTTTTGTTTTCCTTGATGAATTTCGGTTGCATTAGTATGGTAGTCTCTAGGATTCAAAGGTGTTTTTCTTGATTTCAAACCCTTGAATGGGGCCCAGATATCGGAAGGCTTATTTATGGTGAGAGGCTCTGACACCAGCTATGGCAGCATCAGCTTGCCTTCAAAGATGGAAGACAGAGCCGTCATTTTTCAAATGAAGAAATTAGACTCCAGAGAGTATGGTGCTTCAGCTACCTATTGCTGTGTAACAAACCAGCCTAAAACGTAGTGGCTTAACCCACAAAAGCATTTTCTTGCTCCTGATTCTGTGGGCCAGGACTCTGGGCAGAGCTCAGCAGTGCTGTCTCAGGACTGTTCCATGTGGTGTCAGCCAGGCTGGTGGGAGCACGGCCTCTCTCACACAGTTGGGGCCTCGAGGTTGGCAGCTGGCTTTCTGACCAGCAGGACAGCCTGGACTTGACATTGTGGCTCAGGATGGCAAGAAAACAAACGACCTCAGCCCAGTACTGGAACAGCGCCCGCTCTGTCTCCTTCTATTGGTCCAAGCCAGTATTAAGGCCCCTGATTCAAGGGGAGGGGAACGTTAGTACTGTATTAATTTAATTTCCAAGTGTTGATAATTGGTTGTATAAACTTTGAAGAAATGGTCCAAGCCAGTATTAAGGCCCCTGATTCAAGGGGAGGGGAACGTTAGTACTGTATTAATTTAATTTCCAAGTGTTGATAATTGGTTGTATAAACTTTGAAGAAACTGGATAAAGGATATATGGAAATTCTTTCTAATATTTTTGCCTCTTTTGTACATCTGAATTTATTTCAAAATTAAAACTTAAACAAATTTTTTATAAAAGGGGGAGAGAGAGAAACAGACCATACCTTTTTTTTTTTTTTTTTTTTTTTTGCGGTACGCGGGCCCCCACCGCTGCGGCCCCTCCCGCCGTGGAGCACAGGCTCCGGACGCGCAGGCCCAGCGGCCATGGCTCACGGGCCCAGCCACTCCACGGCACGCGGGATCCTCCCGGACCGGGGCACAAACTCGCGGCCTCTGAATTGGCAGGCGGACCCTCAACCACTGCGCCACCAGGGAAGCCCAGACCATACCTTCTGATGAGAGGAGCAGCACGTGTTCCAACAGGGGCAGCCAGTGCATGGCCATCTTTGCAGACAGCACCACACATGGTGACTTGTTAGTGGCAGATATCCAAGGGCTAGGCCAATATTACAGAATATCCCACTGTGGCAGCTTTCCTGGAGAGGAAAAGACCACCCCCCCCCCCCGCACCGAAACTACATTCTATTTGGACTCTTTAAGCCCTAACAGGTAAATGTGAGAGGTATTTTAGAGGAGTTGGGGGCTGTCACACATTTATTCCTGTGGGTGATGACATTTTGGGAAGCTGTGTGACCAGTTGGGTCCAGTGCCAACATCACACGCTAGGAGGAGGGGACGGCACCTCCCTTGGTCCGGGCAGTCTGCACATTCTCTCTGCCATGAGCAAACCCTGGGCAAAAGAAAGAGGGCAGGGGGTGCTGGCTCCACCGGGGACCCAGAAGGGATGTGCCCAAGGATGTTGCAGAAGCTGCCAAGGTGAGCATGGAAGAGAAAACTAGCTCCATCCGCCTAAAATGATCAGCCCAATGTGCCTCTAACAAAAAGCAGAGAGATGGCCTAGGCATGAAGAAGCTAGTGAGAAAAGAAAGGCATTTCAGGCCTTAACTAGCACGGCATTTATAAAGCCCATCATACAAATGGGCTGAGGAAGGATCAAACACAAAATCAAGGTCAAGTGTAGGAATGTGTACCTGGGAAGGAAAAATAAAGTGGATTACAACCCCATGAAGAACAATGCAAACTCATCAACTGTTAGAGCCAGGGGGAGCCTAAGAGATCAAATTTAGCTCGAACCCCATTTTACGCATGAAAAAGCTGAGGCCCAAGATGAAACAAAGACGTGAGTACCTGCCGCTCAGTTATTCTTGTGTTGACAGTGAGTGCCTAGTAAGCACCCATTAGGTGTCAGGCATTTTGCTGGGTGATGGGAACTCAAGATAGACTAGGACACAGTCCCTGCCTTCACAAAGCTGACTGTTCAGGGGAGGGGAAGGACACGAACCAATGATTATACAACAGTGCAGGAACACAGGGCCAGCAGTGTTCAGAGCAGACTGCAGGAGCCCAGAGGGGGCAGCCCGAGGACCAGAGCTCCACGGCTCAGTTGCAGGTCCCTTGCTATCAGAGCCTATGGGCTCTGTATAGGAGAAAGCTTGTTTTAAAAAATCCTGCCCACTGAGCTACCCATTGGAGGAACATTGGAACCTATGGCTTAAAAGAAAGTGCAGTCTTACAATCTTGTGCATTAAGAAGATCCTAAATGTGCCTTGCATTTGGGCAGAGCCTAACAGAGCATTCATATATCTCACTACGTGCAGTCTCACTGCACGTCATCCCCACCACTGGCCTCAAGCAAGGCAGTGAGCTTTAATGCAGAGGCTCTGACTTCCAACCCCTTCACTGGGCCATCAAATGAGACACATTCTGGCCAAAGTCTCAGGAGAGCCAGATCAAGGGTGGAGTCCACCACCAGCATGAATGGTCCCACTACCCTCCTCAAGGCTCTCATGCGGACACTCCTTGCCACCTCGCATCCCTCCAGCTCCCACAACCCGGCCCCTACCCCTTTCCTTTCTGCCCCCTGCCCCCTGCAGTGGTGTGTTTTGGCGTCCAACCCAGTCCTCCTAGAAGGAAGGAGAGCAGGGAAGAGGGAACCTGGAAGACTCCTTTTCTGCTTCTGTTATTCCTTGGCTGAATTAGCCATGAGGGCCACTGGAGAGCTAACCCACCCTAACACAGCTGGTCTTCACTGAACACTCACTGAATGCTAGGTGCCTTCCATACATCATCTCACGTCATCCTCACCAGAAATTTGCAAGGTAAAGTATCAAGCCCCCATTTTACACACAAGAACCAGAGTCCAGTTTCACCGAGCTAGGAAGTGGCAGAGGTGGGATTCAAACCCCTGTCCATCTGCTCCAAAGCCCATATTTCCTCTGTCACTACACAAGAGAAAAGGTAAAGGAATGAGGAGCATTTAATGTCATGCAGCTCCAGATGTGGCCCTCAGACCAGCAGACTCAGCATCGCCTGTGAGCTTATTAGAAATGCAGTCTCTCAGGCCCCTTCCCAGACCTACTGAGAGGGAATCTGCATTTTAACAAGACTCCAGGTGATTTCAATGCCTATGAAATTTTGGGAAGCCCACCTCTTGTCCGTGGTTCGCAGCCCAGGCTGAACCCTGGAATCACGTGAGGAGCTTAGCAAAATGCTGATGCCCGAGTCCAACAACCGTGGTTCTGATTTTGTGTGTGTGTTTTCCTTTTTTTTTGAATTTTATTTTTTTTATACAGCAGGTTCTTATTAGTTATCCATTTTATACATATTAGGTTATATGTCAATCCCAATCTCCCAATTCATCACCACCAGCCCCACTTTCCCCCCTTGGTGTCCATACGTTTGTTCTCTACATCTGTGTCTCTATTTCTGCCCCGCAAACCGGTTCATCTGTACCGTTTTTCTAGGTTCCACATCCATGCGTTAATATACGATATTTGTTTTTCTCTTTCTGACTTACTTCACCGTGGTTCTGATTTAATTGGCCAGTTTTTTAAAAGCTCCCCAGGTGATTCAACGGGCAGCAACCTTTGAGAACCGCTGACAGGAGAAAGGGGAAAGCTGACGGCTGTGGAGGGTCGGTGCCACTAGCGACTTGCCATGCTTTTCCAGGCATGGCAAGGGGAGTGGGAACAGCAACAGGGAGGCCGCGGAAGACCCAGTGACAGGACAGTGACCGTCGAGGTTTCCTGCCCGCTGGTGCGCGCGGTTGGACAGACACCGGCTGCGGAGGGACGCGGGATAGCAGGCTTGTTCTCAGGAAGGAACCCCGTTGGTCCGGCTGCCCAGAGGGAAGCGCGGGTGAGTCTTCGGGTCCCGCCGGCGCCAGGGGCCCCGGCGAACTAGCGCAGCGCGCAGGCGCAGAGGGAGGGGGGCGGGGAGGTGCCGGGCTCGGCTCGGGCGGGAAGGGGTGACTCAGAGGGCGGGGGCGGCCCTAGAGCCGCACCTCCGCCCCGGGCCCCGTCTGCCCCGCGTCGACCATCCCCAGGGCCGCCCCCGGGAGGGGCGGGGCCGGCCGGCTGGGCAGGTGAGGGCGGCCCCGGGAGGGTGCGTTCGGACGCTTCTTTGTTGATCGTCCGGCCCCGCCCCAGGCCTGGGCGCGAGCTGCAGGAGCTGAGTCACGGCCGACTGCTGGGTGCGTGGCCACATGGCCCCAGGCGGAAGAGTGCGTCCCTTTCCTGAACCTGGCGTGTCTCTTGAGGAAGCCAAAGAGACAAAAACCAGGGAGCGGTGGCTTCTGTTCTACAAAGCTCACTACTCGTAACCCATAATTGAGGTCACCCCAGCACTCGCACAGCCCTGAGCAGGAACCACCGTCCGTCCGCCACCCCCATGTCACCTCCAAAGGGATCATGATTTTGAGGCTTGAGGCAAAGCTCCGCGACAGACTTGCAGTGACATGGTCCAGGAAGGTTCCTCTAGAGCTGTCCCATGTCCCCACACCTGCCTGAGGTATGCCATACGGGCTGAGAGGGCGGGCTCGGGGTTACCTGGAGGATTTGTCAGAAATGCACATTCCCTCGCCTTGTTCCTAGAGCATGAAATTCAATAGAACCGGGTAAAGCCCTGGTATCTGCATTTTAACAAGGGCCCTGATGTTTTCTCGGCAGACCTCCCTTTGAGTGTCACTGATTTTGAGGAAGTTTCCCTGAACATAGATGTATTAACCGCAAGTGAGTGCGGCTGAACGATCATAAATTGAGTTTGCAAGGGGGCACAACTAGAAGCTGGCAGAAGTGGGAGCCAATAGTGTCACCTGGAGATGGAGCAGTTTCCATGCCCTTTCCAAAAAAAAAAAAAAAAAAAGGAGTGGGAGCCAAGCCAGGGTCACCAGGTCCCCATGCCTGTGTTTAATTTATGAGCGCAGGCCAAACTTGAATTGCAGCCATCCTTAGGAAACTTCTAAAGGCTTTCTACTTTGGAGGTATTGAGTACATCCCGAAATAAGCAGCATCAGATGGCATTTCCACACTACCTGATTTTCTCAGAATGCCGTTCCAGCATGGTATGTGGATCTGGGTTATATGCACTGTAGCTTAAGCCTATCCACCACTAATGAGCTTGAGCCCCCAGAAGAGTCGGTTATGACTAATGTCAACTCGAATGGATTTTTATATAATCTCTACTTTAAAGGATGCCAGTCTATCAAAAGAGGATAGAGAAAAAATTCACTGGAAATTAGGTTTAAGAACAAATTTGTCCCCTTGCTTGGCCAATGTCATATTATCCTGTTAACTACTCCTAATGAAAAACATGAGTGCATGTTATATTTTCAACAATTTGTTTGAAGTGAGGTCTCATAACTGAAGACAGATGGCCTTGGCTTAAATCTCAGCTTTTCCACTTACTGGCCGGTGACCTTGGGCAAGTTCTTACCTCTTTGTGCCTCAGTTTCTTTATCTGAAAAATGTAGTTGTAAATATTTATTTTACACTTACTACCGTCAGATATTGTAAGAAGAGATTTGCAAGTGTTAGTCTGTGTAATCCCCACTTTACAAATGAGGAAACCGAAGCTCAGGGAGGCTGGGTACCAAGGTGTCCCCATCTCCATCCTTAGTGGCAGGAGGAGTCAGGAGATGGGGTTATACTAGCAGAGATGCTGCTGGCTTGAACTAAAGGGGACCAAGAAAGCGAGACAGGAGAGTAGATGGTCAGACTTCTTGAGTTCCACAAAACCAGACCACAGAGCTTTTTGGTTACAAACTTACACTGTTATTCAAGGAAAGGGAAGAAGGACCTTGAAGGCAATTCGGAGATTATCAGGCCACCACCTGGGGTTTAACAGGCCAGAAAGCCTTGAGAAAGACCCCTACTTCCACTTGACAGAGCTGCAGAGGCAGAACCACTGTCCTAGAGAGTCTGGAAAGGCAGAGCATTGAACCAAAGAGGATTATTCTTGAGCCTTAAGATCTAATGGAATTTGCCTTGCTAGGTTTTGCACTTGCTTGGGACCCATCACCCCTTCCTTCTTTCCTGTTTCTCCCTTTTGGAATGAGAATGCCTATCCTATGCTTGTCCCACCATCGTATTCCGGATGCACGAAACTTGTTTCACAGGTTTGCAGCTGGAGAGGAATTTGCCGCAGGATCACTTGCATCTCAGGTCTCCCCAATATCTGATTTAGATGATACTGAGATGACACTTTGGACTTTGGAGCTGATGCTGGTTAGAGTTAAGACTGTTGGGATTTAGGATGGAATGAATATATTTTGCATGTGAGAAGGGCATGAATCTGGGGGGCGACAGAGATGGAATGCTATGGACTGAACTGTGTCCCCTGAACATGATGGTATGGAGATGGGGCCTTTGAAAGGTAGTCAGGTTTAGATGAGGTTATAAGGTCCCCCTGTCATGAATTAGCATCCTTATAAGAAGAGACCAGAGAGCTTACTTACTCTCTCTCTCTCTGCCATGTGAGGACGCAGTGAGAAGGTGCCATCTGCAAGCCAGGAAAGACTCTCAACAGACACCAGCCCTGCTGGCACCTTGATCTTGAGCTTCAAGCCTGCAGAACTGCAAGAAAATAGATTCCTGTTGTTCAAGCTGCACGGTGGTCTGTGGTATTTTATTATGGCAGCCCAAGCTCACTAAGATGCTTCTCAAATAAAAACCCTGAACTTCCTGAGGCAGCGAGGATGCCACTAACAGACATGGGGAGAAGTCTTGCACAAAGAGCTGGGGCACGGGGTGCAGTGAAAAGGGAAGAAACGCACAAAGGATACCATTTCAAGGCAAGGACTGACTGAGTTCCTACCATGCTCCAGGCACCAAGCCAAGCTCCATCCTAGGGTAACACTGCTCCTGGCCCACGGATACCCAGGGAAGCTGTTGCTCTGGCTGCCTCTTGGCAGCCTTGCTTCTCAAACCTCCCTCCAAGGACAGAGGGTGACAACTGCCCCCAGCCTATTAAGGAAGCAGCTGCACCCAGCAAGCTGGCAGGCTGCATGTGCCCAGAGCAGACTGTTGCCCTTCGTTTAATTCTCCAGGCCCAGACTTAGGCCAAGCATGGGGATGGACCTGCCAGTCTCCAACTCCCGTCGCCTCTCCAAGCCTTTCCCTGCCCATTTCCAAGGTCCCTCCAGCCTCCGGGGCAGTGTTGCCATTAAGAGGGAGAACTGACCTGGGTTTTACTTCCTCTGGAGGAGATGTAAATAAACAAACTAATCAGCTCCCAGTCCATCAGCACCCACTGCAGGCACCCAGCCACCAAGACCATCGGTCTCTTCCTTGCTGCACTTGGAATGGCTCCACAGCTTTGGAAAAAGCACTGACACCCGGGCCCCAGTCCTGAGTTCCTCATTTCATTGCCTGGGATTCGGCCTGGGCATTGGCTTCTGTAGATTCCACATGCAGCCAGGGCTGAGCTCCACCACCCCTGGGATCCACATTGCCTGCATCTGTGAAATGGGGCTGGTGGTACCTCCCAAACAGGGTGTTCTGAGGCTGAGGTGCAAGACAGCCTGGGCTGGAAAGGGAAGGGAATTGTTCGTCAAGGGCTAAGGGGAGCCCTGTGCCAGGCGCCACGCTAGGGGTGGGCTCCTCTGTGAGACCGCTCGGCAGGCTCCCCTAGGGGGGTGGTGCCCCATCCTCGCTGGCATCTGCCCAGCTCCTTACCGCTTATGGAGCCCTTCACTCCATGAGACCAAGGCTGGCACACCATGGCACCCAGCAAATGTCTATTAGATGAACGAATGGACGGTGTCCTTTGACTTCCGTGACAACTTTGAGAAGTAAATCAGAAAGAGATCCTTATCTTCTCCCATCCCGTAGAAAGAATGGGGGGTTCAGAGTCAAGGTTCTGTCACTAGCTTTGTGTCCCAGAGACACAGTTAAGGGAACTTAACTTCTCAAAGTCTTTGTTTCTTCATTTGTAAAGTAGGACTTCCTTATAATTCCTTTGTTATGAGGCTATTCTGAAGAGCTGATGAGACAATATGTGAGGGAAACACTTGTAGAAACTATTATTTGATGAGGGAATTCAGGTTCAGAGAGGTTAAGTGACTTGCCTACAGTCACACAGCTAGTAAATAGTGAAGCCAGGACCAAAAAATAAGTACCTGGTTAAAGAGAGAAAGATTCAGATATTTAGAGAAGAGATCCTGGGACTTGTTTGGCTTCCAAGGCTCACCCAAAGAGGAAGTGTTGCAGTGAATTTTGCAGAAGGAAGAATGAGGCTTTGAGTAAAGATTTTTTTTTTAATTTTTTTTTTTTTTTTTTTGCGGTACGCGGGCCTCTCACTGCTGCGGCCTCTCCTGTCGCGGAGCACAGGCTCTGGACGCGCAGGCTCAGCGGTCATGGCCCACGGGCCCAGCCGCTCCGCGGCATGTGGGATCTTCCCAGACCGGGGCACGAACCCATGTCCCCTGCATCAGCAGGCGGACTCTCAACCACTGCGCCACCAGGGAAGCCCCAAAGATTTTTTTTAAAAGAAGGACTAGCTAGCCTGGGAGAAAACTCAGAGAAATGAATAAGCAGAGAATTTTGTTTGTCCACGATGGAGAAGCTGAGAGGGAACCAAGGTGAAGAAGAGGCAGTTGTGTGGGAGAAGCCTTTGCCATCTCTGGAGGGCCTGGCAGCCTGCAAACGGGGCCCCGTGTGGCTCAGAGCACAGCGCCTCAGCTCCCCCCCAGGGCCAGCTGCAGGGGTGCCCTAGAACGTCCTTACAACCAAGCTCCGTGCTCAGGGACTGCTCGCCCAGCGCTGGTTCCTCTGCGTGAAGCTCTGTCCTGAAGTCCCACTAGAGAAGGAAGGAACCTGTAGTTACAGACCACCTGTCCCTGCACCTGTGATCACAGGAGGATTAGGTTAGGGCCCTGCCTCCCAGTGAGAGAAGCATTCTCCACCCCATTACACAGGTGGGGCTCAGAGATGCTAGGCCACTGGCCACTTCCCAGGGCCCCTCCGGCCTTCACACGTCCTGGCCATTCTTCTGATGCATGGCTGTGTGCCTCCAGCCCCGGAATCCACGTGTCCGCTCTCGCCTGGGCTCCTGGTGGACTCTGGGGGCAGGCTCCGTGCGGGGCTGCCCGGCAGGCAGGCTGGCATTACCTAATTGCTGGCCGGCTTCTTTTTTGTCACCTCATTTCTCCAAGCTGCCTGGCTCTGAAAGCCTCCATCTCAGACAGACAAATGAGACTCCAGCCTTGTTCTGCCTGAGCTCCAGCAAAAGCAAGAGATCAGAGGCTGCCGTCTTGTTGGAGAAGCCGCCAGGATCCGGATCACAAAGCACTGGGGGCAGTGGATGTCTTTAGCAGGTGACAAAGCCCGGGCCAGTGCCCTACTTTGGGCTGTGACTTCCCTTATTGGGCTCTACCTTCTGCTGTAAGGTGTCTGGGGTCAGCATTCTGAGCACTGGGACTCTTTCTTCATCAACCAGCCGCCCTAGGGAGATGGACTCTTGTTAGAGCCAGCCCCTGGCATCCTAAAAGCCTCTCCTCCCTCCCCAGTCTGTACTCAGGGAAGAAGGAAGTAAGCAGAGAGCACACTGGGGCACGGCCTCAAACAGGCCCGCACACCTGGAGGTTGAAGCCAATTCCCAGCGGCAAGGCTGGTGTGGGCCCAGCTCAAAAGCAGCCTTCTGCCCCTCCGGGCCCCCGCCCAAGGCTGCAGCACCTGCCTCTGGATGAAAGGCCCTTGGAGAGGCTGAGGAGAGGCCCTAGGGCATCTGGCCTTATCCTGCCCTGTGCTGGCCGGCAGGTGGGGTGGACAGATCCGCACTGATGCCCTCCCCGGGCTGTGAGCGTGTCAAGGGCAGGATCTGTGTCCCACTGGACTTGGTATCTCCTGGCCCAGCTTAGCATTCACCAGGGCCAAGCACCGTTCTGAGTTAACCCACTAACCCTCGCCTCTACCCGAGGAGGTGCTATTCCCATTTCTCAGGTAGAGAAACTGACACACAGACAGATGAGGTCCATGAAGGTCAGGAATGGGAAGTGAGGATTCAATCAGGCATGGCTGAATGGACTCCCGAGTCCATGCTGTTGACCATTATACTATAGTGACTCTTGACGAATAAATGATGGATGGATGGATGAAGCAGTCAGTTAATGCCTTGTAGAAAGACAGACACGAAAACCCCCTGTTCAAAATTATATCCTCTTTTAAGTTTCAGGGCTTGTGAATCTGCTATTGAAATGTGTCCCTTTGAGCTCTAGTCCGCGAAGCCCCTTAGGAATTGGAGTGATGGCAGAGACTGGCCGTGTGCCATGGCTGCGGGGATGCCTAGGTGAGGCCTATGGCCTGGGAAGAAGTCATCCCAGCGTGCGAGGAGGGAGGAACGGGGTGCTGGGGCTTTCTGCGGAGATCGCTGCTGCCGCTATGATCTGTGGTGGAGCAGTGGCTGGGACTCAGGCTCCAAAGCCTCTGAGCTGGGTCCGAGTGGCTATGCCTCGTACTGCTGTGTGGCCTGGGGTGTCACGTGGCCTCTGGGGGCCCAGTTTCCTCTTCTGTCCTTGGTGATACTGAGAGCGACCTCATGGCTAATGGTTAAATAAGCTACTGTTGGTAGTGTGTCTGTCACTGAGTAGGTGCTCTGCAAATGGAAGACGTTATTGCTGTTATCACACGAATTATAGCCAAAAAATAAGTCAGTGACGATGACTAGCCCGCTGTTCCGTCTGAAATGGGTTACCGGTCTGGCGACCCTATTTCTGGTATCCCAGGGACCCCCCTCCCCCCTCAACCCAGCCCTGCCATCCTACCGCCCAGGGTCTTTCCGGTTGTCCCCAGCCCTCCCTCCTCCCACCTCTGTCCCGGCCTGGCCCCAGCTTTCTGTCACCTGGACTCCATCCAGTCTGAAAGGGCAAGAGGACACGTGGTGAAACCAGGAGGACGAAGCCCCTGGAAGCCCCGCCCTCCCCTGTATCCTATGTTTGTCTGCTTCCAACTCTTGGCCATCTTGGGTCTCCAGCTGCTTCTCGCTCCCTATCCCTTTGTTCTAACTTTTCTCTCTCTCCCCGTTCCGTGGCTGCCCATGGCTCTCATTAAACTCTAATTAAACGATGCAGCAGGCGACAATGACGACACCCTCTCCCTTCCAAGTGCTCATCAAAGGGGTGTGCACGACACACCGGAGACACGGGATGAAGAGAGGCCTGGGCCCTAGGCAGGGTGGGCGTGGGGGGCAGCAGGGGCATTCCTTATGTGGCCATGACCTGACACCAGAGAGAGAGGGAAGGTCTGAGGGCTCGCTGTGTGTCCTGGGATAATTCTGTTTGTCCATCTGTCACACCAGGACAGGAATCCTCAGTTCTGTACACCCAGGAGTAGAGGGAAGGTACGAGATACTTAACAAAGATGACCATGAAAGTCCTGGTCACCATCCACTCCACCAAGGACTAGTGATAATAACTAGCGTTCAGGGAAGGAGTCCTAGTTGACAAAGACTCTCTCATAAACTCTCTTGAACCTCACAACCACCCCATGAAGCCACAGAGAAAAATGGCACCATTAACCCCATTTTACAGGTGAGGAAACTGAGGTCTTGAGAGTTTAAATGACTTGTCTGGGGCCTAGGCCACAGGGCTGATCCCCGGAACCATTTTCCCATCCCTTTCTGAGATCCTTTTCATTTTGTATACTCAGCCTCTGCCCCGCCCGTGAGTCCCTCACTTCACCTTCCCCGGGCTGGCCCTGGGTGCTGGCAGCTTGGAGAGTCATATACTGAGGACTGTGGCCACCACAGAGGCCGGCCTCAGGCAGGCCCTCACCTGCTCCACAAGGCTTTTTCCACGCCTGGCCTGGCCTCCCTTCGTTCCCCTTAACAACACTTCCAGAAGGGCCCTCCCCCACCCCCCACCCCGTCATCCCCTCCCACACTCCGTGGTTGTTCTTGCCTCCTGTGGCTCCTGACAGTCATGGTCCTGAGCAGGAAGGGCCTTTAGTCCAGCCCCAAGCCCGGAAGCACACCTGCCTCCACCCCTTTTTGTTTTCTCCTCTTCAGTCTTAAGGCTGCAGGAGGCCCCCCTCCTCTCCCTTTTGACCTCTCTCCCTCCTGGCCCTCCAGGCTCCTTCTGCATCAGTGGTCGACCTTCTCTTCAGAATTTCTGGCCTTTCCTCTGCACTGGCGCCCCCAGCCCAGCAACATGCCGTTGTCTCTCCCTTCTTCTTTGCCACGGCATTTTCATGCCACTTCCCCGTTTGACCTGAATTCTTAAAAGGATAGTTCACACCAGGGTTTGTCCACCTCAGCACTATTGCCATTTGGGGCCAGATAATTCTTTATCGTGGGGGCCATCCTGTGTGTTTACCTCAATTTTCTTGGGCTGCCATCACAAAATACTATGGACTGGGTTGTTTAAAAACAGAAATTTATTTTTCACAGTTCTGGAGGCTTCAAGACCAAGGTGAAAGTCTGGCAGTTGAGTTTCTAGTGAGGATTCTGTTCCTGGCATGCAGACAGCCACCTCTTCTTCATGCCCTCGCCTGGCCTTTCCTCTGAGTGTGAGGAGAGAGGGACAGCAAGCTCTCTGACGACTCTTCTTATAAGGGCACTAATCTCGTCAGACCAGAGCCCCACCCTCATAACCTCTTCTAACACTAACAACTTCCCAAAGCCCCATCCCCCCTGCCACCAGAATACTGTCACATTTGGGGTTAGGGCTTTAACATATGAATTTCTGGGGAACACAAACATCCAGTCCATTACAGAGCTGTAGGATGTTTAGCAGCATCTCTGGCATCTACCCACTAGAGATGCATTCCTTTCAGTTTGGAAAGATGGTAAAGGACACTAGAAGCCAGTAGTGAGTTATGATGCACACCTCCCCACCCTGAGTCATGATCGTTGTTGACAACCCCAGTTGTGACAACCAAAAATGTCACCAGACCTTGCCACATGTTCCCTGGAGGACAAAAATCTCCCCATGCTGAGAACCACTGGTTTACGTTATTTATTCTATTTTCTTATCCCAGGATATCCAAGATAATTGAATTCACTCCTCAATTCACTTGTAATTCAGTGTCTACTCCTTCCCCAATCTACTGCTTTAGTTAACACTCACTCTACCCTGTATGGTAAAATCATTTGTGTTCATGGCACTGAGTCACACTGCTCTAGTGGAATATTTACCACTCTCTACTTCTGGAACCTCTTCTGGCTCCAGAGGAAAGCCCTGTTAGTCGCCCTCCTGATTGCCAGCCTTTCTCCCGCCTTCTTCCTGTAGTTAGATCTGTTTCTACTGTGACTGAAATGCTAGTTATTCAAGCGACCATCTTCCTTGCAGCTAGGGCTAGGTAATGGCATCTGAGGGAGAGTCTACCTGCGAGAGCTTCTAGGAAAGATTTACTTTCTGAGAAAGGGGAAGGAGGGACACAAAGAAAAAGCCACATTATTGGTTAAAAGAAAAAAGAAAATTGATGTTGAAGTGGCTGCAGCCATCTTGCAAACATGAGGAAAAGCCAAAGAGAAGCCTGACTTATTGAGCCACTGAACCAACCCTGGAATTGCCTACTTCTGGACCTCTTGTGAGAGAACTAATGTTCTTATTACCTAAGTCAATTTTAGTCAGCTATTCTATTACTGGTAGCCAGCAGTATCCTGACTGATCCAGCTTCTAAGACTCTACACTGTCCCTGTTCTCTGGATGATCCTTTATCATCTTTTTTTTTTTTTTTTTTTTTTTGCAGTACGGGGATCTCTCACTGTCGTGGCCTCTCCCGTTGCGGAACACAGGCTCCGGACGCACAGGCTCAGCGGCCATGGCTCACGGGCCCAGCCGCTCCGCGGCATGTGGGATCTTCCCTGACCGGGGCACGAACCCGTGTCCCCTGCATCGGCAGGCGGACCCCCAACCACTGCGCCACCAGGGAAGCCCTCCTTTATCATCTTTTTCCAGGCCTTCTCCTCTTCCCCCTCCCCATGAACAACAAGTTGGTGTTCCAAGGCTCACAGTTCTTCTCACTCCCATCATCTCCCATCATTTCACTGACATCCTAGATGCCGATGACTGACACATCTGAACCTAGTGCTTTCCTTGAGCTTCAGACTTAAACCCCGTTGCTCACTAATGCACAACCACTTTGTTATTTCTTTGGTTGGTTCTAGTTTCTCTGCCACCCCCTTAACGTTAAGGGTTTCTCAGGCCTTATTCTTGCGCCCTTTTCCCTTTTCTAGCTATACTTTCCCCCTGGTTACTTCATCCATTCATGTAACTTTATAAAGACATTTCAATACTGAAAATCCAAGTTGATACCTAAAGCCCTGAGCTCTCCATTGAGGACTTGAAAACACAGTTGCCAACTTACCACCTATCCTTGGAAGGCCCCACAGAGTGGCCACACCCACATGCCCAGTACTCAGCTCACCCATCTTCCTTAGAAACTGCTCTGGCTTGTGTGCTCCGCCTCAGCGGCCCCACCA
Organism: Phocoena phocoena; assembly: GCF_963924675.1. NCBI lineage: Eukaryota > Metazoa > Chordata > Mammalia > Artiodactyla > Phocoenidae > Phocoena > Phocoena phocoena. Next base: position 45,931,113 of record NC_089235.1, on the reverse strand, counting down.
CCGTCCTTCCAGACCTGAACCAACCAACTGCGCAAGATGCCTCCTTTTCTATCTCACGTCTTGCAGGAACCACCAGATCTCTCTAATTTTACCTCCAAAATGCCCCTTCTCTCTGCCCCTTCTCTTGCCACTGCCTTGGTTTTGGCTGCCACCAATACTGCAGTCACCCCCCAATTGTCTTAGCACCTCCACTCTTGCTTCCTTCCAATCCCATTCTCCACCTTGCAAGCAGAGTGATATTTCTAAAATGCAAATCTTACTGCCTCACTTTTCTGCTCAAAATTCCTCATTAATTCACCATTCCCCTCTAGCAGTGATTTTTCAGTTTTTAGCATAAGACCTCCAATAGATAACAAATTAACAGTTGAATAATAGGGAGGGACATCTGGATACCCAGCTCCCCCTTCCTTCCCCCAACCCAAAACACACACGCATGCATGCACGTGCGTACACAAGTGCCCAGCGGCACACACACTGTTTCCTACATTAGTTTTGTTTAGACTATAGATGCCATCTAGTCTGCCCTACCTGGATGTCCAGTATGTCCAGGAAGCACCTCTACCACAGCTCTGGCAACATCCAGCATCTACTGGATACTCTCACATGACATGCAGCTCACTACTTTACAGGATCCATTTCAGGATCCTGTTTTGAAAGTCAAAAATCATTTAGGTGATTTTTGTGACTGCATACAATTTAGGGCCCAGGATAGCCTGTAACTTGGCACTAGCAAGGCTTGTCTTACTTGCCTCGTTAGGACTTGGAGGTTCTTAGTGCAGTTTGTACTTGGGTGTAAACAGAAAAGGGAATGCTTCTGAGCGCCCATTACATCACCCCCCAGTGCTGGCTCAGCAATCAGCTGCCGGCTAAACTGGCTAAAACCAGTTGGAGCCGAGCTGCTGGACTGTAAGACCAGACTGGTATGAACAATAGAAACGATGCCTCTTCTCAGGGTCCTGCTCACCAGAGAGGCCCAGGCCGCTCTGCACCTATGGAAGGGGCGATATTGTCACTGAACTCTGCAGCTCCAGGTTCAAACCCTAGCTCAGCCACGTAAGAGGCATGTGACCGAGATTTGATAACCACTCTGGGCCTCAGTTTCTTCATCTGTGAAATAGGTTGTCAGTAGGACAAGGACCATGTCTATCAAGTGCCAGGTGCTTACTAGTTTCTCAACCAATGGTGGTAGCTAGGGAACACCGTTCACCAGCCCTTTCCTCATTCCTACCTGGGCTCAGAATTAGGTGCTTCTGGACTTTATGAATGAATGAACTCGGTGACTTGACTAATTAACGAGTTTGTACATCTCTGGCTCAGGCCCTCTAGGCCCCCCGTTTGTAGACACCCTCGCCCTTGAGGTCAGCTGTCCAGGCAGCCGCAGACCCCGCAAGGGGAGGGAGGTCTGCCATTTGGGGGGTAGCTCACTTGGGGTGGGAAGGATTAGGAAACCTCTGTGGCCACCACAACTAAGCACGCAACCCAGAGGGATGTTTTCTGTTGCCATCCTGACTCCCAGAAGTGGCTTCTAGAGGGGTGAGTTCAAGGAGCTGGTGAGAGTGCATAACAGGTGAATGTTGGGTGTCCTTCTGGTTCTGAGAACACTTGATATTCTCAGATGTGAGATATGACATCACCTTGGGAGCTAAAAAGAGCCCCTCACTCCACAACAAGGACCTACTATGGAGCACAGGGAACTATATTCAATGGAAAAGAATATGAAAAATAATATGTGTGGGGGGGACTTCCCTGGTGGCGCAGTGGTTAAGAATCCACCTGCCAACGCAGGGGACACGGGTTCGAGCCCTGGTCCAGGAAGATCCCACATGCCGCGGAGCAGCTAAGCCCATGCGCCACAACTACTGAGCCTGCGCTCTAGAGCCCACGAGCCACAACTAGTGAAGCCCATGTGCCTAGAGCCCATGCTCCGCAAAAAGAGAAGCCACCGCACCTCAAGAAGAGTAGCCCCAGCTCACCGCAACTAGAGAAAGCCCGCACGCAGCAACAGAGACCCAGTGCAGCCATAAATAAATAAATAAATAAAATTAAAAATGAAAATAAACCCACTTGCTTCCAGAGGTCAAGAAGAAAATAACATTAAAAAAAAAAGGATATGTGTGTGTGTGTAACTGAATCACTTTGATATATACCTGAAATTTTGTAAATCAACTATACTTCAATAAAAAAATTATAATTAAAATAAAAAATAACCCCTCACTCCATTGCAGAAAGAGACCTGGAATGGGCCAGGGACAAAACAGTGCCCTGGCATCCTCCTGGACATGGGGTGGGACCCCATAGAGGAGGCAGCTGATTCAGGTAGAGTACTCAGCACATGGCCTGCCACAGGGTAAGTAGTGCTGGCCTATGTTGCTTGCTGTGTTTGGTGGAGCTTTTCCTGGAAAGAATAAAGGGGTTATGAGTAGAACTGAGGCCAGAACACAATATACCTCTGGTCATGGCACCCCACTGCCAGTGCCCTCAGTGGCCTCCCATTGTCTGAGGGTAGAGACAGTCCTTGAGCCCAGCCTGAAAGCTCCCACGGGCACCCCACTCAGCTCCCTGGCCCCTTCAGCTCACTCATGCCGGCCACGTGGCCTCGTTTCAGTTCTTCGAGGGACCCCTTCCTTCCTCCGGAAGTGACCTCTGACCTTGCCTGGAGCAGTCCCAGCAGGGAGCCGCAGGGTCTGCTCACCTGGTAGAGACGTCCCGGGACACGGCCCCTGGGAAGAGAAGCAGTAAGAGGGATGAGGCCTGGGCTTCCCCGACTGCTCGGTGACTCCATGGTTTCCCTGCTCCTGTGAGCCTGCACCTGGTCCTCCGTGCACCGCTGTCCCCGTTATCGCCTGCTGGGGCTGGGGGAAGGGCAGGTGGCAGCTGGGGCGCAGCACCCTTCCCCAAAGAGGAAACGAGAGTTGCTTTTTTTAAGCCCAATTGCTGCACTGCCAGGCGTCAGCAAGAGCGACTAGGCAGCGTGCGCACACACGTCTGAGATTTAGGTTTCTCAAGGCCAGAGCTGGTGCCCCAGCTGCCCACCTTCGTGGCTTGTGCATGCTTGCCGTGCCCAGAGACCTGGCTCAGTCTGTCGCTCAAGGTGGGAAGGAGCTGTGAAATGTTCACAGGGGCACGGGCTAGTGTTTATGAAACGATGCCTGAAAAAATGCTTTGGAAACATTTATGTATTACAGAAGTATATTTCTGTTGCCATTGGAGACTAACAGTCTGGGAAGATTTCCCTGGGACTTACAAGTAGAGTAGGGAGAAAAGAAATGGCCTAGGGTGTCACCGTCCACATGGTAATTTGCGGAATCGGTTAGACGAGTGCCTGGAATAATCCAAAGGCTTTCTGCACTTGCAAGATGAGGTAGAAAATAAGAGCATTTTCTCCAAGTGATGATAATAATTATATTAATAGTAATTAACAGTAATAACATGTCAATTCACTTTACAGGCTGGATCTCATGAATGCTCACTACACACTGTGAGAAAGGACTGTTGTTATCTTCTCCACTGCGGAGATGAAGAAACCGAAGTTCAGGGCTGCTGGCTGACCTGCCCAAGGTCACACGGAGCCAGCAGTGGCAAAGCCAGGATGCAAACCGAGGCGACCTGACTCCTGAGCAGGAGCTCCAAGGATGACTTTACAAGAAAGGGTTAACGGGCTTCCCTGGTGGCGCGGTAGTTGAGAGTCCGCCTGCCGATGCAGGGGACGCGGGTTCGTGCCCCGGTCTGGGAAGATCCCACAAGCCGCGGAGCGGCTGGGCCCGTGAGCCATGGCCGCTGAGCCTGTGCGTCCGGAGCCTGTGGCCCACGTGCCGCAGAAAAAAAAAAAAAGAAAAGAAAAGGTTAACTCAGCAGCCAAGTCGCAGTAGGCCGGGAGTGTCTCAACCTCCACTGCACTTTGTTATCAGTAGGGGAGCTTTTTAACAATACCGATGACATCAGGGGTCTCCAACCTCTGGGGTCTAATGCCTGATGATCTGAGGTGGAGCCGATACAATAATAAGAGAAATAAAGTGCACAATAAGTGTAATGCGCTTGAATCAACCCCAAACCATCCCCCACCCCCCCCCCCCGCCCTTCCCTGGCCCAAGGAAAAACTGTCTTCCATGAAACCGGTCCCTGGTGCCGAAAGAGGTTGGGGACCGCTGGATGACATGATGAGGTCCCATCCTAGACCAAGGGAAAGGGGATGGGAGTTGGGCATGAACACTTTCCAAAAGTGTCTCAGGTGGTTCCCGGGCCAGGGTTGGTCAGGAAGGGCCCTGGAAGTTGCATGGGGGGCAAGGAACTGTCCACTCGAGTCTGCTCCCCGCCCCTCCCGCACCAGCCCCCTGCCCCACAGGGCCGCTGAGCAGAGGCCAGGGAGTCTGACTTTCTCGCCCTGACCTTGGCTTAGCACTGCCCCCGGGGACTGCTCCGAGGGTCCCTCCCAAACGCCCTCTGACTGACACAATCTACCCGCAGCCAGGCTAACTAGCACAACCCCTGGGCCCAAGAGGAAAAGGAGCAAAAAGCCTCCTTTTTTTTTTAATTGGGTCAAGAGAAAACCAGAATTATAGAAAATGCAAGTCATGGTTAGCACTCCCATCATTTTTCGGGCCGCTGCTGTGCTCTGCATCTCCCACATGTAAGAGCTGGTTCTACAGTGTGAGGGGGTGGGAAGCAGTACCAACAAGATGAGAGCCTTGAACCGTCGAGGGCGGTGAGGGTACCAGGCCCTGTGCGGGCCGGGTTCCTGCTTGATCTCAGCCTGGCCTGTGGACGCCCCGTGAGGGAGGTGGTATCAGGGCCTTTGACAAGCAAAGAGGCTGAAGTTAAATAACCGCGACAGAGGACACACAGGCGCGTAAGGCGAGACTGGCGCCAGCTTTGCCAAGCCCGTGGGCAGCCTGAGTGGCTCTGCTTGGCGGCGTCTCCAGGGTGGTGGGGAGCCACCAGGCCCCACCTGCCCCACTCACTTTTGTCCCTTCTCGCTGTCCTATGTGACTCACAACATGGGTTCAGGTGGCCCCAGGTCTGCAGACCTGGGGAGGTCGGTGGACGTCGGCCACCTGCTCTCCCCACAAGGCCACCTGAGTACTCTGGTTTGCTCTGTGTTCTTGAGAAATCAGGAGAGAACAGTTCAGTCTCCTGGGGGCTACATGGAGTGGAAAGGAGGAAGCCCCAGGGCCTGGGAGGGTGGTGTGTGGATTCTGTGGGAGTCCTCCACGTACCAGACACAGCCAGAGCTCAGCCCTCCCGCCAGACGATGCGGGAGAACTCCCGTTCCCTGTCCTGTCTGCCTTTCTGACTGGCTCTCCTGCCAGCTTTTCCACAGGCAGATGCAAACCTGTCAGGGTGGGAAATGGGGGCCCGTGGGGGCCGGGGAGACCCCGTGGGGGCCGGGGAGACCCACTGCCAGTCGTCACTTTCCTCCTCGCATGAAACAATACTCACTCATTCGGCTCACATCCTCGAGCCCTTGGGCTGAGTTGGGCACTGGGGCTGCCAGAATACACAGCCCAGGAGCTGGTGGACTCACGGCTTCGTGGGATAAACACACACAGTCACAAACTGTCCTGCCACATGACGGCTGCAGCACCAGAGCGCATACAAGACACAGCGTTAGCCCGGAGGAACGCGTGATTACCTTCGAGGAGGGAGAAGTGCCAGGTCAAGGGGGCCAGGAGGATAGTTTGGAAGCAGGACATGACTCTGAGCACACAGGCGGAGTTCCACCTCCTCCCTGGAGCCCGATCTGGCCACTCCCACCTTCTCTGGTCTCCCCTACTCAGGATGCAAGCCTCACATCTTCTTGCATCGCACTGGTGCTCTCTTAATTCTGCTTTGTTCGTGATGGTTTTTCGTCCATGGCCCTCTCTCTCAACTGGATTTTAAGTTCCTTCAAGTCAGGGACTGGTTCTGGTATTTTCTCTCCCCACGGAGGGCTAAGATGGTGTTGAGCTTCCTGGGATGCTTCATAAACGTTACTGAGTTAGTGACTCAAAAGCCATTGGAGGGTTTGAACCTCTGAATTCGACGGCCAGTTCTAGGCAAGGTGTGGGAACATGAATAAGGGCAAAATTAGCCCTCGTTGATACCTTCCCTCGGAGAAACAGTAACCTTTACCCTGGAGGGGAGGCAGGTGGGAAAGGTAGCCAGCTTTTAAACGGTTCATGAGCTGGCTTTTCGCAATGTACTTTATGACCTAAGTGTAGTCAAATATAATGGTAAAATTAATTTCAAAGTCACATATCAGGTTGAGGATTATGTGCTGTTTGGAGTGATTAAAACTGCTGCTCTGTTCTGTAATAACACAGAAGAGGAAGGACCAAGACAGTGTATTCTGTTCAAAGGGCAAAAAGGCCCAGAGAAGGGACATTTTCCCACTCTAGTCTCTAGTTTTAGAGGGAAAAAGAAAGGCAAGTAAATAGCTGGTAATGAAATTACCTTTTACTATTAATTTTTTCAGGGTAACAAATATACCTTATTTAAATATCAAAAGGTACTACAATGCTTATAATAAAAAGCAGGGATTCCCTGTGAGTCCTACTTTTCAGAGGAAAGCACTTTCCACTCTTTCTTTTTCTTTTTTTTTTTTAAGGGAGGGTGTGAGGGAGCTCTGAGTGAGAGAGGGGGTGAGGGAGCTCTGGGTGAGCGCACTTTCAACTCGTTTAGACATTTTTCCGGTATTTTCCTCCATAGTTTTAAATAATATATTCCTCAATTTTTCCCCATTATAGACATGTATTAACTTCCTACTATGGCAGAGGAAAATTCATTTTTTGCATTTTACACACATGAGCACATTCATACTCATTCTTCGGTATGGTATTTCACCTCTTTTGGATTAATGAACACTCAGAATTTGTGTTGCTGTGTCCCGGTAAATATTGTTAAATATTGCTCACAGCTAAGCCTCAGAGTTTGCTATAATTACATTTCCCCTCACGTACAATGTTTTGCTTTTCCTGGAGTTAATCACCACGTTACATTTGCTCAGATTTTTAAGTGCCTCTCACTAATTCCTCCAACTTCTCGTTAGACTCTTCTCAACATGGACAAACACATGAAGTGTAAACTCAGATCATTTATTCCTGTTATGGCGTGAATGCAGAGGTCCAGTGCCCGCCATCCTGCAGCTCCACTCTGAATGGAGCACTCTCTAGACCTACTGTACCATGTTGCCCTGGGACTTCCCTTCACCTCTCTCCTGTGTTAGACTAGATATTTCCTGGGTCACCTTTTGTTGGTTTATTCTCTTGTTTCGCTGAAGCACACCCTTTAGTAGTTTGCTGAGAAAGTTAATCTGTTGAGATTTTGCCTGTCTGAAAAATGTATTCGGTTTATCCTCACATTCAACTGGCCATTTGGAAGTTGTTCTCCTTCAGAATTTTGAAAGTACTGCTCCACTCTCTTCTAGTTTCCAATGGTGACAGTGAGAAATCTGAATTTCTGATCTTTTGTATTTTCCTCTAGAAGTTTTTATGATAATCTCTTTTTTCTTGGTGTTCTCAAATTTTACAATAACTTATCTATTTTTTATTTAATGTTCCCAGCACTTGGTCCAAATTTTCTTCCATCAGTTCTTCAGTAATTTCCTCCTCTCCATTTTTTTGCTCTCCTTTCTTCCTGGAACTCCTGTAAGTTTGTTATTGGACTTCTTGGATTGATTCTCTTTTATCTTTTCTCTCCTGTTCGTCATCTTTTTGCCTTATTCTATTTCCTGGGAGACTTCTTCAACCTTACTATTCAACTCTTCTATTGAGAGATTCGTTTCTCTTATGAGCTTCTTAATCTCTTCTTTTTTTTTTTTTTTTTTTGGCTGCATTGCATGGCTTGCAGGATCTTAGTTCCCCAACCAGGGATGATTGAACCTGCACCCTCACGCCCTCAGACGTGTAGAGTCCTAACCACTAGACCACCAGGGGATTCCCTGAACTTCTTACTTTCTACAAGTGTTTTCTTATTCTCTGAATGTTTCTTTTTTATCCTGTTCTTATGTCATGAAAGCAAAGTCTCCTAATTCTTCAAGGATATAAACTTCAGTTTGGCTGAAGTTTTCTTCTGCTTCCTGCATTATGTCAGCTTTAGGACTTTCTGCATTTCTTTGTCTCTTTGCTTAGTTAGATCTCTGGTGATTGTGTTAGAAGCTTTTCTCAAATGTCTGAAGATGCTTGGCTTCCTCTTCATATTTAAGGATGGTGTCCTGGGTACATATTCATTATAATTCTTAAGAGCTTGGGCTCTGGAGTTAGCTAGACCTGTGTTCAAATTCTGTTCATTCTTTAGCTCTGTTGTGTTGGGCAATTGACCTACCCTCTGTGAGCCTCATTTCCTTAGATGGTAAAATGAAGATGGAGATTATGGTAATGACCAGGGCTGGGAGAACTGAGAGATTCTCAGGTGTTGATGCTGCACTTGTGGGACTCTGAGAGTGAGCACCCCCTTAAATCTTGTGCCCTGGGTGTCCTGCTTGCCTCATCCTAAGTCCCCGCTCTCCTACAGAGAGGTAACTCTCAGAGTTTGGCAGGATAATGCATTGTAGGAGCTTGCATCAGAGCTGGCATATGGTAAAGGCTCAGTAAATATGAGCTGTCACTGCAGATCAAGTGACATAACGTTTATTAATAGGAAACGTTTATTTAATATCCACCGTGCATTTGGAGCTATAACTATGAAATCAGAGGATTAGAAAAGAGAGGGAATAAAATAATAATGAGAAGAAGAAGAAGAAGAAGGGGGAGGAGGAGGAGAAGAAGAAGAGGAAAGAATCATGATAGGGCTTCCCTGGTGGCGCAATGGTTGAGAGTCCGCCTGCCGATGCAGGGGACGCGGGTTCGTGCCCCGGTCCGGGAAGATCCCACATGCCGCGGAGCGGCTGGGCCCATGAGCCATGGCCGCTGAGCCTGCGCGTCCGGAGCCTGTGCTCCGCAACGGGAGAGGCCACAACAGTGAGAGGCCCGCGTACCGCAAAAAAAAAAAAAAAAAAAGAAAAAGAAAAAAAAAGAATCATGATAATAAAAGTAGGAAGAAACAAAGGAAAAATAATAAAAATTTAACCAAGAAAGGCTAACCCTGGGAGACAAAACTGTATAGAACAAATTTATATTGACACTGAGGCTGCAGCTGGGAAGATTTTCTGGGTGAAGAGAAACGCCTTCATTGTAAAGAGGAATGAGTTAATAAGAAAAATCTGGAATCTGTTTCTCTTCAGAAAAGCAGAATTGATTGATTCTCTGAGGCTGCCTGAAGGAAGAGAAACGGCCTCAGGCCCAAGAGAAAATGACCTTTTACAACTGATGTCCCCTTGATTTTCACACATGCCAGTCGCTTGGGCAGCTTCTCCACATTTTAATTGGTCATTAGTCTTCTGTGGGGGGGCCTCAAGGTGACTTGAGTCAGGAGCAGGGCAAGTTTATAGGTCTCAGAAACAAATAAACAAACACTGAGACTCCCTCCATCATTAAGATTATGGGAGATAAAATCTTTATGAAATAAAATCATCTCTCCCTAACTCTCTCTCTCCAAACACCAGAATGAAGTGGAAAAGTAGGAGAAAGTTAGAAAAATGTAAAAGAATCCAAGGACACTGTTTTCTTCTCCAAACTCACTGCCCTCCCCAGTTTAAGAGCGCTGAGTCACTGGGCTCAGTCGGACTTTCGTACCTAATGTGGTTATCAATAAACTTTTGTGTTGCCCCAGCTCTCTTCTCCCCTTTGGGCCAGGTCTGGCCTTCCTGGACAGGACCGCGGAACGGAAGCCATGGGCATCTGACAGCCAGGAAGGCTGAAGCATAGTGGAGAGACGGGGAGAACACACTGGCCACCTCCCAGGCCTGTCTCGGAGGCATCCGAGGGTAGAAGGGGCAACCGCAGGACTTCCATCACCAGACACGAAGGAAACGTTTGATCAAAAAAATTGGACCTTCCTGGAATCCCATTGTGTCTTTGTGTTTTGCTGGCATTTAGGAAGTGACTGAAAAATCAGATCTGTTTAAAAGTAAAATAAAGCACTAGTGCAGGGGGTGAGGGGGTTTGCTCTGCCCCTGAAGCCTTCACTGAGGGGCTCAGGCTTCCTGGGCGGAGCTGGAGCTGCTGCGGAGGCGTGGCTCTGCCTCATATGAGTGGCCCGAGCGCAACAGGACTGGTGTCCTTCTAAGAAGAGGAAGGGACTCCCGGGATGGGCACACACAGAGGAAAGGCCGTGTGAGGATGCAGGGAGAAGGCGGCCACCTGCAAGACAAGGAGGGAGGCCTCAGGAGAAACCAGCCCTGCCGACAGCCTGATCTTGGACTCCAGAACTGTGAGCAAATACAAGTCTGTTAAGCCACCCAGCCTGTGATATTTTGCTATGGCAGCTCTAGTAAATGAATAAAGATATGATTACAGGAGTCTCCTAAAATTCTCTTCCAATTTCACTATTTCCTAAGTGAAATCAGAAGCAGTGTCACCTCCTGGGAGCGAGGATGGAGATGTTGGAGCTTGGAGGACAGAAGTGAAAAGCCGTCATCCAGGAGTGGGGGAAAGTGGAGGGACCGGGGAACACGGTTGGGCTCAGGAAGCACTGAGGGCTCACTTAGGTTTACAATAACACCGATCCTCCTCGTCCGTGTCCAACTGTGAGGATGGACAGCTGAGGTGGGAGGCGGGACGGGGGCGGAGTTGACGAAAGGTTGAATTCCACCAGGGCTGCAGTTTTGTGAGGACCACAAAGCGAGAGAAGGGTAGGGGAGTCGATGTGTGTGAGGGATTGTGGATGCTATTATGTGTACACGGGAGTTTTATCATGAGTGGCAGTGGAATTTCAGCTAGATAAGGAGGAAATAGAGAAGGTGAGGGTAGCGAGGGACCCATCAAAGGTGGTAGCATCAGTGATTTGAGGTCCTGATCCGGTTGAGGAGTGGTGGGAATCGGGGTTCTGGAAGTAATGAGCAGGGCTGAGAAGGTAGCACGTGGTTGAAGAAGAGGCGACAGAGGCTTTCCAGGCAGTTCTTAATAATGGGAAGGTCTAGCATCCATGAAGGAGAGCGAGCAAGGAACAAAAGGACAGGATGTTAACAGAACCAACACTGTCACTTCCCTGGCGGTCCAGTGGTTAAGACTCCGTGCTTCCACTGCTGGGGGCATGGGTTTGATCCCTGATTGGGGAACTAAGATCCCGCAAGCCCTGTGATGCGGCCCTAAAAAGGAGTTTGTTAGGACCAAATGAAGAAATATGATCTTTGCTGAATTTTTATTTTGCTTCGAGGAAAAAACCCAATTTTTTAGCTCTTTGAGAACTCTCATCAAAGTTCCAGAAGCTCTATTAAAAGAGCCAAGGGAGGGGACTTCCCTGGTGCAGTGCAGCCAAAAAAACCTCAACTCTGTGGATGCTGAAATCAAGAATTGTAGTCGAGGAAGTTGATAGGGTGGCAGAGAGGCAGGGGCTCAATCTCAAAGAAGCGAGGGGAATGACCCTGGCTGCACTTAGTGAGGTCCAAGGACATGAGCTTCAACCCCGCGGGGTCTAAGGTCAACAGGTCTCGTAGGTGACCCTGATGGATATAGCCCAGGGGTCAGAAAGCTCAGTGGTGACAGGCCAGAGTCACACAGCTGCCCCCGAAACTTGCTGTGGCCCCAGATATGGACACATTCCTCACTCATCCAGCCCTTTTCTGAGCTACCCCTTCACCAGCACCTCCTGAGGGCCCAGGATGTGCCCTGCACAGTGCTGGACACTCCGGGGGGCGGGGGTCAGAGGTGAAGATGGAGACTGCCACCAACGGAGGGTGGGAGATCCTGAGACCACACTGCTCAGCTCCTCCCTGCCCAGGAGCACACCCCGCCCCAGAGGGCAAAGAAGAAGTAGATCCCTGCCCCGCCTCACACACACACACGCAGACACACACACGCACATAAAATGCATTCGATCAGTCTAAAAAGAGAAGTCTATTTAGCTGTTGTGCTTGAAATTATACTCTCTGGTTTTCAGGAGGATACAATTAAGGCTGATCTTCTCCCCCACGGTAGGGTTTTGATCCTGTGAGTGTGTCGTGCCCTTCACTCAAACATCCAACAAAAGCTTCATTTGAAAAACAAAAAGCCTGTCAGCGTGCTGACAAGTTACAACCAAGAGTCAGGCGGGTGAGAAGGCAAACCTACTCCCTTCTCCCCCTCACCTTCCGGACCACCGTGCTGGGATTCTCGGAAGCTCTCAGAAACAGTTCAGGCCGCCGGTCCAGCTTCCAAATGTGGCCAGTTCAGAGGAGAAGCAGTACATCTGAGCCAGGAAAGCCCAAGACCGCCTCCCCCTTCCCTTGACGTCCTCAGCCCGGCACCTTTCCTGCCATCCAGAGACCTTGGCAGGAGCCTTCCTGCCATCCTGTTCTGATCCACTCACACATACACACTCACATACACACTCACCGAACACACATACAACACACAGACACACACCCCACACACACCGCACACACAACCACACACACCGCACACACCACACACACACATCACACACCACACACACACACCCCACACACCGACACACACACCATACACACACACACTATACACACACACCACACACACCCACACACCACACACACCACACACACACACCATACACACAAACTACACACACACACCACACACACCCACACACACCATACACACACACACCACACATACACTATACACACACACACCACACACACACCACACACACCCACACACCACACACACCACACACACACACCATACACACAAACTACACACACACACCATACACACACACACACGCCACACACCACACACACCACACACACCACACACATACACCATACACACAAACTATACACACACACCACACACACCCACACCACACACACACACACACCACACCACACACCACACACACACCACACACCACACACACACACACACACACCATACACACACCACACCACACACACACCATACACACACCCACACCACACACACCACACACACACACCATACACACACCATACACACACACCACACACACACCACACCACACACACACCACACACCACACACCACACACACACACACCACACACACACCATACACACACACCACACCACACACCACACACACCACACACACACACACACACAGCACACACACACGCTGTGCACGTCCCTTCTCCTAGCTGGACTCTGACACGAGGCACCTGGCCAGCTTGGTGTTGACCCCCTCCGTCCCTAACTGCAAAATGAGGCGCCGAGGCACAGCTGGGCTCTGCGACCCACGGGGCAAGGCGGGCCCTCCAGAGCCGAGGCCTTGCGGCCTGAGGCGTCCTGTGTGCAGTAGCCAGGCTCTCTCGGGGGTGGCAGCTGCATGAACAGTGCTCAGCCGCCGATCAAAGGACTTCCCCAGTTCCAGAACTTCAGAAGAATCTCCACTGGATTCTGCCCTCGGATTTAGCCAGCGTTATCCATGAGCGGGAACAGAGGGCCCGTCATCACACTCCTGCCCATGGCTATCGACTTGCCGTGCATTTTGGAGGAGGTCGTCTTAGGCACAGCAGCCTGTTTCAGCAAGGTGACTCCTGTAAGCCAGCGACAGGCCCCCAGAAGCCCCGAGAGGCCCTGGCCATCTCCCACCATTTTCGGCCCCGGTAAGAATGGAAAGGTGAGGACAGAAGCAAGATAGTTTGAAGGCAGGATTTTGAGGCATCGGTGACGGAGCTGATGTGGGAGCCAAGAAGAGAAAGAGTCCAAGTTGGCAGTGATAGAATTAGAGCCCCACCTTTCCTCGCTCAGGGCTGCTGTGGGACGTGGTGAGAGACAGGCTGCGAGGAAGCTTTCTTACCACACTGGGCCTGGGGACAGAGTCAAGCTGAAGTCGATTAAGGATTTGCCGCCCTCCTTGTTTTTAGGGAAGGCCCCCCTTGCCTCCCCACCGCCCCATGCAATCCGTCGAGCCAGAAAGTGGAGAGCAATTCTAGGCCCGTCCACCCCTCCCCACCCCACGTCCCATCCACATTCGAGCAGTACCCTCTTCTCCATCCCCGTTGACCCCAAGTGCGTTCGGCTCCTTCATTCCAGCAAGAACTTCCTAGCTGGCTCTCTCTGATCCATCTGTCCTGTTACCACCAGAGAGAACGCTCTACAAAGCAAACCACGTCATGCCGTTCTTAGGCTTAAACCCTCTGTGGCATCTCCATCAAGTACTATCTGTCACGCCTTGGCACTCACTTCTCCCCTCCTGGGAATGTTCTTGCCTCTTCTTGTCATCTGAAAATGGCCAGTTGTCTTTACAGATGCTGGCAGTATTTCAGGGGTAAAGGATGGAGCAGGAAGTCTAAACTCCAGACTCACAGTCGTGTCTCCTGTGTAACATCTCAATTCAGATGACTCTCGGGCACTGCAGACTTGACGTTGTCCAAAGCTAGATCCTACACCCTATCCCAAGGCTGCCTCTCCTCCAGGCAAATAGCACTCCCGTCCAGGAACTCGAGCAAGAAACCTGGTTAGGGGTCCCTCATTCCTCGTTTCTGTCTTCACACCCCTATATCCGGTCCAGCTCTCTTATCTCACCTTTGCCCACCTCTCCCCATCTCTGCTGGCCCTGCCATCACCCGAACCAGCATTTCTAGCCCAGCACCAAGGCAGCTTCTGAACTGTTCCCGCTGCTTCCACTCGCCCCCATGCTCAGCTGTCACCCACATACCAACCAAAGATCGTTTTCTTTCTTTACAGTTTTAATTTTATGTCTCTTTCGAGAAGGTCTCCATATTTATATGGATCAAAATTCAAATGGTGATATTGGCTATAGTATCCAAATTGTATAAAGACGTCTAACAAAAAGACAAACAACCTTTTTAAAAACTGGGCAAAGAACTTGAATCAACATTTCTCCAAAGAGGATAAACAAATGATCAGTAAGCACGTGAGAACATACTCATTGTCACTAAACATTAGGGAAATACAAATCAAAATGACAATGAGATACCATCTCCCACCCAGTAGGAGGGTACTATAAAAAAAAAAAGGAAAATAACAAGTGTTGGCGAGGATGTAGAAAAATTGGACAACTTGTGCGCTGTTAATGGGGATGTAAAATGGTGCAGCCACTGTGAAAATGATTCGGCATTTCCTCAAAAAGTGAACCATGAAATTATCATAAGACCCAGCGATTCTACTCCTAGGTATGTACCTAAAAGAACTAAAAATTCAACTCAAGCAAATACATGTACATGCATGTTTATAGCAGCACTAATCACAATAGCCAAAAGGTGGAAACAACCCGTGTCCATCAACAGGTGATGGATAAACAAAATTGTGGCATATACATATGACGGAATATTATTCAACTGTAGAAAGGAGTCAAGCAGTGACACATGGTACAACAGACCTCAAAGACATCATACTAAATGAAAGAAGCCAGACATCAAGGGTCATGTATTGTATGATTCCATTTACATGACATATCCAGAATAGGTAAATCTGTAGAGATGGGAAGCAGACTGGTGGTTGTCAGGGGCTGGGGGGGATCAGTGAAGATAGAGGGGCGAGGGGGAAGAAGGGGCAACTGATGAACAGGTAAAGGGTTTCCCTTCCGGGTGATGAAACGTTCTGGAACTAGATAGAGGCGGTGGTTGCATGACATTATGAATATACTACATGCCACTGAATTAAAAGTTAAAAAAAAAAAAAGAGAAAATTCAAATAATGCAAAAGACTGTATGGGGAAAATCTGCTTCCGACCCCTATGCTCTGGGCCTCAGTTTCTTCTCCCCAGCGGTAACCTGTGTTGCACGGTTTCTTACCCTCTTTCTTGAATATTCCAAGCATAAAAATCCGTGGCAGCCATGGAGGTGTACAGCTCAAAGCTATCTTCCAGGGAGCACGACTGTGAGGGTGTCGGCAGTCCATAACCTCGGGATGCTGCACCTGAGGGGGCACCACAGTGCTCAGGCCCGGTCGATGATGGAGCCGGCAGGGCTCCTACCTGACGCAAGACTCCTGTAACTTGGTCTTTGCTCTGTGGCTGTGACTTCTCAGAGCTGCATCTCCTTCCTTCCCTTTCTTTTCTCACTGGCATCAGACCGACATTGGGATCTGAAAGCTCTTCCCACCTCACTCTTGCTCTGTTTCCCCTTTATCCTCTAAACATTGTTTCCCCCAACAAATCTGCGCTAATTCCATTCTGGTGTCTGCTTCCTGGAGGACCCAAACTCACAGACGCACATCCTTTTCTTACACAAATAACATATGTGTACACTATACACACGGCCCTGAAACTTGCTTTTAATCATTGGCTACATATACATCTCAGAGGCTGAGCCATGTCAGGACGTGCCCACCGCTGCCCCACAGTACAGTGTGTGGATGACCAACATTTACTCATCCAAGCCCTTATTTGTCGAGATCATTGGATTTAGTCACTTACTGATATGTAGACTATTCCAGTCTTTTACAATCATACACAATGCTGCAATGAATAAGCTAGCATACATCGATTTTGAAATATACATGTGTAGAATAAATTCATGGAAATAAAGCCCCTGGGTAAAAATTGTGCATTTTTGATTCTGATAAATATTGCCAAATCACTCCTCTTAGGGTTTATACCAATTTAGAACTCCTCCAGCCATGTGAGAGTCTGTCTGTTTCCCACACCTTTGCCAACACCATGTTTTCAAACTTTATTCTTTGCCAATCTGATGGGCAAAGAGAATGATTTTTTTTTTTTTTTAAACAAACAATCAAATCGGGTCACTCTCTTGCTTAGAACTCCTCAGTGGCTTTGCGTAGTATCTGTGTGAAATCTGGCCTCCCCATCCTGGCCCACAGAGCCCTGTGTGATCTGACCCACATCCCGCTCTCCAGCCTCATCTCTCGCCTCCACCACTGCACATCTGCTTCTTCTGGGTTCCTTAAACACACTGAGTTCATCACCAGCTCAGGGCCTTTGCACAAGCCGTTCCTGCCACCTAGAGCACCCTGGCCTGAATCCTTCAGGTCTCAGTTTAATTGTTACCTCATCAGAGAGGGCGCCTTGACCACCTTTAAAAGTTGATATCCTTATTATGACACACTGTTTCCTTCATACCATTTATCACAACCAGAAATTACTTGTGTGTTTACTGTTCTTCCCCACTATATCTTATTTTTAAATTTTATTTATTATTTTGGGCTGCATTGGATCCTCGTTGCTGCCCGCGGGCTTTCTCTAGTCGCAGCGAGCGGGGGCTGCTCTTCGTTGTGGTGCACGGGCTTCTCATTGCAGTGGCTTCTCCTGTTGCAGAGCACAGGCTCTAGGCACTTGGGCTTCAGTAGCTGTGACTCGTGGGCTCTAGAGCGCAGGCTCAGTACTTGCGGCGCACGGGCTTAATTGCTCTGCGGCACTTGGGATCTTCCCAGACCAGGGCTCAAACCCGCGTCCCCTGCATTGGCAGGTGGATTCTTAACCACTGTGCCACTAGGGAAGCCCTTCCCCACTAGATTTTAAGTGTCTCAGTGCCTGGCTCACGTTGGATGCTTACTAAGAACATGCTGAAAGAATGTATGAATAAATAATTAACTAAACACCTCTCCCTGGACTCCAATGACATCAGGCTTTCCCCATATTCTTTCACATCCCATTGTCTGGCATAAATAAATATTTTGTGCTTCCAAAGCTGGAAGGCTCCTCATCCCCCAGGTGGCTGCGTTTCCCAGGTGTTTTCAGCCAGCTAATATCTTTCTTTGGGATCCTTCTGAAGGCAGAATGTGACTCATACCTCCATCACAGCTGTCACAGGTGTGTCCACAGAAGCAGATTAGAAGCCCCACCAAAGACTTCTGGGAGTTGCCAAAGCAGATCTCGGGCTGCAGATTGCCATCTCAGTAAAAGAGACAGATCCCCAGGTTTGTCTGGCCTAATGAGATTTTTTCAAATGAATTCACTGCACTGTATGGTCTTAAGCCAAGAGACAAAACAAGATGCAAACTTAGGAAATCTAAGGTGACACTTCACGTGGGAAACGGAAAGCATGTGAGTTCACGGAACCCTTTTTTTATGGGTTAGGTTTTGACCCTCCCACCACCAGAAATTTATATGTTGAACCCTCTGTACCTCAGAACGTGACTGTATTTGGAAACACTCCTTGCAGAAGTTAAGTTAAAATGGAGTTATACTGACATAGGGTGGGCCCCAATCCAATATGACTGGGGTCTTTATAAAAAGAGGGAATTTGGACACAGACATACATAGGGAGAATGCCATGTGACGATGAAGTGAGGGGAATGCAAAAGACGGCCAGCAAGCCACCAGAAGCTGGAGGAGAACATGGCCCTCGGAAGGAACCAACCCTGCCGACACCTTGATCATGAACCTCTAGCCTCCAGAACAGTGAGACCATCAATTCTGTTAAGTCACTTAGTGTGTGATCCTTTGTTACGGCAGCCCTGGCAAACTGCTACAACCAGCACTCCTGTTACGCTGACTTGAATGGCTGGATTCTATTTGCCAACTTGAATGCGCCCATTTCACCTTCTTAATAACCCCAGACACAGCTCCTTCCTTGTTTGAGGAGTAGAAAGAACATGAGGCTTGGGGCAGGAGGGCCTGGGGTGTCGTCCTGGCACACACACCCCTCTTTGGCTCCAGTAGGCGGTCAGGTGAGAGGGTGGGCCTGGAAGATCTGTGGGTTCCCTCCCAGATCAATGTTCTATGGGTCTGTCATTCCTCCACACTGTTTCCCCCTACAGGCATGGTTACTACCAAACGGTCTCTGCAAGGCTTAGGGAGGCTGGGGTCAGAAAAGTCTCAACCAGCAACCCAGATGGCAGAGCTAGGGCAGCAGAGACATTGCGGTTGGACCTGCTAACTATACCCTGTGTGCTTTCCCTTTCTGTCCTTTCCCACTGACAGAGCTGCCCTGGCTTTTCCATTTGGATGTGTGCGATTCAGGTTTAAATAATCTCAAGGTGGCTTTGTCTCCCTGGAGATTTCACCTGGGGACGTTATTCTTAGGAGTCATTTGGGGAAATGTGAAGGCATTTTTAGTATCACTATGGTATGCGGGGAGGGGTATCAGATTTGTGGGCAAAGGCTCTGGGTGGTAAGGGTCCTACAGTGTGTAGGGAAGTTCTGAAAAATAAAAATTTCTCCCATCCAAATTCTAATAATGTCTCTGTTGGGAAGCACTTACAAGTGATGTGGAGGAAAGAATGTAGACCTTGGTGTCCAGATGATGTTCCAATTACCGATTGCCATGTAACAAAATCACTCCCCAAATTTAATCATTTCAAACTCTACTCTAATTATTCTCTCTCACCGTTCTGTGGGCTGACGTCTCAGGCGGATAGGTCCACTCGGGGCTTCTCGTGTGCTTGCGGTCAGGTAGCGACTGGAGTTGGAGTCAGCTGAAGGTTTACCCGAGCTGGATGTCCAACACGGTAGCTCACTCACATGGGCAGCACGTGATGCCCGTTAGGCCGAGATGTTGACAAAAGTGCCTATGTGACTTCTACATGTGGTTTAGGCTTCTCCCAGGATGAAAGCTGCTTTTCAGAGGGAGTGTTCCAGAAGGAACATTTCACAAGACCAGAGCAAAAGCTGCAAGTCTTCTTATGACCTGAGAAGTCACCCAGCATCGCTCACACTCTTTTATGTTGGTCAAAGCTGTCATAAGACCTTCCCAGATTCAACAAAGTGGAGGAACAGACTCCATCTTTTTTTTTTTTTTTTTGCGGTACGCGGGCCTCTCACTGCTGTGGCCTCTCCCGTTGCGGAGCACAGGCTCCGGACGCGCAGGCTCAGCGGCCATGGTTCATGGACCCAGCCGCTCTACGGCACGTGGGATCTTCCCGGACCGGGGCACGAACCAGTGTCCATCGGCAGGCGGACTCTCAACCACTGCGCCACCAGGGAAGCCCAGACTCCATCTTTTGATGGAGGCGTGGAAGAAGGAGCATGAGGGATTATTCCATCATAGAAAATAAAATCTACCACGGAGGACTTGGCTTTAGGTCCTGCCTCTACCACTCGCATATCAAAGACTCCCATTAAATCCTGACTCTCTCTGAGTTTTGGTGTCTTCCTTTAAAACAGGGAGTAACATGGTACCTACCTTGCTAGGGTGCCTTGAAAACCTATGACAACCATTGCTAGTCGTTACTGTCGGTGTTTTCCTATTAGCGGGAATGGCAGTCCCAATTCCACAATTCTCCTAATGCTGTGTGTGTGTCTGCCACTTTGACTGCTGGCTTTGTGGCTGAAGGATTTGAAAAGCACCCTCGGTTTATGTTGGGGGAGGTAAGGTCAGTATCTGACCAATGCAGGTCCAGTCTTACTTCCCTTATTGGATTTTAATTAATTTTTGTTTGTATTTAATCAAAATATAACATCTGTAAGAGTCCCTTAACCTCTTTCCTCCCTCATCTTCCTTCTGTTCCCCAGAGGCAACCACCTGCAACATTCATAGCTGCTGCTTCTTTTTCTTCTTCTTCCCCTCCTTCTTTTTTCATATTTACATTCATATTTTTAGATAATAGGCATATACAGTTCTCTCTTGAGTCACTTGCTTTAAATATTTTCCACCATACAGTAAGTGAATATCTTAGATCACTCCTCTCCCTCTTCCTGTGCTTCGTATCCTTCAAATACAATCGTTCATCAATTTTGGGGCAGATCCACACGGAGTGTTTTTATTATTATGATTATACACAATAAACATTGTTCACTACTGAGCCAAGCAGTGAATTGAGATTACATTTCTTTTTCTCAACATTTTCTTCTTCCTGGGGTTGACTGTTCCTTCCAATTTTGCATTTGCTTTGTTTTCTGTAAACATCTAAGTCTTTCCATATTTCCGACAACTCTGCAAACCAATTTATTCAGTGTTTTGTTTTGTTTTGTTTTTGTCTTTTAACATCTCAAACCTGTTGATAATCAGAATTTCCTGGGGAAATTCTTCCTGGAGTCCTCAATGCTCTGCTCTAACCTCGACCAGTTGGTTCCTAGGCCTACCTCATAGCTGTCCTCCTGGGACTGCCCTTCACCACTATCTTGGAAATTCCCTTTTCCCCTGTCCGTCGAAGGATCACAAGGCTTCCTCTTTCTTAGTCACTCCCTCACCATGGTGGAGCATCTTCCAGTGGTTTCCCAAGAATGAATACAATTGATGTCAATATTTTTTGTATTTTGCATGTTTGAAAATATCTTTATTTTACCCTCATACTTACTTGATAGTGTGTCTAGGAATAGAAATTTAGGCTAGAAATAATTTTCTTTTGGGACAGTGAAAGCATTTTTCCAACGTCTTCTAACTTCCAATGTTGCTATTGAGAAGTCCAATGCCATTCTGATTCTTGATGCTTTATATATAAACTTTTTAGTTTTCTCTTTAAAAACTCTAAAGATCTCCTTTTTCCCGCAGAGTTCTATAGTGTCACAATGATGTATCTTGGTCTGGGTCCGTTTTCAACTATTGTGCTGGGCATTTTCATCAAGAATTGTGTCCTTTGGTTCTAGGGCATCTTCATATATCTCTTTGATAATTTCCTTACCGTAATTTTCCTCTGTTATTTCTGAAACTACTTATCGGATATTGAACCTCCTGAATCACTCCTCTAATTTTCTTATCCTTTTTTCTCCTATTGTCTTTCTGTCTGTTTTTGCTTTCAGGGAAATCTCCTTAACTATATCTTCCAACACTTAACAGAATTTTTGAAATTTTTTGTTCATTTTTTTATTTCCAGGAGCTCTTTTTTGCTCTACTTGTTTCTTTTTCATCACATCCTATGGACACAGTGTCTTCCCTTATGCCTCTAACGGTATCAAATACGTTCAGTTTCTGCTGCTCACTCTTCGTTTCTGCTTCCTTCAGAGATCCTGTTGTTTTCATGCTTGATTATTTTATTCTCTGTCGTGTTGGATGCTTTCCTCACCTGTGATCCTTGACTGCCGCTCAAGGATGAAGAGCTGACTGGAAGTTCTGTGGACGTGGACGGGATTTATTCTAGGAAGATCAGGTAGACAACGGGCTTTTTCACCAGAAGTCTCCACATGTCAATATGTGTAGGTCTTTTTCCTGGAGTGGGTCCGTTTCTGCAGAAAAGAATCTTTCAATCTCCTGCCTTGGTGTTCTGAGGCGAGGTGGGGGAGGGGAGGGGAGGGGAGGGGGGGTTACTTAGAGTACACCTCAGCCTCCCACAAAGTCTCTCTCGTTCAGTTTTTCTAAACCTCCTGGGAATTCCCTGGCTGTCCAGTGGTGAGGACTCTGCGCTTCCACTGCAGGGGGCATGGGTTCGATCCCTGGTCGGGGAACTAAGATCCCACAGGTCGCACAGCATGGCCAAAAATCTAATAATAATAATAAAGAAAAATAAACCTCCTCTCTCCTGCAAAAGGTAAAGTTGGAGCTGGGACCTGCAGAAGTCTATGTGCCTCTTACAAATACTTCTAAAGAATCCCTCTGTCTTCAGGCCCTACATCATTCCCTTCCACAGCACCTGGTGCCCCAATTCTTGAGGCTTGCCAAGGTTCTACGGGTCATAGCCTTCTCTCTGGTATATGCCACCCCTGTCCCCAGGCACTCAGTGTGGACTCTCCTTCTCCCTGCTGATTTCTTCACCTTTCCACTGTCTTCATGTACTGTGGTTCGGGGTTACATATGCCTCCAACATCTAAGAGACTTCTGAGGAGGGGGTGGAAAATGCTCTACCCACCATCTTAAAACTCACGGTCCTGGCAGCCTTTAAGCTAACGTTGGCCTTTTGTGTTAGCTTCAAATCAACCAGTACAAGTGGACCATCTCAAATGGCTCAGAACACTGTCATGATAACAGCAACAACAACAATAACCATTTTTAGCACCTACTATGTGCCAAACATTTTGCATAAATTATCTTTAATCCTCACCACAACCTACAAGGTAGGTATTATTACCCCCATTTTACAGATGAGGAAACTGAGACCCAGCAAGTTTCAATAGCTTGTGCCAGTTCAACAATTTGATAAGTGGCAGGGTCAGGATTTGAATTCAGATCTGTCTGGCTTCAAATAGCCTCTAACCACCAACGCCTTATAGATCTACCTCAAGTCACACAGTGGGTGGGCCTTAAATCTCCGGTAATCAGTCATGTCCAACAATCTCTTATGCATCAGTGCTTAAAAGGGAAACTATGGGGCTTCCCTGGTGGTGCAGTGGTTGAGGGTCTGCCTGCCGATGCAGAGGACGCGGGTTCGTGCCCCGGTCCGGGAGGGTCCCGCATGCCGCGGAGCGGCTGGTCCCGTGAGCCGTGGCCGCTGGGCCTGCGCGTCCGGAGCCTGTGCTCCGCGGCGGGAGGGGCCACAGCAGTGAGAGGCCCGCGTGCTGCAAAAATAATAAAATAAAATAAAATAAAATAATACCCCAGGGAATTTCACTAGGGTAATTTTTAAAAAAAAGGGAAGCTATGGTGCATCCGTGCATGGTGCAAATAAGCCTCCTTGGTATATATGTTCTATTCAGCCGTTCTCATCTTGTGTTTGTTTGAGGTGAGCCCTCCAGGTGAGCAGCTAGGCCTTGCATCTCCAGTGTGCAACCACGAGCCAGTTTTAAAAGAACCCAGCTCAATAGGAAGACTAATGAGCCCGGCGCCCTCCCCCTGCTCTGACTCCTGCTGGTTGTGGGGCTGCAAGTTGGAGCAAGCGTAGCCATGGTGATGGTGGCAGTCGGCCAGCTGGGGCGGGGCGGGGCGGAGAGGGAGGGGATGGGACCAGAGGATTTCTCTGAGGAGGCTCCTGGTGGAAGGGGCTGCTCCCTGCCCCCAGCAGCCTCGCAAGCTGGGCACCTGCCAAGCACCCACCTGCCTTTCCAGCCTCCTCAGCACTCGCGTTCTCACGTCTTCCCCTGACTCACCATGCAGGTGGCTGACTCACGGCACCTGTGGTGTAACCAGGGCGGAGGCGGCATATGGAAGCCTCTGCTGGTATGCTCAGCCGCTCCAGGAGGGGGTGTGTGTGCAGGATCTGGGGAAGGCAGACCTGGGGGCCTGAGCTCCACGAGGACAGGACTGAGAAGGTGATGCTGAGGGCCCACTCTCCGACCATCTGTCCCTGTCCTGCCTCCACCACTTCCTGGTTCACTTGGCTGTTTAGCCGCTGCTCCCGGGAATGTCCCTACCCATTGGCACTGCTTGACAGGGAGGGCGGAGAGCCTTTGGGCCCGTGGCTCTCACTGAACTGGGCGCCCGCTTATACATCCAGTGTTCCCTGAATGTCACTGCCTGCTCCCATCTCTTTGAAGGCTTCCCTAGGCTCCAGGCATAAAGACTCTGAAAGTGTCTTGTGCTGTACACTGGTCTTCCCCTCCAGGCCCACCTCCTTCCTGGGTCCCCTCCCGCTCTGCCCTGGGCCACACTGGCCACCTTTCCATTCTCTGCCGTTTTCCCATCGGGCCCTTGCATAAGCCCTTCCCTCCTCCTGGGATGCCCCCACTCCCTCTCACCTTTTGCCCCTGCAGATATCAACTCAAACATCACTTCCTCCAGAACGCCTGTCTTGGCCTCTCAGACCAGTCATTTCACCCTGAGGCCCCCCAAACCTCTTCTTTGCAACATTTCTCACAGCTGCCATGTCTAGGTGTCTTGTCTCTCTCCCCCAGTGGGACTGGGAGGCCCAGAGGACCCCTGCTCCCACTGGATGCCCTGTACCTTGTACAGTGCTTGGCAGATGGTCCCCACTCAACAGTAAGGAAGGAACAGAGGGAGGGAGGGAGGAGGAAAAGAAAGAGGGAGGGAGGGAGAAACCCATCCATTAGTTCTGACTGGGGATGTAGGTGGGTGACGCAGCTCGCTGCCCTGAGCCTGCCCCAGCTGGGACGCAGAAGCCAACGTGACATTTCTCCTGAGCTGCTGTTCCACATCCGACCTTGATGATGATGAAAATACGAGGAGTGTTAAGGGCTTTGGCCTCTTTAACCAAACCATCATTTGTCTTACTCTCAAAAATATTTCTTGAAGGTGGGAGCATCTAATACTTCTAGTTTGAAAGGAAGTGTTCCTTGAGTACCCTGCATCTGGCAAGAATGGGGATGGGGTACCCACAATCTGGCTTATATTTCAGAGCATTTGCTCTCTTTCTTACACTCACCAGCCCCACTTCCCATGTCCCCCCAGCTGTCTGGGGATCATGTGCCCCTAAAGGCCAGCGACAGGGAAGAGGCTTGTGGGAAAAGCAGGGACCAAATTCTAGAATCCAGCTCCCCTAAATGCGGGTGGCTGAGCTCCCAGCAGTGGGGGAGATGGAGAAGAGGGGAAGTTTAAGATGTCCTTCCCTGAAGAGGGTGGAGAAGCTGTTTCCTGCTCAGCCCTGCAATTCCAGCCGGGTGCTCGCAAAGGGCTCTGGGGAGTGAGTCACCTCTGATAAACCCAGGCAGGAGGGATTTTGATAAGATAGAAGGAAGGGTGTTTACCCAGGGCCCTTCAATTCCGGGCGGGTCCGGTGGTGTCGAGGCCAAAGAACATCCTCTGGAAAAGTAAAGGAAGTCGTGTTGGAACCAGAGGGAAGGCAGACTAACAGACTGCCTCTGACTTCCATTTTCTTGAGCTTATTTTTAAAGGGCCCTGAGACCGTCCTCCTAGAGAAAAACGTCTTGACGCACAATGCAAATCAAAGGCGTTCTCTGGCTGTGTGACGTTGAGCAAGTCATTTTACTTCTCTGCTTGAGAAACTGCCTTGAAGCTGGCTCAGATGATTTATTGAGTTGAGGTCCCCTTCACTCTAATAAATATTTATGGAAGTCATTAATGTCTCCTCTGTCATTAACTTGAGTTTGAGTTTTGATTCTAGCGTTTGCTGATTTTCCGCCTCTGTAAAACGAAACCTATTCAAAAGGTCGTTGTGTGGGCCTCCAGCCTGGTGCCCAGTTCCCGGAAGGAGGGAGCTGGCTAGATGTCCGTCACTGCCCACCCTGTCCCTCATCTCCCAACGAGTGTGGGATGGCTGTTGTGGGTATTTAGAGACCAGTACATTACCCTTCTGAAAGGAAGCTCTGGGCTTGTTAGGAATGATCTGGGAGGCCAAAGACTTCGCTCCTTCACCTTTGCAGGTGCTGGGCCTGGAGTGTTCAGCCTCTGAGCCAGAGTGCTTCCAGGTGAAACCCTGTTTCAGATAAACCAGTACTGCTTCAAGAAGAGGCAGTGGGACTAGGGAACCGGCGTGAGAGGAGGAAAAGGGAGGTGGTGGTGCCCTGCTCACAGGCCAGCCCTAGTGACAATCACAAAGTCCCATAAAACCACAGTCAAGACTAAAAAGGTTCCTAGGAGTGACCTGCTCCAGCCTCCTGCTTTAATATACGAGGAAACATATTCAGAGGTGAGGTGAACCGCCCCGGATCCTCCAGAGAGCAGCTGAAGCTGGGACAAGAGCCCAGTTCTTCTGCCCCCAGGGAGAGGTTGCCTTTATTTATTTATGGCCACGTTGCGTGGCACACGGGATCTTAGTTCCCTGACCAGGGATCGAACCTTCGCCCCTGCAATGGAAGCATGAAGTCTTAACCACTGGACCTCCAGGGAAGTTCCAAGAGGATGCCTTTAGACCCCAGTTCATCCATTGTAAACTCTTTCTGAATCTTAGGACACTGCTCATTCCCACCAAGGGTTAACAGGGAGCTGAGGTATAAAGTCCAGTCGGTTGGAGCTAACTTTGTGAGCAGTCGTTTCATTTGAGCTCACACACACACACACACACACACACACACACACACACACACTACAGCAAAATGTAATATCTAGTCAACAGTGAAGAATGTCTTCTCAATCATGAAAGGCTGTTTCTAACTCATAAGGTTTGATTACTTTACTTGTTTGTTTGCGGTACGCGGGCCCGTGAGCCATGGCCGCTGAGCCTGCGCGTCCGGAGCCTGTGTTCCGCAACGGGAGAGGCCACAACAGTGAAAGGCCCGCGTACCGCAAAAAAAAAAAAACTTCAGAAGAACTCCAAGTCTCCTTCCAGGATCTGCTGAGACATGAAGACTGGGTAACCCACAGAGGACATGGGGCAGGGCAGAGGGGTAGGTGTAGTGGACCAAACTGTAACCCACAGGGACGCCTCGTAGAATATACAGTGTCCGAGTTAAGAGCACCAGCCCAGGAGTAAGACAGCCTGGGTTTGAATCCCAGCTCCTCCACTTACTAGATATATGACAGGCAGGTGTCTAAACCTTAGTTTTCTCAACTGAAAAATGTTGGGATAATAATACCCACCTAATATTGCTGATTAAGTGACGTCAGATATATGAGGCACTTCTAGTGTCTGGCACATTAGACTAAGTGCTTCTACTATTTTCTTGTTGCTGTATAACAAATTACCTTCAGGCTTAGGGGCTTGAAACAACAACCCATCTCAGCTTCTGTGGGTCAGGAATCTGGGCACAGTTTAGCTAGATGCTTCTACCTCAAGGTCTCTCAAGGGATGCAGTCAAGCAGTTGGCCACGAGGTCCCTGAAAGCTTGGCTGGAGGTGGGGAGGGGCACCTGTAAACCCACTGCTTCAGCCTCAGCCCCTCACTACACCTCATGACATGGCAGCTGGCTTTCTTCAGGGCACACAATCTGAGAGAGAATAAGAGCAAGAGAGAGAGTCCAAGAAGGAAGCCACAGCCTCTTTATAACCTAATCTCTGAAGGGATACCCCATTACTTCTGATATATTCTATGCATTAGAAGTGAGTCAGTAGGACTTCCCTGGTGGCGCAGTGGTTAAGAATCCACCTGCCAATGCAGGGAACACGGGTTCGAGCTCTGGTCCGGGAAGATCCCACATGCCGCGGAGCAACGAAGCCCGTGTGCCACAGCTACTGAGCCCATGTGCCGCAACTACTGAAGCCCGCGCGCCTAGAGCCCGTGCTCCACAACAAGAGAAGCCACCGTAATAAGAAGCCCGCGCACCGCAAGAAGAGTAGCCCCGCTCGCTGCCACTAGAGAAAGCCCACGCACAGCAATGAAGACCCAACACAGCCAAAAATAAATAAATGAAATAAATAAATTTAAAAAAAAATAAAAGAAGTGAGTCAAATCCAGCCCACATTCCAGGAGAGGGATTACATAGAGGGTGAGGGTCAGGAGGTGGGGATCATTGGGGCCATTTGAGAGAATGCCTACCATAGCGTTTATTTAATGTTCCATAATTTTATTATTCTTTTTGTATATTTTATTTCCCAAATTATTCTCCATTAATGCCACTACAAGTTTCCAATTCTGTGTTTTACTGCTGCTGTTCTTACTGCCAGGAATGCCTGCTTCAAAATATTTATTTATTTATTGGATATTAATCCCTTATTTGTCATAACATTTGCAAATGTTTTCTTCCATTCAGTAGGTTGTCTTTTTTTTTTTTTAAGATGTTGGAGGTAGGAGTTTATTAATTAATTTTATTATTTATTTTTGCTGTGTTAGGTCTTCGTTTCTGTGCGAGGGCTTTCTCTAGTTGTGGCAAGAGGGGGCCACTCTTCATCGCGGTGCGCGGGCCTCTCACTATCGCTGCCGCTCTTGTTGCGGAGCACGGGCTCCAGACGCGCAGGCTCAGTAGTTGTGACTCACGGGCCTAGTCGCTCCGCGGCATGTGGGATCCTCCCAGACCAGGGCTCGAACCTGTGTCCCCCACATCAGCAGGCAGACTCTCAACCACTGCGCCACCAGGGAAGCCGCAGTAGGTTGTCTTTTCATTTTGTTGATAGTTTCCTTTGCTGTGCAAAAGCTTTTAAGGTTAATTAGGTCCCACTGATTTATTTTTGCTTTTGTTTCCTTTGCCTTAGGAGATAGAGCCACAGAAACGTTGCTACGATTTATGTCAAAGAGTGTTCTGCCTATATGCTTCCAAATATTTACATTGTCCAATCCTACCTATCTTTTTTTTTTGCGTGGCATGTGGGATTGGTTCCCCAACCAGGGATCGAACCCTCACCCCCTGCATTGGAAGTGTGGCATCCTAACCACTGGACCGCCAGGGAAGTCCCCCTACCCATCTTTTTTTTTTTTTTTTGCGGTACGCGGGCCTCTCACTGTTGTGGCCTCTCCCGTTGCGGAGCACAGGCTCCGGACGCTCAGGCTCAGCGGCCATGGCTCACGGGCCCAGCCGCTCCGCGGCATGTGGGATCTTCCCGGACCGGGGCACGAACCCGTGTCCCCTGCATCGGCAGGCGGACTCTCAACCACTGCGCCACCAGGGAAGCCCCCCCCCCATCTTTTAAGGCTAGACTCCAGTGCCACCTCCATGAAGGCTTGGCAAATCAGCCCCTTATAGGAAGTAGTCATTTCCTTCTCTGAAGTCCAAGGGAGAAGAGGTTGATGAAGGAAACAACAGCTACTTTGTGCTCAAGAAGATAAATGCAACAACTGGTAAATGAGTAGGAGGCAAGTAACTCAGATACACTTCATGTATTTTCTTCTCAAAAACAGGCTTTGGTTTTTTGGCTTTCTGGGTGGATTAGGGCACCAGCTCTGTTACACCATTGCAGAAACTGCTTGGATATTTCTGCTTGTTCTGGGCTGTCCGAGCAATGTCTTACCCATCTGCTGACCCTTAGGACTCATCTTCTCTAATAAAGGTGATGTGGGTCCAAAACTGAAGGCTCCTCTGCAGGGTCGGCTCCAGTAGCTCCACTAGCAGGTACAACACAGAGCCTCTTGCCCCATCTGGAGAGAAATCTAACTGCGGTAGTGTGTTCTTCTATGAACGCTCTTGTGGGTGTGAAAATTCCATCTTCCAACAAGACTCTGTTAGGCCTGAAAGGAGCCCTATTCCACACCACGATGCTGTCCTCAGGTATCCCAAAATGATGGACTGCCACGGGGTTTCCATGGGGCTCAGGGGCTGCTGAGGAAGAGAAAAAGGCAGTGAAGTGAGTGTAGCTGATGTGGGGTCATGGAGCCAATTCAGCCACAGCCTGAGTAGAGGGACATCAGGTCAACCCAGGAGAAGCAGACAAGGAAATTCACATCTGTTATGCACCTGCAGTGTGTCAGATGGAGCACTTAATATTCGTGGTCCTACTGACTCCTCAGGAAAGTCTGGTGAGGAAGGGGGTATGTTCCCCATTTTACAGATGAGGAAACTGAGGTCCAGTGAGGTGAACTGGCCTGCCCAAGGTCACACCACCAG
Organism: Phocoena phocoena; assembly: GCF_963924675.1. Taxonomy (NCBI): domain Eukaryota; kingdom Metazoa; phylum Chordata; class Mammalia; order Artiodactyla; family Phocoenidae; genus Phocoena; species Phocoena phocoena. Next base: position 45,901,036 of record NC_089235.1, on the reverse strand, counting down.
TGGAACACAGAGCTGCTTGACTCAACCCCTAGGTTCATGCTACAGTCTATAAATGACTGTAGAAACAAAGGGAAAGGCAGAGTTCTAAGACAAGCTAACTAAAGCAACTCCAAAAATAACTATTACAGACCAAGCATGAAGTTTCATTTAGTTCTCCAAGTTCTCAAACCGAATTTTAGCAAAGCTTCCATTATTGGTCCTGAGTTACAAAATAAGCAAATCTTCCATAGTGACAAGTTGATGAGGGGGTGGGTGGAAAAAGATGTTTGGTACAGTTAATAAGAAGACCTCCACAGTCCCTTGCCCCCCATTACCACCTCATCTTTATCAGAATATGAGTATTAAAAGTGATGACACAGGACTTCCCTGGTGGCGCAGTGGTTGAGAGTCCGCCTGCCGATGCAGGGGACACGGGTTCGTGCCCCAGTCTGGGAAGATCCCACATGCCGCGGAGCGGCTGGGCCCATGAGCCATGGCCGCTGAGCCTGCGCGTCCGGAGCCTGTGCTCCGCAACGGGAGAGGCCACAACAGTGAGAGGCCCGCGTACTGCAAAAAAAAAAAAAAAAAAAAATGATGACACAACCAGAAAGCTAACAGAATGGGAAACCTAACTCTAAATATCAGCTTCCATTCTACGTGAACCATCGCCCTCTCTCCTTACTCTTTCCATCCTGGCTTTCTGGTCTTTTACGATTGGCTCTGCTTTCCTGTCCCAAAGGAAATAACTCCCAGAAGGAAGCAGAAGCCTCAATGCCAAGAGAAGATACAGGACGGATTGAAAGCTGCAGGGTAAGTAGACGAGCCCTAAACTGTTGATCCAACTCCTTTCCTCTCACCTCAAATTGATGACGTAGATTGGGTTAACCTGCTGTTGAGTCTTGTGTGGGGTGCAGTTACGGATATGGAGAGAAGAGAGAAGTTATGTGGTTATGGAGAGAAGAGCCCCCTCAAGACGGTATTACAGCGTATTTTACAGCATATTACAGCATATTTCCTTTGATCTCAACAAATATTCGGTTAGCACAAACTCTCAGCCACGAGCTGGGCTAATAGCTACAGTGGAACTCAGTGGGGGAGACTCAGACTCTGCCCTCAAGGCAACTAGAATTCTCTAGGGGAGATATAAAGTGTACACAGAACTTAAAAATAAGACAGCATGTTACAATCGCCATTAGAAAAATCAAATCAAATTGCTATTCCTTAAAAAGGAAGAAAATTCTGATATGCTATAATGAGGATGAACTTTGAGGACATTATTTTAAGTGAAATAAGCCAGTTGCAAAAGACAAATACTGTTTGATTCCACTTCTACGAGGTACCTAGTGCAGTCAAATTCATAGAGACAGAAAGTAGAATGATGGTTGCCAGGAGAATGGGGAGGGGAAAATGGGGAGTTAATGTTGAATGGCTACAGAATTTCAGTTTTGCAAGATAAAAAAGTTCTGAAGGTTGGGTGCTCAGCAATGTGAATACACTTAACACTATTGAAATGTACACTTAAAAATGTTTCAGGTGGGCTTCCCTGGTGGCGCAGTGGTTGGGAGTCCGCCTGCCGATGCAGGGGACGCGGGTTCGTGCCCCGGTCCGGGAGGATCCCACATGCCGCGGAGCGGCTGGGCCCGTGGGCCGTGGCCGCTGGGCCTGCGCGTCCGGAGCCTGTGCTCCGCAACGGGAGAGGCCACAGCAGTGAGAGGCCCGCGTACCGCAAAAAAAAAAAAAAAAAAAAAAAAAAACCCAAAAAAAATGTTTCAGGTGGTAACATTTACGTTATGTGTATTTTACCATAATCTTAAAAACTTTTAAAAATTTTAAATGGAAAAATATTACTATTGACCTGCAGAAAGTAAAGCAAGTGTATATCTAACTGGAGCTATCAAGAAGGCTTCATGGAGGAGGGGACATTTGAACTGAGCCTTTTAGAATAGATGGGCTAAAGATGGACAGAAAAGGGCATTCCAGGTGAACAGAGCTGCAGGAGCAAAGGCACATCTTTTTTGAAAAAAATCCAGAAATTTCTCTCTTCCATTGCACCAACCCTTAACAAACATTTTTCCAGCGATCAAACTGCCGGAGCCTGTGTTTGTAATTCTCTCCTGTGACATCTCAGTGAGGCACGGGCTCTCCTGCTCCTCCCTCCCTTCATCTCTTCCCCTCTCTGTGCCTGCCTCTTCCTGCCTCTTGTTCTCTCTCTCTCTCTCTCTGGTGTCTTTTGAACGTTCTAAAATGAAATCCTTGACAAAGGTTTGCTCTCACCCCAGAAGCAGCCTTCCTTGAGGTCTCTTTAATAAGAGCAAACACCCAGAGACTCTCACACCTTTATTAACAGACCCTTGTTTTGTTCTTTTTCCTCCTTGGATACCAACCAGAAGCTTAAGAAGAAATTAATTACCTCATCACCCACACAGGCAGGTCTCAATTAGAAAAGCAGTCTTTCTGACAGACGCTTCCACTGCCTGGTCTCCCTGATTAAGGGCAGCTTTATACACCAGCACCCTGACGGGGGAGGCGAGGGGAGAGGTTCAGGTTTATACATCACCTGTGAACACAAGCCTAGAGGAGGGTGGGCTCCAGGGAGAATTTCTTCATCTTCGGAAGGATTACTAAAGTCAGAACTTACTCTTCTCCGTGTTAATCACTGAGATTGAAGGCAAGAATCCCCCCGTTTCAGATGAGAATGGCAACCAGGCAAAGGGAAGTCATCTCAGGCTCCAGGAAGAAAGCCTGCCCTGTCCCCACCCGCGTGGAGTCGGGCATCGGGCCCAGGACCGTCTGATTTGGGTAGACAGAGCAGAGCTTTCCCGCAGGTCCCCAAAGTGCAGACTCATGCAGCGGGGATGCGCGGAACGTGTCTGTTAGAGTGAATCCAGTTTACCCAAAGTGAAGCCCCTGCTGCTTCCTGCTGCCCAGTGTGATTTGGAGAGGCTGCCAGATCTCCAGTTAGACAATTGCCCTGTTTTTAGTTATCTTTTTGTCCTGTCCTTCATTTTCGATTGTTACCTTTAGTTTTGAGCGAGGACTCCTACCTGTTTCAGGGTGAATCGTGCCACGTCCTGGATGTAGCAGGCCTGACTCCTCTCCACAAAGTCTGTCTGTTCTGGAGAACTGACATTGCTCTTTTCTCAATTTCTTCAGCTCAGTCTACACAGCTTTCAAATCAGCAAATGCTGGAGAAAAGGCAGAGCTCAGGGTGAAGTGGGGAATCAGCCTGACATTTACTTTGTTGGAATTGATCACTTGGGAGTAGAGGGGGTGGAAATCCAATTTAGGGACCACAGTCCTTCCTTGGTGTCTATTTAATTCCATTAAAAATTATCACAACATGGGCTTCCCTGGTGGCGCAGTGGTTGAGAGTCCGCCTGCCGATGCAGGGGACACGGGTTCGTGCCCCGGTCCGGGAAGATTCCACGTGCCGTGGAGCGGCTGGGCCCGTAAGGCATGGCCACTGAGCCTGTGCGTCCGGAGCCTGTGCTCCGCAACGGGAGAGGCCGCAACAGTGACAGGCCCACGTATTGCAAAAAAAAAAAAAAAAAAAATATTATCACAACAAAATCATGGCATCTCAGCATGGGGAGGAGCCTGAGGTGTTATCTCAGCCAAACCCAACATCATGCAAGAATCCGCCATATGCATCCCAGCTGTCTACTGCCACTCAAATAATCAGACATGTTCCCTGATGGAGAACACACTGCCTTTAGGAGTGAAATTAATCAGAGAAGTCTTCCTTAGATTAAGTGAAAACTGAAAATCTGCTTACGCAGTAGCTTACATGCACAGATACTAATGCTGGCATATATGCCTATAATATGTGTGTTGACTGAATGAATGAATGAATTATAAAACAGAAGAAACTGGCAAGGAAGAGAAAAAGGGAAAGGAGGGAAAGTAGTTGCAGTGGTGAGAGGCCATGGGAAGAGAGGGGGAAAAATACTTTTCTCTAAGGATTTTCTTCAGGTTTTGTGGTGGGTAGGGAGCATGGCCTGATTGTCTCAGCAAATGTTTTCATTCCCTTGTAACATCTCTTCAACCAGCCAACAAAAACCCCAACAAGTCGATATATAATTGCATCCGATTTTACAAAGAAATACATCTGTGAACTGAATTCGATTACTTATGATAGTGTAAAATTTACTAAAGATAAATATTGCCTATTTTCTCTGGGTTGTTTTCTTAAGACTTTCTCTCTCTCTCTCTCTCTCTCTCTCTCTCACACACACACACACGCACGCACACGCACACACACCCCACACACACCAGCGCTTACAAACCATGGCTTTCTGGCCTCCTCCGAGGGAGCTAGCTAGATAAACCAGCTAACCATTACCTTTGCTCTAGCTCAGACACCCTCCTGCTCTGCCTCTCATCCCGAAACAGCTGCCCCCTGCCATTTAGGATAGCAAAAGGCCCTCCCTGGCACACACCACACCCTCACTCCCACACACCCATCCACAGCTGTGTGTTCAAGCAGGGCTGCTCAGCTAGAGCAGGAGCCTCCTCCCCAGCAGCAGACAGGCAGCAAACACGCGCTGCATCTTTCCTGCTGTGTGGGAGGGCTGGGGAGAATTCCTGGGGTGCAGCCTGCAAGCGCTCCCCTAACTCTCAAGATGACGATGGCTCCCGCAGCCTCACAGGGCTTCCCGGGGTGGTCCTGGACTTGAGCTCAAATAATCCGCTGCTTTCCCTGCCTTCTCTCTTTCCCACCCCTTCACATACCCTGGGGACGGTTCCCACCCACCGGGCACCACAGCAAACTCCCCTGCAAATGCCAACGTGTCTGGTGTCTGAGTCTTCCCTGCAGGAGCTCACCCTCCAGTACAGTCCCTTCTGGAAGGCACTGCAATTCGGTGAGGACAGCAGCAAAGGCTGCAGAGCCTGGTGCTGAAAATGCCTCTTGTGTTCTGGATCCTTCCCAGATAGGTAGCCTCCCCCACTGAGGGCCCTGCCTCCCCCCAGTATCCAGCACTGGGATGCCGGGGCCACCAGTGCCAAGTGAGTTGGATAGTAGGAAACTGTGCACCGTTTTCTGGCATCAAGGACAGCCAATCCAGGTAACACCAGCCAGAGCCTCTCAGTGTTCGGTAATTCAGCTACAAATAGGCCCTTGGCTTTTGCCTTTCATTTTGCAGATAACTGTAGCTAGAACTCATCAAACGTCTACTAGATATTCTCTGGTACTTAGACATAGAATTCTCAGTGTGGAAAAGACCCTAGAAGCGAATCAATCCTTTGATACATCTGACCCCCTGCTAGAAGATTTATATCCATTCATCATATACAGGATGTCATTTCCAGCCCTGTGAATCAGAATCGATCATTCCTCCCCCCCCCCCCCCCCCCGCCTCCCGCCTTCCCTCAGCATTTCACTGGCAAAGATTCCAGGGCATTTTTTCACGCGGCTCTGTTCTGCAGTTAGTGGGTGTCCTGTCTGTCTCTCCACTCAGGCTGGGAGCTCCCTGAGGGCAGGTCATAATGCTCCGGAGTCCCTCCCAGCTCCGAGCACAGATCCATATACGCAGGGGCTTAACAAAGACACGTGCAGTGAAATTCCTGCTTTCTGCTCTCCCTTCTACTGTCCCAAGAAATAGCAATTTATCCTCAGCAAATGGAGTCTGGCCCTCCATGGGAATGGCTCCCACATGTAGGTGAGATGTGGTGAGACACAAGAGGATGTGGTGAGACACAAGATGTGGTGAGACACAGAGACAAGAGTTAGCATGCGTTCCAGGTGTGCTGCAAGGGCCAGTACCAACAACAGGCAGGGGCCTAAGCCCAAGTTTTATAGGATTGTCGTCCTCTGCATGACCTTGGCCTCAAGACAAGAAGCTTGGCCCTAGGGGTCTTGCCCTACGGGTCTGGAGCAGCATCTCCACTCCAAAGTAGCCTCCCATTAATTGTTACCACGGTAGCAGCCAAACCGCCATGATTTTCTGGATCATTTCCATTTCAAGTGTTCTGCCCCATTGTTCCTACCCATTTATGTGCACATGTCAGACTCTGCTATTTCCAAATCAGAAAATAGAATTTGGAATTCCAATTCAACAATTATTCTTTTGGCTGTTTCAGAAATCCCCTATGATTGTTTGAGTTCCCCCTACAGTGGAGACCCTGAGACAAGGATTCAAGCACAAATAGGTACAGAGGAAACCAGACGGGGATGGGAAGAGAGACAAGGAAGGGAAGGCGGCTAATAGAGGGTCTTTGACCTAGCCAGCTGCCAGTGTGGGTGACGGAGCTTAACGCTGTCCGGGAAGCTCTGGGGCTCCACGTAAAACACAGCCCTCAGAGGTGTGGGGGCCTGGGTATTCATCACCAAGGCTCATCAGTTATTGCTTGCAGGATGCTTCCCGGAGACTCTCTCAGCTGCCATCAGAGAGCAGAGGGCGCCCCGGGAGTGAGGAGAAGCCCCTAGACAGCGAAATGTCAGCGCCGGCAGCCGGCAGCTAGAGGGGTATGCATGGCCAAGGACGCAGTAGGGCACTGGCAGAGTGCTCTACGTCTTCTCATCTCTAGAAGACATGGCTGTAATTCACATATGATTCACAATGACCAAGAACAAAAGCCCTTTAAGAACAGTATCCAGGATATAAATCAGTGGCCAAGGAGGTTGAAGAAAAAGATAATGAAGTAGACGGTGGTGACACACTAATGTCCATGTCTCACGCCTCCCAGTTCTGTGCTGTCCAGTCTTGTTCGCCCTGCACGGACAGGAGGCAAAGTGTACAGGCTGTTTCTAATGGGTGAGCCAGACCCCTATCGATGGCCCATGGTCTGTCCGGCAGAATTTCACTGGGAGAAAGCAGGAGGGATGGGAAGGATGGGAGGGGAGGAGTTGGGCACTAACACTGCATTCCTACTGCAGGGCAGCCCTTTCCACTCAAGGTCTTATCCCAGGCTCACAGCAAAACCTCAGGATCAGCACATAACTCCCAAGGTGGCCACTGGGGGTAGTGTCTGCTCAGAATGGCATCTTCTTCTGGGCAAGTCTAATGTGGACCGCAGGGTAGGGTGGGCGCTGCCAGTCATCCAGTCCTCCATCAACCTGGCCACAGAGACTGCTCCAGGGATGGACACGTGACCCAACATGACACACGGGGTGGCCAAGCCTGGGATTCCCCAAAGTAGAACAGGGAAAGAGCTGCTCATCTTTGGTCATTCAACCGTGAGAATATAAATTTGAAATTGCGGGTGAGCCCGAGTTCTTACCCTTAGGAAAGAATACACTGACAGAGGGAGACAGCGAGAAGAACAAATCCCATAATGCTCCAGTTCCTCGATTATGTGCGTGAACCAATAAATTCCCCCTCTTCTCTTTACTTCAGATGATTTCTGCCACTCACAACTGAAAGAATGTTGATGACTATTCACCCTGATTTCCTGGTTAAGTATACGAAAGTTCAGAAGGTTAGGTAACATGCCTGAGCTACACACCTCCCATGCGCTGGGGCCAGGGGCGTCTCTCCAGGTCTGTCTGGCTCTGTGTCTTCAGGTTAGTTTCAGTAATGCCGTGCCAGGCTAGTGCCCGTGGTGAGCTGGAGCTGGCCTCTACTCACAAGAGTCCACCGTTTTTTGCTCAGGAATTTTGTAAGCCAATTGCCATCATGTTGTTAGCTTGAAATTGGCCGTGTTGGGAGTATTTACACCACAGAAATTGGCAGATGATACAAAACCAGGGCTTCCCCCATCAAGAGCCAGTTGTTAAACGTGAAACGTATATATCTTGGAAGTTCCTTTCCTTTCTGGGGCCAAAGGGGACATTCTCAGTACCATTCTTGGAATGAGGACGCATCCAGTGCTCACCAGATGTCTGAGCCTGTCGAGAGGTGAGCGCAGAAAGTCACGGGTACGTGGTTGAGCCCTCCTCAGCCCGCAACAGGGACCTCTGGGGCTCCACGTCTCTGCGTGGAGTCCCCGTGGGCAAGAACAAAGTCTCTCCTGCTTTTGATCTTACACAGCTCAGCTCAGCTTGAGAGTCACAGCAAGTGGGAGCTGCCTGACTTGGCAACGAAGCAACTCCTGTATGCGGGTCTGTCTCATTGGGAAAAGGAAGAAGAGTTTTAGGGGAGCTCAGGATTCATCACCCCCGATTTGCTCATGGAGTTCCCCACAAAGAAGGGAGAAGTGGGTGTCTGTTCCCACGGGATGGGTGGTGAGCCAGGGGGTCATGGCCATGAGCACCCCTTCCTTGGGGCTCATCTTATCACCCTCTAGCTGAGCTACCTGAGGCCCTTATTTCTGACACCAAATCTTGTTTTAAATTTGTTTTTGTTTTTTTGGGTTTTTTTGTGGTACGCGGGCCTCTCACTGTTGTGGCCTCTCCCGCCGTGGAGCACAGGCTCCGGACGCGCAGGCTCAGCGGCCATGGCTCACGGGCCCAGCCGCTCCGTGGCATGTGGGATCCTCCCGGACCGGGGCACGAACCCGTGTCCCCTGCATCGGCAGGCGGACTCTCAACCACTGCGCCACCAGGGAAGCCCTACATTTGGTTTTGACCATTGAAAACAGAAGTCAATGATACCTTTTTAAGGAACAGCCATGACATTACTATACTCCAAGCAACAACCAAACACAGACGTCCTGCCCCACGTGTGGGTTTTTGTTTGGTTGAGTTATGTTTGTTTGCTGTTGTCCTCAGACTTGGGGAGAGTCCTCCAGGAAAGCAAAGGTGGGGGACTCCAGTGGGCTTCAACCATAAACCAAGACAAAAGCAAGTGAGAGGCACGCAGAGGTCTCCAAGCCCAAAGAGAAGCTTCGGGAAATGATTAATTCCTCCAGGCCAGGAGGGCCAAAGCTAACAACATTTCCCTGAACGCCTGCCTGACAGCATGGCCGAAGTCCAGTTCAAAAATGCATCTGAACATTTTAAGGCAACAACTTACATAATTTTATTCAGAACTGGAAATAAGTGACCTTCGGCTAAAACTTCTCCAGCCCAACGGAACGATTTAGGTGCACGTGATATTGCTGACATTTAATCTGCGACCAGCACCCAAGAGAGCAGAACAATCCCTCCTTTCAAACTTCCTCAGGCTCCTCCCCTCACAGAACCTTCCAGGACAGCAATTTGGACTTAAAAATGCTAGCTATGCTCGCTCATTATCTTCCAGGGAAGCGCTGCTTTCTGGAGTCTGAGTCCCATCTCTTGCTTTCTGCCCTGGTAGCAGCGGATCACGCAGATCACGCAGACGTTGCGGGGCTGCGTAAATCCCTCACGTTGTTAAAATTTAAAAGAAAATGGCTGGGCACCACTGTGCCTTTGACTCAGCTCACAGAACAGGAACCGGATGCTTCCTTTAATTTCCAGGTGCACTTAAATTAAGGCGCACTTAATTTCCAGGCTGCAAGCACCCCCTGGGAGAACGTCAGGCCTCAGGTATGTGAAAACCCCTTCGAAAGGATGCCGCGCAGTGGCTCTCAGTCACACCCGAGCCACGGCTCTCCAACTCTGGGAGGGCATTCTTGAAATGTGATTTCCCCTTATCTGTCCGCATACCTGGCATTTATGCCGAAACTGTCCTCACGACACAGGCAAGTGTGATAAACCATCTAGTCTCAGGGCTGTGTTCCATATTTGTCACATTTCTCAACCTTTCTTTGGTTCTAAGCTTTCAAAGGTGTTGTCGGGCTTCCTCACGTATGTGAACGCAAAGTGTGTACCTTCCAAGCTGACTTAACGCCCTCTGCACCATTTTCGATCAATTTTTTTAGGGACATTATTGAAAAATTTTGGACATTTGAATCCAAGTCTTTTACTGAGATCATTTTTTTCTAAAAAAAAGGTTTCCATTTCTCATTGCTGACTTGAATAACACTGTATTTTTACTGTAAATTTTTACTCTGTATACAATACACAAACACTTTGCTACTAATGTATGTTTCCGCCTAATTGAAGCCTTTAATAACTCAAATCAAGTTGCTTATTCATAGGTACAATGCGCTTAGGCTGTGTACCAGACAGGAAGTTAAGGAAAATACAAATTGCGTTATTTGGGCTCAAGGAATGCCCAATCTTGTTGAAGGAATAATACAGAATAGCATAAAATACATTGGTAGGATACATGAGCCGTCATCCCAGGAACCATTTATAGCCCTGGTATCTCCAGAAAAACAGGATTCCCACCACAAAAGTGGCCCAACATAAAGGATGGATGACAGCCAGGTTCTTAACTAGCAACTATTTCATAAACAGAACTGGAATGACCTCTAGCAGGACAAGTAAAAAACTTCTATAAAGAACCTTGTGGAAAACATTAACTGATCCTTTTACCAGCCCCTACTTGGAGAGGTGCTGACCCCTGCAGTTCCAGGATAAGATGGAGGAGAGAGACCCATATGGCTCATAAAAAAGCAGAACCTTCACTCACCACGGGTGCACCCTGTTCCACGGCAATGGACTTTGGCTACCTCTCACCTGGTTCAAAGGGGTTCATTTGACTGAAACTTATGTAAGTCCCAAGATGGTATCAGCCTCCCATTCTCATCTCAATATCATAGCAGCCCACATCTCCTGAGAGTTGACAGGTACATTACCAAGGAGAAAGGAAAGAACAAGCCTTGACCCCAATTCAACCTTGGAGGTCAGCCTCCCGAGAGGTTGCAGCATCTTTTGACAAATGGCACCATCCATAGCCCTGGAGATGTAAGGATGGCTCCAGGCAAGATTTACTTGCCCTTTGGGCAGCAAGACTTTCACTTAGATCTTCCTCTATGAGCAGATTCTGTCAACCAAGTGAATCCCAAATTATATAAACCCAGTTGGTACAATTTAAACAGGGGTGGAATGGGGGGCAGGGAAGCAAAACATTTTACAGTGAAAGAGAGGACACATGATCTTCCTACTTAATATAGGATAAAATTTAGAGTATCTGATACTGGGGAAAAAAGGGAGAAATTATTTAAAATAATTTTGAAGCCATACCCCTTCTTCTAAGTGAGGAGTCCATAGTAAGTTCCCTACTTCCATTTGAAGTCAACCTCAACTTGTTGACTTACATGTCAAGTCTTGGCAGTTGTCTCCTCTAGGTTCTAGTAGCTGTGTCTGTAAACTTAATGACTTTGGCCAAGCTACTTAACCTCTCTGATATTGTTTTCTTCACCCTAAAAGTGAAGCTGTGATTTTTAGGTTTTCTTCCAGCTCTCAAAATTTAAAATTCTATGACTATGCTACACAGAGATAAACTTGCCCTCAAATAACTGTTCTTTATTTAGGGAATAATTTCTGCAGGTAGTAAACTTCAGTGTCCCAAGAAATGCACAGAGCCACACACAGTAGCCTGGGACAGACTCCTTCTCCAGGGAACTAGAGGTCTTCCAGAATGGCCAGGGAGATCCACTCACACCAGCCTTCTCAGTCACGCCTGACCCAGAAAGAGTCACACCATCTGCAAGGATGAGTAGCTCTGAAAAAGTAAGGTAGTGATGGAAACTGTAGGAAGTTTAGACACAGCTGGATGGGATTTCAAGAAGCAAAGGGTCAAATAACAAGGTGACAGTAGACTGCCATGCTGTCTGCACATTATTCTTGCAAGGATTGGGTTTCTGGACACCAATTAGGCTTGCCCTTCCCCCAAGGATTTGGAAGATGAGGTTGGGAGGAGAAGCAGAAGAGTGAGGGGAGGGCGAGGTGCATCAGTGTGGAGTGACGGGTTACCCTGACTCTTACCTGAGCCCCTGAATGAGACATTGTTTGTGCTACTGGTAACCAGAGCTTCTCCCGTGTGTGGCACAGTATGGGCTTCCCCACCCTGCCTGCTGGGCCTGTCGGGCATGTTGGATATGTGGAAATACCTCTAGGCTCTAGAATATGGCTCACCAGCAATGGAAGACTGCTCCCAGACACTGCCCTGGGCCTCAGGCACCTCGGAAGTTCTGCTGTGTCAGGGACCTGGCGCTGCAGTCTTTTCGTCTTTCAAATGAATGGTGGCAAGCAGGCTAGCGCAGGACTGAGGAGTGCTAGGTGGCATGGACCTTTTGCCTGTATCCCTGAGGGATGAGAGAAGATGCTCTGGGGGCTCTGGCTGTGACAGTTCTTTTTTTTTTTTTTTTGGCGGTACGCGGGCCTCTCGCTGCTGTGGCCTCTCCCGTTGCAGAGCACAGGCTCCAGACGCGCAGGCTCAGCGGCCATGGCTCACGGACCCAGCTGCTCCGCGGCGTGTGGGATCTTCCCGAACCGGGGCACGATCCCGCGTCCCCTGCATCGGCAGGCGGACTCTCAACCACTGCGCCACCAGGGAAGCCCTGTGACATTTCCTAATTCAGAAAGCAAAAGAACTACGTTCGTTCAGCAGGATAAGCAAGTCCTGCTCACCTTGGGTGTAGAGGTTGTCTCGTTCCATCCATTAGAGGACAGTGGCACCTAGGGGATCACATACACACACAGTCACACACAAAGGCTGACTCAGCAGTCATCCCTTCTGCTGCGACTGAAATGCCCCAGGCTCTCCAGAAAGCGAACATGCTCTGCTTTCGGCCAGGGCAACAGTGGATGGAACCAGATGGGCCAAGTGCTAAACAGAGGGTTCCAGTTTGGCATTAAAGTTGCTAAAGTTGTTGCTGGTACCCATACAGGGGACTTCAGCTTTCACCCGAGTGGCCAGAGCACAAAACCACCCCTGGATCCAAATCCTTGTGGGGTCTTTTGTTCTTTTTTCTTTTTTTTTTTTTTAATATTTATTTATTTATTTGGCTGCATCGGGTCTTAGTTGCGGCACGTGGGATCTTCACTGTGGCATGCAGGGTCTTTTTAGTTGTGACATGCGTGATCTTTAGATGTGGCATGCGGGATCTAGTTCTCTGACCAGCGATGGAACCCAGGCCTCCCGCATTGGGAGCTCGGAGTCTTAGCCACTGGACCACCAGGGAAGTCCCCCTTGTGGGATCTTTGAGCACAAGTTGCTGGTTACTCCACACTGAACAGGAATGAAACTCCATGCCTGTCCTCAGGCTATAGTCACCCCTGCAGGTAAGGGCAGGTTGGGTGTGGAACCCTCCGAGGAGGTTCCCTGAAGAACACCTATTCTGAGAAATGGTAATGATGACTCACCACGTGGCACTCCTCCCTCAGACTCAACTCTGACTCTATGCCCAGCCGGCTGGTGGTGACTTGGAGCAGTCATAGAGGGTAGCTCTTGGGTAAGTCATAAACCAGGAGGCTGACCGCTTACCCTCCCGGGGTGACCCAAGACTTTTTCCGAAAAAAGCAGGCAGAACCAATTTCTATTCCCTCTTCCTCCTCCTGGCTTCCGTTTGCCTGTGGTGACGATGGCAAGTGCCACGGGAAGTATTAATATGCCTTTCCACTGCTTCCACAGCAGTTGTTGAAAGTTTCTGGGCCGTGTTAAACAAGAAGAGTTAACCTGAGAAGGCTGCACGGTTTATCAATGTAGATGAGCAAATTATATAGCCAATAATCGAAATCTATACCATTCAATATGGTAGCCAATAGTGGCATGTGGCCCTTTAAATCAGATTAATTGAAATCTAAAATGCAGCCCCCCACTCACACCAGCCACATTTCAAGTGCTCACGTGTGGCTAGCGGCTGCAGTATTGGACAACACAGCTATAGAACATCTCCACCATCACAGAAATTTCTATTGGATAAGACCGGCTCTAGTTACACAGCAAGTGTTAGAGATCCGCTTAACCACTCATTCATTTGTTTATTCAACGAATATTTATGGAGCGTTGGCTACGTTTTGGGTCCCTATACTCCAGGAGTTTGCTGGACGCACATATGTGTAATCAAGGCTGTAGACCCTTTTCATCTGGGGAATAAAACAAGCCACACGTGAGTGAATAGAACTTTTACAAAAGATTAGCTTTAAGGCAAGAGCAGGGGAGGGAGTCAACCTAGTCAGACCTGAGCTTATAAATCTTTCATTCAGCACCTGCTTGCAGATGTGTGGGTGGTAATTTAGCTTAGGCCTGAGTAACAGGTGTCACATCCACAGAGCAAGGAAGCCAGAAGAAGGAAGCCCAGGCTCAAAGCTCTCCTGGGAGAACTCCTGACCATGATCTAAAGAGGGCAGCTTTGTGAACCAGCTGGTGGAGAAGACCATTTCTCACGCAATCCTATCCCAACCAAAGTGCACGTGTAGGAAAACTTTGCCATTCACCTCCTGGAACTCTGGGACACTGTGCTTCCCACCACACTTCTAAGAAAGTGGTGAGCACCCCACTGGTTTTTTTTTCCAGCACAGCTGCTCCTTGTTTGAAGGATTTTCACCAAGTGAAACTGTTTTTACAAAGTGTTCAAATTGGGCAACACATTTGATGGGCAGGGTCTGGGGAAGTCATCACAAAGCACCAAGAGTGACCGGTTCCCACAGAACTTTTCAGCAAGGTTGCTTTAGGGAGGGGATGACTGAGGAAGAAAGACATCAGAGTAAAGGGCAGATACAGGCTTAATGCAATCAAAATGCCACCTGAGGGGCTTCCCTGTTGGCTCAGTGGTTAAGTATCCGCCTGTCAATGCAGGTGACACGGGTTCGAGCCCTGGTCTGGGTAGATCCCACATGCCGCGGAGCAAGTAAGCCCGTGTGCCACAACTACTGAGCCTGCGCTCTAGAGCCTGCGAGCCACAACTACTGAAGCCCATGTGCCTAGAGCCCGTGCTCCGCAGCAAGAGAAGCCAACGCAATGAGAAGCCCGTGCACTGCGACGAAGAGTAGCCCCTGCTCGCCACAACTAGAGAAAGCCCACGCACAGCAATGAAGACCCAATGCAGCCAAAAATAAATAAATTAATTTAAAAAAAAACCACCTGAAAAGGATGACTTGAGCAGGAAAGAAGCACATGGGAAAATGCAGAAATCCGAATCAGAGCTCCAGAAGAATGAGGAGGTATTTTTCAACCTCAAGGGAGATGTAATGACTTACAGTTGGGTGATACTGCGTGGCCGTCCTCTAAAGACACTTATGAATTTGTTTGGGGAGAATATTTGTTCACACTTGGGGATCACTGCAGATGGCTTGTGAGTCATAAGAGCAGTTGCTGGGTTCCTCTGGGCAGCCAGGCTACAGAAGAACTATTGTGAGAGACTGTGGAAACAGGAATTCTGTTTTTTTAATGTAATGTTATGAATACGGTACATACTCTCATGATTCAAAATTCAGAAAAAGTATAAAAAGGTTCACAGTGAAAAGTCTCTCCTCACTCCCGTCCCCTGCCTGCCTGGTTCCCACACCTCTCCCGCGTCCACTCGGGCGGCCATTTTGGACCCATCCCAAGTTCCTTTATGCTTTCACAAGAAAATGCAAATATATATTCTCATTTCTCCCCTCCTTGTTTTACACAAAAGCTATCAACTGTATACACTAGTCTATCTTTTACTTAACCATCTAATCACTGTCTTGGATGTCTTGGAATTCTTCCCTGTCAGGACAGAGAGCACAACTCATTCTTTTTCACAGTTGTGTAGTTAGACTGTGGCAGGAAGGGGGACCCCTTCCAGGGTCCCAGAGTGGGCTGTTGTCTAACATTCGGAAATGAATTGTCCGAGGAGACACACGTGCTGACAAAGCAAAAGACTTCATTGGGAAGGGGCGCCCGGGCAGAGAGCAGCAGGGTAAGGGAAGCCCGGAGAACTGCTCTGCCACGTGGCTCGCAGTCTCGGGTTTCATGGTAACGGGGTTAGTTTCCGGGTTGTCTCCGGACAAGCATTCTGACTCAGAGTCCTTCCTGGTGGCACACGCATCTCTCAGCCAAGATGGATTCGAGCGTGCGGGTCTCTGGGAGGTTGGCAAGACATATCGTCTCTTCCCTCCTCCTTTTGGCTCCTGGCGAATTCTCCCGGTGGCAGCACCCCATTCTTTATCGGAACCTCCTGTTGTGAGACAACTCAGGCAAGTAGTTACCATGGTGCCTGGCCAAGCAGGAGGTTTCAGTCAACGGTTCCCTAACAAGACATCACCAGTTTAATGGTACCCTATAGATGGACACTTAGCTGCTTCTTATATTTTACCATTTCAACAATGCTATAGTTAGTTACCCTGAATATACATTATTTCATATGTGCACAGTATACCTCTGTAGTAGAAATCCCAGAAGGGGAGGTCAAAGGGTATAGCATTTGTACTTTGGGTAGATATTGCCAAATTGCCCTCCACTGAGTTGTGCTAATTTACACTTCTACCAGCAATGATTGAACGAGTTATCAAATTCTGGGATTTCTGCCAATACAATAGGTGAAAATAGAATCTCAGTAAGAATTAATTTGCATTTCTCTTCTTATGAGTGAGGTCAAACATCTTTTATATGTTTAAGAGACATTTGTATTTCCTGCTCTGTGAACTGTCTGATCATATCTTTCGCTCATTCTTCTCTGGAGTTATTGTCTTTTTATTTTTTTTATTTTTGTGGTACGCAGGCCTCTCACTGCTGTGGCCTCTCCCACTGCGGAGCACAGGCTCCGGACGCGCAGGCTCAGCAGCCATGGCTCATGGGCCCAGCCGCTCCGCGGCATGTGGGATCTTCCCGGACCAGGGCATGAACCCGTGTCCCCTGCATCGGCAGGCGGACTCCCAACCACTACGCCACCAGGGAAGCCCTATCGTCTATTTTTAAAAGTCAGTTTCTTATTAATTTTTCTCATCAACTTTCTTATCAATTTCAAACCCTTATCAAGGACACTAGCCCTTTGTCTGTAATATGAGGGACAGTGAATATAAACACAGAGCTAATCAATAACTCTCTCGCCCACAGATGATGTCCCATCAAATTCATGTCAAGGTTAGGCCTTCCGTCCCCACTTCCACACTCTCCCTCACCTCACTCCACCTGTCCCCTCAGGTTACACCAGGTTTCTGGCTGTCCCTCTTTCACTGATTGTCTTCGCTGGGGCCTTTGTACTGGCTGTTTCCTTTTCCTGGAATGAGATTTTCCCTTTGTCCTCCTGGTAAATTCCAGCTCCCCTCCCCAAGGCCTGTGGCACCTTCTCATACGAAGAGCAAGTAGGGACAGGGGAGAGTGCCAGTGTGAAGCTGTGAGGCTCTTCCTCCAAATCATAGAGAACCGAGTGGAGGCCCAGGCTGGGCAAATGCCTGGGGAGCAGTGAGTCAAGCTCTGGGGTCAGGGTGAGGCCTCGTGAGCGGCAGAGCCGTATGAGGACCAGGGGCAGTGTGGCCGAATGAGGAAGCTTCCACAGAGCAGGGCTTGTGGAGGGGGCCCTGGGGGTGGTGAACCCTAATGGGGCGTGGGGCCTGGGCACATGCATTCAGTGGGCTGTGTTTTCAGAAGAACCTGGAGGGCAGAGAGTGGAGAGCTAGGAAGGACAGAGTATGAACACCAGGGATTCAGGGCGGGGCTGCAGCATCTCTCAGGGTATTGTAAGCAGAGCGATTTCAGCTGGAAACCTAGGCACCTTGACCTAACAGTGCCTGCACTCCCAGGAACCCACAAAGGGGGAAAGGAGTGAGAGATAGCTCAGCCCCTGGCAAGGAGAGTACCTAAAGGAAAATATTAAGAAGGACAGAAAACCCCGTGAGTGTGGACTTAGGGCAGCCAGAGATGGTAAGAGAGGTGGGAAAGTCTGGGAAGAGACTCAGGAAATGCTTTAACCCTAAACCATGCAGTGGAAGTTCCACTTGCTGTGTGCTCAGATTCACCACACTGTGAAAGGAGAATTTCCTGGCTTCTAAGTTGGCCTCCTGGATGTGCTGTGTTCCAGGGCAGACAAGCTGGGTGATTGGTGGGTACCACTAGGAAAGGAAAGGGGTCAGATGATAAAACCTGGGGCTCAGCCTTTGCAAGAGAATCATCCCTAGCTAATCTCCCAGGTGGCACCAGCAATTAGCCAGAAGTCACAACAAGAACTCAGAGGTACCTTCTGGCCGGGGGGCTGCCTTAGGAGCAGCTGTTCAGAGCAGCCCACTCTGAGGCTCCCCGTACACTTTCTCGTGTGTTCATTCAATACATGTTTTGGGGGCATCTACTGCACACTGGGCACTTTGCTAAGAGACATAATGGCGAGTAAAGCACCACCTGCCCCATCACTGTGGTCTAGTGGGAGAGATGGATACATATACAAGCCGGGGTCATGTGTGCTCTGATGGAAATGAGTAGTGGGGCTTGCGGAGGTGCAGAGAGTGGGGCCTGGCCTAGATTTGGGGTGTTTGGAAGGCTTCTTAGCAAAAATGACTCTTTAGCCGATTGGGGTCCCTCAGAGAATGACCTACCCTGAGCGCGTGTGTCCTGCGATGGGGTGGAAAGCTCTCTTGCAGTACAGAAGGAGCCTGGAGTTAACATGCTGCACTTCCAGGTAAGGGAGGAAACCCAACAGAGAGATGAATGCTTTCCTTCTCCTGACTGTCCTGACCCAGACAGTCAAATTCCTGCACAGCCATACCTCGGAAGTAATGCATGTGCAAATCCGAAGCCATGCCTGATAGAATCCATGCTCACTCTTTTGCTGCCGGCTTTTGTATTAGCTCTTAGCTGAGGGTCAGCATTTTCTGATACCATCTTTTGCACTGAACTCATCCTCTCCCCTCTGACTCCTTTAAGGATCTCAAAGCTTCCAAGCAGACTTGTTCAGTATTTATATGGTCTGGGCACGGCGAGGCTGCTTTGATCGGCGGTGAGTGACGACTGGAGATCATCAGAACTTGGCCCTCATCAGCTTCCTCTTGGCTTCTTTTCCCCAAGTGTGCCCCTCCCCCAGGGGTCCCCAGGAGCCCTGCAGGGTGAAAGCACATATTTCTGCTCAGAGTCTTTGCTTCCATTGGGCACAAGTAGACACCTGTCAATCCCTTTCAGGGCAGGGGAGAGAGTTCCACCATATTCTTATTTACAGCCCAGAGATTCAGCCTTCATTTTTCACTGTGACCAGTTAGCAGAAGCAAGAGGTCCATGAACCCTCAATGGACAGGCCACCCCAGTAGGGCCAGCACATGCAGGAAAGTGGATACAGGTTGGAATTGCTCCTTTTGCTCTTGCAACTTGGAATTCCCGTGGCCAGGCTGCCTGTTTTCTTTCATCAGAGGAATCAATGAGATGGCGGGACCTGGAAGGTTTATTCTGTCCCTGACAAGCACACACCTCCATCAGGATGCTAAGTAATGAAAGTGCCTTTATACTTGCTGCCTGGACCTTCAGTGAGAAATGTGGCCAGTTCAGACATCTGTACTGATTTGCATCCAGCACAGAGCGTCTGGGGTAATAATATGCTAACTCCACCGCTGTTGTTTTATCTTCTCAGCCTAACTACAAAAAGAGTGCTGCTACCCAGGCCGCACCCAGGCAGAGCCCTTCTAGGTCAGCTAGCTGCGGAACAGCACCAGCAACTGGGCCTCCTAGAAGGACAGGAGACGTTTTGCCACCCAAGGGCCTGTTTCTCCAACATCTTGGAGAAGTAACAGGGTAGCATCAAAAGTATAGGTCAGGGCTTCCCTGGTGGCGCAGCGGTTGAGAGTCTGCCTGCCTATGCAGCGGACACGGGTTCGTGCCCCAGTCCGGGGGGATCCCGCATGCCACGTAGCGGCTGGGCTCGTGCGCCTTGGCCACTGAGCCTGCGCGTCCGGGGCCTGTGCTCCGCGGCGGGAGGGGCCACGGCAGTGAGGGGCCCGCGTATCGCAAAAAAAAAAAAAAAAGTATAGGTCAGAGGTGGTTAACAGAGCAGAGCTCTATTTACTCTCTCCCTCTCTTACGCAGACAGCACTACTAATCAATCATAATACTTGTTCCTTCTGAAAATATGTACCATCCCAGGACCCGTAGTTGCTGACACAGATCCTTGGGCTGCAGAGAAACTGAAGGCAGGGGCATTGACCTCCTTTCCCGGGAAGGTTAATGTTTATCGTTAACAAAGTCTGAAAGGGTCCCTTTGCTGACACTTTTATAATTAGGAGTCCAAGTGAATTCACTCTTTTCTCTTGGGGAACAAAGCATTGAGCCGCTTGTCCTTGGGGTGAATCATGGCAGGCAAGTGCCTGGAGGGGCCTCCTTTCTGAGGAAGAGGCCCAGAAGGACCAAACCGTGTCCCAGAGGACTTGAGAACAGTTGGCAGGACTTCCCACATCCTGCAGGGAACAGAGACAACCACGTATTTCCCATAACCCAGTGGGGGCATGGAAGGAGCTGAGAGAAACAGGGCCTGGGAGGTAGGGGACCCCCAGTATTGTCTGTGTATGTTACTCTCAGAACAGATGCCCAAAAGAGATATTAGGGTGAGCTACAGAAAATAGAGAATTTTAGATTACTGACACCTTTAAGCTTGTATCCTTAGAACTCAGCAAAATTAAGGATGAGTTTATCAAGACCCTCTTCTCAAGGGCCCACAGTTTATCCGGGGAATAAAGAAGCACACAAGCCATTAGGATGTGGAAAGGGGTATTAAACAATACGGAAGCTGCTTGTACAGAAAACCATTCTGTGAAGAGTCCCCCCACCTCTCTCTCCAGTCTCACTTTTAGGAAGTATATTAGTAATCTATTGCTGTGTAACAAATTACCTCAAAAATAAAGGGATTAAAACAGTAAACACTTATGATCTTGCAAAGCTGCCAGGGGTTAGGAATCTGGGGATGGATTGACTGGGTGGTTTGGGCTCAGGGTCTCTCAGAAGGTCGTAGTCAAAATATTATCAGGGCTGCAGTCACTTGGAGGTTTGACTGGGGTGGGAAGGTCCACTTCCACGGTGACTCAGAGGACTGCTACATGCTGGTTGCTGGCAGGAGGCCTCAGCTCCTCACCATGTGGACCTCTCCGCAGGGCTACTTGAGTGTCCTCACAGCATGGCAGCTGGCTTCCCCCAGGGTAAAGGATCCAAGGGAAAGAGAAAGAAAGAAACCAGATCCTGTTCACAAGGATCAACTTACTAAGTTCAGCCCACAGTTGAGGGGAGAGAATTAAGCTCCAGCTCTGGAAGGGAGGAGTATCAAATAATTCATGGACTTATTTTAAGATCACCAAAGGCCATGAAGGAAGCTAGATTCCCTGAACTGCCTCCACTATCCTGATCCCCTAAATGTGACGGGTTATTATGGATCCAGAGATAATAGCATGAGGAAGGTCAACTTGACAATATTGGGATTGGGAATCAGACAGAGTCAGGAAAGATCAGGGGTACCCAAACATAAGAACACAGTCAAAACTGTGTCACTCCTGGGATGGGGCTCTCAGAGCAGCCCAAGGGGGAAAGTAGGAGCCAGGTGTCAGCACTGTTCGCCAAGGTCCGAGCCGTCTCTTCAAGCAGAAGGATCAAGGAGCCATGGGGCAGGGCCTGAGAGAAGGCAGCATTGGGAGGTCTAGCCACAGGGGCTGAGCTGGACTGCCCAGTGGGCACCCTAAACATGAGCTTAGAGACCCAGTCCAGCACAGGCCTCCAACAAAACTACAAAAGTTCACCTTCAGTGAGAACTGAACCCAAAGTTTTACAATCCAAACATCTCAAGTAAAGTCATTAAAATTTCAACACTCAAGTAAGTTTGTGTTTTAAGAGTCAGTATATTTTAAAATTTGGAACACGTAATGGGGGAGGGGGGTTGCAGAAGGGTCTCTAAAGCAGAATTGACCGATTGGCATATCATAGCACACTGATGGACTGTTCACGGGTAGGGCGCCCAGCAGGGCTGTGCCACTGGTGACCAGCACAGAGAACCTGGCATAGGGGATGGGTGGGAGCTGAAATCTAGCCTGTGTCCTGTCCTCCAAGCCTGGCATCCTGGTGCAGGGATGAGCCAGCCTGCAGGAAAAGACACACTTCTGTTATTCCTAGTTTGCGCTAGCTGCTGGCTCTGCTAGTGGGTTATGGACCAGTTGAAATATAGATGCATTTGGCCCTTAGGGAAGCCAGGAAGGCTAGGACAGTACCATGGGGCAACCAGGGCAGCTCCCTCCTGCTGGGAGCAGCCTTGTGTCTAACTCACATCAAAAAAAAAAAAAAAGAAAAGAAAAGAAAGAAAGAAAAGAAAATGAATGCTTAAATCCAGCCCTAACCAGGCAGCTAACCAGTCAACAAGCATCAATACCAGATCTTAGGCAGCACCATCGACGTCCAATCAAGGTCTCCTTAGAGGCCCGCTGCTTAGTAATTGAATCCCAGTAGGGGTAGCACAGGGCTCCAGGACTAATCAAGGAGGCACAGAAGCAGGGCCCGGGAGAAGCAAGGGGACAGGTAGCCCCATACACAGGACTTGTCCCTGTGGCCAGCTGCGAGGCAGCCTGCCGGGAAAGCGGACGCAGCCTGTCCTTCCAGAGCTTTGCAAGTTGGCTGCTGGTAGCAGCACGTTAATGGCGCTCCAGCCCCTCTCGGGCCCCACAGAAAAGCCAAGCTGGGGCACTCCTCTGAAACGCGCCCTCCCCCCCCCGCCAGAAGAGCTCCACTCTGGCTGGAAGGGCTGTGAGTTGGTCCAGAGCAGCATACAGATGAGGGATAGGAGGCCAGATCCCTGCGTCTAATAAAGCTTGAATCCGATAGTCAGAGGTTGTGCGCCACAGATTCATGTACCCACGGGTCTGGAGCCCGGGCCTGCGGACTGGGCTGTGCTGAAGGATGTGACATATGCAAATGAGTCACGTGCCTGCACTGCTGGGACCTGACTGACAGCTTCATCCTGCAGCACCCCCATCTGTCAGGGCCTGTTCATAAAGAGGCCTGGAGTCTTCTCTTGTCTTTTGGCAACTATCCAGCTCACTCAGGCATGACTTAGCACAGAAATTGAGTTTGACTTTAAAAATGCTCCTTGTGATGGTAACTCTGCGGCCAAGACAAGCTCTGCGCTGAATTATTGAATGGCACGGGTGTTTGCCTGCCCCAGCCAGAGCCTTTCTTCTCTGTAGCTCCCTTGCCTGACAAGTAATTTTAAATATGCAGCAACGCATGGCCCTGTGCTCACCCGGCCCGCGCTGAGCCGCATTCCAGCCATGCCTCAACAGCTGCCAAGACACTCAGGGCACCAGGTCTTGCTCCAGGGTCACGGGGACTACAGATTTGGGCAAATGGATTATCTTGATGATCTCCAAGCTATTGTTCTGAAGGAATCAAATCTTAACACGTCTAAAACCCAAATCATTCATTAATCCCAAACCAGCTTCTTCACCTGTTTTCTCTACTTTGATGAACGGAGCCACCATCCACCCGGCCACCCAAGCCCACGTCTTGGCTTCATCCTTGATTCCCGTTGCCTCCTCGCTCTGCAATATGGGATCGGTCTCCAGGCTTTGTCTATTAAGCCTCTAAAACATTTCTCAGATATGGCCAATCTTCCCCATTCTCACCTCTCTTGACTTGTTGGGCTGTTATCATCTCTCCTCCGGACTCCTAACGAGTCCTCCTGTCAAGCTCTCTTTCTCCAGCGCTTTGACAACAACCATCTAACCGTATCACTGTCCAACCTTCATTGGTTCTTACTCCTTTGAAGATAAAGTCTAAATCCTTTATCATGTTAGAGAGAGCTCACTTTGAATATGAGTTCTGCCACTTGCAACTCAACCCGTAAAATGAGAACAATAGTGACAGTGAAGGATTAAATGAGAGAATGTATGTAAGTGACGTGGATCAGTATCCGGTGTCTCAGAAGTACCAGAAACACTCACATTTATAATTGCTGCTGCTATTCACACCCTGTTCTCCCCTCCCTTTCCATCTGTATCTCCTGACCAGAGGGTCATATTCTATGCGACCACACACATCCCCTAAGCGTGTCCTACAATCTCATATGTTTGCACCTTTACAGATGCCATTCTCCTGCCTGGAATGACCTTTAGCTCCTTTTCTAGCTAATGAATTGCTACTGATTCTTAGAGGCCCATCTCAAATGTTACCTTCCTTGAGATGGTCCTAATGGTCCCATCTTTGCACTTTCATGACCTTTTAACTCTATTATAACCCATTGCCTTGAAATATTTGTTCTCACACGTGCCTCCTTCACTGCACAGTGAGCTCTCTAAGAACAGAGGAAATACATCCATTCAAACATTTATTCAGGGACTTCCCTGGTGGTGCAGTGGATAAGAATCTGCCTGCCAGTGCAGGGGACACGGGTTCGAGCCCTGGTCCAGGAAGATCCCACATGTCACGGAGCAGCTAAGCCCGTGTTCCACAACTACTGAGCCTGCGCTCTGGAGCCCACGAGCCACAACTACTGAAGCCCCTGCACCTAGAGCCCTTGCTCCACAACAAGAGAAGCCACCGCAATGAAGGAGCCGCAACTAGAGAAAGCCGGCGAGCAGCAACGAAGACCCAACGCAGCCAAAAATAAATGAATAAATTTAAAAAAATTTTTTTTAATTAAAAAAGCCCATTTATTCGATAACATGCATGTGGCATCTTTCCTGGGCCAGGCACTGTGCTGAGCACTGTGGGCACAAAGATGCACTAGTCGCCATTTATTAATCAGGGTGCTTCCTTGCAGACAAGAGCATCCACTCTAACTAGTTTAAACAGAAAGACTTTTATTACAGAAATCAAGTAGCTCACGGAATCTTGGGTAGGGTCAGGGCCAGGCTTGGTGTCTAAGAATATAGACAACAGCAACACAGCTGAGAACTCCGCAGACTGAGAAAAATGACCAGTGACACCAAGGCAACGTTCTGATGGAAACACCATCACTATAGGCACTTTGTGCTGGGGGCTGGAGCATGAAGGCTCCAGAAGAACGAGATATCACCACCAAGGTTGCCAGAAGAGCCAGTCTTCACTGTTGGCTTCTATGGAAGTTTCATACAAGTATATCTGCTTGATGGAACTTAGGTCACATTCCTATACCTCAGCTGTAAGGGAGTCTCATAAATGCAATTGTTAGCTTTCCAGCTCAAACAGGAGAGAAAGGTGTGAAGGCTTTGGAATGCGTGTTGAGTGAGCCACGCTACAACATCCTGGCTCTTAAAGGGCTCCAGCTTAGGGAGAAAGTCCGGCAAGCAAACAGACCTTACAGTATTATCAGTGCATTACGGGGCAAGGGGTGGGGAGGGGCAGTGAGGGCCAGAGAAGCAGTCCCCAAGCCAGGTGACGGGGCTTTGCATGGAAGGCATACCTCTGTATGCCAGGTTTTAAGAGCTTGCATTTTATCCTGAAGCCACTGGGTAGTCATCGAATGACTTTAAAACGGGCATGTGACATGGTCATATTTTAGTTCTGGGAAGATCAACCTGGATTGGAGAGGGGCAAGTCTAGAGAGAAAAAACCCAGTCAGGAGACGGCCGCAGACATATGGGTGAGACGATGATGATCTGAACCCAAGAGGTGGCGGTGGGGCTAGAGAAGGACAGAGACAAGAGATGTCTTAGACCCGGTGACAGTTGACCAGGGGGATGAAGGGGACTGAGGCTTGTAAGTCAATGACCAGGTCCTGGTTTGGGTGGTTGGGTAGATTGTGATATGCTTCAGCAAGATGAGGTAAACCAGGGAAGGTGTAAATTTGTGGGGAAGGAGGATGAGTCCTTTTGCATGTGTGCTACTGAATCGTTCTCGAGATGGTACATGTGAGCCACCCCAGTGAGGATGCTGAGAAAGCAATTAGCTAATCCAGGTCTTGTACCCATGAGAGAGGTTTAGTTGTAGAGTCACCATCTGCTGCTTTTTTCCTGACCATCCTACTTACCTTGCTTTGGCTGAACTACACTTTTGGGAAACAATGTGGTTGTGAGGAACTGACCCCCTCATCTATCTGAGTAGACATTTAACCGGGCTGTCCAAGCAGGGTCCACCACCCGCTACCACAGAGATTGGGTCAGGTGTGGTCACGTGACCCAAACCAGGCTCCTCAGTGGGAAACATACCCAGACTTTTGCTGGACCCATCAGAGAGGAAATGGTCTGTTTCCATGAGTCTGACAAGTTGATAAACGAAACCCTAGAGTGTCCAGGGACCATGTTTCCCTCAGGTCTCTCTGATTGAATATCAAGGTGCAGGATGGTACCAGGAGGCTGACGGGCTAAAGAAGAGGGGAAGTGAGTCACCCAGAGTGATGTAATTTTGCCTCTCCTGCACCAACAGCAATACCTGCATACAGTAAGCACTCAATATATGTTTAATGAGTGAGGCAGTGAATGAAGCCTTTAAAACATGTACTTATAAGTAAGATATGGTACTACAACTATATCATGTCATAAAAAATCATAGCTTGAGATTGAAAAATAACTATCACAATGGATCTAGTGGATATGCAGAAATTTCCGGATTCCAGGTTTTGGGGGAAGGTGGGGACTGGGGAGTGGATTACACTGGACCTGCTGAATTTCTTTGCACAGCCATTTCCCTTGAATGTTTGAAGACAGATGAATAATATTAAACACATTACAATATGATATACTGCACCCAACTAAATCAGCCATTCCTTTCCTTCAAATGGTTGATGCCATAAAAATAATCACAGCGTAACAGCAGGACTCACATTCAAAGACAGCAGGTCTGATTAAGTTACACAGTCAACAAAGGCAGTATAAGTTAAATTGCCATTTTAATCAAGTAGGGATCCAACCTATAAAAAGATGTGGAATACTTTTTGCTTAACATCGCGGACCACAATTAATCCATAACTTTGTTTTGCATGTATGCTACAAAACAGTTAAAAATCTAGTCATGACTCTTCATTTTGCTCCTTTCTTTGGCTGACAAAGGCTCCAAGAAATCAGGGGAGTTGATGGATCTGGCCGTAGGCAATTAATTCACTTGACCTCTCATTTTCTTTCCATTTCTTCACCTATCCCAGGAACCAACATATGTCCTGAGCGTTAATGAAACAAATTACCCAGAGGGCATTAGCAACACTTTTCCTGAATACTGGGAAGATGAGGGCACTGCAGGTGATTAGAATTTGTCTTGGGCTGTCAGGGAATTGAGGGAGCAGAATGCTAAAGAGAAAGGAAAAGAGGAGAAAAAAATGAGCAGGCATGGTTTCGGCCCTAAAACAACAGTTTGCACATTCCTCCTTCCTGAGCTGTAATAATAAACAAGCCAGGCTGGAAGACACGACTCCCCTCTCCCGCGTGTTTGTCTTTTCCTTTGCCTGGTGCCTCCCAGATCCCACCCCTCGAGTCTGGCTGTGCTCTTTGCGGCAGGACCACACCTCTCCAGAGTCCCCTGAGCCTGACCAAGAGGGTATGTAGACAGAAAGCCTGAGAGTAGTGGAACTAAATGGAAGCATTTCTTCTACCAGGGGAAGGAGAAGCATTGCAATACGCATGCACACGCGCGCACACACACGCAAGCAAGCATGCAATTTCCTAATCCCTTGGGCAATTCCAGTCAAGGTTATTCAGCTAGACTCTCCACGCCTTTGCCTGCCTTTGCCAGGGGTGATTTCCAGCGGCACTCGCTTGGGGAGAGAGGGGTGCCCCGGGGCAGCAGGCATTTTTGCTAAACAGAAACCTTCACCCCTACCCTCCCACCTCCTTCCAGAACCTGTCTGTCTTCCTTCTCTCAGACACCCTCTTTGTTCACACTATCCTCCAGCCATCTCACATGTCCCTTCCTCTTAGGGAGAAAACTGTGTATTATCTTACACCTAGAAGTGACTTTTCTAAGGGAGCAGGCAGGAAGGAGGTAGGAAGGCGTGTGTAAGGAGGGACTGGGCTATCAGGCAGTCACAGAACAGATGCTCAGTTAACATTTGTTGAATGACTGATAAATGGAAAATATCCGGTTAACTCATAGAACCAAAAGAGCTTTGAATGCAATACAGAAAAAACAGATTATTCTTTCTTACGCTTCTATCTTTACACTTCCACTGGCTTCTCTGGACTTTGTCCCCCACCCAGGAATCATGGACCTAAAAATGCTGCTTTAACCTGGCTAAGCCCCCAGATGATGAAATAAACCACATATCTGGTTGAGTGGAGGGGCCAGTACTGTAGACGAGAATCCCTACAACATATCAAGGTCTGGAGAGCTCTAATGCATCCGACATCACAGAAGCCACTGCTTCTAAGACTAAAAAGGCCCCAAATTGTCTGATCCTTTTGGGTCCACTCAAACTGGAGGCAACTATTAGTACTAAAATGAAAGTAAAATAAAATAAAATGAATAATAATGTTGTTGTCTTTGAGCACCAAAGACAACAGGTACTTCCCTAAATTACTGTATTCAATTGTACAATAACTCTGGTCCTACCACCCCAGTCCACAGTTGGACACACTGAGTTTCAGGGAGATGAAAGGATTTGTCCGAATAATACATGGAATACAGAACACCGGCAGAGGCAGGCTTTGCACTCAGATCTATCTGCTTCCCAGATGCGTACCGTGAACTTCCCGAAAGAGAAGAGCAGCTTCATCCGCGCTTGCTTTCAGCAAAGGGTGCCCTGTTCAGCTACTGCATTTAGAGATCTAGCCTGACCATTCTTCCTGCAGGCCAGCTTTTCTCTTAAGAGAATCCCATTTTGCCTATTACAGAGATAGCTGTCCCCACAGAAAACCCTGGCGACCCATTAAAATGTTCTCATGAAAACTGCCTCTGGCCAGAGCCATAGGAACCACGCAAACTCCAGCCTCTGGTGGTTTAAGAATCTGTTGGCTTCACAAGCCTAGTGGGGCTAGTACAGCTACAAATGCTTTTAAGGCAAAGCTGCAGAAATAACAGGCCAAATTAAGCTCTAATCTCCGAACCATTGTAAGACTAAGGAGTGTACTTTATAATAATTGCCGGAAGGGAAAGCAGGGAAGAATACATTGGAAAAGGCCTCAGCTTCAGTTCCTTCTTTGGCAAACCAGGGATTGTAGGGCCAGCCAAACCCCTGAGCTCACAGAGGGCTTGGACAGTTCATGAGGTGGGAAAAGATTTAGAAACAGGCCTGCTTTACCAGTGGCTCTGCCAGGCTTGGGCTCATTACTGGCAGTCACCAGGATGACCACAAGAGCCCTGCCCCACCCTGAGGCAGGTTCTCCTGCACATCTTTCCCTTAGGCTGTGAGTCCAGCTCACTTATATACCAAGCTTCAGGACAACGCTCATCTCTAAGCAGGAGGGACTTAGACTATTCCCATTTCTGTGGCTTCCACCACGGGGCATGCCCAGTTTCCTGTGAATTTGGTGAACCAGTGGACCATGTCCGCCAAGCCTCTCTTTTCTGGGTATGTTTTTGTTTGTTTGTTCGTTTGTTTTTTGCGGTACGCGGGCCTCTCACTGTTGTGGCCTCTCCCTTCGTGGAGCACAGGCTCCAGACGCGCCATGGCTCACGGGCCCAGCCGCTCCGTGGCATGTGGGATCTTCCCGGACCGGGGCACGAACCCGTGTCCCCTGCATCGGCAGGCGGACTCTCAACCACTGCGCCACCAGGGAAGCCCATGTGTATTTTTAAATGGTTGATATTATTTTATGTGAATTTCACTTCAATTCTATATACGTATATATATTTTAAGTTAGGGTTTCATTTACCTGAGACCTGCCTTCCCAGGGAAATGCAATGTGAAATCAAAGCAACTGACTAGGGGCCCAGACACCTTGCTGATGGATGCAATTCCAGGGTAGTCGTATTTTGTGGGGAAGAGGAGGTGGTCTGGTAGTTTCAGAATCATGGAGCACAAAAATCTTCATGCTGTCAATACTACCATAGGCGCTCCTTAAAATACAGTAAGTCCTTTAAATCTCTTTCATGAACAGTATTCTCAGTCTTAGGTACAAATTCCTATACATTACATCTTATATACCTCAAAGTTCAGAACCACTGAGCTAGACTGAAAGAAGGAAAAATGGACAAGTTTATATGCACATCTGGTCCTTCTAAATACTCTGCTTTGAAGATAAAGGAGGGGAGGGGTACAGCGTGGTGACAATAGTCAATAACACCATACTGCATATTTCAAAATTGCTAAGAGAGTACATCTTAAAACTTCTCACCACACACACACGAAATTGTAAGTGTGAGGACAGATGTTAACTAGACTTATTGTCGGAATCTTTTCGCAGTATATACAAATATCAAATCATTCTGTGGTATACCTGAAACTAATATAATATGTCAGTTATACCTCAATAAACAAAAAGCATTACCAAAGGACACAGCAGAACACATAAACAAATGGGAAAACACACCATGTTTTCTAAAAAGATGACTCAATACCATTATCCTTTCTTCTGTCGAGACTATGCTTATCTTCTTACTATGATGTTTAAGTTTAGCATAATCTCAATAAAGCTGTAAACGGGGGGGGGGGGGGAAACGGAACATAGGAAATTTTGAAAATGTTTCTACTCGTTTGTAGGGTTTAGTCCCATCCTGTGTCCATATTAAAGCTCTATAACATAATCTTAATCCATGTTAGTGGATTTATTTGTTGGGGAGGCAATCAAATGAGATGATGTCGTCTCATTTGGGGGAAGCTTGACAGAGGCTGAGGTCTATTAAAGGATAAAAAAGGTAAGATCATGACTCCTATACAGATATAAAACGATCACTTGTCAAAGATTTTAACTGATAAATTAAGAAGGGAACCGGTAGGTATCTCAGAAAAAAAGGCCAAAGGGAACTCGGAGTCCCACACATTTCTGGTTAGATGAAGGATGCTAAAACGAATTGACAAATGGATGCAGAACTGTTCACTGTCCACAGGGAGATTATCACTTGCATTCCAGTGGACGTGATTTGCATTCCTATGGCTGGGGATTGTTACAATTAGTTTCATACAAACAAATGTCTACCTCTACAGAGTTGTAAAATAGGCTCTTCAAAGACAAAGACAGATGGCTGAGCTGACCAGAATACCCACTAAATTTCAAAAGCTTTCACAACTTTTCCTACATTTCTTTTTAAAAAATTATTTTTAAATTGAAGTATAGGGGCTTCCCTGGTGGCGCAGTGGTTGAGAGTCCGCCTGCTGATGCAGGGGACACGGGTTCGTGCCCAGGTCCGGGAAGACCCCACATGCCGCGGAGCGGCTGGGCCCGTGAGCCATGGCCGCTGAGCCTGCGCGTCCGTCCGGAGCCTGTGCTCCGCAACGGGAGAGGCCACAACAGTGAGAGGCCCGCGTACCGCAAACAACAACAACAAAAATATACAGTGTCACACTGCCTGAGGGGAGGCAAATGCAGTGTCCTAGCTACAGAGACACTGTAATGATACACACGTGTCTGTCCATTCATCCCCCTCCACAGATCTTTATCGAGTGCCAACCACAAGGCCCAGGCACTGTGTTAGGAGCTGATTATACAAGGATGGTCAAAACATCCTGGAGTGAGTGCAGCTCCAAAGCAGATTGTCACCAATGTCTCTTGGTCCAGGTCATCCCTTACTAACGAATGGTGAGCTGTGCTGTGTGCAGGGCTCCATGCAGGAACAAGTTCTGATCCAGGACCACTCCTTCCTGAACCCCTGTTGAGCCTGGCCTGTCCTTCTGCTCCAGTTTGCTGCTGCTTTGATCCAGCTGCATCCCCCTCTCCTGGCTCCCTGTCAGCATCACTCATCTGGTCCCCAGAACCTATTTCCAGCCAAAATCCTTTCTTCCCTGGCCCCCCTAGCAGTAAGTCCCTTGTGGGAGTTGAGATGAAGAGTTCCAGTGTGGGGTCACACTGCCTGAGTTTGATCCCTGACGTCGCCATTTACTAGCTGAATAAACTTAAGAAAGCATTTACTATTTGCTAGCCTCAATTTCCTTACCTATAAAATGGGGATAATAGTGCCTGCCTCATAGGGTTATTGAGTGGATTAAATAAGACATTGTCTTGTTTCCAGGTGATGCTCAGCTAATAGCAGCTATTATTATTTTTGCAGAACAGGTCCCCTTTCCTAGTCGTCCTCTGTCTCTAATCACGAGGCCTGGGGTCCCTTCAGGTCTAACCTGGGAAGTTTTTTTGTCCGATACAGCCAGGAAGGCATCTTTCAGAGTGTGTGAGGCAGCTGGCCTTGAGCCAACTGAATGGAACAACAGTGATGAGAACCACCTGGCAGGTCATGCATCGCAGAGAGAGGAAATGGGCTTCAACCTCACTCAGCACCGTGGCTGCCTGGATTTTCAAAGAAAGGAAGTAGCCACGGCAAGGCGGGAGGTTGGGGTCCATACTTCAGCACTCTCCCTCTCGCTCAGAACCACTCTGTTACACAGCTCTGGGGGCCATTAGAACTGGGCTTGTGTGATGCAGCAGTCCCTTCACAGAGGCCCGCTCCTCTGGCACGTGGAGGGAGGTGGAAAGGGTTCCAGTGAACTTCCAGATGCTCCTAATTCTCTTCTGAGTCTTAAGTTTTGCATTCATTAAAAATGGCACTCAGTACTCAAACAAATATATATATGTACATGTTTATAGCAGCACTGTTCAGAATAGCCCAAAGGTAGAAACAACTCAAATGTCCACGGACAAACGCATGGATGAACAAAATGGGGTGTATCCACACAATGGGGTATTATCCAGCTATAAAAGTGAATGAAGCACTGATACATGCTACAACATAGATGAACCTTGCAAACATTACACTGAGTGAGAGAAGCCAGACACCAAAGGTCACATATTGTATGATTCCACGTATATAAAATATCCAAAATAGGTAAATCCTAGAGACAAAAAGAAGATTGTTGGTTGCCAGGGTCTGGGGAGGGAAGAAGGAGGAATAATTGTTTAGTGGGTACAGGGTTTCCTTTTGGGGCGATGAAAATGTTTTGGAACTAGATAGCTGCACACATCATAGCGAATGTGCCAAAGGACGGGTGGTTTGCTTTAAGGTGGTTAATTTTACTTTATGTGAAGTTCACCTGAATTTTTTTAAAAAGTTAACACTTAACCCTTTAACATGAAAGAATTCAGAACCTGAAAACCGTCAATTCTACCCCTCCTCCTCGAGTCTGGTTCTAGGATATTGGCTTCTTGCTACACCAGGGAAGAGAAAGATGGTGCAGATTTGGAGCCAATGCAATGACTCATCCTTTCGTGGGGATTATTTTGAAAAGTGCCAACCAAAAGTTGGGTCAGATCATCTGCAAAAGATGTATTTGATTTCGAAGGCAATTTTGTTTCTAAGTTATGTTATTTTTCTTACATTCAATTAAAGCTCCCATTCCAGAAATATTAGTGTTTTTTAATACCTCCCCCACACCAACTGTAAGATCTCACAGCAGCTTTCTGGATTTGCAGCGAACCTCACATTCCTTCAGAACATGGTTGGCCGAAGTCTTGAGTGTCCTTGCCTGACATACAGAGAGAAAATCACTCCTCCCACTGCTCTACCCATTCTAAAAGGTCTTCCCAAAAGATACTCCTGGTAACAATTATACAAATGTGTGGGTAAGGTAAGATTACATTTCTACTTCAGATAGAACAAATGCCAGAATCTCTAATCAGTGCTGTGTGTGGCTGAGAGCAGTGGCTCCCCATGCCTCTCAGATGGAATCCTTCCCTCATTTATCACTCAGTGTAGGCTTTCCAGGGCTGGTATGACAGTTTAGCAATTTGGGGAATCTAGACTCCTTCCAGATTGTTTATCTGCTAATCCTCTGATGTTGCACTTATCCGCACAGTCCGAAAGGGCTCAATGCCACTTCCACACTCCAGCCTACAGGAAAAGAGGAACAGTGGAGGATAAACTTATTTCCTTTTAGGAACATGACCTGGAAATTTCACATATAATTTCTGCTGATGCCCCATTAGCCAGAATCTAGTTATACTGTCGCACCTTGCTGCGAGGGAAGTTGGCCGAGTGACCAGCTTAAACGTCTATTACTATAGGAAAGGGGAAGAATGGACATGGGGAAGTACAGCTAGGACTCAGCCCCAAGCCAACTTAACATTCCTTCTCTCACCAATACCCCCAGTCTCTTTACTGTCATTCAGAATGGTGGGTTCATGCCCCACCTCTGATCTCATGCTCTTCCCTAACGTGGAATATTCACCCCACTTCTCCACACCTGTCTTGACTTCACCATTGCCTCAAGTCTCATCTCCTCCCCAAAACCTCCCCTGACTACCCCAGCCCACACTGACTTTCCATAGCCTTCCTCGATCTTTATGTTTTCACACGCTGTTCCCTGTAGCTAAGTCAGCTTCAGAACTAGAAAATATGTTTCTTGAGAACAAGGTCCCTATCATATATTTTTCTTCTATCCTCCATGGTCTCTTGCTCAGTGCTGTGCACACATATGTATTTAACAATTATGCTTTGAAATGAATTGAATTTGATTAAAGTGACATGCTGAATAATTTAGGACAATATTCTTATTCTCCTTTAATTATGGTATTTTTTTTACCTGTGTTCTGCATAATTAAAATCAATATAAATAAAGAAACACAGGTACACAAGTACCTTTGCAATTCAAGAAACAAGTTCTATTCTTATTTAGCTTTCTCATTCAGTTGTTTACTGGGCAACTTTGTATCAACATTACCCACACTGTTTCAAAACTTAAACAGGATAAGGATAGCCTAAGAGTTTAGCACAGGACCTGGCACATAGATGGTGCTAAATAAATGCAACGAGAAAAAATGTCAAAGACAGAGTATAAATGTAAAACTGAGTTAAACTGTTTAAAACTTACTGCAAAGTCAAGGATTCTGGTGTTAGACTTTGGTTTGAACTTTGGTTCTACTTATTCACAGTTTTGCGGAGTATTCAAAGAATTGACTAATGTGTTTGTCATTTTCTATTATCTCTCAGTCCCGTGCACACCCTTCTGTACTTTTATTTGTAATACTGTGGGCTCGGAGTCTGAAAATTACATTTCCCAGATTCCCTTGCTAGCTGATTTCCTGTTAGGGTCTGCAACTGGGAGGCACACGTGGGAGATTGGAAGAGGCCAGAGGAGAGGGGAAGGAATTCTCTTCCTCCTCACACCTTCTTTGGACTGCTGTGGCTCTGGCACATTTTGACACTCCTAGCACCAAGGTCAAGCCACTTTCTCAGAGGCCCCATCACTAGCCACACAGCGCCCCCTTGGCAGTCCCACTACCAGGCACAAGATGGCCCTGTAACAGCCCAGCTCCTAAGTGGTGGCCCTTCCTCTGCATTCCTAGGCTCTGATTATACCTCTTTCCTTTTGCTTCCCCTACCTTCAGGTTGCTTTCTGTGTTTACTTACCTCACTGCTCCCTTTTGAGTATTCCAACACCTGTGCATTTCATTCACTGTGTTAAATACCCTCTAGTTGAAATACCTTGCATAATTTCTGTTTTCCTGACCGAATTCTGACTGACACAGTATGCGATGTGCTTAATGCATTTCATCTCAACAAATGTTAGCTCTCCCCTAGATGATTTCACCCTGTTGCGTTGAAAGCAAACGTGTAATGGAAGGGAAGATATATTCATTTTATTTTTAAAATGCTCACTTCCTTTTAGAGTTCTTGAGCTTCTCCA
The DNA here is from genome assembly GCF_963924675.1 of Phocoena phocoena. Classification (NCBI taxonomy): domain Eukaryota; kingdom Metazoa; phylum Chordata; class Mammalia; order Artiodactyla; family Phocoenidae; genus Phocoena; species Phocoena phocoena. The sequence goes on along the minus strand of NC_089235.1, from coordinate 45,865,834 downwards.
CAGCCTCCCAGTATTCCACAAAGACCACTGGTTCTCAGCCTTAGATATAAACTATATCCAGCTGCAGAATCCTCAAAAATACAGATGCTTAGGCTCTCCTAGGACCTGGATATCAAGGGATAGGGCTGAGTTAGGTGCATTTTGAAAAAGTTCTCCATGTAATTATTTGTGCTAGTTGGAGGACCCCTGCTTTAGATACTCAGAATATAGTACATTAGTAAGTATGATTTCTTAATGCTTCATGGGTGCTAAAATGTTACCTGCTTACTGGTATCTCAATACATGCCTTTTGATAATGATGCTGACACTTTATCCCAATAACCAGTTGAATAGTCCCTTGTTTCTGTGGCATCAAGTTCAGATCAGCCTCGAGCTGGTTTACTACCGTGGTACTAGATGTTTCCTGGCTCCATTCCAGATATGAGGGGTAGAGCAAACTTGCATGGATGGTAAGTGGCAGAATCAAGGCTTGGTCTGTTGAAATTAGGGGCAGCACCAAGGAAAATTAGCTTCCCAACATCCTAGGCCTATACCACCCAGAGATAATTCAAGCCCAGGATAAGGGAACCTTATAAGAGGTTATAAGAGGATGCCACAAACATTGATCACATCATCTGTTCTCTGCCTACTGTTACCTCTTCCATTTCCACTATTATTTTTATACTGGCCTTATCTAAGAAAAACCTCAAACCCATAACAATCTTGCTCCTTTAAGTCCAGTTTCTCTCACCATTCCCCCGTAGCAAATTTCCTAGATCCAAATCAGAAGCCCACGAAATGCCCTTTGAGTGAAGAGTGATCCCATGAGTGCTAAAGGAATCTTTACCTTCACAAAAAAGTCAAGACACTAGGCTGTCAGCAAATCCTGTCCTTTGTAACTATTATTGTACCAAATGAGATGTAGTCTCATTAGTGGGCTTCCAAATTCTATCTCAACTGAGAAACCCAGAGGCAGCTAACAAAGTATAAGGAAAGAAGTCCCTGTAACACACTAGGTGACTTCAAATGGTATGACTTTATTTATTATTTTAACAAAGAAATCAGAGCTTATACATCCAAGTGGCAATTTTTTTTTCAAACCACGTTACCATGGCTCACCATATTTTAAAATTGTCCCTAGAGCCTGCTATAGATTTTTATGAAAAATTCTCCATGGCCTCGAATATTCCTCCTTGGGTCGATTTGATTATTTGGAAACAACTGGAGTATTTGAGGGTAAACCTGGTGACCAAGGTATGTGATCATGCTGGGAGACATCATTATTTGGTAGAGCTGTAGCCAAAAGAAACCCGGAGTGAAGGAAGAGTGTCAGCTAGTTGTGAATACAATTTTCAAAGAGGAATTGAAAGCATTTTAGTTAATGTTTGGAAGGAGTTATAGTCTCCCAAGATGACAATTTTAAAGAATGTCTCTCATTCTGGGTAACCAGATCACATACGTGTATGTGTGTGTGTGTGTGTGTGTGTTTTTAATCAACCTGACTTTACAATATTATATTTACAGAAGTTGTTCTCAATTCTCTCTCCATGTATGAAGATCCCCAGCTGTCCCGGGTATTTTCTCTGCCCACAAGGACCCACGGCAATGAGATTGTCTGAAAAAGGAATGGATTTTGGAAAAAGATTGGTGTACAAATCTGGGCCTCAACTACTCACTCTCTCTGTAATCTTAAGCAAGTTACTTGAGCCTCACTCTCCTTTGGTTTTCTTATCTGTAAAATGAGCATAATAATACTTACCCCATGGAGAAAACGAGAGGATAAAAGGAAATAATACATGCAAGAGCCTAGCGCAGTGTCTTGGCTCAAAGCAAATACATGCAAACATTATTATTACCATCAACGTGTGGGTGCGCTACGGATCATTCCTCCAGTGTAGGGATACTGATGTGTCTGTTTATATAAACTAGACAGCCAAGCCTGGAGCAGCCCATGATGAGCTCTACGTAGAGCAGGGAGAATCCAATGATAGCACGCTGGAATAGTTTCCTCTTCTTTTGATCCACTTATGGGATCCTGCAAAATGGGAAAATCATATCATCTCAAAGTACATCAGTATGTTAGAATGTTAATATGAAGATATCTCATTGACCCAGTGGTATTGGGAATGCAGTATTCTGCATACCCCAGATAACAGAAGTTTTTCCCTTTGAGAACCAGCACTTTTCCCCAAATATGAATCATTTGGGAGTCTTCACCTCTCTCCTTTTCAAGCAAAGCACATGACTTAACTTTTTTGTTTTAATCCACTACCATCATTACGAACATGCGTTGCAGCATGGATGGGGTGCTCAGGGATGGGCCTGCTGTCTGGGTTTACTGCATTCTCCTTCCTTGATGTAAGGCGCTGTCTGGATATGACAGGCTTGAGATGCAACAGGTTCACCAACCTTGGAAACAGGCAGATACCCAGGAACCACCAATGTTCAGGAGAGTGACCACTGACTACTTAGGGACATCAGTTCTTTGGTAGGTGGATTTGGAGCGAGACCCTCCTTCAGCCATGTAGCCTTGAGCAAATTACTGTACTGAACCTCAGTTTCTTCATATGTTCAATGAGGATAAAGATAGTAGCTACTGGGGGCTTCCCTGGTGGTCCAGTAGTTAAGAATCCGCCTTCCAATGCACGGGACACGGGTTCGAGGCCACCCTCACCAGGGTGAGGGAAGTAAGATTCCACATGCCGTGGGGCAACTAAACCTGTGTGCCACAACTACAGAGAAGCCCGCAGTGAAGAGGCTTGCTGCAGTGAAGACCCAGCACAGCCAAAAAAAGAGGAAAAAAAATAGTAGCTACATTGTAGGGGAGTCATGAGTCTTAAATAGGAAGATTTAGACATAAAGTACTTAGTGCACAGGACAGAGAACAAATGCTCATTATTACCTACTGTTATCACTACTACAACTAGCAAGCAAGGTCTCCAGGAAACTCTGACTGCCCTCCCGCGACACTCATAAACACCCACACTTTGTGTGTCTTGTCTTCCATCCATTAAATAAGACTGTAAAAGGAGTAGCCAGTGAAGGGCCAGTGGCTAGAGCCCTCTCGGTGTTTTCCCGCATGATCTGGTGAAACTCCCAGATAAGAGAATTTCAGCCAAATGAGAACCTCCAATCATTCTGTCAAAGGCAATCCAACTCTTCCAATTAAGGACCACACTTCTTACACAGATGAACGGCCAGCCAGACCGTGGCATCTGCACCTCTGTGAGCCCTGCAGGCAGAAACACCAAGAGCGGGTGGGGACTCCAGGGACCAAACACCTCTGTCAGATCAAGCCGTCAGGTCTTGGCTGGTGATCCCTGGTGGCAGAAGGGCAGGAGGCTGGGAGCCCCTAGAGCCTCTCATCTGGCACCATTCCTGGCACTAAAAAGAAACGTGCTCAGAGCGATGGCAGCTGCATTGATCTGATGAGGATTCGGGAGACTGTGCAGCTCTCCAAGTGGTTATTTTCTATCTTGTGTATCCTGTAGGGGGTTAATTAACGTCCTCAACGGTGTGCTGTTCTGGCTGTTTCGCCACTGGGGGATGGTAATTTCAGGTCGCTCTGAAGTTAAGTGAAGACGACAGATGCAGCCTTTGCTGAGGTCCAGATTGTGGGCCACGGAGCAGGCCCCAGCGGCGCACTTCATTCTGTGTGAGCACCATTCACAACCAACAATGGGCACTCGAATCGGCGGACAAGGGCTTTCACTGAGCACACGCCCCTGGGTTAGGGCTCAAGTCTTTGCACCATCTTCCTGGCTAACACATGCCTCCCCCAGGGACTCACTGCCTCAAAATGATATGCCCAACATAAGTGCCAGACAAGGGCCTATTTGACAGTTTTCGATATTTTATGTCCCCGGGACTGTTCCTTCTCCACCAAACCTACGCAACCTCCATTTACACATCAACAGCTGTAGCTCGCTTTATCCGGCATTACTTTCTTATAAGGTGGGGTGTGTGTGGAGCTTTTATAAAGCAAGTCATATTTTCAATGCACTAGGTGACCTTGAAATTGTATCGGTTCTCTGTTGCTACATAACAAATTACCCCCAAAACATAGCACACAACACAATCATGAATATTTATTATCCTCACAATATCTGTGGGTCAGAAATTCAGGCGCGCCTCAGCTGGGCAGTTCTGGCCTGGGGCCTCTCATGAGGTTATGGTCACAATGTCAGCTAGGCCTGCTGTCACCTGGAGGGTCCGCTTCCAAGATGGCCTGCTCCCATGGCGGGCAAGTTGGTGCAGTTATTGGTGGAGGCCTCATTTTCTCCCCACATGAGCCTGCCAGGCTATTAAATGTGCTCACAACAAGGCCACAACTTCCCCCGGAGTGAGTTATCCATTAGAGGGAGCCAGGTGAAAGCTGTCCTTTTTATGACTCAGCCTCAGAAGTCACGTTCTATTCATTAGAGGGGAGGTGGTCACTCAGCTGGGAAGGGAATTAGCTCCACTTTTTTTTTTTTTGAGTTATAGTTGATGTACAATATTATAGAAGTTTCAGGTGTATAGCACAGCGATTCACAATTTTTAGAGGTTATATTCCATTTATAGTTATTATAAAATATGGGCTATATTCCATGTGTTGTACAATATAACCTTGCAGCTTATTTTATACCTAACAGTTTGTACCTCTAAACCCCCTACCCCTATTTTGCCCCTTCCCCCTCCCCTCTCCCCACTGGTAACCAGTAATTTGTTCTCTACATCTGTGAATCTGTTTCTTTCTTGTTGTATTCACTGGTTTGTTTTCCTTTTTAGATTCCATATGCAAGTGATATCACACAGTATTTTTCTTTCTCCGTCTGACTTATTTCACTAAGTATAATACTGTCCAAGTCCATCTGTGTTGCTGCAAATGGCAAAATTTCATTCTTTTTCATGGCTGAGTAGTATTCCATTGTGTGTGTGTGTGTGTGTGTGTGTGTGTGTGTATGTGTGTGTGTGTGTATATACCACACCTTTATCCATTCATCTGCTGGTGGACACAGGTTGCCTGTATACCTTGGCTATTGTAAATAATGCTGCAATGAGCACTGGGGTGCACGTATCTTTTCAAATTAACGTTTTTGTTTTCTTTGGGTATATAGCCAGGAGTGAAATTGCTGGATCATTTGGTAGTTCTATTTTTTGTTCTTTGAGGAACCTCCATACTGTTTTCCACTGGGGCCGCACCAATCGACATTCCCACTAACAGTACACAAGGGTTCCTTTTTCTCCACATCCTCGCCAGCATTTGTTATTTGTGTTCTTACTGATGAAAGCCACTCTGACCAGTGCAAGGTGATACCTGATTGTGGTTTTGATTTGGATTTCTCTGGTGATTAACGATGTCGTGCAGAATTAATGAGCTTATTTTACAACCATCACAGACATTTAGGGATGCATAATTCATTCACTTAACAGATATTTATTGAGTACCTACTATGTGCCCACACTGTTGTGGATGCTTGCGATACATCCTAGACGAAACAGACCAATGTCCCTGCCTGCCCTTGTCAAGTTAAGCTCTAGTGGAGAGAGACAGGAAATAAACCGTAAGCAGAATAAGTACATTTTATAGTGCGCTGCAGTTTAAGTGCTCGGAGGCAGGGGGAGGGGCGGGGAGGGAGAGAGCTCTGGAATCCCAGAGCCAGGTTACATTTTAAATAGGGCCATCAGACTTGTCCTCACTGAGCAGGTGGAGTGGGGCAGGCCGTGGTTTGGGGAGGTGATGGGCCGTGTTGTGCGTGCAGTGTATGACCACGGAGCCAAGTCCCTGTGAACCCTGGTCACTGTTACCATGGTCCCTCGTGGGTGCAGATGGGGAGAGGAGTTTCCCTACAGCTGGCATTCCCCCCGCCCCAGACCACCTAGGAGAAAGTATCCCGATGGCTATCCCCAGCTGCAGGTGACCTTCGTGACTGCTCAGACGGAGCTTCCGTGCCACGCTGAGACACGTGGCAGGCAGCCTGTGTGTACAACACAGAACATCCGAGGGGGAGGGACAGTGAGTCAGTCAGTCCTGCAGCGATCACGTTTGGAAGAGCAGCACTTGTGCAATGCTGAGTGCGTAATTCTAGTTTAAGTTCAATCATGGTGTTTCTACAACTGGAGGCGAGCACCAAAAAACACCCGACAGGAGCTGCCCAGCCCAGAGAACAGCAGAACTTTGGAGGCTTCTGAATCATGAAGGAAGGAAGCTGGAAGAAGACATTCCAGGCTTGAGTGTGGCCAAAGGCGGGTCAGTGCACAGGAGACCCTTGCCAATGGGCAGCCTGGGGCTTGAGGAGCAAGGGATGAAGCAGTGTAGGGCTGGTGCCAGAGGATTCCATGGGGCCCCCAGTTCTAATCCAGGCAGGCTAGAGGGGCCCCAGGGCAGGTGGAAGGAAGGGTGAGGGGTATTTACACAGAAATGTGTGAGCCCTATTCAAGGAGCAGTTACTGACCTAGAGGGTGTGGTGACTAACACTATGGGACATAGGCCACCCCTCAATCTCCCATGCAGTATGTCTAATGGAGAAGGACCCCATCCCAAGGGAAGAGAGTGTAGAGGTGCACAAGAGGGCCCAGGCAATGGCTCAGGGTCTGAGGGAGGTCTGTGCATGTAGGAAGAGATGGTTCCCTGACAAGGTCAACGCCCAACCCAGAGGACCTTGCCCAGAGATGGCCGTGAGGAGAGAAGGAACGAGAAATCTTGGTCCCTAGAGGTGCTGTAGCCACCACACACTTACCAGGAGAGCAGGCAACAAGGACCAGGGTGACCAATGGGGACTTGAAGGAGCCCCGGGAGTACCAGAGCAGTCATCTACGGCCACATCCAAAGGCCAACAGCCAGGGGTGTATAGGGAGCAGAAGCTGAGTTACACCAAGGAAAACCTTTATTTCTACTCAGAGAGCAGTATCCCTGAATGGTTAAAAGGCAGAGGCTGGGCAGGGGTGATCACCCAAGTTCGTATCCTGGTTACACCATTTACTAGCTGTGACAGAGAACTCTTAACCTCTCTTCATCCTCAGCTTCCTCACCTGTCAACCTCACACAGCTGGTGAGACGTAAATGAGATAAAACACTTAACACAGTTCCTGGCTTATAGAAATGGTCCACAAATAGCTACTATTTTTATTGTGACTATTTTTGCAAATGTTGTGGACAGCTGCTGCCGGGGCTTTTTTTGGTTTTGTTGCCTGGCATCTCTTCCTTTGGAATTGCCCCTCCGTACTCCCACCCACTTGGTTCTGATGTCCAGCTAATCCTGCCACTTGGACCCCTGCTGACAGGAGACGGGCAAGTGACCTATCAGATTTTCTCTCCCAGGGACTGGAACTCTAAGCGCCAGTGCCGTCATGCGGGAAGGCAGTTAGAGCTGAGTCATCCTGCAACAGGGAATTTCCTGGAGCAACTCCTGCTTCATCCCTCCCGGGGTCTGGTATGAAACTCACACTTCTCATTGCAGCCAAGTATCCCTCCTCAGGACAGCCACAGGGCGAGACAACTCTATGGAAATGGCCGTGTGAATGGTAGTGTAGGGACCGGGAGGCTGGGAAAGAGGAGGTGATCTTCCCACTTCCTCCCTTCCCTCATCACTTAGGTCATCAGCAGGGCTTCTCTGCCCAACCCCCCTCTTTTTTTTTTTTTCCTGGTAATATTTGTACTTAAATTGAGAGTCAAATAGTGAATAGAGTTGGGACAACTGGGTAGCCACCCGGAAGAGATGAAGCTGGATCAATATACGAGGATAAATTCTAAATGGATCGAAGATTTAAATGTAGAAAGTGAGAACTTCAAGTCACTAAGAGAAAACATCAATGAATTGCTTTATAAGCTTTGAGTGGGGAGGGTCTTTCTAATTATGACTCAGAATCCAGAATCTATCAAAGAAAATATTTATAAATATACTACAGATCCATCAAAAACTTAGCAGAAAATAGTAGCAAAAACAAACAACAAAATGGAAAAAATATTTCAATACAAATGATTGATTTCCATAAAATACAAAGAGCTCCTAGAAATCAAGAAGAAAAAGATTTAAAAAAATAATGCAAATGTGGGCCAAGAACATAATCAGAGCATTCAGAGAAAAAGAAATATAAATGGCTCTTAAACATTTAGAAGATTCTTAATCTTTCTTATAATAAGAGCAGTCATATTGACACCTGGCAGATTGATAAAAACTCAAAAGTTTGACAGCACATTCTTCTGATGAGGCTGTGGGAAAATAACCACATTCACACAATTTTGGTGGGAGAATAAGATGATACAACCTCTGCGGAGAGCAATTAGGCATTATCTATCAAAAGTACAAATACATTTGCCCCTTGACCTCTGGAAATTTATCCTCCAGCTATATCTGCACCCGAATGAAATAACATATGTATACGGTTATTCATTCCAGCCTTGTTGATATTAGCAGAACACGGGGAACACCCCCAGTGACTAGTTTGTTTTCTGTTTTTTTGTGAGCCAAAGGTTTAAAAAAAATCCATCCCCTGCTCTACCCCATTCCCATTGCCAGTTCTCAATTACTAAAGGCTTTAAATTTTTAGTTGATTTTTCAGATATTTATTCCTATATTTCTTTTTTTAATACTTATATTATCTCTTGATTTTCAATTTAAGCATTATCTATTGACTACTAATGAAGAAAAGTATTTAACTTTATTATGTATCTCCCACTCCTAATTCACACACATGGAGCTATTCACTATCCTCCTTCATTTTTCCAAAGGTTATATTACAATTTTTTGTTATATTAATATTCAATATTTTGAGTATTATGTCTATCACCAGGGCTTCCCTGGTGGTGCAGTGGTTAAGAATCTGCCTGCCAATGCCTGGGACACAGGTTCGAGCCCTGGTCCGGGAAGATGCCACATGCTGCGGAGCAACTAAGCCCGTGAGCCACAACTACTGAAGCCTGCGCACCTAGAGCCCATGCTCTGCAACAAGAGAAGCCACGTCAATGAGAAGCCCATGCACTGCAACGAAGAGTAGCCCCCACTCGCTGCAACTAGACAAAGCCCGCAACAAAGACTCAACAGTTAAAAAAATAATTTATCCCCCAAATATCCTATGTGTCATACATTTGAGATCCTCCATTAGTTCCATTTTTTCCCCTGGAGATACTACTGTGGTACCCCTTCATGTTCTTGCTCTATTATGCACTGGTTTCCCTCTAGACCCGCTGCACAGCTGTCAACTTCAAGCCTATCTTTACTACCACCCTGAGGATTTCCTTTGCTCACTCGATCTCATGTTGGATCCATTGTGGTCTGGATCCCAAGTCTCCTAGATCTGCTTACTCATTTTAGTAAAGTACAGCGTCCTCAAATAGATTCCTAAGAATGAGTACATAGGAAAAATTTGAGACCCTTCTTGTGTGAAAATGTCTTCATTATACCCTTACACTTGGTGTTAGTTTGACTATACAGTTGCTCTCCGTATCCATGGGTTCTGCATCCTAGGATTCAACCAACTGCAGATCAAAAATATTCAGAAGGGCTTCCCTGGTGGCACAGTGGTTGAGAGTCCACCTGCCGATGCAGGGGACACGGCTTCGTGCCCCGGTCCGGGAGATCCCGCATGCCGCGGGGCGGCTGCGCCCGTGAGCCATGGCCACTGAGCCTGCGCGTCCGGAGCCTGTGCTCCACAATGGGAGTGGCCACAACAGTGAGAGGCCTGAGTACCGCAAAAATAAATAAATAAATAAAATTCAGAAAAGAAAATTCAGAAAATTCCCCAAAGCAAAACTTATAGCTTATATGCAAACACTACACCATTTTATATAAGGGACTTGAACATGGGCAGATTTTGGTAACTGCAGGGGGTCCTGGAACCAATCCCTTATGGATACTGAAAGATAACTGTATGTACCAGTTCAGAAATATTTTTTCCAAACGTTTCATTTCCTGATGGCACCCAGTATTGCTGTTGAGAAGCTTGATGTCATTCTATTCCTGATCCTTTGTTGTGGCCTATTTCCTCTCTCAGGAAATCTCTCAGGAATCTTCTCTTGATTCCTGGTGTTCTGAAATTTCATGATAATGTGCCTTGATGTGAGGTTTTATTTTATGATTACTATTTCTTGTGTTTGGGCACTCCATGGGATTTCTTGTATTATTTCTATGGTAATTTCCTTCCCTCAGCTTTCTCTCTGCTCCTTTTCCGAATATCAGTTTCATATTGTTTCTCTCCTACTTTCCAAATCTGTATCTTTAATTTCCTACTTTCTATGAGATTTCATCAACTTTATCTTCTAACTTTTTTACTGAATGTTATTCTGGTATTGCACTTTTAACTTCAAAGAGCTCTTTCTTGTTCTCTGATTTTTATAGGACCCTGTTCTCATTTCGTAAACTCATAGTCCTTTTGATTTTTTTTTTCTGCTCCCTGCCTTTTTTTTTTCTGCTTCCTTAAAGTTTCTTTTTTTTTCTTTTGGTTTCTGTCTTTCATGCAATCAATCTGCCATGTTAAATGTTAAGTCTCTAGCCATTTTAAATGTTGGAGTCTTCCAACTTCTAGAGCCTGTCCCTTATATTTTTCAGACTGTTGTTTTTTAAAAATAACTACATAAGTAATATACAAATGTATTCTCATTGTCCCAAATTCAAACAATACAAAAGTATACGGAGAAAAATGTAAGATTTCCCCTCCACACCCACTCTTGTTCCCAAAGGTAACCAGTGACAACAGTTTGGTGTGCCAAGATATTTTCTACCATACACTCTAAATCCACCTGAGTTAATGCAGATGTAATTAACTGGCTTTCATGGAGGATCCAGAGTGTGTGTGTGTGTGTGTGTGTGTGTGTGTGTTTTAATTTGTTTGTTTGGTCTATGAGAGTTACTTAATTTTTGAATTGACTATCCAACATTTCAGTGTTAGGAGATCATATAAAAATCCAGATTCCTGGGCTTCCCTGGTGGCGCAGTGGTTGAGAGTCCGCCTGCTGATGCAGGGGACACGGGTTCGTGCCCTGGTCGGGGAAGATCCCACATGCCTCAGAGCGGCTGCGCCCGTGAGCCATGGCCGCTGAGCCTGCGTGTCTGGAGCCTGTGCTCCTCAACGGGAGAGGCCACAGCAGTGAGAGGCCCGCGTACCGCAAAAAAAAAAAAATCCAGATTCCCAAACTCTCTCTAAAAAATTAGGAATTTTGACAACAGTGGACCCATACACCCATATTATGAAGGGGCATGTTTTCTCCTAGTCCCCACTCAACCTGTGCTCATTCATAGTACTTGCCTGGCTCCTATAAGTGTTGGAGTTGGTGACACCTAAGTTAAGGTGTTGGTGTGCACTCTGGAAGTTGTAACACATCCATCACTAACTGATAAAGACTAGTCTACTGTATCATAGGAAGGTCTGTCAGACAGGAAAACAGAGGGGGAAGGCCTCCTTTTCAAATGTATGAAAAAGGGCTGGGGTGGAGTAGTTGCCAGGTCAATTGCACTGCTGGGTCTGGAAGGTAGGATAGCTCATTAACTGCTAATCCCTGACTTCTCTGAGTATCTTTTTTTTCCCACAGACCTTTCCCAATACAGATTGCATGGCAGCGAAACACACTTTCTGACTTCTAAGTAGAATAGGTACAAAATGAAGGGCAGTTGAGGCAGGAAGCTGCAGAGATGCTGACCTGCCAAGAGAGGACACTTAATATGAGCTTTCACCGAGGCCACCACATGACGAATGGCTGCAACTCACTCTCACGTGGCTGATTACCGAGGCTGACTCCCTCATTTCATCCAGACAGGGAGGGGACCCACTGTGCCATTTTCCCGTAAGCAACATCTCTGTGCATCAAATACAAGTGAGCTTTTGGTATGTGTAGCTCTGATCTCTCTACACAATTCTTCTATCTTATTTAACTCAGTAAATAGCAACACATCCACTCATCCAAGGCAAATCATGATTTAATCCCAGATGAATGGTAAAGAATACAATTTTTTTTTCTTTTTTTTTCTGGCCGCACCACGCAGCTTGCAGGATCTTAGTTCCCCAACCAGGGATTGAACCCGGGCCCTTGGTAATGAAAGCACAGAATCCTAACCACCGGACCACCAAGGAATTCCCAAGTATACAGATTTCATGAAACTTTTATATTTAAAAAGGTTAGGAAGAATCTAGTAAAATCATTTCTGTAGGCAAATATTTAACTATAAGAATATATTATGTATTTGTCAATGGGAAAAAACATTCCTGGCCCATTTTAATGCACTGCCATACAGATAAATTTTAATGTTCCTTTTTTTAATTTCACAGGTTCATGAGATGGCTAGACCTCATCATGTATCTGCAGAACACAGAGCAAGGGGCCTTCAATTCTGCCAGGCTCTAGTCTAGTAAAGATCTCATGGTACATTTTTCACAGAAGAGAGGTGTGACCCCTGCTTTGGCCACTGTCATCTCCTCACTCCATCTTCAAACTTTCTCCCCCTTTCCCATCAGCCTCACTCCCAAGGGTCCAATAACTAGTCCCTACTTGGGCCTCGATGCTGAAACCTGTGCAGAGATCATAGAAACAGTATTATAGCCAATGTTAATTTTCTTGCTCCCAGTGAGATACCAGCCTTTCTTCCACTGAAGTGTATTGTACTTGAGACATGAAAGGGTTGTCTTTGGTCAAATTTTCATCCAGAGCAAAAATAAACTAATGAGGACCTACTGTATAGCACAGGGAACTCTACTCAATACTCTGTAATGGCCTATATGGGGAAAGAATCTAAAAAGAGTGGATATATGTATATATGTATGTATATGTGTGTGTGTGTATAACTGAATCACTTTGCTGTACAGCAGAAACTAACACAACACTGTAAATCAACCATACTCCAATAAAAAAATAAAAATTAAATTAAAAAAATTTTTTAATAAAAGGTAATGTTGGACTCAGAGCAAGGATATTGAACAAAATTCTGAAAAGTTGAAAAATAACATAATATAACATAAAGTAAAATTAAAGTAAATTAAATTAAAAAGGGCATTTAATGGGGAATACAGATGGAATGATCCAGGGTCCTTCCACAGACACTTTTTTAGGATGTAGACAAGAAGAAAGGAAAGAGACGGGAGTGAGAAGACAAATTATATGATATTTCTTTCTTCTATTCCAAAGTAAATTTGTTCCTGCCTTTGCTTTCATCTAATACTGCTATCATAATTTCTCTTATTTGCTTCCCATTCTTGCATAGAAAAATGGAATTCTGCACCGTGATTGAATCTAAATACTCAAATCATTTAAGATACACTACTCCTGGGACATACAGCAAAAGGTAATAAGTTTCTCAAAATGTGACCTAATTATAACTGTCCTTTTAAGTTTTATTTCCTACTGGGACCAAATGTCTGCAGTTAAAAATAATTCTTGAAACAGGTCCATGTTGTCACAAAACTTTTCAGAGTCACTTAAATGTTATCCATATCCCCAATTTATTTTTCTCCTCTGTTTCTGTGTGATAAAAGCCAGAGAGCCAGGAGAGGCAGGAGGCCAGGCCACACTTTGGGCAGAGAACATGCTGGGCCTGAATTCTCACAGCCAAAGTCCCCCTTCTGAATGGATGAGGAGTCAGTTTACCACTGGTTCACTGACACTCTGCGCACCAGTGACCCCATATCATTCCCACCGTCAGCCGCCAGATAAGCTTTGAACGCCCAACAGTCAGAACTTCTTGCCCATTTTTTCCCAGGCCCCCCATGAACAGCAGACTCACATGGTTTGAGCTTTGCTCTCATTTGCTGCACCAAATGGTCCTTGAGATGTTCGGGCCTCAAGCCCCCTCCGTCTCCATGGTCCAGTGTTCACTCTCTCTTTCTAATGTCCATTTCAGTGACTCTCCTTCTGGAGGCAATCCTATGTTTCTGAACAAAAAAGCCCACTCTCGGTCTGGCCAGCATCTCTTGCTTGATTTGCCCTGATTCGAAGAGACCTGGCTTCTCACCGTGGGATTTTCTAAAGACACTTTCAGAAGCTGTTGCTTTTTCAATTCTGCATTTAACTCTCTCCGAACAGGAAAAAAAGATGAGGGTTCTTCTGATCTAAGGCCACATGCCCTGAAGGTTCACCACATATGTCCTGAAGTCACACAGACCTAGGCTTGAATCCTAGCTCCACCACTCATCTGACTCCAGACACAAGCCTGAGCTCCCCAAGTCTCAGTTTCCTCATCTGTGAAATGGGGATGATAAAGGAGGGACTTTATAAAGTTGTTTTAAAGATTAAAATTGATAAAGAATGCCAAGCAATTACCACAGAGCCTGAAGTGTTGTAGGCACTCAGTAGATATGAGCTATTATTATTAGGGCATTTGAAAAAAATCACTTCTTCCAGGCTTTAGTGCAGATAGAGGATGCTTTTTTTGTTTGTTGAGGGTGCCGGAAGGATTCAAGCCAAAGATGGCTAGAAATTAAATTCCCTTAGTCTTCTGGATACTCTTCTCTCCTGAGTCCAGCTCATAGGAGAAATAAACAGCTAAGAAAAGAGAGAAGCCACAGCCAGGATCTTACCCAGGAGGCCCTGGTGAGAGCTCACATGCAAAGACGTGCCATTTCCAGGGCCTTCTACACCCTGAAAAGGAGAAGCTGAGTTTTGAAATGAGCAGATACATTTTAATTTTTAATTTCAGATATGCACATTTATTCTGTGCTAAATGGTACCCTTGAGCCTCATTGGGAATGTGGGTGACCAGCCGACCGCTGTTCAAAGCTAGATATGAAATACCAGATCTGGTGTTGGGAGCTTTATAAATGATATAGAGTGTCACTGGGAGCTCCCCATCTAGTCTTGGCAAGAAGCAGTGTAGGCTTCTACCCAGGGAGACTAGCAGAAAAGAAACAAGGAAAGAACATTGCTGGCTGGAAGCAACAAAGAACAGACAGACAAAAATGAGAACTGTTATACTCCAATAAAGATGTTAGAAAAGAAAATGAGGGCTTCCGTGGTGGCACAGTGGTTGAGAGTCCGCCTGCCGATGCAGGGGACACGGGTTCGTGCCCCGGTCCGGGAAGATCCCACATGCCGCGGAGTGGCTGGGCCCGTGAGCCATGGCCGCTGTGCTCCTCAACGGGAGAGGCCACAACAGTGAGAGGCCCGCGTACCGCAAAAAAAAAAAAAAAAAATGAGAGCTGCGGGAAGCACTGCTTGGCAGTGACTGTGATGGAGACCAGTGGGCAGGGGGGAGCAATCAGGAAGGGGAGTGAGAAACCTAACAGGCTTTCTAGCTCACCTGCTGGGTTTCCACACTGTGCTGGGTGCTGTGAGGTCCAGAGTCATACAAAAGTCAGTCTCCACACAAAGCATCTGGCAGCATTTCTAGGATATTAATGCACGATTATAGAGCTCACATGTAAGACAAATGTAATGGGAACACGAGCACCTTCCATTAGATATTAATAAACAGAAGTTACCCTCAACCAGCGAGGAGTGGGCTGTGGATCCCCAAGCCTTCTCACCCCTTCCTCACGGTCTCTCAGAAGGGCCCCCAGGGCAGAAATGCACCCCTTCACATTCTCTTTATGGGCTTGCCTCCCATCCGTGTCTCACGACCCCCCTCCCTCACCTGGGATCACCTGCTGTATTTGTTTCCTAGGCTGCCATCACAAATGACGACAGACAGACTTTCTGCCTTAAAACAATAGGATTCTTTTTCTCCCTGAAGTCTACAAGAGGGAGGCAGGGCTGCAATTGCTCTGAAGGTTCTAGGGGAGAATCCTCCCTTGCTTCTTCCAGCTTCTGGTGGCTCCAGGTATCCTTGGCTTGTGACAGCATCCCTCTAATCTCTGCCCCAATCTCCACATAGCCTTCTCCTCTGTGTCTGTGCCTTCTCTCTTTTTTTTTTTTTGCGGTACGTGGGCCTCTCACTGTTGTGGCCCCTCCCGTCGTGGAGCACAGGCTCCGGACGCGCAGGCTCAGCGGCCATGTCTCACGGGCCCAGCCACTCACGCGGCATGTGGGATCCTCCTGGACCGGGGCACGAACCCGTGTCCTCTGCATCGGCAGGCGGACTCTCAACCACTGCGCCACCAGGGAAGCCCCTGTGCCTTCTCCTCTTTCTCTTCTAAGGACACTTGGATTTAGGACCCACGTGATCCAGGATAATTTCACATCTTGAGATCTTTAACTTAATCACATCTGCAGAAATTCCTTTTCCAAATAATGTCACATTTACAGGTGGTGAGTGTTGGGGCATGAACATAACTTTTTGAGTTCCACCATTCTACCCACTACACCTGCCAAATAAACAACTCACACTCGTCTCAGACTTTGTTTTTGGTAGAACCCGAACAAATCAAGCAGCCAAAGAAATACAGTTTATCTAGTCCACCCCTCCACCACTAGGGAGGTCCCATAGAAAGCACACCAAACAAAGAGCTCATAAAACTTATCAAACTTCAGTGCCTATTTTTTTTTTTTTTTTTTTTTTGCGGTAGGCGGGCCTCTCACTGTTGTGGCCTCTCCCGTTGTGGAGCACAGGCTCCAGACGCGCAGGCTCAGCGGCCATGGCTCACAGGCCCAGCCTTTCCGCAGCATGTGGGATCTTCCCGGACCTGGTCACGAACCCGCGTCCCCTGCATCGTCAGGCGGACTCTCAACCACTGCGCCACCAGGGAAGCCGTTCAGTGCCTATCTGATTCAGCACTGTAGCCCCACGGTTTAGCACACAATGCCTGGTACACTGTAGGTCTCAAAAAATATTTGTTGAATGAATAAAGTCTCACCATCAGATCCCAGGTAGAGAAATAAACTTTTTTTTTCTTAACTGTTCTTTTCCAACAGCTTTATTGAGGCATAATTTACATACAACAAAATTCACCCACTGTAAGTGTACAATGTGATAACTTTTAGTAAATTTATAGAGTTGTGCAATCGTCACCACAAACCAGTTTTAGAACAGTTGCAACACCCCACAAAGTTCCCTTATACTTGTCTGCAGTCCAAACCCCGCTTTCACCCCCAGCCCTAGACAACCACTGATCCGCTTTCTGTCTCTATAGATTTTTCCCTTTCTGGATGGTTCACATAAATGAAATTACATAATATGTTGCCTTTTGCTCCTAGTTTCTTTCATGTAGTATAATGATTTTAAGGTTGATCCACATTGTAGTATATATCAGTAACTCGTTCCTTATTGCTGGATGTATTCCATTGCATGAATATGCAACATTTTCTTTATCCATTTACAATAGATGGGCATTTGGATTGGTTCCAGTTTGGAGCTATTACGAATAATGTTGCCACGAACAGTCACATACAAGTCTACATGTAGTCATATATTTTCATTTCACTTGAGTAAATACCAAAGAGTAGAATCAAACTTCTCATTTTGAAAATTTCAAATCTATAGGGAAGTTGAAAGAACAGCACATCATACATCCTTTACCTCCATTCTCAGTTGGTAACATCATGCCATATTTATGTTATCTTTCCGTCTTCATGAAATATTTTTTACGTACCATCTGATAGAAAGTTGCAGACATCGTGACATATTTCCCTGACTTCACCTCTTAATTATAAGGTGATTCTCCTACATAATCACCATACCACTATCACAATGAAAACTTTTTGCCCAACTTTGAGTTTTTCAAATCTACGGACAGACAAATTGCAGGAATAATACACTGAAATGATCCTTGACTTTGCCGCCATTTCCCATATTGCTGCTTTGACCCTTCTCTCTCAAACCTTCTCACTGCCATTGCTCCTAAAACATTTGTGTTGGGTTGTTCTTGGTGCAAAGCCATGGAATATTCCTGACCTGTCACACTCTTACTCCTCCATTGTTTATTCCCTGAGTTTTCAGGGCTAGCTTCACAAGACTCCAAGGTGCCTCTAACGTGTTGTCCTGAGGGGTATTGCAAAACTCTCAAAACTTCCCTCATCTCTTTCAAGGCTTTGCTCAGATGTCAACCTCTCGATGACACCTACCCTTCCCCTTTCCACATGTGAGCCCTGGCAGCCACGCTGGACCACTCCGTCCACCATCCATCCTCCCCCCGGAGGCACACCTGCCCTGAGTGGAAAAAAGCTGGGTGATCTGCCCTGACTTGCGAGGGATGCCAGTCAGATTCTTTCTCTTGCAGCCTGAAGTGGGAACTGGGGCGGGGGATGGGGGGGCGTCCTGCACGATGGGGGGCGGGCACTGTAAGGAAGCTGACAAAGAGTCTTGGATCAGAGGTGGTGGAGAGAGGCCGTAGGAGAAAGGAAGTTATGAGGAAACAAGGGGAGTGATAGCTATGAGACAGAGGAAAGCCCTTGGAAGAATAGGAAGACGGTGAGGCGTTCCACAGATCCCTGCCCGCGAGGTCCCTTGTGCTGCCCTGGATTCAGGACATATCTGGTTCCAGTCTCTGTGAGGCCTGGACAGTCCACAGGTCCTGTTTTCCTACAGTTTCTGTCACCCTCACTGCTTCGCAATTCCTTCCCCACAAAGCTCACCTCTTGAACTAGGTTGAGTGACAGTTTAATCCTTGCAACCCAAAGAAGCTGAGTAAAATGGAAATACACGGGTGTTTATTGTGTACAAGAGACTGCAGGGAAAAACAAACCTCCTGGAGATGGTCCCTATGTGCGAGGAGCTTACTGTTTTCTCCTCTGCTTTTCTCCACAGCAACACATCCTCTTGTGGTGTCCTACAGGCTTGCTACTCACACTGTGGTCCAAAACCCACCTACATATACATCACTTGTGAGATTGTTCTTTTAAAAAAAGCAGAATCTGGGACCTCACCCCACATCTACTCAACCTCAGGTAAGAACATTAAACTTTGCAGAGCATTGCTTCTCCCCGGCTCTTAGCCCCAAACCCATTGTACCAATCACCTTTCCACTCTCGGGGCTCCCATCTGCCACTGAGTTGATAGCCAACATCAATAATTCTATGGATATCAAAGCTTTCGGTAAAGCTCTCTGCCTATAAAATGCAGGTTTCTTAATGCTCTTCCTTTGTCTGTATCCTTCAGATGTCTTTCGTTAGACTTTCTTTGTAATGGTGTTGTAAATGGTTTTCATTTTTTCAGAGGTTCATCCTGCTTTGGGAAAATCCTGTGGAGTAAATCCAAGGCTTGCGGGAATCTCTTTCTCTACCCTGTTCTTTACAACTGCAGATGATCTCTAATGAGCATTTTAACTACATTCTTTCAACATACCGTCATCCTTGCAAAGTATCTATAGGTTCAGGTTACAGCTTGTTTTCATCTCAAAACACCAGAGAAAGATAAAAAAACCCATCAAGAGATGAAACACCAAGAAAAACAATGAGACCATTTTTTCCAGGAGAGATTCATGTTTTAGTTTCCTAAACCGTATGCCCTCAAGTGTCCATCTCATGGGTCAGTTGCTGGGCCGGGTGTATCATACCTTCAGAACCAGTCACGCTCACTTATATTTGTAAATCTTCCTGCAGGTCCTCAGAAAGGGGACATGGAACAGGGTGAAGTTTTGTGTGAGCCACCCTCTGATTTCCCCTCCTATCCTCCCTCTAGCCCTCTGTTCTCTCTTGTGGCCTTTATTCATCTTTCCTTCCTCCCAATAAGATGTCTTGAGGGCTGACAGTGGGCCACATACTGTGCTGTGCTGGGTACTGGAGATGCAGCCACTAAGAGGGTACAGGTCCGCCTCATGTTGGGACAGTGTGGCCTGGGGGCTGCCTTGAGAAAATGATATCTGAGCCAAGGGCCCAAAGGATGAGTAGTGGTGAGCCAGGCTAAGAAAGAAGGGGATCCCCTTGTTCCCTGGAGACCACCCCTGCTCCCACTTGGTATCTTTGCTTGTAGGCTCCACACTGCCCTTGCCCAGTGCCCTGTGGGCTGACAGCTCCGGAGCCCAGGCTTGGACACTTGCTTCCGTTCCTGTCTGTGTCTGACCTTGGCCTGGGCCGTTTTCTGCCCCTCTTCTCCCATACTCGTGCCGACAGCTCACAGGATCCCTCCCCAGTTGATAGGCAATGGCAGCTTTTTTCCTCTCAACTTATTAGAAAGCGCTTCTTTCCTAATAGAATTCTTGTTTGCTCTCAGGACAATAACTCAGGCTCATTGCAGGGTGTATGTGTACGATACAGTCAGTGGTTGTGCAGGAAACCATGTCTAACACAGCTGCATCTTCTCGGCGCCATGCCCCCCGGCAGGTCTCAGTGGCAGGAGAACCACGTGTGCTGGGTCAAGTCTGGCTGCATCTTGCAGATGCCCTCATTCAGGCTGATGGAGGCCTAGAGTAAGTGATATTTCCCACATGCTTCTCTCCGGGTTAGACAAGCAGCTGCTGGATTCCTCTCCCGCTCTGAATAAATTCAGTTGTTTTGCTAACTGGACTACAGCTTCTTTTTTCAGAACTGTCACAGGCATATTTTCGGGTTTCTGTGAACAGGTGCTGCAGGAAGCACGATTCATTTGTTTATTAGGATGTTACCCTGTGTTTTGAAAAACAATTTGAAGAGGAAAATTGGCCTCTCGATGCCTTCTGCTTTTTCTCCTTAGGCCCTAAGCTGTGAACAACTGCTATTACCTTTAGTTTACAGAATCCCCATCTGGTTTGGTACTTTGATTTATGTTGGCTGTAATCCAGAATGGCTGATTTGGTTTATTTTAAGGAGTTTTATTTTAAGACACTTTTGACATTTAAAAATTTAATTGGAACAATCTGTACCCAGAAATTTTTTAATGCAGTCTAGGATTAAAAGATGTTCTTTGACATGTTTTAAAAGAAAGCAGGGTTTTAAAAGAAGGCAAGGCTTTGCACACCTGCTTAGGCTTGGTACTTCAGGATTTCGCTGAAGATGTGGAGGGAGAATCCTCAGGTTGGGAGTCCCACCAGTAATGAGCCTCAAGCCCATCCTTAAGATTGATTTACAAACTCTGCTGGATGGACTGTCTGCTGTGAGCCAGTTACAGGGTGATGAAGGGCGTGCTCTTAGCCCGCTCTCATGAGGTGGTCAGGTCTAAACTGGGTTGGATTCAGGAAATCTGCCTCATTCCCTTCACCAACGGTCAGATTTTCCTGGCTCTGAGAGGCAGAAAGAGACCAGGCTGGATTAGAGCGCCTCCACCTGAGAACTGAAGTTACAGCTAAAAGTTCAAGAGCCTGGTGGGGTCTGATGCTCCCAAAAAGCATCCCAGCATCCAGAGGTTGGCCTGAATCTCCGGGGACATTACACACAGTGCCTGGAATTCTTAGTACTTTTTGGTGAGCCTCAGCTGATCTGGGATCCCTGAAATTGCTGCTGATTGAAGCAAGGAGCTTCCCAGCCTCCAAGAGGGGATTGAGAGAGAGAAAACCCATAGCTCATCAAGCCCAACAGATCCTAAGAAATGGGAGGGGCTGGTGTTCATCAGGCCCTGGGTAGCAACCTGCGAACCATACCCTAGCCCCTGCTTCTCTCCCCAGCTCCAGCTTTGCTGCTGGTATTGCCACATGTGAGCACAACCAGCCCTTGGACTTAGAGGATTTCCCCTAATTCTTCTTCTTCTTCTTTTTTTTTTTTTTTTTTTGCCGTACGCGGGCCTCTCACTGTTGTGGCCTCTCCCGTTGCGGAGCACAGGCTCCGGACGCGCAGGCTCAGCAGCCATGGCTCACACGCCCAGCCTCTCCGCGACATGTGGGATCTTCCCGGACTGGGGCACGAACCCTTGTCCCCTGCATCAGCAGGCGGACTCTCAACCACTGCGCCACCAGGGAAGCCCTCCCTTAGTTCTTCTACTTCCCTATTTCTCCAGACAGCACCTCCATTCTCCATTCTCCCAGTCACCATCTTAGAGTCGTTAATCCACTTTACTTTCCTGCCGTAAGGCTCAAACATTAAGTGTGTGTTCTTGGTCCAGTTTCTTAATCTCTCTGAACCCCAGTCTCATCTATTTAAAAAGTACCTACCTCATTTTTAGAAAAACTTTGATGTCAAGAGTTTGAATTTATTTGGGAAATGAAGCGGAGGTAAAAGGTTTTAACTTTTCATGAGCAACTACTATGTGTCGGGCTCTATTAGACATTTTACATTGAAGCTTTAAACTTAATTAACATACCCCTCCCTCTGCTTTTCAGTTGTAACTCCTATTATTTGCCTACTTGTATCTTACTCCAGGCAAACTAGATTACTCATTCTTTCTCACTTGAGCAAGCTTGAATTCTCTCCCAATTCTTTGTTTTTGATCATACTCTTTTTTGTTTCTTAAATTTATTTATGGCTGCTCTGGGTCTTTGTTGCTGCACACAGGCTCTCTCTAGTTGCAGAGGGGGGGGCTACTCTTTATTGCGGTGCGCATGTTTCTCATTGTGGTGGCTTCTCTTGCTGTGGAGCATGAGCTCTAGGCACGCAAGTTTCAGTAGTTGCAGCACCCGTGCTCAGTAGTTGCGGCGCGGGGCTCAGTAGTTGTGGTTAGTTGCTCCTTGGCATGTGGGATCTTCCCGGACCAGGGATTGAACCTGTGTCCCCTGTGTTAACAGGTGGATTCTTAACCACTGGACCACCAGGGAAGTCCGATCATACTCTTCTTTTCTACCTGATCTATCCCACCTCTCCAGAATGAAATCCTATACATCTTTTAAGGTCCATCAGTGATGTGCTGGTAAATATTTAACAACCAGCTCTGCAGACAGAAAGAGCCCTGCTTTGTAGTTTTTGTCAACTTTCATAGTGTAAAAACTCCCACCCTGGCCAATTGCAAGCTACCAACCTGATATCAACTGGCTCACAAAATTTCTGAAGATGCAGAGACCAGAATGAGCTGACTCTAGTGCACCACCGAACCTACAATGTCACCTCTCTTGATACGTGCAAGCTGTAATATTCCTTCCCTCCTCTAAACTTCCTTAGTAATTTGTACTCTCTCGTGAAAGTCTTCTTCATTGTATTATGGTTATAATGAATCCCTGTTATCATTATTAGCTTTTCAAGGATATGAACTGTGTCTTACTCATCTAGGTATTCACAGTGCTGCCTAGAACAATGATGGTGTTTCAGTAAATATTTGCTGCATTAGACTGATGATGAAGATTATCGCTCAGGCTTGACACACGGTTGTGGGGAGGAGACAATGACATCATTAGTAAAGCGCTTACCAGAATGCTGGGCCCAGGGAGTGCTCAATTAGTGATCACCTGTGGCTTCTGGAATTAAGGGGGCACAAATTTTAATTCTAATGGTGGTTCTCAACAACTCCCTCCACCCCAAAATACACACACATTATAAGTACCTCGGAAACTTTTACAAATCCCAATGCCCAGGCCAATAAGTCAAATAATCAGTATCTTTAAACTTCCCCAAGTGCCTCTGTTGTGCACCAAGTTTGAGAATCGCTCTCCTCTGCGTGTCCGATCCTCTCCCTGGCTGATAAGTCAAGAATGTCGAAAAGGAAGTGCAACCAGCTAGTCCTTTAAAAATCCTCCTGTTCACTAAACGATTCCAGTAAATAGGGGGAAAACTCACTTGTAGGATTGCCTTATTTGGTGATCAAGTTGGGTGGAGTCACCTGGGAGGGGCAAAGCTGAGCATGAGTAATGAATGCAGCCTTCTGTAGGGGCAGCAGAGAAATAACTCTGTCAGCAAACTCCTGTAAGTGAAGTTTTTCAAGCTGGAGAGTGTTAGAGGCATCTCATTTAAACTAGATTTGGTCCTTGGGATGATTTTGTGCAGAGTAAACAAAGGTAAATTTTGCTTCAATGAGCATCAGTGTATTTATCCTGATTCTTTTGTTCCACTAGAATTTTCTTGTATTAAAATTACTGAGGGGGCTTTCCTTGTGGCGCAGTGGTTGAGAGTCTGCCTGCCGATGCAGGGGACACGGGTTCGTGCCCCGGTCCGGGAAGATCCCACATGCCACAGAGGCCCGCGTACCGCAAAAAAAAAAAAAAAAAAAGAAAGAAAAAAAAAATTACTTAGGGATTTCCCTGGTGGTCCAGTGGTTAAGACCTCGCCTTCCAATGCAGGGGGTGTGGGTTTGATCCCTGGTCGGGGTGCTAAAATCCCACATGCCTCGTGGACAAAACCAAAACATTAAACAGAAGCGATATTGTAACAAATTCAATAAAGACTTTAAAAAACTTTTTTTTAAGTTACTGAGCTATGAAGCCTCAAAATGATTCTTATTCTCCTATTTGTGGTAAGGAGGATGGCCTTCCTTTAAGTCAAGATAATATTGCATTTCTATCATTGAGAAGCAGGTATTGCTTTCGCCATTAGAGTTGGTGACACTGAAACAGTGTGAAACCTGATTGGTCCAAAGTGACCAATCCTATTTGACGGGGGTTGCCAAATAGGAAATCAAAGATTCCTGTCCTAACCACCTGACACACTTCATCCTTCATGGATATTTTAGCGATTGAGATTTTGTCATCTATTTCTCATGTTAAAGGTATATACCAAACAAAAGCAAAAACAAACTTTGAAAGGGTTTGATCCGAAAAGTAAACTAAGCAATTCTGCTTTAATAGGTTACTCCCTTTGTTTTTTCTTATAAAAATGATAGCCTGGGAGTTCACTTTAAAGAAGGGGGAATTGGGAGGAAGAGAAAAGAACATATGTGGGCATGTGTTACAGAGTCACATTTTAGAGGTCTAACATGCTAAATTTCTTTGATGTGTCTCTATGGATGAGTCTTTAAAAAATGATTTTCTTTTTGGAGGCACTAATGAAAATATGTATGCAAGTGTTAAGTGGCTGACGGTAATCCTTCAAGGAGCATTATTGGCTGCGTTGGATCGTACCAGGTGCTTTTGTAAAAACCATGTTTATTCTACACTTAGTCTAATCTGGAACTTTCTTATAGAGACTCTGGATTGTCTTTGAAATAAACATTTTTAGCTATGCTATTCAGTGGATTATAATTTTTTTCTCCTATGGTATACACATAGCATATCATTAAAATATATGGATTTTTTTTTTTTTTTTTTTTTTTTGCGGTATGCAGGCCTCTCACTGTTGTGGTCTCTCCCATCACGGAGCACAGGCTCCGGACGCGCAGGCTCAGCGGCCATGGCTCACGGGCCCAGCCGCTCCGCGGCATGTGGGATCTTCCCAGACCGGGGCACAAATCTGCGTCCCCTGCATCGGCAGGCAGACTCTCAACCACTGCGCCACCAGGGAAGCCCATTATATATGGATTTTTTTTAAACTCTAAAGTAAAACGAACTTTTAAAAGAAATCTTGGCAGAACCTCAGATGTTAGATCAAGGTTCTGTAATACCATAAACCCATCCAATTCCCAGTATCATTAGAACTCTGGCTGCTATGTGAATCACAGCCTCACAACCATAACTCACCTTTCTATTACTTTTTCTCTGTTCTAACATTATACATTTATAAAGGACAGGTATTATGATACCAACTTCTATTATATCAAATTTATCCCAAAGTACCACCAACAGGGACCACTGAACACCATTATGGGTAAAGCTCTGAATCAGGAATCAAGTCTACTATTATCCTCAAAAATCACAGTGATTTTGATTCACCAGATAAAGTTACAGGTCTAGCTATAGAATGAGACTGACCAAAAGATCCAGCAGTTTCCACTTGTTGCTGCAAATCTAACAAGAGACAGTGGCAGTAGAAATGGAGACGTTCCATCTACAGGTCTTAAACATCATTCTTTTTCTTTGCACAAGGATTCTGTGATAATCTTTCAGCCAGACTGTTGTATGAGCACTCAGACTCCCCTTTTCTTGAGAAAATGGGAAGGGTTGTACAAACTCCCTGAGTTCTTTGAAATAAGGGCCTGCCCAGAATCATAGTCACCTAAAATCCCATTGTGTTGTAATAAGTGGTAAAAAAAATGGATGATAAACCAAGGTCCAGTTTGGTTGCAAGGATAAATTGAAACTAGGAAAAGAGGGAAGGGCTACTGGTATTGCAAAAATTGTCTGAAGGAGAGAAGGGTGATGGATGAGTTCAACTCTCTCAGTGCCTTAAGTCAGGACCCTTTGGAAGTCTCCCTAATTGCATCTTCTTATTTTTTTTTTTTTTTTTTTTTTTTTTGCAGTACGCGGGCATCTCACTGTTGTGGCCTCTCCCATCACGGAGCACAGGCTCCGGGCGCGCAGGCTCAATGGCCACGGCTCACGGGCCCAGCCGCTCCACAGCATGTGGGATCCTCCCGGACCAGAGCACGAACCCGTGTCCCCTGCATCGGCAGGCGGACTCTCAACCACTGCGCCATCAGGGAAGCCCGCTAATCGCACCTTCTAAGGAAGGGAGCATTGAAGATACAAAAAGAGCAATTTACTTGCAAATATGCCTTATTTTAACCGTGGGAATAGCTACACAGAAACTGGCCCAACATTTGTGGGTGTTTACCTGTTATGAAAGATGTTGAGATGCAGAAATTCTAATTTCAGAAGATCTGGCATCCTGTCAGGGTTAGAGCAAATAAGGATGGGACACCCAATATCCACAGGTGAGAGGAAAACACTGCTTATCTATTAAGACTGGCTTTAACTGCTTACAGCAAACAAATAACATTGGCTTAAGTAAGACAGAAATCTCTTTCTTTCTCATCCTGTAAAAGAACCACTCTAGGGCTGGTATAGCAATTGCATGGTTTTAGGGACTCAGGCTCTGCCATCCTTGGCACATGGTTTCCACTTCATGGCTCAGGATGGCTGCTTGAGATCCACCCAAAAAGGAGGAAGGGAAGGGGAAGGAGGTAAAGAAGCTGCTCTACCTCAGCTGGGTACACATCAGCTGTTTTTTTGGCAAGTTTGCCAGAAACTGCCTTCCGTTCATATTACATGGACACAATTAGTCCAACTGACCATCTATCACTGCAAAGGAGCTTGGGAAATATGCTATTTACAGCACTCATGGCCCCGGGAAAAACTGGAGTTCTGTTACAAGCAAAAAGGGAACAGATACTGAGGTAAGAACCCAACAGGGTCTGCCACAACCTGAACGATGTCAGTGCTGAGATTCAGATTTGAGAGGCTGCCATAATTAAGTGGAAAGCCTAGAATTCAGGAGACCTGGATCCTGTTCTCACACCTACCCAAGTGCCCAGTAGTGACTTAGTAATCTCGTCTGTAAAATAGATATTTCATGGCTAAAAAGTAAATATTGTGACACATGATATTATAAGCATATAAGAGAACCCCTTGTTTAAAGTATCTCCTCTCCAATAGAGATATTAAAAAATAATAAATAAATAAATAATATGTTGAAAAAAATAAAAAGATTTAAAAAATAAAAATAAATAAAGTATCTCCTGAATTAATTACCTGATCTAAAGCACATAGAATGGTCAAAGAGAATAGAATGGTCAAAACTTTGAGTTGAAAGGGACATTCAAGGATATCTAATTCAACCTCCCTCCCAATACAGGAATCTCTGCCACAGCAACCCTGACAGATGGTCCCCTGTCTTGTGCTTGAGCACCCCTAGAGCGTGTTATTCTGCAGTAGCATTGATAGACAGCTCTGGTTGTCAGATAGTTTATCTGGATGGTGATCCAAAAACTGCCTCCCTCGAACCCCCATCTCCTGAAACAACAGAGAAAAAATCCATTGTCTCCTCTTCATGGCAGTGCTTCAGCTATTGGAAAACAGCTCTTCTGTCATCGCTTAGTCTTCTACCCTTCAAGCCAAACATTTCTGATTGTTGCAACTGTTTCTTAAGTAACTGGGTGCCCATCCCTCTCACCATCTGAATATCTTTCTCTACGTTAGTGTTTCTCGAACTCTGTTGACTATGACCCACAGAAAGAAGTCTATTTTACATATCATCAGTACACATATACCTGCATGTAAATGAAACAGAAGTTTCATAAAACAATACGTAGCCTTATTAACAGATGCGAACTTGTATATTTTCCAGTTCAACTCTATTCTATTCAATATATTTGTGTTCTATTTTATTTTGTAAAGGCAGGTTGCTCTCCACTCAATGGATTTCATACTCACTCATAAGTGACAACCCATAGTTTGAAAATCACTACTTCAGATGCACTCTGGCTTATAAATATTCTTGGAGGGTAGTGCCTTGATGCTGCAGGCTGATTGGAGCAAGCAAAAGGGGCATTTACTTCCTGAGTCCAGAACTTAGTGTCTTTATTTTAAGGAAACCTAAATGCATTGAATTTGAAAATAACACCATCACACCATTGGCTGAACATTTGAGTCAGTTATAACTGACCTTCTCCATGTGAACAGCTATCTGAACCTGCTTTACCCCACCCTCTCCTTGTGCAACTGACTTTTTTAAACCTAGATACAGAGCTTTAATTTAATCCTGTTAAATTTCTCTTTTTTCAGTTTCAACTTTTTTCAATGTTTCAAAAACTTTGGGGATCATTTTTGTCACCAATCTTTCCAACTTTATAGCATATATGTATTTTATAAGTATATTTTCCATAGAATAATAAAATTTTGTATGGTTTAGTGCTTAAAAGATGACTGTTGACCTAAAGTCTCTGACCCTATTATAGCCATTTATAAACAAATGGTTGAAAAAGAAGCAGGAAAGATAGAGATCTATGGTACTGGATAAGAAAATAAAAGTTCTGAGAGGTAGGATTTGAAATTATTTTTATTATTTTGTATAGGTTTTCTACTTAAACTCAAATTAGATAATGTTTACCCATCGTGTGGCAAGAGAATGCTAGCATGCTTCAACTTCATGGGCACTCAGTTTGTGAAGATCAAACATGTATGGCCTACACTGCTAAGACCTGGGAATTCCACCCAGAAACTCTGGAGAGATGGAGATCCCCTGATGTGATGCATCTCTTCCGGCTAGAAGGTAAAGTAGGGCAAGTGGACATGATTTTCATTTGTTTATTTATTCATCTATTTATTCTAGAGATATCTGTTGTGTCAAACACTGAGAGGCAAAAGCAGGGGGCCCTAAATTAGGCTCTAGGGTTATGGGGATGGAGGAAATGCAAAGCAGGGAGCCCTGAGCATCTCCTCCCCTGAACTACTCAGTCATTAAGTCTCAGTGAGCTCAAGAAATAAGGACTTTCCTAAGAGCTGGTAAGAGTTAGCTAGACAAAGAGACAGCCATGTACCAGAAGGCTCAGAGGTGAAAGAAACATGGATACTTAATGAACAGCAAAGGACAAGGACATTACTAAAGTTCTTCAAGAAGGACGTGGCTTTGAACACACTGATTAAAAGGTATTTACTTGCCACATGTGCAGGCTAAGGCTGTGATGAGGAAACCAGAGGAGGTGGCCTCCATCTACGTACCATGAAGGACACCCGTGTGTCTGCTTAGGGTTCTCAAGAGTTTAGGGGTAGCTCGAGGACACTTAATGTCTTGGCTACCTGTGGGTTCTAAGTCCTTATTGGATCAATAGAAGCTGAAAGTTGTTGGCCAGAGTGGAAGAAGGAATGGAGAAGAGGAGATGAACTTAGCAAGAAAGGGAATCATTTTCATTTGATCTTCACTACAAATTCCAGACTCAGACCAACAGAAAGTATTGTTTCCCCCTTGATTTTTCTCTTTTCTTTTTTTTTTTTTTTTTTTTTTTTGCGGTACGCGGGCCTCTCACTGTTGCGGCCTCTCCCGTTGTGGAGCACAGGCTCCGGACGCGCAGGCCCAGCGGCTGTGGCTCACGGGTCCAGCCGCTCCGCGGCATGCGGGGTCCTCCTGGACTGGGGCACGAACCCGTGTCCCCTGCATCGGCAGGCGGACTCTCAACCACCGCACCACCAGGGAAGCCCCTTCTTTTCTTTTTTTAAACTGTCAGGTTTTTTGTTTTTTGCTTTTTGTCTTTTTGGTTTTTTTCCCTAATGAGTAACTGTATTCTACATGGTCCAAAAACTGAAAAGGTTCAAAAAAGACGGGTGATCAAATTTCCTTCCCTCTTTACACCCTGCCACCCAATTTCTCTTCCCAGAGAAAAACAAGGTCTTTTTCATATTTCCAAAAATAGTCTCTGCACATGCAAGCGATATGTATGCATGTATAACCCCAAAGCTTTAGCCAAATGGCAGCATGATACACACACAGACAATAGATAATATTTTATGTTTTTTTTTTACAGAACTGACCAACCCAGAAGGGGAAAACATTTTTTCAGTGAAAGAGAGGGGACCAGTCTTCAAGAAATAAGAAAACGTGAATATCAAGAAGACAGTAAATAATTTTTTAAATATATGTATCTATTTTCCCCCAGTTTCACCATTTATATATCTCAATTTCTCATGAAGAAACAAGAATTCGTAGGAAAAAAATATAAAGGGAAATATTGTTGGTTCTTCTTCAAGATGTTTACTAAAATCCTTGAGTTATAAAAAAAAAAAGCTTGCAATCTTTTTCTGTCAAATATAAGAAACATGATAAAAGGAACGCTGAGTAAAGTAATACTTTGTACTTAAAATATTATGCAAGCTTGAGAATTCAGAAAGCTACACATGACTCTGTATGCACCTTCAGAAATATTAACAATCTGTACTGACAAACGGGGCCATCTAATTTTCTCTTTTGTACTTCCAGATTGATGCAGAAACTAGGGAAGGAATGTTCAGGCTGAAATGAATAAAAGGAACATTATAAACGAGTAACAGGATAATTAAAGCATGAGGCCTTCCACATCTCGAGATAATGGTAATGTCAAGTGTAGTTTTAGCTAATTAATTGGTTAAGAACAATTTGCCTCAGTGACTATCTTACATTTGAATACGGAACACTTTTTGCTTTGCTAGAAACTGAGAAGAGAATTTTCTTGGAGCTTGTAAAACAAATAGATTTTGGCCACCAAAAGTGTAATTACAAGTCAGAAAACACAATTTGAATTAGTGAAGGGGAAAATTACAGAGACAATTTTCCCCTTCACACTAACTTGAGGGATCACACACCTTATTCATCAGATCTGATAACTTTTGGAAGCTTCTAAATATCAAACCCACACTCAAAGTGGGAGAACTTGTCAATCGGATAACATTCCAAAGAAAGTGTCTGCAGACTCAGAAGGTAATTCCATAGGAGGAATTCCAGAAACATTGTGAGCTAAGTCAGCAGCATCTAAAGAAATGTGTGGTGATATTATGTCATTGTCTCCCAAGTTACCTTGAGGGAGACTTGCTAATTTTAGATGCTTAAGTTCTGAGAGATTTGCTAAATCAGCATCCTTACTTCATAGTTAAAACGGTACAGACTTTCTGCAGAGGAAATCCAATCTTCCAGGCTTAGAGAATGAGGCCAAGAAGCAAATTCAAGAACTATCTTGCAACTTGAAATTGAATTTCAAATTAGTTAATTTTCTAATCGAATCATATTTATGTATAAAAATCGCACATAAGAAACAGGACAGGAAGAAATTTACCAGAACCTTAAGACAGATCAGCTTCAAGGGGATTTTATCCTCTATTCCTTTAAAATTTACTTCTTGCATTTTACACAATGATTATGTAATACTTTAGTAATCAAGATCAAAGGGGAAAGTTTGCAACTGAAAAAAAATATCTTTCTATCTGCACCCGTACTCCTTTTCCCCTGTGTGGTGGGATAGCCTTCTAAACATTTTTGAGCTTGTCCAAGTTCCACTTTATTGTTCTCTGTGGCGATTTCCTCGGTAGACTAGAGAAGAAATTGAGGAATAAAAAAATACAAATCACTTTTTGTAACAGATTTCCCTCCACCTCTACTACAAAGCAATCTAAATACTACATCTTTACTCTCAACCTTTTTATGGTCACAGAGAACCCAGATGTTCTCTTTCGTTTCCCCTAAAGGGGAAATGGTAAATCACCTCCCCTCCCCCTTTCCCTCTCCCACAGATAATTTGGCCTCCTTCTTTCATATGCTGTGTATTTAAAGCTCTAAATGGTCCCCTGCCTTTTACCCGGGGAAATAATTTCTGCATTTTTAAACCAATCCTGCCAGTCAGTCAGGATAAACAGTCTTTTTAGAAGCTGGCCCCAGATTCTTCCCTCTGTCTCCCTTGGGGCATCTTCAAGACAGTGGCAGGGAGGGAAGTGGGGGCCACGGTAACTCGGAGGAGCTGCAGCTCTCTGGCATCAGAGCCCTCTGGCTTCCGGACACTTGAAGAGGAGGAAGATGACTTCTTGGCCAGGTAAAAGGGCATCTGTGTTTAATCAGGAGACATCCCAACCTTCTCCAGAGGTCCGCTGTGGAAGAGAAGAGGTTGCCTGGATTGCCTCCTCCTTCTCCAAATCCAGGAGACTCAGTGCCAGGATGTGACCTTGAGAAGTCTCTGTTCCAGTTCCTGGGGAGGGAGTTAAACTGGATGGTCCCCAACGCCTCAAAAAGCCTGGGATTCCAATTCCAGTTTATCCTAGTAGACTTCAGGGTATATGAGGACACATGGGAGAACCTTCTCTCTGGCCTCATTAATGAAGAACGTTGTGCTTTTCCAGGGCTGGTTTGTTTTTTTATCTGGGAATTCTGACTCTTGTAATAGTTCCTGCTTCTTGCTAGGAGGCTTAGCAGTGAATCTGTAGCCTCCCTGAAGCAAATATCTAGGGCTTTAAGGCTCGTATTTTGTGCACTAATTTCACTCTAGTTCCCAACTTCCTTTACTGCCTTTATTTTCCTTTTTGGGGACTTCCCTGGTGGCGCAGTTGTTAAGAATCCTCCTGACAATGCAGGGGACACGGGTTCAATCCCTGCTCCAGGAAGATCCCACATGCCGTGGAGCAACTAAGCCCATGCGCCACAGCTACTGAGCCTGCAGCCACAACTACTGAGCCCATGCGCTGCAACTACTGAAGCCCGCATGCCTAGAGCCCGTGCTCTGCAACAAGAGAAGCCACCACAATGAGAAGCCCACACACCGCAAAGAAGAGTAGCCCCCGCTCGCCGCAACTGGAGAAAGCCCACATGAAACAACGAAGACCCAATGCAGTCAAAAATAAATTTTTTAAAAATTTAAAAATATATTTATTTTCCTTTTTGTCATTTTTCTTACTCGTTTTTATACTACTGTTCTTACCTGTTTTATCGTGTTATAGTATGTGTCCCTTTCAAAGCTTCTTAACATCTTTTTTGGAACAAAGTAGAATATAAATAAAGTTAAATCAATTTTGAAAATATAGATGTTAGGGGGTATTCACTTTTCTCCTTATCTCTGTCTTCTCATCAATTTCTCCCTAAATCCAAAAGTAGATCTCAACTCCATCATTCTGATTATGCAAATATCTTAAGCTACAAAAAGTTGGTATTATTAAATTATAAATTTCTAGCCAGCAGGGATCAGGTCTGATGAGGGATAATGCAGCTGTGCTAGGAGGAAAGAGTTTGAGCTGGTGTTTTGTTTCCAGCTCTGCCATGTACCAGGTGTCTGACCTTGGGCAGGGCCTTTCTCTCTGGATCTCAATTTCCTTGTTTATAAAATGAAGGGGTTGGATCAGGTCACCTTTAAAATCCCTTCCAGCTCTGAAATTCATTGACTCTCTGACCCATTGTGGGTGCTTAATAAATAACAAGCATACTTCCAGAGAAGAATGACTTGCATTTGGACACATCAGTCAACACATATTTACTTAGCATTCACCCGGAATGTGGCTGCCTTGAGGGGCAAATCAGAGACAGCCCCCTGGGGGTCCCACGGAAGCCCAGAACTAAAGGAGAGACCTAGGCACTCGTTTTTCCCCACTGCTTAAGGGTTCCAAGTTTTTACCAGATCACTAAAAGCTGAAACTCCTTGCCAACATAAAGAACCAAAGGCACAGGGGTCAAGCAGCGTTCGTGAGAGGAGAGTTCATCTGCTTTCAGAGAGAGAAAATTTTGTGGTCCTTTAGCGTAGAGGGCTATAGAGAAAAATTTTTAAATTAAGTAAGGTCTATGTTTCATTTTAATACTCTATAAGTCAAAAGTAACCTGTTTGAAAATAGGAAAGATATTATGTGTAATTTAGTTTTGCCACAAAATTATTGTGCTTGATATATTTTCTCTTTAAAATAAATGCTTGTTAATTATAAATATGCTGATTGACTTTTGTTCTGAACTGTTTGCACTTGTTAACACACACGGAACTCTAAGCTGCTGATAGCATCTTTTAGGGTTTGCCAGTTTGTGAGGGATGGAGTCAAGTTAAGGATAAGCTGGGCTTTCCTGGTGGCACAGTGGTTAAAAATCCGCCTGCCAATGCAGAGGACGCGGGTTCGATCCCTGCTCCAGGAAGATCCCACATGCCACGGAGCAACAAAGCCCATGCGCCACAACTACTGAGCCTGCGCTCTAAAGCCCACGAGCCATAATTACTGAGCCCGCACGCCTAGAGCCCGTGCTCCACAACAAGAGAAGCCACTGCAATGAGAAGCCCACACACCACAAGGAAGAGTAGCCCCTGCTCGCCGCAACTAGAGAAAGCCTGCGCTCAGCAAGAAGACCCAACACAGCCAAAAAATAAATAAAACATAAATAAATTTATTTTAAAAAAAGGATATACTATCAACACTATAAAACACACTTGTGAGTGCATTAAGTGTCCCGTAATTATAAGAAGTACCCACCCATTTTCAGAAAAAGGCAGAGAAAGAAAGGAGGAAAAAACCTTGCCGAACACATTTTTGCCCCACACAAGTAACTATCTCATATTCCTTATTTCTCTAAACTGTTCCAGGAAGAGTCCTAACACCTACTGCTTCATTTTAATCATCTCAGAGGATTTCTCTTGGGACATACGTCTTTACTTTTCTAATGGCCAAGTTGTCGCATTCTTCCTCCTAATTATCTACCGAGGCAGATTCCTGTTTTACAGGGTAGTAGACTTGAGTGGTGTCCCGCATCCCAAGGAAGGAAGGATGTGGTTTGCAGAATCCCAGACCAAACATCTGGACAAAACACCTAAAAACCTTTTCCTGTCCTGCTCCACTGAAAACTATATCCGCAACATCAGTGGACAAGCGTGCTTTGTAATTCCAACAAACTCGGGAGCATGATAATGGATGCTCAGGCCTTCTGATCCAAGAGCTTTGCAACGTTCTGACTACTTCCTGCCTCTCACTAAGCATTTCGATTTGTTTCCTCCCATCCTCCCAGGTGGAAATGAACTTGAAGTCTTTTTTTTAAAAAATTGTATTTGTCAAGGTGATTGCCGGAGGGGTAGCTCGTAAAGGGGCCTTTGGCTTGAGACAAGGCCTCTGACACAGTAAAAAAGGCTGGAGGCACTTCCATGCTTTGACGCTCCAGGTCTACTTCTCTTTTAATGGAGACAATTGAAAATAGGGGGAAATTGGGGGTATTTTTTTAAATGCTTAGTTTTAACGAGGTAAAACTTGCACACACACACAAATGCAATGCAATAATAATATAATGAATAATAATAAGTAATAATAAAAAACAGTGAAGTTAAATAAGCCTAGTTAATTGTGGAATTTACTAAATATTAACTCATACTGGTCTAGCGTGTTGTCTGCCTCAAGTCAAAGTTGTATAAAGATCCTTATGTTTCAATCCCCTTAGGCATTTCTGTGACTACGTTTAACTTCATCTGAAGATAAAAGGGAAGCTCTTAAACATACCCTTGAGGCTCCAGCCCCAGGCTCCCCTCCTCCCGTCTTTGGGTTGTGGCCTGAAACTGGCTTTAAAGTCTTCAAGGCCACCTGCAGACAACATCCTCATCAGGTACGGTGATCCCTAGAGCTAAGGAACTGAAAAGCGGTCGCTCATCCCTGTTTTCTTAAATAGCCTCTTTATTTTTTAGAAAACCCGAAGGACAGAACCACACCTTTTCTATCAGTTTCCTAGGGTTTTCAATGACATTGTTTTATGTTATGCATGCTTTTCTTTTGAACACAGCAACTTTCCTATGAATAGCTTTTTATATTGCTTATTCCTTTCTTGGATCTCCTGGAGCTCTGGAGAGCGCCCAACTCGATGATGTCACGAGGAGGCAAGTTTGGGCCACGAAAAGAGCATCTTGTTGTAGTCTGCAACTCACTCTCTTTCCCGCTCTCCCCTACAGCGCCCCTGTTTCCTGCAGAGTCAGCCAACCAGAGTCACCTGTCCCTGCCTTTTGTGGGGCCTCCCACATTGATAACTGATATCTGTGAACTTTACCTTTGCTCTTCTCTTCTCCATGAAACAAGCTAACCCAAACCTCGTTGGAGTGTTGGTCTCATAAAAGCCGTGACCCCTCTATCCATTCATATGTAAGTATTTTGAAAGACAACACTCCACTAATTGCTACTTAAGCGGATTCCCTTCCCCATCATACTCTGACTCTAAGAGACCTTTCTCAGAGCCTGCCTACAGGACAAACCACCACCCTGATCTTAATAATTAAAGCACTTCCTGCCAGGATGAATTTTCTGTTGTAGACTGTGTTCCAGAAAATATAGATTGGTCTAGTCATTACCCCTCCCCCACTCCCTGGATCAGCAATGATGCCTGGAATGTTTTTTATTTGATAACTTCTAATGTTTGATTTCTTGAGGCTAATGATTAGTTGCTCCTTGCAATGGTGCTTTACAAACAAAAACAAACCAGCAGCAGTGGAAGATCTTGATCAAGTACACACGGAAGAGATAAAACAAGATGTAGGGTATCACTCATTGTAAGTCTCTTTTGATCACATTTTTAAATTTTATTTTGTTGAAGATACAGCTAAAAAGCTTTACGAGAATACCTCATCTTTTTTTTTTTTTCTTTGCGGCACGCGGGCCTCTCACCGTTGTGGCCTTTCCCGCTGCGGAGCGCAGGCTTCGGTAGCGCAGGCTCAGCGGCCATGGCTCATGGTCCCAGTCGCTCCGCGGCACGTGGGATCCTCTCGGACCGGGGCACGAACCCGTGTCTCCTGCATCGGCAGGCGGACTCTCAACCACTGCGCCACCAGGGAAGCCTGACTTAATACAATTTCACGTTTGCTAACTGCTGGTTTTCCACTGTTAACTTTCATGAGAGAGGACTTGCTTTGACCCTACCCAGAACCCTGTACAAGCCCACATTCACTGTGCTTCCTGATCTCTCTGTCACGTTAAAGGCTTGTCCATGAGCTGCTCCTTTTCAAACTTCACCCTTCCGATATTAAGGATGGTGAAGACGAGTTAGGATAGTTATACTAGCGGGTGGAGATATAAACTCTTACCAGACTCTCAGGGAGAGCTCCAATTGGTCAAAAATAGAAATAAATTAGCATACCCTGCCTTGGGTTTGCTTCTGGACACTTCCCTGCTTCCCTGCTCCCTACTCCTGCCAGTTCTCTGAGCCTCATCAGAGTTAGTTTCTCCCACCATGGCTTTCGATTTGTCTACCAATTCATTCTCTTTTACCTTTCTCTCTTGTTTCTTCCTTGTTTCCTTTCATTGCCTTTTCTTGTCTCCTTTTCTGACACTGGCATTCTTTCTTGACTTCTAATTTCTCATGTCTTCCATGAAAGGAATAACCTTCATCGTTGCTGACCAAGTCTGTCTATTTTTTGTTCTCTGTGGGCTTATGCTGAAGCTCTGTTCAAAACTGCCAATGTACACTGGGCCCTGATAAAACCATAGAAAGTGGAGAACCCACCCCAAAGATAAATAGTCACTTCCTTCTTGGAAGGGCCATTCGTAGTCCAACCAATACTTCTTTCATCAAAAGCTGCGAAAGGCAAACTATTTCCATACCAAATGAGCTCCATGAAACTGGCCCCTCCCGTATTCAATCAACAAATATTCCTTGAGCCTCACAGGGTCAGGCTGTGTGAAAGGTAAGGACTCAAGACTCCAAGACTGGCTTGATTTCTGCCTTTGAGAAGTCACTGGAGTAAACAAATAATAAAAGACCCACCAATGCCATCCCTTCTACCATCACCCCGCCCTCTTCCCTGCGTTGTTATTTTTCTCCATATCACTTATCGCCATCTGACATGCCCTATATTTTACCATTTTTTACCATCAGTTTCCCCCTGACTAGAATGTAAGCTCCGTGAGGGAGGGATGTTGTGTCGGGATGCGTGGCTGAATCCCTAGTACCCGAACATTGCCCAGCATGTGAAGGACTCAAACATATAAGCTGAATGAATGAAACACAACATTATGTGTGCAATATCAGAAATGTGGACGAAGAGCTGCGGAATTACAGGGATCCCCATGGAACTAAGGGTCTGTGTGTGTGTGTGTGTGTGTGTGTGTCTGTGTGTGTGTGTGCATAAAAGTCAGATTCAAAGAGAAATTTGATGCTTTTGGAATGATGTAGGTAAAATACCAAAGCCTTCAGAAGAGGCTTGGTCATCTGGTGCTGGGTTGGAGAGCTACAAAGGAGGGGGAAATGTGACATATTCCACCCTTAAAACTTATTGAAGTGTTTGTTGCTTTGTCGAGTTGTATTGGAAATGCTTATATTTCATTTGGAAGGAGAGGGAACGGGGAGCATTCTCAGTGCCTCCTTAGAACACAAAAAGGAACGCTAGGTCACAGCGGTCAGGCAGGCAGCAGGGGCTTAAGAGCTCAGGTGTGGGAAGTCCTCATTTCTTTCCTGTCTCTGCTGTGTGCCCTTGAGCATGTTACCTGACCTCTCTGAGCCCCACTTCCTCAAAATATGTAATAACACCTTATACATGTTACCTTGTAGAGGTGTCCCAAGGATTAAGTGAGAAAATGGATATAGGGTGTTTAACATGGCACCTGCCTGTTAAGCCCACAATAAAAAGGTAGCTCTTCTTGTAGTAAGGTCACAGCAGAAAAAAACAGAGCTCTACCCTCGCGCATCCATACTGCTGAGGAGAAGGGACGCCGCATCGCTAAGTGTGTATACGTAGTTTCAAGTAAGGCCTAACCAATTTTCCCCAGCTCTTTATTTTTACATAAAGTGACACCAAACGCAACATAAATTAGGTGCCAATAAAAACTGACACCCCCTCCTATTCCCAACCTTTCCCAAACCTGGTAGAAAAGAGGTTTCTCTCCCGCTACTGAGGAGCAGTGGTGACGTTCTTCCACTCAGACTATGGTTTCCTGGGTGACTAAGTCATTATCCTTCTCCTGCCTCCTCCCCACACTCACCCCTTTCTCACCCCCATTACTTCTGCTGAAAAAAGCTTTTAGAAGACAATTTTACAAGCTGCTCTAGCCATCGATTTAAAACAGTTTTTTCTTTCCTGAATGCAATATATTTTCTAAAATATTGAAGAAAACACCTTTTTTCTAAGGCAGAGGAAGGCAATAAAAAGGTACACAATGAAAGAGAAAAAAGGAAAGCCTAGGAAACAGGAAACCCAGTGGGATCCACTGGGCCTGGCTGGACTTCCTGGGGGGTGAGTTTCTGGGAGTTGAGTGGCTTTGTCTGTGTGGGGATTAACTTCTGAAAAAAATGGGATCTGCTTGGCCAACTATGGCACTGGATAAAATTTTGGACCCATAAGGTAAACCTGAAGACTCTAGATTCTTTGTGACTGTTTCATCTGAGTCAATGTTATCACATATAAAACTGAACTCCTTATTGCCGTTTTTAATAAGAATTATGTATGTGCCTTGCTACTTGGGTTTGGGAATTTTTACACATGGTGGACACAGCCATAATCAACCCAGATCGAGGTATAGGACATTTCCAATTTTCCAGAAAGTCTCCTCTTGCCCCTCCCAAGTCAAAACACCCCACCCCACAGCAGGAAGCCCTTGTTCTGACCTCTGTCACCATCAATTAGTTTGCCTATCCTTGAACTTCATATAAATGGAATCATATAGTAGATACTCATCTGTCTGTCTGCTTTCACTCAACATCATGTCTGTGAGATTCATGCAAGTTGGTGCATATAGCAGTAGTTTGTTCCTTTTCATTGCTGTGTAGGACTCCATTGTGTGACTACATCACAATTTATCTCTTCTCAGTTGTTGGCATTTGGGTTGTTTCCAGTTTGGGACTACTACGGATAAAGATGCTGTCAACATTTGTCTACATGTCTTGGGCGGACTTAAGCACTCATTTCTCTTGGGTGTTAGGAGTGGGATTTCTGGCTGATAAACGAGTCAAACATTCAGCTTTCAGTAGATCCTGCTGAACAAGTTTTCAAAGTGTCTGTCCTATTTTATACTCACATCACGACTCTACACTACTTCCTGCCTTAATGGAATAAGGAGTAACTGTTATGAAACAAAATATTCTTTGGTTGCTCTACATTCTCAGCCTCATGTGCAAATCAAGGTTCCACCAGTTACTATTAATAACAGTTTTTACCTGTTATTCCCTCTGCCTGGAACACTCTGCCACTGGGTATTCCCTGGCAGCTCCTCCTTATATTCAGGTCCTAGCCCAGAGGATGCCTCCCCAGCAAGGTCTTCCCTGACTGCCCCATCCAACTGAGTGCCTCTGCCTCCCTAGCTAGTCATCGTCATTTCACCCCCTGCTTCATGTCCTTTCCGGCACTTATCCTGTTTGTTCATCAGTTTAATTATTGTCTATCTATCTCCTCTCACTGGGAACAAAAGCTCGGTGAGGGCTGGGTGTTGTCTGTCACAGAGTTCAGTACAACCAACACAACCTGTACAACCAATGAAATATTGCAGAAGTGACCATGTGTGACACCCAAGATTAGGGAATAAATCATATGGCATCTGCCGTGCTTTCTCTTGGATCACCTGCTGTGAGGGAAGCCATATTGTGAGGACATTCAAGCAGCCTGGAAAGGCCTGTGTCTTCTGCCAACAGTCTGCATCATGTGAGAGAAGAACCTTGGAGTCAGTGCTTCCAGCCCCAGTCAGGCCTTCAGATGACTACGTCTTGGTTGATCCCATCATGAGTGACCTTGAGCCAGAGCCACCCAGATAAACCACTTCCAAATTCCTGACCCACAGAAACTGTGAACGTGGCATGGACTTATATATACTACCAAATGTAAAATAGATACATTTTACATTTGGGGAGCAGTAAATGGGAAGTGGGAAGCAGCCGCATAGCACTGGGAGATCAGCTCGGTGCTTTGTGACCACCTAGAGGGGTGAGATAGGGAGGGTGGGAGGGAGACGCAAGAAGGCGGGGATATGGGTATATATGTGTACATACAGCTGATTCACTTCGTTATAAAGCAGAAACTAACACACCATTGTAAGGCAATTCTACTCCAATAAAGATGTTAAAAAAATAATAAAATACAATAAAAAGTCACAGAACGGTTGTAAAAAAAAAAAAGAAACTGTGACCACATTCACCTCATTGTGGTTTTAAGCT
Organism: Phocoena phocoena; assembly: GCF_963924675.1. NCBI lineage: Eukaryota > Metazoa > Chordata > Mammalia > Artiodactyla > Phocoenidae > Phocoena > Phocoena phocoena. The sequence continues at coordinate 45,824,853 of NC_089235.1, read as the reverse complement.
ACTAAGTTTTGAAGTAATTTGAACACAGTAATATTTAACAAATACCAGCACTCAGCAAGTATTTGTTGAACAAATGAGTGAATTAGAGTAAAAGCAACAGAAAACATGGCCTCACACCATCTACTTTGACCTGGTCAGAATGCATGTGCCACAGGCCTCTCCACTCTCCTTAAGTTTTAGCTTAAGCTTATGATCCTAGAGCAGGGTTTCTCAACCTTGGCACTCTTGTTATTTGGAGCTAGAAAAGTTTTTGTTTGAGGGGCAATCCTGTTCATTGCTGTAGGATGTTTAGCAGAATCCCTAGTCTCTACCCACTAGATGCCAGTGGAAACTCCTCCCTCCAACGCAACTGTCACAACTAAAAATGTCTCCAGACATGGCCAAATGTGCCCTAGGGTGCAAAATCATCCCTACTTAAGAACCGTTGCTCTGAAATAGTCATTGAAGAGAGGTTAGAAGTACAATACTGGTTGGGTTCAGGGCAGGTACAAAATTTTACAGTGTTTTTTTAAGATATGTGACTTACAAGAATCCAATCAACACATAACATATTTTTTCCAAAAAAAATAAATAAATAAATAAGAGCTTAGTTAAGCCAAGTACATCTATACATAAAACAATTCTTTCTTATAAGTAAATGGCCCAATTAATACATATTGTGGCTAGGTGTGAAAAAAAAGACAACACCATGACCAAGTCAAGTTCAACCTCTGGCTTTAAATAAAATATTGGAAAGATGATTTGTCCCATAAATCTCCCTTTGGAAGAGGAACAGAAGTTACTCTTTTTTCTTTCTTTCTTTCTTTCTTTTTTTTTTAAGTATAGTAGATTTTCAATGTTGTATTTATTAGTTTCAGGTGTACAGTAAAGTGATTCAGTTATATATATACATTTTTTCAGATCCTTTTCCCTTATAGGTTATTACAAAATATTGAGTGTAGTTCCTAAAAGTTACTCTTAAAGTAGAGCAGTACAGGAAACCAGCCTTCCTCAAATCCACCTGTTTACTTCCTGTTCCCTCTAGCCTGGAAGCCTTCTCAAGAGAGCCATGCAGCTTGCCCCTTACTCCCTCCAGGTATCTGCTTAAATATCTCCTTATCAAGAAGGCCTTCCAAGACCAATCTTTACCGATAGCACCCCCGGCATCCCCGCAATCTTCTACTCATCCTGTATAGCAATTATCACCATCAGATAGACTGTATATTCTGTTTGTCTTCAGCGTTGGTCTCTGCATTGCTAAAATGTCATTTCCAGAAGGGCAGGGACGTTGTTGATACTCTGCTGTATCCTTACACCTGCAAGTAGTGCCTCACACCAGGTAGGTGCTCAATAAATGTTTGTGGAATGAGTGAATGACTGATGTGGTGGCTCAAAGGCCAAGGAGGGCTCAAAGTGCTCCCCTGGGATGGGACGGGGTGGACAGGGGAATGCTCACGCATATCGTACTTTTTGCATCTTGAGTCGTGTGAAAATAATAGCTACTTAAAACAATTAAAAAGTGAAAGAAAAACGTGGTCAGTTCCCCTCTTTCACCAAATGGGGCAAATCAAGTCTGCTCCACCATCTCAATATTACTTTACATGTGTGTCATATGCAAAAGGTTTGTTCACCATGTCTCATTCACCCTCAGCGCAAAACTGGCTGTGTTTTTGTTGTTATTTTCACAACATAAAATGATGGATTGTTTTGGATCCTCATTCCTCATTTGAGAGCCTCTTGGCCTCTTTTAAGTCAAGTTTCAGTGTTTCTTCAGTTCTTTCAAGTATTTTCAGCCATAGAAAAGAAAAGAAAAGAAAAAGCCAATCTATCACCATGTGTCCCCTACAATATTGAAGAACAATTATTTCAAGCATATTATAGCTACTTAACTTGATAGCTACTTTCTGAGAAAAGAGAAGTGTAAATTCAAGTTTTGTAAATCAATGAGTTTAAATGCATCGTGGAGACATTCTAAGATGATCCTGTGGTGAATAGTTTTATTGAAAAAAATGAAAAAGAACCTGCAAAACATGAAGAACAGAAGAAAGAAAAAAATTCTGATATTGAACCCAAACCGGGTGATTTGTACCCATTTTTCATTTTGGTCCCATGTTGGTTATTCAAGTGTTGAGTACGTCTTTTGTGTTTTCCTTTACACTGTCTCCTCTCTAGGTAAAAAGTCAACAGTACTTTCCACCGTTCCCAGGGGGAAATATCGGCATCACTGGGATGGGTGCGGGATCTTGAGAGACTTTTGCAAACTCCACAGCACGTCTAGCAGTGGAATCTGACATACCTCAGGTTAGGGGAAGGGAGCCGCCATTGCAGGTTAGGTTCTTCGGGAGGTAGATGCTGAGAAAGAGTGAGGGGCACAGAGGTCTACTGGGAGGTAAGACCTATAAAAGGAGATGGGGAGCAAGCAGAACTGGGCAGGCAGAGTGGTCCGAAGGCCATCAGACTGGACAAAGTCTGCCAGCCCCACAAGGAGCTCAGTCACAGGGACTGCCTGGTAGAGAAGTCTTGTGTTGAGGGGACGTGGCTAGGCTAGCACCGCCCTTTTACTCAGCCCTTGGCTGGGGATCCCCCCAGAAGACTGTGACCTTGACTTGAAGAGCTGAAGCAGATCCTGAGGGAGCTGACGGCTGTAGGCTGTTGGACAATCACACACCCTGTGGCTGGGCAGCCAGTCATTTCTTGAAGGGGGCTCTGAGCAACACATGTCTGTCCGCCCCAGGAGGGAAGGAATGGGAGAATCTGACAGACATTTTGCAGAAGTCTTGGCAACTCTTGGTGCTTGGTCATATCTATAGGAAGAGGTTAAAGAGAACCCTGACAGGGCTTCCCTGGTGGCGTAGTGGTTGGGAGTCCGCCTGCCGATGCTAAGGACACGGGGTCGTGCCCAGGTCCAGGAAGATCCCACATGCCGCGGAGTGGCTGGGCCCGTGGGCCATGGCCGCGGAGCCTGCGCGTCTGGAGCCTGTGCTCCGCAATGGGAGAGGTCACAGCAGTGAGAGGCCTGCGTACCGCAAAAAAAAAAAAAAGAGAGAACCCTGACAATTAGGATAGCACTGCCATCAGTAGACATAGTTTGGACGGGATGTAACCTCTTCCCACGAGACCCACAGCTGCCTTTTATTGAAAGTAGCCCAATTATTTTCTGCCTAAGTTGCCATGGCCTGTGCCCCCTGTGTTGAGTGACCAGCCATGCTCCTTAGCTGCAACTTATAGGGCTCACCAGGGGATTGATCCGAGGCCCAAGAAGGCCACATGCAGGATGGGGGTGGCTTGATGTGAAACGGTCCCATTTTGAATGAGGACAAACTAACTCAACACTCTTGTTAGTTTCGAGGAGCAGTTGAAGCAGGTGCTCAGGCTGCATCCTAAGGGACACTGAGTGTTGTTCCCACTCTCACCTGCTGCACTGAGCTGACCAGAGAGCCGTGGACATCCACCCTGCTGTTGCCTGAAGAGGCAATATGTCCTTTGCTACCCAGTATCCTTGCAGGAAACTCCTGTCATCACAGGTGATCTGGGGATGCCATTTCCTTAGAGACTGTCCTTTGAATTTCAAAATGACAATGCTGACGGGTATTTTTTCTTCGTAAAAAGTGGGTGAAAATATGAGATTTGACCCTGAGACTCTAAGAACTGTCCTTTAGTTTTTGGTTTCGGCAACCTTCATAAACATTGAGCACATCCAACTTACCTCCTCACCTCCCATGGTGGTGTTTCCCAGAGCAGGAGCTGTCATGTCTCTAAATTTTGAATGTCAGGCTAATCTGCCTGCCGCATTCTTTACTTGCTGCAGGTGATACAAAGAACTAACTCTCAACAGTTCACAATCTAATTAGCAGGACCCTATCTCAAGCAGACCTTATTTAAAGTTGTTCTGTATAAATAAAATGGTTTACAGTACTATCTGTGGACTTCCCTGGTGGCTCAGTGGTTAAGAATCTGCCTGCCAATGCAGGGGACACGGGTTCGATCCCTGCTCCAGGAAGATCCCACACACCATGGAGCAACTAAGCCCATGCATCACAACTACTGAGCCTGTGCTCTAGAGCCCGCGAGCCACGACTACTGACCCCACACGCCACAACTACTGAAGCCCGTGCTCCTAGAGCCCGTGCTCCAGAACAAGAGAAGCCACCGCAATGAGAAGCCCAGGCACCACAACGAAGAGTAGTGCCCGCTCCCCGCAACTAGAGAAAGCCTGCACTCAGCAACGAAGACCCAATGCAGCCAAAAAAAAATTTTTTTAATTAAAAATGAATACTACCTGTTAATACCAAATCTCTGTAACCTCCCAGTATGAAAAGCCTTAAAAGCTTTCAAACCAGAATTGAGCTACACACACACACACCTGCGCACACACACACACACCTGCGCGCGCACACACACACGTACAATTTAGAAGCAGGGGAGGGTTCTGTTTCTATAATTCTCTGCCTCTACTACAGGTTTGGAATTCTTCGACCTTCAGGTCATAGAATAAGGATCATCTCTTCCCAGGCAGAAGCCAGATTAAATGGAAAAGGGGAACTACTAAGAGGTATTGCAGGGAATTTTGTTTTTAAAACAGTGATCAAAATTGTAGTTTGAAAATTAAAATTTTAAAGCGCTTAAAGGTGAAAGAGAAAATAAGAAAAAGTTACAAGGGTACTACTCAAATTCATACATTTCCTTTCAATATGGTAATTACAAATCAGAGTTATACCAACAAATACAATATTCATTCTCTACACTAGTCCTTGGGAATTTTTGGATATTTTTAACTGAATGGAATAATGTGTTGGAAGAAGTCAGCTTCTAGATCTCAGAGCCTGTCAGGGAGAAAACTCAGAAATGCTAAACAGATAACATATTTTTCAAGTTTATATGTGCTACAATTCCAATAACTTAGATGAATAATATCTGCAGTGATATCTGCAAACATAGCTGAGGGGCTTAAGGTAAGGTGAGGTACAGATTAGGTAAAGCTTAGAATGCAAATAAAAATAAAGATGGGAGGCAAGAGATCGCAGTGGCTAAAATACCAGCGTCAGAATCTGGCTTTGGTTTGAATTCAAGCTCTGCCCCTCGACTAACTGAAGAATCCTGAGCAAGTTACTTCCCCTTTGTGGGTCTCTATTTGCTGTAAAATAAGAATAAGGAGATGATCCAAGATGTCAGTCCCCAGGGCTGTTCACGTGGATGAATGTTCTCCGGTATGCCTGAACCGGTGTCTATGTCCCTGGGGTGAGTCGCAAGCCCATCACCAACACCGCCCCTCAGCAGAGATTTTGCAGTTGCGCCTGTCATCTTTCACATCAGACAACAAGTGGATTACCTGACAGCAAATGGAAAACCAGACTATTAAAATTTTCCTGGTATCAAAGCATCCTGCTCTGGTCATTTCTTCAGGTCACCATTCTCTTGTGAGGGCTCCCGTGTCCATGTAAATATTCAATAAAATTTGTATGATTTTCTCCTGTTAAAAAAAAAAAAAGAATAAGGAAATCTACCTCATGTTAGTTTTGTGAGAATTCATGTATAAAGTACTGAGCACACAATTTGGCACGTAGTAGGTGTCCAATTAATGAAAATGATCTATAATAAAAAGTAACCTAAAGTGAAAACCTTATCACAATGATCACTTCTAATTTTTAAGTGATTAACCTGAGTTGTAGACTAGGAAGACTGAAATATGAGAATAAGAGCTATTATTTATTGAACCTCTACTATTCGCCCTGCATCGTGGCGGACACTATTTACATATCACTAATTTTCACATTATATGTGATATTTTTTTCTCTATTTATAGCTGAAGAAACTGAGGATCAGAAAGTCAGAGAGGTTGCAAGTGACTCTATAACCTAATCTCTATTCACGCTGCCATATTGCCTCTAAGAGTTGTGATGCCATCAAATTAATCTGTAAATAAAATTAATTTATTTTAAACAATGTAACCAATTGCTGACTTCCATATCATTCCTGTCAGATGTGCTTAATGGACTCTGGCCTTGAATCTACTACGGGTCTTCAATCTACTGGATTGAAACGAAAAGCAAAATGGAAGATTTTACTACCCTCCATCCATCTCTAGTGCCACTATCCTACTGGATCGTGGCACTTACTGTCATTCCTAGGAGAGGCATGCCACGAGACACATCTTCTACAACACAGAGAGACTTCTCAAAGTCAGAGAAAGGAATGATTACCTTTGAGAAGGGTCAGAAAAATCGCTAAGAAGTTATTTGCTAAAATGCTAACATGCTGGCTTGAAGAAGTTAAGTTCTTCACATTTGGTTAGCAATATGACCACCAAAGTATCCTGTTCACTTTAATTCAATGAAGGATGAGCAGTAATCACTATGTTTTTTTAGTTATTCTGCTGTATATCTTTCTTTAAACAACTTAGTACTATACATGGAAATCCAAATACACACACTAAATAAATTAGGAAAGTTGTCCTCTTTCTCTCTCTCTCTCTTTTTTTCTAATGAAGAGCGACTTTTGTTTTCCTAAAAACCTAATACCCTTTGAAGCTGGGAAGAAGCACTTCAGAATTCCTTTAAAGGTAAGCTCCCTCAAATACTTATTTGGTGTTTTTTAAACATGTACCTAATAAGTCAAAAAAATTAAAAATATAGAAAATATGCTATACAAATGGCAAGTAAGCACATGAAAAAATGCTCAGCATCATTAGTCATTAGGGAAATGCATTTTAAAACCACAATGAGATAGCCCTACACACTCACTAGAGTGGCTGTAATTAAAGAGACTGACAACACTAAGTGTTTCCAAGGATATAGAACAACTGAAACTTTCATACATTTCTTGTGAAAATAGTACAGCCACTTTAGAAAGCAGTTTGGCGGTGTTTTATAAAATTACACATACACCTACCATATGACCCTTCAATTCCACTCCTAGATATTTACCCAAGAGAAATGAAAGCAGATGTCCACACAAAAATGGGTATGTCAGTGTTCACAGCAGCTTTCTTCATAATAGCCAAAAACAAAAAAACCACCAGATGTCCAGCAATGGGTGAACAGATGAGGAGACCATGGTCTATTCCTACAATGGAATACTATTCAGTAATAACAAGGAACGAACTAAATAGATCCACAAAAATTTGCCCAGCTGATTTTCGGCAAAGTTGCAAAAGCAATTCAATGGAGGGAGGATACCTTTCTTAAAAAAAAAAAAAAAAAAATGGTGCTAGAGCAATTGGACATCTATAGGCAAAAAAGAAAATTGAATCTCAAACTAGAGTCATAGAATCCACAACAAGTATACGAAATAGGTAACAATTTTAGGACTATTTATGCCACTATTAGCTAGGATTACTTTTTTTTAAAATATAAATAAATTTATTTATTTAGGCTGTGTTAGTTTTGTGAGAATTCATATATAAAGCACTGAGCACACAATTTGGCACCTATTAGGTATCCAATTAATTTGTTGCTGTGCATCGGCTTTCTCTAGTTGTGGCGAGCAGGGGCTACTCTTTGTTGTGGTGCACGGGCTTCTCATTGCGGTGGCTTCTCTTGTTGTGGAGCATGGGCTCTAGGCGTGCGGGCTTCAGTACTTGTGGCACGCGGGCTCAGTAGTTGTGGCTCGTGGGCTCTAGAGCACAAGCTCAGTAGTTGTGACTCACAGGCTTAGTTGCTCCACGGCATGTGGGATCTTCCCAGACCAGAGCTCAAACCCGTGACCCCTGCATTGGCAGGCGGATTCTTAACCACTGCACCACCAGGGAAGTCCCTAGGATTACTTTTTTTTTTTTTTTAATTTATTTTTTTGTACAGCAGATTCTTATTAGTTACCCATTTTATACATATTAGTGTATATATGTCAATCCCAATCTTTTGACTACAAATGATAGACACTCTGAACTAGCAGGGGCTTAATCTCATTAACAAAAACAACAAAAATGCAGGTTAGGGGTAGTACAGCAGTTCCGAGAAGTTCTGAGAGCCCCACGCTCCTTCTGCTTGTCTGCTCCACTTTTCTTGGTATTCTGCCTCAGTCCAGGTTGGCTTACCTAGCGCTCACTATGTCCACACTCTGGCCAGCAGGAAGGGGAAGGGACAAAGCAGTGAGCATCCTTTCCCTTTCTGGATACTTCCCAGAAGTCTCACATCAAACATCTCTTTACATGTCTTGGCCATTACAAGGCCCACCTAGTTGGGTGGGTGGTAAGAAATGTGGTCTTTTTTCCAGGGAACATTGTGCCCAGCAGAATATCAGAAATTCTACTACTGTTTCTAGAAGAAAGCAAGAAGATGTATTGGAGAAAACTTGCAGACTCTTCCACAGGCCACATTTACATTTGTTTCTTCAATGGTTCTCAAGCCTCTCTCTTCTTGAAAAGTATGAACAAAAAATATGACTTTTCTATAAACATATAAAATACCCAACACTCTAGGGAGGGTGGGAGGGAGGGAGACGCAAGAGGGAGGAGATATGGGAACATATATATATATGTATGACTGATTTACTTTGTTATAAAGGAGAAACTAACACACCATTGTAAAGCAATTATACTCCAATAAAAATGTTAAAAAAAAAATAACCAAACACTGGAAATGGCCCAGATGTCCTTCAACAGATGAGCGGTCAAACAAACTCTGGTACACCCATACCATGGAATACTACTCAGCAATGAAAAGGAATGAACTATTGATACTTGTAACAGCTTGGATGCATCTCAAGGGGATTATCTCAAGATTATGCTAGGTGAAAAAAAAGCTAATTCCCAACAACTTCATACTATATGATTCCATTTATGTAACACTTTGAAATGACAAAATTTTAGTAATGGAGAACAGATTAGCGGTTGTCAGGGGTGAAAAAGGAGGTGGGGATACAGGAGAGAAATGGTTGTAGTTATAAAAGGGCAACAGGATCCCTCCTGTGATGGAACTGTTCTGTAACTTAACTTTAGGGGTAGACAGAGGAAACCATGTATGTGGTAAATGGTATAGAATTAACACACACACACACAAATGAGTACAAGTAAAGCTGGAAAACCTGAATAAGATCTGCAGATTGTATCAGTGTCAATATGGTAGTCAATATATTATACTATAGTTTTATAAGATGTTATCATTGGGGGAACTGGATAAAGGGTGCAAGGGATCTCTCTGTATTATTTCTTAAAACTGTATGTGAATCTAATATTATCTCAATAAAAATTTCAATTAAAAAAACACCCAACACTCATTAATTGGCTCATCATCCATTCAATAAACATGCTTTCTTTTTTCAAGAAACTGTGCTAGATGCTAAATCATTAAGATAAAAACACACTCAAGGGGAAAAATATCCCTCATTATTAGTAGCAAAAAAACAAAACAAAGCGAAACAAAAAAACCAAAACCCTTACTATTGATCTGTAGTTTCTTTAAGAATACCTGGTTGTTGTTGTTGTTGTTGTTGTTTTAATGTTTATTTATTTATTTTCTTATTAGTCATCCATTTTATACACATCAGTGTATACATGTCAAACCCAATCTCCCAATTCATCTCACCACCACCCCCACCCACCACCACTTTCCCCCTGTAGTGTCCATACGTTTGTTCTCTACATCTGTGTCTCAATTTCTGTCCTGCAAACCGGTTCATCTGTACCATTTTTCTAGGTTCCACATATATGCGTTAATATACGATATTTGTTTTTCTCTTTCTGACTTACTTCACTCAGTCTCTAGATGCATCCACATCTCTACAAATGATCCAATTTCGTTCCTTTTTATGGCTGAGTAATAGTCCATTGTATATATGTGCCACATCTTCTTTATCCATTCATCTGTCGATGGGCATTTAGGTTGCTTCCATGACCTGGCTATTGTAAATAGCGCTGCAGTGAACATTGAGGTGCATGACTCTTTTTGAATTATGGTTTTCTCAGGGTATATGCCCAGTAGTGGGATTGCTGGGTCATATGGTAGTTCTATTTTTAGTTTTATACGGAACCTCCATATTGTTCTCCAGAGTGGCTGTATCAATTACATTCCCACCAACAGTGCAAGAGAGTTCCCTTTTCTCCACACCCTTTCCAGCATTTGTTGTTTGTAGATTTTCTGATGATGCCTATTCCAACTGGTGTGAGGTGATACCTCACTGTAGTTTTGATTTGTATTTCTCTAATAATTAGTGATGTTGAGCAGGTTTTCATGTGCTTCTTGACCATCTGTATGTCTTCTATGGAGAAATGTCTATTTAGGTCTTCTGCCCATTTGTGGATTGGGTTGTTTGTTTTTTTAATATTGAGCTGCATGAGCTATCTATATATCTTGGAGATTAATCCTTTGTCTGATGATTCATTTGCAAATATTTTCTCCCATTCTGAGGGCTGTCTTTTCGTCTTGTTTATGGTTTCCTTTGCTGTACAAAAGCTTTTAAGTTTCATTCGGTCCCATTTGTTTATTTTTGTTTTTATTTCCATTACTCTAGGAGGTGGATCAAAAAATATCTTGCTGTGATTTATGTCAAAGAGTGTTCTTCCTATGTTTTCCTCTAAGAGTTTTATAGTGCCCAGTCTTACATTTAGGTCTCTAATCCATTTTGAGTTTATTTTTGTGTATGGTGTTAGGGAGTGTTCTAATTTCCTTCTTTTACATGTAGCTATCCAGTTTTCCCAGCACCACTTATTGAAGAGACTGTCTTTTCTCCATTGCATATCCTTGCCTCCTTTGTCATAGATTAATTGACCATAGGTGTGTGGGTTTATATCTGGGCTTTCTATCCTGTTCCATTGATCTATGTTTCTGCTTTTGTGCCAGTACCATATTGTTTTGATTACTGTAGCTTTGTAGAATAGTCTGAAGTTAAAAAAAAAGTTCTATAAAATTGATCTAACCAAAAAGGGATTAAATTTTGGCTTTTAAAGAATATTAGGTTTTTTTGTTATAATACAATCCTTTGTTTATTTGTATATTTTTCAAAAATAGACTTGAAGGTGATATTTTAATTCTAATAGCCATTTTTAAGTTTATGTTTTGAGTCTTTCCCCTGAATAAAGTAAATATTTTTAAAATGACAGGGTCCTTTTTATGTTCAGTATTTATATGTAACTGGATTATCCAGGACTTGTTTCTCTTCTCCTTTGATTCCCCTACCTCATTTCATCACTAACCAAATCTCTCCTGGGGTCCTCTGCAGAGAAATGGACATAAAGTAAATTTACTCAGTTTTTCTTAATAAAGAAATACTTCCTAGTATTTCTGCGTTTAAATAAATACTGAGAATGTTTTTATCAGTGAATTTCATTTATTCATGTTATTATTCATATGTAGCAATATCAGTAGTCTCCAAAATGCTATTCTCTTTTAAAAATCCATTTATTTATTCATTATTCCTCCATTCAACCAGTCTTTATCAATTGCCTACAAAGAGGTGGCTAATATATTTGTCTTTCCCACCAAAATATGACTCTATTGTGGTCCAGAAGTTTCCATCTTTCCACTCTCAGCACCTGTTACATGTGGTATTTAAGTAGCTATTCAATAAACATCTGTTCAGAATGAAAGAATAAATGTGGTCTTTCCAGAACCCAGATCCGTTGATGTTGTTCTGTTTTCCTAAAGACAATGAAGACAATCCATGATGATGTTGAATGTTTCACTGACATTCCAGAATCCCCTGGTTCTGATATTATTTACTTGCCCTTCCAAAAAGGCCCTTGAGATGTTTGAGCAAAGGAGAACATTAGGGTACCATAAGGAAGGCCTGTCCTAGAATGCACTCTCCATTCTCCGTCTCTCTGCAGCAGATGTCGGCGCTTTTCCTGCATTTATATTTCCCTCTATTCTCAGTCAAGTACAACTCTCGCTTCTCCCTGACCTCTGACTCTCAACTTACTCTAATAAAACAATCAAGTCTTCTTTGTCGGCAGCTCAGGTTTGATTGTTCTTTCTAAAGCTTGACCTTTGTACTGTTTCTAATCCCTACCTTCTCATATATGTAGCCGTTGCCTAGCAGATACGCTTTGATTTATTTATGCCACTTGCATGCATAAGCTATTGCTAGCTGCAAAGCTGTGATAGGAAAGTCACAAAAGGAAGGTGACCTCATCTTATAAATTGCTTAGATAGATCTTTTGGCCAATGGTGGTTTAGAGAAAGAGTTCAACACATGTGCCCTTTCCTTCTACTGGTCCCTTACCAATTTAAATGTTCCTGCAGTTGTTACTTATTCAGTTTTTAATTGACCAAGCCTGAAGCCTGCTGAGTATACTAACCTGCTGAAAAATCAATGTTTAACAAATAAATGAGGCGTTAACTGTATGAAAGTTAGTCATGTCAAAAACACACATCTTGACTGCCCAAAATAACCATCTCATGTCCTATAGAGTGGGTTTGGTTTAAATTTCCTATCTAGTCGCTGAAATATTGAAATATTTCAGGGATTCCTGAGGATTTCATGGTTAAGAAAGTGTGTGAACTCCTCCTAAACATAATTTCAAGTTGAAAGCAATTGCCCCGGAGGAAAGAGCAGGGAAACTAGAATACAGAAATTCTGCTCTTAGGTCCAGAAAAATTTTATATCAGGTCCTGGGAAAACTGCCAGAAATTCACCTCGCCCTTGATGCCTTTTCCAGATGCCTAAAGGGGGGAATTTTTATTTTAAGTCTTCTGATATATATGCATTCTTATTGTATTTTCAACCCTTAATGAATTCCACATGTTCCCTTTGCTTATTCTTGGGTACTCAGGACTGAAATATAGGCCAGAAGGGGACAAATTTTTCCTCTGACCTTTCCACTCCATGATTGCTTTTGAATTGTAAATGATGCACTTTTGAAACTGTGAGTTCCCAGCTGCTTTCATCTTGCTCAAACCATTATCAAATGGTGGCAATCTCCAAAAGATGATCAGACATGGTGGTACCTGCACCTTTTTTCATTTTGCTTTGTACATATGAGTACCTCTCATATGAAATGATTCCTGAATTCAGAAGACATTTCTGGTAAATATCATAAGCCAGCACCTTCATTTCTGCACCACTAATCTCAATGGTAAGTTCCAAAAGTTATTTTAATGTTTAACACCAAATTAACGTTTTTACCTTTGCTTACAAAATACAAAAATATAATATATTAAAAAATATAATTGTTCAAGAGGATGAGAAGACAAACCACAGACTGGGAGAAAATATTTGCAAATGACTGATAAAGGACTGTTATCCAAAATATACAAAGAACTCTTAAAACTCAACAATGAGAAGACAACTGGATTAAAAAATTGACCAAAGACCTTAACAGGCACCTCATCAGAGAAGATATACAGGTGGCAAATAAGCATATGGAAAGATGCTCCACATCATATGTCATTGGGGAAATGCAAATTCAAAGAACAATGAGATAACACTACCCACCTACTAAAATGGCCAAAATCTAGAACACTGACAGCATCAAATGCTGATAAGGATGTAGAGCAACAGGAACTATCATTCATTGCTGGCAGGAATGCAAAATGGTATAGTCGCTTGGAAGACAGTTTAGTGGTTTCTTACAAAACTTAACATACTTTGACCATAAAATCCAGCAATGGCACTCCTTGGTGTTTACTCAAAGGAGGTGAAAACTAATGTCTGCACAAAAACCTGCACATGAATGTTTATAGCAGCTTTATTCATAATTATCCAAACCTGGAAGCAACAAAGATGTCCTTTGGTAGGTGAATGGGTGTATCAGAGTTTTGTGGTATATCCAGACAATTAAATATTATTCAGCCCTGAAAAAGAAAAGAAAAGAAAATCCAGGGAACTTCCCTGGTGGGCCAGTGGTTAAGACTCCATGCTTCCATTGCAGTGGGCGAGGGTTCAATCCCTGGTCAGGGAACTAAGATCCCACATGCCGTGGGGCATGGCCAAAAAAAAAAAAGAAAAGAAAATCCATGGAGGAAAGCCATGAAAAGACATGGAGGAATCTTAAATGTATATCGCTAAGTGAAAGAAGCCAATGTGAAAAGGTGCTACTGTATAATTCCAACTATATGACATTCTGGGAAAGGGAAAACTATGGAGACAGTAAAATGATCAGTGGTTACTGCGGGTTGCGGGGAGAGATGAATAGATGGAGCAGAGAATTTTTAGGTGAAACTACAGTTTTTAGTGAAACTACCCCATATGACACTTTAATGATGGATATATATCATCACACATTTGCCCAAACCCATCGAATGGACAACACCCAGAGTGAACCCAAAGGTAAACCTGAAACTTTGGGTGATAATGATTTGTAAATGTATTTTAACAAAATACCACTCAATTTTAACAAATCAATTTTATCAGTTTTAACAAATATCCCACTCTGGTGGGAGATGTCAAAAATAGGGGAAGCTATGCATAAGGGGGTGCTGGGGCTATATGAAAATGTCTGTACCTTCCTCTCAATTTTGCTGTGAACCTAATATAAAGTCTACTGGATGGCTTCCCTGGCGGCGCAGTGGTTGAGAGTCCGCCTGCCGATGCAGGGGACACGGGTTCGTGCCCCGGTCTGGGAAGATCCCACATGCCACGAAGCGGCTGGGCCCGTGAGCCATGGCCGCTGAGCCTGTGCGTCCGGAGCCTGTGCTCGGCAACGGGAGAGGCCACAACAGTGAGAGGCCCGCGTACCGCAAAAAAAAAAAAAAAAAAAAAATTCTACTGGAGACTGCAACAGGAGACTTAAATGTTAAGATGTTAAAATGGTGCCAAGCTACAATCTTTGCTACAATGGTTCCCATTTTGCCATTAAAATATCATGAAAAAGTTTTTGAAAAATAAGAGTCAGCCATTTGCAAAGGGCATTTCCACTGACTACAGTGCAGAGGAAACTAAACCAAGAAACTTTGTCATGAATACTTTATCCTCTGAGAAAGAAGAGCAAAATGGGTACAAAGAAGTTAAGCCTTCACACTGTTATTCAGTCAGAATCTCCAAATCCCAGGAGAAGGCACAGTAGAATTACAGAGGACGAGGGAGGCAGGGGTGGCTGGTTACAGAATGTGATGGATAGACCCCTGGCATAAGGGGCTGCAGATAAAGCATCGTGCGGAAGCATGCTGACAGCCTTCAGCATTTATGATTGTAGTTTTTCCATTTATCACAGCTGATTAAAGAAGAACCCCAGATAGCCTCTGATTCTTGTCAACATAAATTCTCCTCCTTGCAGACAACTGAACAATGGGTCAGGGGAAGATCCTGCCGTGGCAGTTGCTCAACAGGTGATAAATGTAAATGTGTGCAGGATTCCAGCATTTGGGTAGGTGAGTGTGTTCCTGCACTCTCCCTACCACTTTAGATCTGTTTTCAAGACTACGGTCAAGAGAAGCAGAGGAAATTTCATCTGCCAGTTGGCCAACTCCGAGACTGGAAGGAACTTCCCTTATTGACATGCAATAGGAAAACAATCACCACTCCATCATAGGATCGAAAAAAACTCTGTAGCACAAGGAAACAGAGTGCTATCTGAAGACTCCAAAGAAGAGTATACAACTGAAGATGATTTACTATAGGAAAAGAAAACTTTAGAAAATGTCTCTTTGTGTACTCAATAGGATGTGGGGAGATATGGTATCTATCAGTCACTGGTAAGGTAAAAAATGTAAGGAAGCTAAAAATTTCACTGTGGAATTAAAAATGCCATTGGAGGCAAAAAAGCAAAATTGACTCTGCTGATGGGCAAATCAGTCATGTATAGGATGAATATGAGTTTTTCGGGGAAACTTCCTCACTTCTCCATGGACAGTGCTCACAGCTCTGATTTCTCAAAACACACAATCTGCTTACCTTTACAGGCCCTTACTTCACTGTGCTTCACTGTAATTGCATTTGGTGTTTGGCTCTGTCCCTAGACTGTGTGCTCCTTCAGAGAGGGAGCACGATCCATGCATTTTTACCCCTCCAGTGCAGCAGCATCTCTGACCAGTGGGCCCTAGTTAAGAGCCTGATGAAGGGATGAAATGAGAGTTCACAGTTGACTTGGCTTTCTTATTGGTTTACATTTTTGTTTTTTTAATCAGCATGCAAAAAACCCAGTCTGTGACCAAAGTATCATAGAACACAGGGCTAGAGTCTGGGATGTGGGGATACAGTTAAAAGGTATGGACTGAAAGTTTTTTCTGGAAAAATAAGGCTAAAGTAGTAGACAACAGAATGAGGATGGCATCAAGTAAATAGTAAATTAAAAAGTAAAGTAGTGAGACTCAGATTAATTTACTTTTATTTATTATCTTTGGCTGTGTTGGGTCTTCGTTGCTGCACGCGGGCTTTCTTCTAGTTGCGGCAAGTGGGAGCTACTCTTCGTTGTGGTGTGCATGTGGGATCTATATCTTATATATATTATAGATATATATTATACTTATACTTAATATCCTTATTATAATATATACAATATTATGTATTTTATATACATAGTGTCTAGCAGCATTCCCTGCTAACTTAGCTGTTATTATTCATTTGTAGATGGATATATCTGATGTCTCTGCTCTTCAAAGGGTTGTGAATATAAAATGAAACCATATATTTAAAATGTCTTTGAAAAGTATGTGGGATCTTCCCAGACCAGGGCTCGAACCTATGTCCCCTGCATTGGCAGGTGGATTCTTAACCACTGTGCCACCAGGGAAGTCCCTTAGATTGATTTAGAATTGAGTAAATGCTACTTTCTTAAGGTCATGCTAAAAGTCAATAGATTAGTCGCAAATACATAAAATACCTTTTATCACAAGATCAGGTTCCCTTTTCTTACTCTCTCACTTCTTTTCCCTCCCAACCCCCTTTTTTCTTTCCCATTTTCTCTTTTAAAAAAATTTTTACCATGCTTTGGATTTGCCAATGACATCTACAGACATTACAGTGCTAGCCCTTATAACAGATAAATCCTAAATCTCAGTGGCTTAAAAAAGAGAAGATATCCCTCAATAAAGTCCAAAATGTTCAAGGCCGACTCTCATAGACTTTCAGGGACTCAGGCTCCTTTCATTTTACAGTCCCTCTCCCCTAAAGCCTTGAAATCCTCTCCATTTCAGGTGGCAAAGAGAGGTGCATTAAGGGACCTAATAAAGGTTCAAACAGGGAAGTTTTTATGGACCAAGGCCACAAGTGAAGCACATCTCTTTGGTCACATCCTATTAGTTACTGATCAGGCTCGTGGCCACACCCAATTGCAAGGGAGACTGGGCAATGGAGTCCAGCTGAGGCTCTGAGAGAGAAAAATAGGTTTGGTGAATAACTAGTCTGCCTCTACCACAAACTCTAGGCTGTTATTCCAACAATAGATAATTGTGATATAGAGCACTATGTGTAGCTCTCTCCTTACTCTATCTCTTACTTATTCTTGCAATAATCTGATGGAATTGGATATTAGTATGTCCAATTTAGTAGTCTAAGGTCATGTAGCTCTGAATGACAAACAAAAATTTGTATCCCATTCTGACTCCAAAGCCCACTGCACTATGTTGCATTTCTACAATCAAAGCGTAATGTTGAAGTGAGATTATAACCTGACTGAATCGTGATTAAGCTTAAAAGATCATGTAACTGCCACATCATCAATAGAGTCCATCCTGTGAGATGTTTTTGCAATTAAAACGATGGACTTACACTAATTCACCTGAACGCCTTCCCATTTTAATGTATAACATAGATCTGAGGAGATCTTTGCAGTCTCTTGTACAGGAATGGAGCAATAATCACTGTCCTACCACTTACGGCTCCTTTGCGCTAACAGACTAACAAAGTTGCATTTCCAGAGTGAACACCTTTATACCTCATACTTTTCAAAGACGTTTTAAATATATGGTTTCATTTTATATTCACAACCCTTTGAAGAGCAGATACATCAGATGTATCCATCTACAAATGAATAATAATAGCTAAGTTAGCAGGGAATGCTGCTAGACACTATGTATATAAAATACATAATATTGTATATATTATAATGATAATTAAGTATAATATATATCTATAATATAGATCACTTATACATTATTATATTATACATATGTATATCTTTCACATTTTAAGATACTCATATAATTGCTTATATGATACCTTTATTATACATTTATATATGTATATATAAATATATGTATGTATATACATATATCTTCATTTATTTATTTTTAAAAATATTTATTTATGCATTGGGCTGCACCGGGTCTTAGTTGCGGCATGCGGTATCTTTAGTTGCAGCATGTGGGATCTAGTTCCCTGACCAGGGATCAAACCCCGGCCCCCAGCACTGGGAGCACAGAGTCTTAGCCAGTAGACCATCAGGCAAGTCCCCTATATATGTCTTCATTTAATCCTCAACACCATTTAATGAGTTAAGTGTTTTTATTACCAGTATTTTATTGATGGGGATATCAAGGCACAGAAGGTTAAGCAACTTGACGGAGGCAACAGAGTTGAGCAGTGAAGAAAATAAAAACAGGTTAGGCTACTACTCAAAGTCTCTAGTAATTGTCCTAGAGTTCAAGTTCATAGGTTCTATTTCTTCGTTTTCAATGATGCTTGCCATATATTATTCCTGTTCCTCAAAATACTTATCAATTGGGGCTTTCATGACATTCCCTATCCTTGCTCCCCTGCAACCTCATTACACTTTATTCCATGAGCGTGTTGATCTGAGTACGTAAAACCTAATAGCTCCTGTCGTTTCACCAAAATAGCCTTGCTATTTTTTAAAAATTTTTTTTTTAGCCTTGCTATTTAAAGCAGGAGGCAAAAACCTAACTTAGCTGTTTCCTAAGGTAAATCCACAACTTATTTATGTAGAGAAATCCCTAAACTTCCTCTAAAACAAATGGCATATATTCTATCTGGACATGTATTTGAGATATTAAAGAAACATCAGTTTTTTTGGGGGGTGGGGAGCCCGTGGTTTACAGGATCTCAGCTCCCTGACCAGGGATTGAACCCAGGTCACAGCAGTGAAAGCCTGGAATCCTAACCACTAGGGCACCAGGAACTCCCATCAATTTCCTTTTAAGAAAGATGTTTTAAACTTAGTATCATCTGTCAAATTTCTGGTGCCTAGCACAAAACTGGAGACAAAAAAAAAATTTTTTTAAGAAATCTTCTGAAATATTAGTCATTTTAAGTGAGTCACTCCCTAAAAGAATTTGCTTGGGAGTCAAAGAAAGGTGACTTTAATATCCCAGAAACAAAACCCTGATCAATTTGTTCATCCATTCAGCCTACTATGACTCTGTTCCGATGGGGAAAATAAAAAACACTGAAATTGAACCGGTCACTGGAAAACTCTCTTCCTGGTTTATCTTTTACTATATAAATGCCAGTTGGAACTTCAGGCAAAACGTCATTTGTAGAACAGTCTTGTGGCACAGACACTGTATCCATCATGCAGAACGAGACAAGGTGCTCGTTAGAACCAGGTGCCGGACGAAGGAGGAAACATTTTGTGTCTGTTACCGGTAAGTTCAATCCTCTGCGGAACTTGAGGCTGAACTCCTGTGAGGCTCCACCCCTGTGAGGCTCCTTTGTCAGCTGTGCCTAAAGCAGGGCCCTAGTAAGTGCTCAGTAAAGAGATGTTGGAAAAGTCAATGAGGCCAAGATGGAGTTTACACATGGGTAGTAGGAAGAGCTCTGAGTTCTATAAACTCCAGACGACTTTTGCAACTGGTTTTGCAGGTCAACCAGGCACTACTCTCTTCTAAGCTCTAATACATTTAAAGGAAGACGGATCAGGGACATTTCACACTGTGAATTCATCTCTTAGAACTTCCTTAAATTGACTGGGTGGAGGCCCTACCGTTTTAGGTTGGCACGTTAATGCGGCACCTGCAATTTCCGCCCTTCTCTTTCCTCTCTTCCTGGCTCCCGGTCCCTGCTCCTCGCCCTGCCTGCGGCCCACCGCCAGCTGGGTCAATCCGGGCCCCGGGCAACCCCGAGTCCCTAAAACCTTGCTTCAGGAGAAAATACGTAATCATCATTACGTTTTAAACCACTGCAGCATGAGGTCTTTAAGTGAAAGCTTTATTTGGACACAAAAATGTAACCTACGAGAAACGAGGCAATACGGTCAAACCTCTTTCTTTGCCTCCCTTCTTGTTAAGGCCTCCCCGGCCACCTCAAACCCTCCATCTAAGGAAGCTGTCTTTTCCCCTCGGAGATTGTAGGCTTTCTGAGAGCCTCCTTCCAGGCCTCAGCTCCGCCCGCCCGCCCCACCTCAGCCCCACTTCGCGCCCACCCATTGTCCCCTCGCAGCTGTCACTGCGCGCTGATCCCCAAATCCCGATTGGAAAACCATCCCGTCGCTCAGCCCACCCTCTGGGACCGGACGCCTCACTCTCTGCCGAGCCTTAAAAGGCCTCCGGCCGCTTTCCCCGAGCCAGCAGGTAAAGCCGCGGCGGCGGAAGGGAGAAAGGGAGGGGCCGCGCACCCCGGTCACCCCGCCCGAAGTGGGGGAGCGGCGGGCTAGCGGGCTAGCGCGCCACCACGCCCCTCCCCGACCCTCTGACCGCGCCCTCCCACTACCCCAAGTCCAGATCAGGATGCTAGCGCCGCGGAGCCGCTCTCGTAATCCCGCCCCTCGGATGGCCCCGGGGTCAGCTACCACCGCGAAACACGGAGGGCGGGGCGGGCCAGGCGGCTGGGAGGTGGTGGTGGGGGAGGATGTGAAAGGTCCCGGATGTTGCTGAACGGGAGCCCCCTGCTAGAGGGAGTAACTGGCGCAGGCGCAGAAGGATCGCACGAAAAGCTACGGTGGGGGTGGGGAGAAATTTCCTCCTGGCTGGTTTAGAAGAGTGAGCCGGCGGAGGTAGCGGGGGGATCCGAAAGGAAGGCGAGTAAGGGTGGGGGTATTGGTGGCCAGGAGAAAAAAAAAAAAAAAAGAGCTTCCCGTTCAGGCGCACTCAGGACAGGAGTAGAAAAGCTGGAAGCCGAGCGGGCTGGGGAGGGGTGCTGGGAGCGGAGAGGACGCGCGCTCCTCCGCTCGCCCTCTAGTGCGGGCAGGCAGGACGGCCCCGCGCTGGGGAGCGGCGGTTGCTCTGGGCCCCCTGAGCTGTGGGCACCAATCAACGGTTGCCATAGCAGCGTTTGACGTCATCGTGCGTGTGGCGCCCCTGCTGCCGGGGCTGGTGATTGGAGGAAACCCCGTGTCTGCGGAGCGGCTGTAGCCTGTGAGCAGCGAGATCCAGGGACAGAGTCTCAGCCTCGCCGCTGCCGCCCAGAGACCGCTGAGCCCCGTCTGTCCGTCGCCACCCACTCCGGACACAGGTAAGGGACCCGGCCGCCGCCGCCTCGCCCGGCTCCTTCCTGTCCCAGGCCAGCCTTCCGAAAGCGCGGGGGCCCTCCCCGCTCCGCATCCCTTCAGCCCCACTCGCCCGGCGGGAGCGGCGCTGGGCTGAGGCGGAGTCTCCTCAGGCGGAGACGGGCGGCGGCTTCTCTTCCGCTGGGTTCGGGCGGGCGGCTCGCGGCTGCTTCGGGCTACTTGCTTCCGCATCGGCCGCGATGAGCGCCCGGCCCCGGTCCCGGCCCCCTCGGTGGGAAGGGCGCCCACACGCCAGATCCCCGGGACCCGCCCGGTCGCCGGCTCCCGGCCGGCCGAGGCACCGCCGGCTGCGATCCGTTCCCACCCGCGCCCCCGAAGGTCCCTCTTCAGCACCTCCCCGCTGCCCGCTTCCGCCCGAGATAATGACTCGGCGGCTGCGGGCATTGCAGTGGCGCAGGTGAGGCCGCCCCCTCCCCGCCGCCTCCCCCCTCCCCTGCCTCTCCCGCCCGCTCCTCGGCGCAGCCTCCGCGCCCCGCGCTGCGGTGGCGGCACCCAGCCCTCCCCCACCCGGGTGGCGGGGCGGCGGGAGGCCCGGGCACCGGGCTGCGAGCCGAGGCGGCCCGGAAGCGCCCGCCAGGTAGACCTGGGCGAGGCCGCACTTCGGGCCAGCCGGCTCCGGGGTGGGGCTCGCCCGCGACCCAGAGCCGAATTTCCTGGGTTCCGCGGCGGGGGGACTTGAATATTCCTGGCGGGGTGGGGGATGGGCTGGCTTTCTATGTCCGGGTGGAGGGGGGCTGGAAGCCCAGGTAGGGATGAGGATGGGGAAGACGGTGGGCCGCGCGTCTCGCTCGTTCCCGTGGGGGCTGGAACTGAAGGGTCCTGGTCTGGGTGTGTAGACGGGGACCCCGCTCTGCGGGGCGGGTGAGCCAGAGCATAACAGCCGGCGGTGGCCCTGCTCGCCTGGGTGTGGCTCGCCCCTCCCCCACCTGCCGCAGCTGTCGGGTCCCCGTAGACTAAGTGAGCACCCGCGGTGGCCGGTGGCGGACGGACGCCGGTGGGAGAGTGGGGTGTGTCCGCGGCCGGCCCGTCTGGTTCCGCTTCTGCGGGCGGCGCTGGCGTCGGTGCCCTCGGCGCGGGCGGCTCCCCCTCCCCGGCTCGGGCGGGGGCGTGCGGCTCCTCCCACCGGCCCCGGTGGGGGAATTAACACTCGGCAGTAGGTTGGACTCCTTGACACAGATCCGCCATGACAAAGAGGGAGACTCGGGGACCGAGCGGAGGCACCAGCTTGGGCGGAGCCAAGGAGGGGGGTTGCGGATGGCGCGGACGGAAGGGTTTGCACTTTAAAGTCGCAGTCGGCCCGTTTTCGTTTCACCCACCTCGACGTCTTAGGCCGGCTAAGGGTTAAATGGGTGCGGCCAGTCCTTGGAGCGCTGGTTATTCTGAGAAACCTAATCCATTTCCCGCTTGTACCCGAGGGGTTGGGGAGAGAAACCTTTGTACTGGTCTTAGATAATTTTCATTAGAAGCAGCGTTAGTCCGAGAGCATTTTTGAGTTCCTAGGGGAGAAATTAGTAATTTCAAGAAGAGGAGAGAAATTGGTAATTTCAAGAAGAGGGGGGTGGGGAGGTTATGCGATCACGAATTTTAGTTTTCGCATTGAAACAGTCTAGTTCCCATTCAAGCTCGCTAATTGCTTGTTCAAACACAGAGGACCTGTGACGATTTGGTTTTTTGAAACAAAAAGTATTGTGGGATTTCCCTGGGAAGGTAAAGAAAGGGAGTCATTTCCCGTAGTGAATGACAGTGACTCTTCTGTTCATCATAAATCCTGTACCCTGTGGGACCACTGTATGGGTTAGTATCTTTCTGTGCTGCTTTAGGACCTTTCAAAAGGATATATTAAGGAATAGTAAAACGGGGGAAATTGAAAAGTCGAAGGAGCTTTAAAATGAGAAAGAATTAGGAAGTTACGATATAAGGGCAGCTCGGGTGATAATGTATTCAATTAAATTTTGACTACTAGGAACAATGCAGTAATGCTGCATTTAAACTGAACAGTGACATCAGAAACACTGGTGACACCGGGAAGCACTTAATAGATACATTTTAGTGCTCGCAGATAGTAAGAATCGAAGTTCCAGGATTCATGGGTGTTATTTTTTAAGCCTGTGTGCATATAACAAGGTACAGATAAATGAAGCCTTAGGGTCAGTTATGTATTGATCCTTGGTGGTGGTTTTACATGCACAATATATTAAAACAAGCAGTTTGGTCGTTTCTCCCAGAAAATTGGCATGCTACGATCAGCTGTTGCAAAGATCAGTGGACTTGGGGTGGGGGGGGATACCAACTAAAATTTAAACACTCCTGACAAGAGTAGCTATTACCAAAGTAAAAGGACATGAATTGCATTCAACTGACAGGTATCGTGATTCTGGGAGTGTGATAGTGTAATGTTCTTCATAGGTGGTGTTTTCACTAAAAGCTGCTTAATTTTGGATTATTTAGTGATATTTGAAACTGGAGTTGAGATTTTGACCAAGTAAGATAACGGTTGGTTTTTAAGGCCGCCTCTTGGTGAATGTGCTTTAACCTTATGTGAAATAAGGATCCTGAACAAAGATGAGGTAATGCAATTTTAGTTTTGCTAAACCAGTGTTAATGGCTTTAAATGTGCCCTCTGCATGCTGAGCATGCCAGTATTTTTTTTCTTAGCATTCTTTTGTGAGGCTGCATTAAATTTCTCATGTAAAGAATCTTCCATAGGTAATTAGGTTTAAGGTGTTAACATAGCTTGTTTACAAAAGGTATAATTTTCAGTCTGTTTGTTTTAATGGAAAAAAATATCTAAATGCTACTTTTCTTTTTTTTTCCCCGGCAGAACATCCAGTCATGGATAAAAATGAGCTGGTGCAGAAGGCCAAACTGGCCGAGCAGGCTGAGCGGTATGACGACATGGCGGCCTGCATGAAGTCTGTAACTGAGCAAGGAGCTGAATTATCCAATGAGGAGAGGAATCTTCTCTCAGTTGCTTATAAAAATGTTGTAGGAGCCCGTAGGTCATCTTGGAGGGTCGTCTCAAGTATTGAGCAAAAGACGGAAGGTGCTGAGAAAAAACAGCAGATGGCTCGAGAATACAGAGAGAAAATTGAGACCGAGCTAAGAGATATCTGCAATGATGTACTGGTGAGAATCAAACCATTCAGTTTAGCGTCGCTATGATATAGAGTTCCTGTAATGCATATCAGTTAGGTTACTCTCAACTTTTTCTTTCTTTGGTTTTTCCTTTCCTTTTGCAAATGGGGTGTTCTAGATTTCCAAGTCTTTCAGGGTGTCATTACTAAAAGATGTTAAAACAGTTGTATAAGGTAAATGCAAAGATGATTATCAATCAGTTCAAATAGATTAGTAGTGTTTTTTGTTCTAATTGAAAAGGTAAAGTAATTGTATATCGTTTCAGTTATGGTTAGAATATTTGTAGTAGTTCTAGAGCTGATTTTCTTTAAAGTACGTATATGGATGCAGGAATTTTACATACCCTGTTTTAGGTGCGATGTAATAGAGGAGACTCACTGTAGACTTAGTAGCCTTTCCTGGATTAGCCACTATAATGTTAATGTAATGAGTCAGCCATGCGGAAAACTGGCTTCACAGTTGCTTTTGCCTCTTCCTGCGTTTAAGTGTTGGAGGTCTCAACTTTGAACACTGACAACCACAATAAAAGATTATGAAAAACTCAAGCTTGATTTTTCCAGGTTCATTCAAGAAGTATTTTAAGTATTCAGTATCTACTTGTTGAAGCACTGCTTCTCTAAATAGCTTAAAAGAATTGAACATTACATTTTGGTTAATTTTAAAATTTTCTTACAAATGATGATTTTCTGTGGCAGAAAAGTTAAAATCTGAGGATAAATTGGTAGAAGATCCAACCATTTAGCATATAACAACTTATATACACTAATACTTTCCCCTTTTAATGAACCATGAGTTTTTGGAATAATATTTGAGGTGGGTTTTACTAAATGATTTCTCTTGTATTTCAGGACTTCAGGTTACACATTGGGTCTCAGTATGGCAGGGCTCTGGTATATAGAGGGATGCAGTATCCCAATTCCTCTGAAAATCCAGCTGCACTACTTAATTATTTGAACCTTGTTTATGGAAGAACTACTATAACGAGCGATATAGGATTATTTCTCACGTTGTGGGGTTTGGAGTTTTTGTTAAAGTTATAATGGTATTATGATTCCTTTATACTAGTCTGAGACTAATGGAATAGCTTCAGTTCCTAAATTATGAGTATTTTTCTTAAATGATGATTTTCTTTAGGCTGTCTTTTTAAAGAACAATAATATTTTTTATCTTAACGTGGGCGCCAGCCTTCTTGTGTGCTATCTGTCTTGTGTGTGGTTTGTTTTTGATTGCTTACTTGAAATCTTTACATTGATAGCTATCATTCATTTCTAAGATGAGAAGGGAGTTCTGGCTTTTATTGATACTAAATGACAAATGCTCATCTTGCGGTTTGCTAAGGTAATAAGAATATTTAAAATTTGAAAATACGATGTTTTCCTATAAATAAAAAACATGTCGGGCTTTTCCCACCTTGCTCTGTTTACCGATTAGTACCTGTGTACGTTACTGAGTTTTGTTCGCTCTGATGTTTTTCCTCCAATTATTACACCTAATAGATCAAATAATTTTTATTTTGGTTTCAAAGAGTTTTATACAAGTTATAATTTCCCTTAAGACAAAAGTCAATTTTAGGAATAAATGGGGGACGCAGTAACATTTACCCTCTACTTACAGCTTATTTGAGATTCCAGGTAGGTATTTGCATGTTTTCCACACAAGAAGTATAAAAGGTCCTGTCATTGTGAGGATTTTCCTAGGAAAAGACTATAGCAGTTTTAACTTTACTTCCCTTTGGTTTCCTTATCAAGGAAAAAGAATAGGATCCGTGGGTGAGAATAACTGGATTAATCTCTAAATAGCTTCTCCTTGTTATGATTATTAAGGGGGTTTCATACTGGTCACTACCCATGTTCTCCTTCAGAATAGCACTGGCTTCTTACCGAGTCTAAACGAAATTTCCACTTCGTAAGTATAGATAAATGAAAGTTTAATTCCTTTATTATACAGAAGACTCAGAATCCTAAACAAGCTTTTGCTTCCAGCCTTAGTCTTTTCTAAAGTAAATCTCCAGTAGTGATCTTTGCATGGCTCATGCCTCTTAACATATAGTAGATACTCAAGTATTTGTTAAGTAAATGAGCGAAAAGGCTTCTTTTGGAAGAGAGGATAATAGAACTAGGTCAGCAGCACTGCTAATTTTCCAAGGCCTTTTCTGTTTCAACTTGGGAAAATACGATATTTACAGATACTGTGATTCGTTACAGGCAGGCTTCTTTCTTTCCCTGTCATCTTTTTTTCAGGCAGGTCATGTTGACTCTGGAAACATCTTGCATAAAATTCCTTTTCCCCTTTTTAGTAAAATGGAAGAGTAAAATATAGCAGAACTGTTATTTCTCCTAGAGAAAATAATTGTTTGAACTGATTTACTTGATGATTAATAAAAGTGTGCTTAATTATATCTCAGTGTCTTACTTATAAAAATATAACCAGTTATAATTTTTATTACTCTAGTTTTTTTTCTGAACTTTGACTTTTAATTTGAGGAAAACAAGCAGGTAATTCCTTTTCAGAATTAACATTATTGGCTGGTGGCATCAGTGATGAACCAGACTTCATTGTTCTGTTGAGTACCTGTATCATACTGGCTAAGAAAATATTCTCTTTCTTCCTACTAGGGGGAACTAACCTCCACGGTTCAAAGTCCTTCTGAAGAGCTCTTTAGTCCATTATTAGGTTACCGCCATTCTGGTTAATGGGCACTTTATCAAGTGTTTGCTTAATTTATACCATTTACTTAAGCAGAGAAAGAGCAGGGAACATGTTACTTTGGACAAAAGTTTTAGAGCATTACTGTGGAAAATGGTCACTGGCTTTATTCTTCACAACATGGACTTCTCTTTATGCCAAAAAATTTGCAGTTTTCTTCCTTGTGACGTTAAATTGTGAACTAATGTAGTCTGCCTTTTCTACCAGATCTTAGACCAAAAGCTCTCGCGTTCGTGGGGGAGGGGATCAACACCTCTTCTGTCTAAACTCACAAGAAGCCAAAAAATTGGGTACTTTATCTTGAACATGATGAAGTGGAAAATGAAATGAGGATATGCATACTAGATTGAACCTAATTCAAACTCAAAGAAGAATGTAGTGTTGTAAAAAGAGCTCCAGGTTTTGAGTCAAACCAACTTTTTACCATTGAATAGCCGAGTGGCCTAAAGAAATCTTCCACCCCTCAGAGAAAACTGAGCTCAATTAAATAGGAATAATATCTACCCCATAGGGTTGTTGTGGAGAAAGAAAATCAGGTACTCTTAGTGCCCCAATTTATCTCAGTTTTGGGCTTCTGTTTAAAGCAGTGACAATAGTACAAACCTGCCTCTAATAATATAGAGGTCTCTTAACTCAGGAGTCCAAGAATGGGAATTAAAAGATCCAAGAAGCCTTAAAAATTGTGTATTTTTCTAGGGCAGAGGGCCTGTACTGGCTAGCAAATTTTCAAAGGTTTCATTTAAAAATTGAAAGCCACTGGTACAAGGTAAAGAATGGCTTCCTTTCACAAATCAGTAAAATCATGAGTCTGCCATTTGTAACAGCTGGCAACAGTAGTTGTGTGATTCAGTTAACTTGACTGCGTTCCATTTTATTATGCTTCTCTACATTTTTAAGGTGTGGTTTTCAAGGTGTGGTTGCTGGGCGCTGGGTTTTATCTCCAGCTCATAGAACTGCCATTAAGCAGGAGCAAGCTAGGAAACCAGGCAGCTTTGGGTCCTTCCTAGTCTGAATATGTTAACACATTTTTTTTTTTTTTTTTTTTTTGCGGTACACAGGCCTCTCACTGTTGTGGCCTCTCCCGTCGCGGAGCACAGGCTCCGGACGCGCAGGCTCAGCGGCCATGGCTCACGGGCCTAGCTGCTCCGCGGCATGTGGGATCTTCCCGGACCGGGGCACGAACCCGTGTCCCCTGCATCGGCAGGCGGACTCTCAACCACTGCGCCACCAGGGAAGCCCCTGAATATGTTAACACATTTTTGACCAGAGACAGATTTTGGCCACAGGCGTTAGTTTCTGCAGAAATCCCCCGGTCAATAATGTGTTAATATGTGTCTTAGGCTTTAAAAACTGCTATATAGAGTTTTAAGTTGAAAATTACTAGGCAGTTCACTTATTGGAATAAGGGCTTCTCAGAAGACTTCTGCAGTGTTATATTCATTTTCACTGCTGTATATATTTACATGTTTTTGTCAATAACTGCTTTTGGTATGTTTCAGAGTACAAAGACCTTATGTGACATAGCAGATAGCAGCAGTCCCTTCCAGGAAGGAGTACATTTGATAGTCTTTTGGGGAATAAAATTCAGTGGTCTTTTTAAAAGAGTTTTCATGATAACCATTAAACATTGACCCTGGTGAGGTATTGTATATTTGGGAAGTCTGAGGTGTGTGAAGTGTAAATGAAAGAAAATAAAGGAACAAAGAAAGGAGAGGTAGATGTTTGCCATTTGGTGGGAAGGGGAAGAATAACAGCTTGATCAAGAGCAACAGGTTACCTGTCCTTTTTTGGCATAGCAATACTTAGATAAGAATGAAGTCTTTCCTGCCTGTTCTAAGAGGAGATATAGATGACCTGGAGATGTTTAGTGATTAGATGAGCTGTGAAGATAGTTAAAAGTGAACTAAGAGGAAAAGATGAAAGGATTCAAAATTGGACTTAAAGCAAAAAACCTGAGTAATGGGCTTCCCTGGTGGCGCAGTGGTTGGGAGTCCACCTGCCTATGCAGGGGACACGGGTCCGTGCCCCGGTCCGGGAGGATCCCACATGCCGTGGAGCGGCTGGGCCCGTGAGCTATGGCCGCTGAGCCTGCGCGTCCGGAGCCTGTGCTCCGCAGCGGGAGAGGCCACAACAGTGAGAGGCCCGTGTACCGCAAAAAAAAAAAAAAAAACCTGAGTAAAATCTTAAAGTAGAGGAGGAACATGCACACTTATGCATCTGATCTGCCCAAGAAAGAGGAAGAAATTGTATTCAGCCCTAGCAGAGGCTTTTGAATTAGAAAGGAGGGAAAATAAAGCTACCTTAGAGTTGTAATAGCATATGGAGAATAATTTTGCTTTTCATTTTTTCTTTTAAAAACCCAACTTTATCAGTAAAGAAATCTTACTGGTAACACC
Source organism: Phocoena phocoena (assembly GCF_963924675.1). Classification (NCBI taxonomy): domain Eukaryota; kingdom Metazoa; phylum Chordata; class Mammalia; order Artiodactyla; family Phocoenidae; genus Phocoena; species Phocoena phocoena. The sequence goes on along the minus strand of NC_089235.1, from coordinate 45,795,363 downwards.
TCAATAGTGGTACAGTAGGAAGACCCAAGTTAGTTGTTTAATTGGAAAGTGGTTCAAGTATGTGTTCATACTTGGTCTAAACATTTATTTTCAATTAAAACAGATGTTTATGTTCATTTGCCCATTGCTAATGTGGAGCTAAGACCTTTGAATATGCATAGATCCACAGTTTGGAAATAATTTACTAGACACCCCTAAAATAGATGCATCCTTTACAAAATGCTGTTTGAGTTTGCATAGCAGAGTTAGAACTTGAAAGCTAGAAGAATAATCAGTTCATAATCCTAGAAATATGCAATTTTTCTAATCTTTTAGTTTGAATAACCCAAGTGGTGTGCGTGTGTGTGTGTGTGTGTGTGTGTGTGTGTGATTGAGTGTGTGACTCTCCTTTAAAAACTAGTCGTTTGGCGCATTCAGCTTAGTTTTCATAGGAACACTTCTTTTCATACTTATATTTCATAACACTTAAGTAACATACCATTTTAAGTAATTATAGCCAAGTATAATGGCATAGTTCAGGAAACAAATATGGGACTCTTAATAAGGATATAACTGCTGATAGAAGCTGAAGGGAGTTCCAGAGAGTAGCCGAAAAACTTATCTGAAGTATTTAGCCCAAAGTCATGGGCATGATTGATGTTTACTTAGGAATGAAAGGCCTAATGTAAAGCCAGTCTATTAGGTAAGTAGGATTTGGTTAATCCAGCAAATTAAGTGATGGTTCATTCTATCAGAACAGTAGGTGGGAACATTGCTTTATCTAAAAGCCTTTTCCAATAATTCTGCAAGAGATTAGGAGAGAGAGGGGGTACTGGTTAGATCATGAAGGGTCTACTATGTTATAAATTAAGGAATGTGGGACTTAATGGCTGTATGAAACAGGCAAAGGAAGTGACACCAGATTTTGCCAACAACAAGGTGTGTTGATAGACATGCAAAAATAATTCTGCTCTTATAAAGAAAATCAGAGCCTTTGATTTGACCATTTTTTTGGATTTCTGATCATCCAGTTCTGTTCTTTGGACTAACTTTCTCCTTTTACTAATGTCAGAAATAGATTCTCAGTGCCCTCCATCATAGTTTATCACATTCATATATTAACCTTGGGTTTTTTTTTTTTGGAATTGGGGCTTTAACCTGTGAAAGACATAGGGTTTTTTTTTCCCCCATGAATATATTACCTATTTTCATATCTGATGACTGGTTCTACCACATAGAGGGAGCCCAGTATGTGAAATAGTTCTTCATTTATAATATTAAATGTTATTGGACCATTTAGATTAATTTGACCACAAGTTTTTTATTCCAAAATAGGTGATCTTTGACACATTTATATTGAAGAACATTTGTGTGTATGAGAAATTTTTTAAAAGTCAGAATTATGGGTGTTCTGATGTCAGCTAAGTTAAAAACTTAATGTAGTCCATTGCAATTCTAATAGCATTAGAATTTTTTTTTCTAGAATTCCTGAGATATTCCTCTTGTGATTTCATCCTGGTTTCCATAGCTCTTTTCTTTATTATGGTTTTACATTGAGAATAAACACTGCTCTTTAGAGGATTTAGAATTGCTGTCAATTTCAGCGTGCTACAAGCAAGAGTTCATCTTCCTTTTGAAACTACCTGTCCTTTCTGACCTCTTAATTTTTAGCACATTTTCTAGACTTAATCAAAATGACATCTTGGACTCAACTTTGACTTCATTTTCTGATTGCAAGTTATTGCTGTGTTGCCTACATCATAGGTTCTCAACCCTTTACATTGTTGATACTCATTTGTATGATGCACTCCTGTGGGTAGTACCCAGGATTATTTGCCATTGCCATTGTACTAGCTAGTAGTAGTTCTACCCCTTAGTCTCCCACTCAGAAGCATATTGGCAAGAAAGTGATGGTGTGAGGAAGGGTAAACTTGACCTAATTTTAATGGACAGAAGCTAAATTGTAAACCTTTTACAGCTAGTGGTGGTCATTCACTTGGACTTGCTATCTTTACTGTTCTTTTCCCGGTTCTATGCTATATACAGACAGCTCTTAACTCTTCTTACCTTTTTATAAAACAATGCTTTCCTTCTGTTCATTTGCTCCATCTTTGCCAGAATACCCTCTATAACGCCTTCAGCTCTAGTTTGGTCTTTTTACTTTCCCTGACACAAGCCATTGCTAATTTCCATCTTTATGGCCCGAGGGTTTCCTGAGGGTTTCATTAATCTGATTTGTAACTTATTTATTTATTTATTTTGAGGTACGCGAGCCTCTCACTGTTGTGGCCTCTCCCATTGCGGAGCACAGGCTCCGGACACACAGGCTTAGCGGCCATGGCTTACGGGCCCAGCTGCTCCGCAGCATGTGGGATCTTCCCGGACCCGGGCACAAACCCGCGTCCCCTGCATCGGCAGGCGGACTCTCAACCACTGTGCCGCCAGGGAAGCCCTGTAACTTATTTTAATTTTGATATCCATGTTGTTTTTGAACTTAAGAAGATTGGCTCTATTTCTTTATTCCCCTTTACAGGACCATTGACATGTGTGGTATTTAATATGTAAAGTATGCTGAAGGAATGATACGCTTAATATTTAGGTGGCACAAATTTGAATTTGGCTTGGGAGAAATGGCATGCTTAGCGCCACATTCTTATCAGTTCCCATTGTACTAAGTACATTTCTTTGCAACAGGTCATTCTCCTTTATTCTCTAGTGAGCGTTTCCCTATAATGATGAAAAACTTGTATCTGTAAAAATTGCTATGCAGTAGCAGTTGTCGTTTGTCACTGATATAATTTTGCATTTTCTGGTAAGGTATAATGTGACATAAGTAGTGATGAAGTATAAAATAGTCTTATATCTTGGCAGATTTCACTAATGTTTTTCTGTTGACATTAGCTTGCTATAGTGTGGATCTTGGGGGCAACAAAGCATGGTTGAATATATCTGACTTCTACCAGTATGGTCCTGTTGTATGGCACATTCATGTTTGTTTGTATTGGAATAGATAACTAAAAGGTTTCAGCATATAAGCTTTTTCTTTCTTTTGACAGAATTTGTGAGTTTTCTTCCCTTCTCCCCCAAATAAAAATACGGTTACGATGGTATTAACTACAGGTAGGATGGCAAAGTAAGAATGTAATGACAGTCGGTCAAATGTTTATCTATAGAGTTAAGTAAGTCAAACTAAGACTTTGTCCAATTGGTTGACTTGTATGCATGTTCATTCTTTTAAAACTTAGAAAAGGTGCAGTTTTTGTAGTATTGGAATTTCATTTATTTGAATTGCTTAATGAGTTGGACATCATTAGAGAAGTTAGAAATGTTTTAGTGGAGGCTAACTTCCATTTTGCAAACAAGTTCCAGGATCTACAAGTTTTTTAAAATTAGCGGTATTACCAGGGAACCCAGTGGTGAGTTGAATGTTTCTCATCTAAGTGATTAAATACAAATGCTTTTCTGAGAAAGACCTACTTCTCTTGTTGATCCAAGACTCATGAATTTTTAACTCATAATTATTTTTGCCCCTTAAAACAACATACATTAAACACCATTGCCCAGAATTTCAAAGGAATACTTGGACCACATTCAACCAAGGGAAACGTGATGAAAATCCTACTCAAAACACGTTACCTTTAAAATGTGATTCTGGGAAATTGACAGTTGAGGACAGTGTATAGGTAGGCAGTAGTATTATTAGAACAGGCAAATTCTCAAGTCAGTAATTTGATGAGTATTTTACTATGGTGTTTAGAAGATGTTTGGAAATGACATCAAACGGATCATAAGACTTTGTTAACAGTAATGACTTTTCCCTTCAGTTTCCCATTTGATAGTTTCCATCTGATAAGACAGGATTATCATCAGACTTAAATTTAATTGGATCATAGGGATAAGACTTGAAGAATAATCTTATGAATATTTCTAAAAAATAAACTATAAAAAAAAATAAAAATAAACTATAATGTGTGCTGCTTTACTTTAAAGGGGTGATACAACCTAGCACAGACTATGCAGACTTTTGGTGTTTGAATTTTTAAAATTCATTTTATGACTCTGGGCAGGTATTACATCTCTGTGACTCTTATTTCCACATCTGCAAAATGGAAATAATAATAGCATCTACCTCTAGGATATTTTATATAGAGTTAATACATCCCCGTGGTAATAGTAGATAGCAAATATACTGCTTACCTTCTTTTGTGCTTCTTTTTTTTTTTTTTTTTTTTTTTTTTAAATTTATTTATTTATTTTTGGCTGTGTTGGGTCTTCGTTTCTGTGAGAGGGCTTTCTCTAGTTGTGGCAAGCAGGGGCCACTCTTCATCGCAGTGCGGGGGCCTCTCACTGTTGTGGCCTCTCGTTGCGGAGCACAGGCTCCAGACGCACAGGCTCAGTAGTTGTGGCTCACGGGCCCAGCTGCTCCGCGGCATGTGGGATCTTTCCAGACCAGGGCTTGAACCCGTGTCCCCTACATTGGCAGGCAGATTCTCAACCACTGCGCCACCAGGGAAGCCCCCTTTTGTGCTTCTTTGATATCACTTCATTGTGGCTTGATTTATTAATTTTGGATTAAATTTAAGAGAATTTTAATAAACTGCTTAAACTTTAAATTTAATATTTATTGATTACTTGCTACTTTATAAGCCCTGTGCATAAAGAAAAACATAATAAATATAAAAAGCCTCTGCTCATAAAAAGAATCTCAACAACCTAGAGGGGAAAGTACTGTGTGTTGGTCAAATTCAGAAGAGCTGGTCTTCAACCTTCTTTTTTAAAAGTGGCTGATAATCTGGTCCCACGAAGGAATTATACACAACACACAATGTGCATGTGCAAGTTTAAAAAAACACTATAAAAAATGAGGTTTTTAAAACAAAAAGTACTTTGTGATGGAAATATTGGGAAATGGGGCCTTGATTGGTGAGAAGCTTCAACCCAAGTAGGTCAGCATTAATGCTAGCTCTGAGAAAGGCTCTGGGGAAGGGGAGAAGGAAAGCCCCCTAGTGTCAGACAGTTTTAGCAGTTATCACTCAATGCTCAATAATTTCTTTTTGGTACTTTTCACCATCTTTTAATCTTTAGGAGGTACATTTCGAATATGACTAAAACACTAATTTTCAAAAAAAAAAACATTTTAGAACACTCCAGGCTTTCTATCAGCATTGAGTTTTTATGTGGTTGTCTTTTGTTTCATTTTTGGTAAGAATCAGGGAGCCAAACTACTCTGGCTTTTTAACAGGAATTAAAATGAAATTTTAGGCTGGTTTCAACATTCCTTAAACACCAGAGAATAATATATCTTGGCTTTATCAAATTCCTTGTTGCTATTTTAAAAGTTAGATGGTGCAGATTTGCCATCTATTTCTTATTAGTGGAAAATGCATTCAGTTAAGTGACTGGTCAGAGTCCTCTGATTCCATCCTTGAAGTTAAGAAGCTCTGTCCCTTCATATCTATATGACTTTATCATTTATAGAACACCTAAAATTTTACTGTGTGCCAACATTACACAGAAAGTCTTCAAATACGTACCAAATTAGTTCTTGACACCATCTAATTCATTAGCAGTTTCGGTGGAGCACTTTCAGGAGCAGCTGGTGGAGTTGCAATTGAAAGAAAGGAAAGCAGTGCAGCCACAAGAGGGAGTAAGAGAATAATTTCTAAATTGATGGGCCTTCGTTGCAATGAAAATAGCTGCTTACCTTTTAGAATTTTGAGACTTTAGGAATGATAAAAGTCTCAGGGGCTCTACAGAATAAAGTGAAAGTTCTGGGAAAATTCTCTGTGCACAAGGGAATTGTGCAGGACCAGAATTGTGAACTTCTAGGTTGTGCTATAGAATTTGAATTAAACTTCATATTGAGGATATTATTTAAAATGACATTTGTGGGGCTTTTGAGTTTTTTAATTGAATAATAAATTGGGAGGTGAATTTTATAGAATCATTGGATTTGGGGCTTGAAGGAGCATCTACCCTAGCTTTTTCATTTTCACAGATCAAGAAGCTGAAGCAAAATAAGACTGTCCAGTTGCATGACCTGTATGCATGTTTGTTAATCTAGGAGAGATCCTGTTGCATTTAATTTACGAGGAGTGCCCAATTTTTGTTGCATTGGAATTTCATGTATTTGAGTTGTTTAATGAGTTGGACATTAGAGAAGTTAGAAGTGTTTTTTAGAGAAGGTTAAATCCCATCTTGTAACTGGAAAAATTACCACTTTGTTTAATTTCATTAAAAGTGATGGCTTTAGTTTTAGACTATATTTTAGGGTTCTGTACTTAAAATGAAAATAGCAAGAATCATACTTAAGGGCCTTGTGCCTCAAGTTCTTGGCACCTTTTCCCTTTTAGCCATTGGCAGTTTTTGTGCCTGATTGGTATGAAAGCATACTATCTATATCGTGGCCTCTTTTCCTTTGTGTTCAGGGAAGAGGGCCATGATAGTACAGTCTAAAACAGAGCAGTGGGTTGTAGAGGCTTGGTCTTCCCCATGCACACATCTGGTGAAATCAAGTCAAAGGAGACACTTGCCCTATGTTTTCAAATTGCAGTCCGTAAATGTCTCATTAGAGGTTGATTCTTTTGCTTTATTATTCTGGGACTATTTGCTGTTTGTGTAGTGACTTTTTAATGTATATTAATTAATGGAAATTAAATTTAACAGTATAACCAATTGTTGGAATACTCTCCAAGACAAAGTGGGAACCTCCTCTCCACCCCTCATTTTAATTTGCAAACGCATCACTTATTTTTGTGACTTTTTTTCTCCTAAATACAAGTTTTACCAGCCTAATAAGGAAATTTGAAAAACACAGATGAGCACATAAAGGGTATAAGAGTGGAGAGCAGAACTCACTGATAATGCTGTCTTCCAGAAATAGTCACTTTTTTTTAAAATCACTTTAAAAAAATTATTTATTTTTGGCTGCACTGCATCTTCGTTGATGTGCACAGGCTTTGTCTAGTAACGGCAAGCGGGGGCTACTCTTCGTTGTGGTGCACGGGCTTATTGCGGTGGCTTCTCTTGTTGTGGAGGACAGACTCTAGGCGTGCAGGCTCAGTAGTTGTGGCTCAGTGGGCTCTAGAGCGCAGGCTCAGTAGTTACGGCACACGGGCTTAGTTGCTCTGCCACATGTGGGGATCTTCCCGGATCAGGGCTTGAACCCATGTCCCCTGCACTGGCAGGCGGATTCTTAACCACTGCCCCACCAGGGAAGTCCCCTAGAAATAGTCACTATTTAGAAGGTTTTTCTTTAAAACTTACTTTTATATAAGTGTAATATTAAGTAACCAAAAGTGAAAATAGCTGCTTCTACATATGGTAATTAAACTGCCTTTCTAACCATTTATTTTTTAACTTTTTATTTTGAAATAAGTTCAAATTTTCCCATATATCCTTTACCTGATTCCCCAAATGTTAACATGTGTAACTACAATATAATGATCAAAATCAATAAATTAATAAAATAATGGATAAAATAAACTATTATATAGCCTATAGCAGTTACAAATTATACCACTATAATTGTCTAATTCTGGTCCAGAATTCAATCCAGGATCACAGTTTGCATTTCATTGTCACGTCTCCTTACTCTTCTTTAATCTGGATCAGTTTTTCAGTCCTTGCCTTTTGCCACTTTTTTCAAAAGTACTGGCCAGTTGTTTTGTAGAATGTCCCTCAATTTGGATTTGTCTGGTGATCCCTCATGAGTAAACTCAGATTGTGCATTTTGGGGAAGAATTCCTGGAAATGATATTGTGCCCTCCTTGGTGCATATTAGGAGACACATGTTGTTCTGTTACTGAACCATTATATTTAGGTAGGACATTATATTTTCTAATTTAAACAGCAGGGAGGACTTCTAAAAACACCCTGTGGTGCAAAAGTATCAATTTTTTTTTTAAGATAGATGCCCCATAAGTATGGTTACTTTATCAAAGGTTAGAACTAAATATAGTTTGCCAAAGTCCTTTTTAAATGGGTTATGCAATTTTATAATGAATGGATTACTCTTTTGAAAGGGGGAAAAATCCCAGCTCTATAACTTGTGATTTTCCTTTGAAATACATTTTCATTAATTGGCTTCATGTATTCTAATTGACAAGCTAAATCACAGCCACTAGCCCAGTGACTTAATTTGCATAGTGGCAGGTGGTCATTCTTTAGGGCTGAAATAAATATATAAATGGTTTACAATGAGTTCTTGTTAATTTTTTAAAGTTTAGTCTAAGGACCCTTACTCTCTACATTGTCTGATTCCCATTTAAGAAAAAAAGGAAAGGACAAGTGAGGAATAGTGGTGGTGGGCGGGACGTGTTCAGTGCGTTAGAGAAGCTTTCCTGGGGTGAAATTCAGAAGGAAGGTTTTGAAATGAATGCTACTGTGAAACACAAGAAAATCGAATGAGGAGGTGTCATGATTTTGTGTTTGAAACTCCCATCACTCCTCTTGGTGGCAGAGTTGTAGTACCAAAATCTAGGTATCCTGACTTGCAAAAAAATTTACTCTACCTTGCTGCTTCGAACTGTCCTCCCACCCTATCTCTGGTGAAGCTTTGTAGTTGTCTCCCTTGGTTGCCCCCTCCAGAGGCATTACATAGTACCTGGCGCTTATCCAAGGGTCCTGAAAGCATATTAGGATATGCTTTTGCTGCCCTTTGGCTGCTGTTTCTGAATATATGTGCTTAGTACAGCATCCAAACACCTGTCATTTTTGAGCAATTTCTAGGTCTTTAAAGAAGCAGAACATTGTTCCTTTTTGAGCAAAATATTCATTATCTAACCTACAATATCAACCTCAATTTTTACTACATTTTATCTTAACTATATATTTAGAAGTTTGGTAAGATGATGAACTTTTGATAGTCTTGATGTTAGGCTTTTTTCCTTTAAGATTGTTCTAAGTTTCCTCTGCTATATTTAAATGAAGCAGTTCAAATTAGTCTACAAATTCGGCCTGGGGATTTGATGTTTGAGTGCCTAATATGTGCAAAACATTTGTCTTTAAGGAGCCTATAAGTAGATTAAGAATACGTATGTGGGGCTTCCCTGGTGGCGCAGTGGTTGAGAGTCCGCCTGCCGATGCAGGGGACGCGGGTTTGTGCCCCGGTCCGGGAAGATCCCACATGCCGCGGAGCGGCTGCGCCCGTGAGCCATGGCCGCTGAGCCTGCGCGTCCGGAGCCTGTGCTCCGCAATGGGAGAGGCCACAACAGTGAGAGGCCCCCGTACTGCAAAAAAAAAAAAAAAAAAAAAAGAATACGTATGTGAAAAGTCAAAGGTGCAAAATCATAATTATTTTAAATTACACTTGCTCTGGATAACATGTTGCGGAGCATAGGACATAAAGTTCAAAAAACAAAACTCTTCTGATGTCATCCCACTTCCTCAGAGGTAATGTCTAATCTTTTTTGTATCCTCCTGGGAACTTGCAGTGCCCACGCAAACAGTTCTGTCCTTGAAGAATATACACAGGTAGGATCATAGTTGAACCCACACACTTTGATGTGTATCTTATGCTTCATTCCATACTGGCATGTACCGCATTCTTTTTAACATCGGTATAGTGTTTGATGAGTGTAACAGTTTATTTAGCTAGTCCATTGTTGATATTGACAGAAAATGGGATATTTCCTTTTGTTTTTCCTTCAGTTGAAAGCTCTTCAGACCTGGGAGGTACAGAAAATGTAGACTAAACTGAATATTTTTGAGAATTGGCTTGAGGGAGAACATAGTGTTAGAGCTGGGTATATTGAAAGGTGAATGGTACAGATTACTTTAAGTCAGTCAGCAGTTCTTAGAGTGATCTGTGGACCCCTGGGAGTCCTGCTGGGGGGAGATTCATGAGGTCACACCTATTTTCTGTCTCTTTTACAGATGAGAAACCTGAGGCCCAGAGAAATTTCAGAACTTCGTCAAGTTGACATAGCTAGTAAGCAGTGAACTGGGATTTGAACATAGGTAGTAAGCAGTGTAAGCTTGTGCCTTTTACAAGTCTGCTGTAAAAAGAACAAGTACTAACAGAAAATGTTTCCTTTATCTTATGTACTTTGATATAATTTAATCCTGTAGGTTTGTTTTTGGTTTTGTTTTGCTGTAATTACTTCAGTTTATTCCTTCATCAGAACCTTCAGGAGGCACCACAAAACCAGGTGGGAAAGCCCAGAGCAAAGCCTGTCCCCACCCTCTTTAATCTTGTGTTTTTAAATGAAAGTTTTTTTGTGCATTATTTCACCACTCTTATTAGATACACAAATTTTTGATTATGGAAGCTGAACTGAAGTACTAAAGTTGAGAGTACAAGTGCACTAAAGCAGATTTTTTGGTTGTCAAGATCCCCATGTCTTACATTTACATCTAACTGAGTAGAGCACCTACTCTTTTAGGAGCTGTGATTGGTGCTTTCCTGTTTATATAAACTACACTCTCATTTAGACCTCATAGTGGCCTTTTGAAGTAGATTTTCATTTTAATCATTTGTAAATATGTTTTTTATTAAAAAAATCATTTTATAAAATTAAATTTCATTTAATTCTTTAATAGATGAGAAAACTAAGACTCTGAGAGATTAACTTGCCTGAGATCTCAAAATTGATGAGAGTGGGATTTAAGGTCTTTCTGATTTTAGTTTATACTGTTTCTATTACACCAATCTGTTGCTCCAAGAAATGCTTGGATGCCCAGAGATTAGGGCCTTGCCACCAGCTCAGGCTGCAGTTTTGGTGTTTTAGATAGTTTATAGTCTTGATTGTTCCTACAGATTTGATATTTTACTCTTCTTAATTTCCAGCTGTAATCATATTAAAGGACAGTGAGAGAGGTATATCACTAGAATAGAGATGGATTTTCAGTTTACAAACTTTTTATTAGAAATATTTGACCACAGTTAGAATTGAATGTTTACTGAAATTCCTAGTGGGGGCAGGTTGAACCTAGCTCAAGAAGGGCAGTCAGAACTAGATAACCTGTCAGTTTGTGTGGTTCCTTAATGTTAATCCACTCCAGAGTCAAAGCATTGATGTTATGTAGACCATCTTTGGATCAAGCACGTGCTAGAAACTATTGTTAATATATTCTGCCCTGGGTAAATTGACTGGCTTGGGGGAAAAATCATTACTTGACCCCATATCTTAAGTGTTCTTACAACCTAAGAGGTTAATTGTACATGGTGCTGTAGAGGAAAAAAAAAATCTTTTAACTCTAAAATCTCAAGCTCCACATAATTTATCCATTGATTAGATTAAGGTTCAGCGCCCTCTCCAGAGCTATAGCATGTATTTAGCTCTGGATTATAAACCATTTACAGAGACATTTCAGATGTGGGCTTCATGCTTTCAATCCCACATAATGTTAAATGGGGATGGCTACTGTATAAAGTCAGAATATGCATTAACTCTAATTCAGCAGATTAATTTTAGGTATTTTTAAATGGCCATGGTTATCTTTAAAAGACAGTAGCTGTCATCAAAAACATTTTTTTAAACTGCTTGAGGGGAACTATTGTGAATCTCTAAAACATTCTATTTCGGCAAGATCCGTATTGACACTATATATAGTACAACTGCTCTTCAGGCAAGTAACTACTCCCTCCCTGTTGTGTGATAACATTTTAATGTTCATATTTAGCATATAATGCTGATGTGAAAATTTTAAAAAAATCATATAGGTAGTGATTATAAAAAGATTTAGCTTTTTAATTTTTTCTACAAAAACTTCATACCATTTTTCCATTTTCACTAGTTCTTTTCAATTTCATATTAATAATTCATAATCAATACCAGTAACTAAGAAAAAATGCTTCCATCAGTTGTGTGACAGAAACTGCTATCTGTTTAACAAAACTGAGGCTCCCCTCTAATTCCTGTGCACACAGCTAGACCAAATTTCCCAGTGTCCCTCTTAAATGCAGGCAAGTGACTGTTTTTACCAATGGAATGTACATGCGGGCTGTGGGTACTGACTCCAGGCTACATGCTCCTTCATGTTATTTTTTTCTCTGACTGGCTAAAATGGAGATCAGCTCAATATTAACATTGTAGTCTCAGTTAAGTGCTTGAGTGTAAGATGTTATTAAAGTTTGTGTTTGACCTGAAAATCCTTTTCTGTTATAAATTACATTTAGATTAGAAAGTCAGTGTTATATGGAGAATTTTACAAGTGGAAGGTTCATCAGTAGTCAGCCTAACCATTATTTTATAAGTAGAAATTGTGACACCTCATTTGCTTCTTTCCTTATATTAATGCTATGTCTCCTTTTAAATTTAGATTCTCACAATGTCCCACAGTTGTCATCACCTCCACTTTACTACTACAACATGAATGAAATACAGGAAGTTGTATACTTAGCGCAGGGTATTTTCTGAAGTTTTTGTATGTTGAAAATAGCTATTAGTTCTTTCCTCTCTTCATTTTCTCTTCTCCAGTTTTTCTTGTCACTGCTGCTTTCTGATAAGTGCTGCTTCCTTTTTTTCCCCTGTTTTTATTTCCATCATGGTCTTCTCCCTACATTTGCCTTTCTCCTCTGGCTTTTAAATCCGGAAAATTGAACTTTTATTTCTCTTTGGTTAGTTTGATAAATTAACATACTTAATCACCTCTGTAGTGTTACAATTAACTTAATTCAGTGAACTCTATATCTTCCATATCTTAGAGTTGAATGAGACCACATCTTATTTGTGAATCTCGTCTAAAAAATAGTGATTTTTCTCATTTCCTCTGAAAATCTCTGTAAGAAGAGTAGAACTTGCTATCTGACGAGATGGCCTATTCCAAATTTGTTTCGTAAGCTTTCTCATACTGAGCAGAAATCTGCCTCTGCCCAAATTTAACTAGTCTTGTCTTCTGGAGCCATTCATGTCATATTCTTTCAGTTTTCATGACTGTTTCCAGTTTTCATCAACACTCTTGCTTGCTTTCCTGGATACTCTCCAGTTTGTCAAAGCCTGACTTGATACTTTTGGCGGACACTGCGGGGGTGGTGAGCCACGCAGCATGTGGGGTCTTAGTTCCCTGGCCAAGGAATCGAACCCATGCCCCCCCTGCAGTAGAAGCCCGGAGTCTTAACCACTGGACTGCCAGGGAAGTCCCTATTTTTAAAGGAACAATATACTCCAGGTTTGGTTTCCTCAGCACAGCGTAGAACTGAATCATCATCCTTCATTTTGATTTCTAATTAATATCTTGGAATCATATTCTCCTTCTTAGTAGGCATATCGTCCTGCTGGGGCAGAGAAAACGTAGAATAATGTTGTAGAACAGGTCAGATTGCCTAGTTGGAGTTGTACCGTCACAACTTAGCTGTGGTTTTCGAGCTTGGCGCCATTTGTTGTCTTCTATGAGATGGCGATAATTGTAGTTTGTACCTCATAGGTAAGGTTGTGGAAGGATCAAATTAATCCATGTAAAGTGATTAAGTATCAAGAATGGCATGTTTATTATTGAAAATGATGTTTTTATTATTTTTCTCAGTTGTCTATTGCTGCCTAACCGATCAAAACTAAAACAGTGATTTATTCTGTTTTGTAACTCTTTGGCTTGTCTGGATTCTTTTGGACAGTTTTTCACATGGTGTTGGCTGTGGTCACTCATTACTGTTTTCAGCTGGGGCTTAAATATCCAAATGGCTTCACTAAACATGTTTCATGACTGGGGCTGACTTGACCTTTCTCTCCAGCAAGATAGATTTTTTTTTTTTTTTTGGCTTCTGTGGTGGCGCAGCGGTTGAGAATCTGCCTGCTAATGCAGGGGACATGGGTTTGAGCCCTGATCTGGGAGGATCCCACATGCCGCGGAGCAACTAGGCCCATGAGCCACAACTTCTGAGCCTGCGCGTCTGGAACCTGTGCTCCGCAACAAGAGAGGACCGCGCACCGCGATGAAGAGTGGCCCCCGCTTGCCACAGCTAGAGAAAGCCCTCGCACAGAAACGAAGACCCAACACAGCAAAAATAAAATAAAATAAATTAATTTAAGAAAAAAAGAAAGAAAAAAAAAACCTGAAAAAAAATTTTTAAAAGATAGTTTTTTTTTTTTTTTTTTTTTTAAATGCTGGCTTAGGGCTCCAAGAGGGCAAAAGGGGAAGTTGCTAGTCCTCTTAAGGGTTAGGCCTAGAACTGGAACAGGAGTCATTTTCACCACATTCTGTTGGTTAAAGCAAGAGAACAAAGTTAACTGGGACTCAGGAGAAAGGAAATGAATTCCACCTCTTGACAGGAGGAGTGGCATACATGAACAGGGATGGTAGGGGAATTGGTGGAGGATATTCTGTTCTTTCATAGTTAGCTTTTTGAACCAAATTTAATCTTTAATCCAGTCTATCTTGCTTTTTAAATTTTAATGGTTCTTACCTTTATGTCATCAGAAGATTTTAAAAGTTTGTCATTTATCCCTTTCTCAACTCTTTTATTTTAAAAATTCCTCATCCCTTTCTCAACTTCTTTTATTTTTAACAGCTTTATTGAAGTATAATTGACATACAAAGAACTGCACATATTCATTTAATGGGTACAATGTGATGAGTTTGCTTTTTCAACTTCTTGTAGTCAGCATTTTACCAGAAACATTCGCCACTGTTGATCCTTCGTCCTTTTAGTCTTATCATTAGGCCAATAAACAGCCTGACTACTGGTATCTTGCCTTCTTGTTACTTGTAGGTTCTGGTTAATAGCTTTAAAGTAGTTTTTGCCATTGTTACTGTGTAAATCAGATGTTATGGCTAAATTCAGCTTGAGGGAAGAGGTGCTTAATTGCTAATTTAAAAATTCTCAGTGTGGGTTACCCAAATGTAAAACAACAGTTTTTAGAGATATAGAAGTTATTACTCATAAAAGATGAGTTTCAATTTCTTATGACATTTATTGACACCTTGCCTAAATAACTTCTGCAAGTTTTTGGACGTATACTTTAAAGTTTTACATTTTAAGTGATTCACCCTTAACTAACTGCACATGTTTGTGGCCCTCATCTTTACATATATACAGTGGGTTAGATAAAAGTCATTGAAAAGTGAGGGACATGACGAGGCGTGTTATTCTGTTTCGGTTGTCTTCCCTGCTAGACATTTTATCCTCAGACTTAGAGACTGTCTTGCTCACTATTCTCAGTGCCTAGCCCAGTCCATTTAAGTATTGAAGAATAAATGAATGTAAAAAATATGTTGAAGCAGTAAAATACGAAATAGAAATGCCTAGGTAGAGAATTGATTTCATGGTTAGGCTTTTACTTGTTGTCAGTTCTTTCATTTGAAAATATTCTTTGTCAATCTTAAATATATATAAATGAGCCAGAGAGCAGTTCACAATCGAATTGTACATGGAACCTTCTTAAGATTTATATATATATTTCCCGCTATTTAATTTGAAGTGATTTGTGAATTCTGGTTAATCTCAATACACTTTTTCCTTAGTTGGACTTCATAGTCTAACTTTTAGCCTAGCCAGTCAAAAGTGGAATTTGTCCCTCCAAGTGTGGAGTGCCACAGGTTAAACCTAGACTTCTGAATCCAAAGCCATTATGCTATACCGTCTCCCATAGTGGAATGAATAATGCATTTTGTATTAAGATATAAAACTTGAAAAAGCCTGGTCATTTGTTTCTTAAGTTAAAAAAAAAACCACTTACTATACTAAATGGAGCTATCTTTTGCTGTTTAGGCAGATCCGCAGATCCCCACAGAGCAGCTGTAGTGTTCACAGAGTGTTCATGCCTCAAAGAGGTTGATGGTGTTTAAAGGACAAAATGACGGGAGTTTGAATTTTGCCAAGTCTTAGGTTATAGGCATTCCTTCTTCGGAGGAAGCAGTGGTCTTCCAAGCCCAGAGGGTTCCTTTATTTCTAGTTTGGTTGAGATTTCACACTAGAAGCTGCCTGCCTCACAGTTTAAATGAATCAATGAATGAATGAATTCCAAAACACTTTTGCAGCTGAGAGATCTTTGAATATGGAAGTCTGGGTGTGGTGTAGTAAGAATTTTGTTATCCTAACCAAAGGGATCTTCTAATTTCAGGCCAACGGTTTCAAATATCAGTTAATAATCACAGGAAACATTATTTCAGGTTGAATTCTCTCATCTCCAACCCTTTCCTGTAATGCATTGCAACCTGCTCCTACTGCCAACTTGGAACTACCCATTTCATCTGAGTATCTGTTGCTTAAGTTGCAGAAAGGGGGAGAAGCCGGGTTAAAGCTTACTCTCCCACTCACCATTTGGAACATAATGAGGTAGACATACAAAGTTAGAGTTATTATTTAAAAGCATTTTTCAGCCTGTTTGGCATATAAGTAGGTGCTATATAAACTACTGGGTTACTACCAGAAGAATAGAAACCAAGAATTAGATACCCTTTTTCCTTGTAAAAATTGAGACTTGTTTGGGGCTAAGCCCAGTTGAAAATTGACTTTCACCTTGATTCCTAGAGTGTATTTAGTAGGAAGAAGTGGAGTGTTTAAAAAAATTTTTTTTGCCTAATTCTACTACTGGAATATTATCTTTCTCCCCCTTAAAAAAAAAAAGAACAACTACTAGTTTATTGTGTCTTATCTCCCTAATACAGTGAAATCAAGTTTTTCTTTAAATCCATTGTAGAATATAATTATTAGCATGTTAGGATTTACTTAGCTTAGATTGTTATAGTTTTGAACAGAATTACGTAGAATGAAGTTTAACCCGTTTGGGGTGATCGGTAAATATGTATCTTATTAGCTGAAAATCACTTTAATGAAACTAAAGGTTTACTCTTCAGATCTTTAATTCTCATACTCCTACCAGTGTCTTAATTTAGTTAGGAAAAATAAAACTTTGAACAGCTTTTTACCTGTTGTGAGTTATTACTTTAATTGTAGTCTTATAAATGACGTTTTGTTCTTTTGTTCTGTTTCCTCTGTCATGGACTCTGGTAGTGTCTATTATACTATCGGTTTCTGCTTAAGTCATATATTCCTCCAGAGTACCAAAAAGTTAATCTCTTACGTTCTTTGCATTCTAGTGTCATGACTACCTTGAAAATGAAAAGTTTGCCATTTTGTTAAATAATATAGTAATAAAACATAATAACAGATATAATATTATGAGCTATCATGCTTTCACATTCATTGAAACATGCAGTCTTTATCAGCATGTAAATTGATAGCACTGTGGGGGAGATGCCAATATTCAAATTATCATCCTTAAATAATAAGCTGAACACTAATTTCAAATTTTAAGTATTGCTGTCCAAAGCATTCTGCTCTTAAACCACAAATTTACGAGCCTACAGCATTCAAAAATTGTATTATTGGCAATGACTGGGTATTAAAGTTTTATAACTTAGGCTATAGTATGCTCTTAAAAAATGCAGATTCTTTCAGTTTTGTAAGTATTTTAGTCTTATTATGACTGTTTCTTTTCTTCCCAAGTCTCTTTTGGAAAAGTTCTTGATCCCCAATGCTTCACAAGCAGAGAGCAAAGTCTTCTATTTGAAAATGAAAGGAGACTACTACCGCTATTTGGCTGAGGTTGCTGCTGGTGATGACAAGAAAGGTATGCTGCCTCAGCCTGTGCTGGACACTTAGAAAATGACACAGTACGGAAGGAGTCCCTTCTGGAGTGTAGAGAATTGTTTTGTTGTTTCTTAATTGCTCAGAGCACTAAATGAAAAGTAATAATGGACTTTGCGCTCTCTCGCTCTCTTTTCTTCCTTCCCTCCCCTCCCTTCTTCCCTCCCCCCGTCCTTCCTTCAACTAAACAGTTGACCCTTGAGGAACACAGATTTAAGCTGCACAGGTCCATTTACACAGAGGTTTTTTCTGTAAATACTACAGTACTGCATGATCCAAGGTTGGACATGAAGGGCCGCCTACAAAATTATACTCAGATTTTCGACTGCATGAAGAGTTGGCATCCCTAAACCCCTTGTTGTTCAAGGGTCAACTATATATCTCCTGCTGAATAATTGGTATTCTGAAATGTATGCTTGCTAACAAGCCAATTTTATGTATAGGAATGTTTCCTCACAATTTTAATAGTGGTTATAGTATAACTGTAGAGCAGTACAAACTAATTATTAAAAATAATACTGAGATGGTTAGAGTTATTTTGTCTTGACATTGATCAATGGCTAGTGTAATTTTCCAAGAGAAGCTTTTCTTTTTTTGTCTTTTCATTTCAATTGAGGAGCCTTAATCAGTTAAGGTTGCTATAGCTTAATATTTCAGAGTTTATAATTGGATAGTAAAGGTTTGGTTTGAGGGGTGAAGGTGAAGTGCAAACTTTTATCGATACATTTTGGTGCATTTTATTATCCAGGGATTGTGGATCAATCACAGCAAGCATACCAAGAAGCTTTTGAAATCAGCAAAAAGGAAATGCAGCCAACACATCCTATCAGATTGGGTCTGGCCCTTAACTTCTCCGTGTTCTATTATGAGATTCTGAACTCCCCTGAGAAAGCCTGCTCTCTTGCAAAAACGGTATGTATTTTTTACCTGTTATGTGGAAATTTAGTAATCATTATTATTGGAGCATTGAAATGTATTTTTTTTTATCACAGGCATTTGATGAAGCCATTGCTGAACTTGATACATTAAGTGAAGAGTCATACAAAGACAGCACACTAATAATGCAGTTACTGAGAGACAACTTGACAGTAAGTACATACCAGCATCATGGGCGGTTAACATGGTGAAGAGATTATAGTCATACCTCTGTTTTATTATGCTCCGCAGATACTTCGAGTTTTACACATTGAAGGTTTGTTACAACCCTGTGTTGAGCAAGTCTGTGGGTGCTGTTTTTCTCAAAAGCATTTGCTCATTTCATGTCTCTTGAGTTCCCATTTTGGTAATTTGCAGTGTTTTGAACCCTACACCAGCAAAAATTTCAACTGCTGAAGGCTCAGTTGATGATTAGCATTTTTTAGCAATAAAGTATTTTTTAACAAGGTATGTACATTGGTTTTTTTAAAGACATAATGCTGTTGCATACTTAATAGAC
This sequence comes from Phocoena phocoena, assembly GCF_963924675.1. Lineage (NCBI taxonomy): Eukaryota > Metazoa > Chordata > Mammalia > Artiodactyla > Phocoenidae > Phocoena > Phocoena phocoena. Next base: position 45,776,419 of record NC_089235.1, on the reverse strand, counting down.
TCCAGTATGGTGCAAACATAACTTTGTATGCACTGGAAACAAAAAGTTCGTGTGACTCAGTTTATTTTTATATTCGCTTTTTTTGGTCTTTTTTTTAATGTAAGATCCTATCTGCTTTTAAAACTCTGAAGAAAACCATCTTACAGAAACTGAAATATTAGACTAAGGACTAAAAATATATCTTTTCATTAGTTACATATACCCATTGTTAAAATTCTGGTTTTTAAAATGACTTTGTAATTCATGGTTTTGAACTTTCAATTACATAAGCCGTTTTATTTTTCATTTCAATATAGTTGATTCTTTTCTTTCCATTTTAGTCACAGAAGAGTTTTGCCTTTAGTATCAAAAGCATACTTAAGTTCTCTCTTTTTTTAAAATAATTTTTATTTATTTATTTGGTTGTTCTGGGTCTTAGTTGCAGCAGGCGGGCTCCTTAGTTGTGGCTCTCAAACTCTTAGTTGTGGCATGCATGTGGGATCTAGTTCCTTGACTAGGGATCGAACCTGGGTGCCCTGCATTGGGAGCACGGAGTCTTAACCACTGCGTCACCAGGGAAGTCCCTTAAGTTCTCTTATTTATTTATTTATTTTTGGCTGCGTTGGGTCTTCGTTGCTGTGCGCGAGCTTTCTCTAGTTGCAGCAAGTGGGGCTGCTCTTAGTTGCGGTGCGCAGGCTTCTCATTGCGGTGGCTTCTCTTGTTGCGGAGCATGGGCTCTAGGTACTCGGGCTTCAGTAGTTGCAACACGTGGGCTCAGTAGTTGTGGCTCGCGGGCTCTAGAGCGCAGGCTCAGTAGTTGCGGTGCATGGGCTTAGTTGCTCCGAGGCATATGGGATGTTCCCGGACCAGGGATTGAACCCGTGTCCCCTCCATTGGCAGGAGGATTCTCAACCACTGCGCCACCAGGGAAGCCCTTTCTTCATATTTAAATTCCATTAAAAACGGTGACCATAAAGTTGCTTCTATATTTATGTAGCTATGGTAGGGCATTAATAACTTTAGTTACAAAATTTCAGATACTCTACAGAGTCCAAGTGGACATCTATTTTGCCTAGTCTCTTAGTAAAAAAAAAAAAAAAAATGACTTACTGTGGCAGGTCATGATCGTCCTTGGTATACTGCAGACTAAAAAAAAAACCACAATGCCAGTACCACACTGAAAAAATATATAGTTAATTCCTTAATAATATTAAATTTCTAGCATTCAATTTCCAGTTGTCTTTTTGTGTTTCTTTGTATTGTCTTTTTTTTTTTTCTTCCAACAGTTTTTTATTTACATTGGGATCCAAATAGTCAATATATTGCAGTTGGTTGATATGTCTCTTTGGTCCCATAGGTTTTCACATTCTTCTCCTTCACATGAATATTAAATTTGAAGTTTTGAGGCTTGGGTGAAAAAAGTATCAAGTATCTTCTGTGTGCCAGATAAAGAGCTAGGAATGACGATTATAGTTTAGTGCTACTGGTTTTTATTAGCTTTCGGGCATTTGTTTTGGGGACTGTACATCATCATTGTATACATTTAACTTTTCTCAGCTTTATTTTATCTAGCCCATTGCCAATTTTCTGAACCAGTTATATTCTCAGCAGTTTTTTGAACGTCATTATGTACTTGTTTATTATTAAACACTGAAAATTATTTTAGAAAGTATAATTGGAGGCTACCTATACACTCTGGAGATTATTTTAGTCAAGAGGATAAGGTATAGAGTTCCTTAAAGAATGAATCTTTTTATGTATATCAAATGAAAGAAGCACTTCAGTTTGTTAGCTAATTTTAATATTAAGAATTTTTCAAATTTTTCTGGTTTGAAATGATGAGATAGTTCTAAAAGGTAGAACTTGAGACCTAGTCACTACTGAGTTGTGTTATCACTTTTTGAGAAGGCCTGATCTGAAATATATACTTGCAGCTGAATCTTGGTATCAGTATAGCATGAAGAGCGTATTACAACAGCTGAGTAAGAAGAAAACCAAGGTTCTGATTCTGATTCTGTCACTATTTACTATGTGCCTTCTCTGAGCTCTTGTCATATTGCCTGTTATCATTATAGGTTGATTGGATCGCTTATCTGTCAAGTAAAGAAATTTTGTCAAAACTATCTAGTATCTGAGTCTGGATCTGGTTGACCAGTATTGTCAACACATAACCCTAGGAAGAGAAATATAAATATCCTTCATCAAAGTTTTAATGTTTATATGGAAAAAGCAGGATCCATGAAAGAACTGGAAAGAGATGATAAAAAAATAATTCCATCTTGTCTTACAAGACCACCAGTTTAATAGAAGCTTACAGACTTCTAGAGGTCATTCAGATAACTGTATGATGTTCAAAGAAGTCTCCTTTCCAGGCCAGTAACATATTTGGTTAATAAATAAATAAAACTAATGGGTGATTTGGGGGATAGAAAAATATTGAGCTTTTCCCCCCTTCATTCTGCAGTGTATAAGCAATATAAAAGTTAAGGTATCTTGAAACAATCCTTTTATAATTTCCTCTAAAAATCATTATAGGGTGCTAAGACTTGTAAAAAAAATATTTGAAACAGCTGAGATAATTTTGAAATCATCTTTTTAAACTGCTGAAAAACTGTAACATTAATCTAAAAATTAATAGACACCATAGGCCTACTGCTATGGGACAGTTCAGGTTTCACCTCTTCGAAGATTTGGTTCTGACCACACTGTTTTGTGTCCATCTATTTATTTTGAATCAGACAAATTCACAAAGGTAGTTTTTGTGTTTTTTTTGTATACTAAAAATGTTAGTTAAATTTGTATTTTAGTTCTGACTTGGTCCTGACTCTTGAATTTCATAGAGTGTGGTATTCTCTTTAGAGTGGCAGTCTAAAGTCTACCAGGGGAAAGTAGTCAGCCTGAGCTCCTTGAGCATGGGGACTGAATTTGATGATTCTGGTTTAGTTGCACTAAACTTATACATCCGTCTCTCACTGGGGCTATTTGGGACAATCTACTATTCTGATAGCTATTGATATTTAGAACTGTAGCGTTTCTATGATTTCTTCTACTTTTTCTTCACCTATGAATAACCAAGAATTTCCTGTATCTGACTTTGTTATTTGAAGACAACTCTGCTGTGTACTTACTATGCTTACAGAATGATTAGGGAGGAAATAAATGTATTATATTGATGTCTTTTATATCTTTTTAAAAAATTTATTGTATTGAAGTATAGTTGATTTCCAATGTTGTGTTAATTTCTGCTATAGAGCAAAGGGATTCAGTTATACACATATACATTCTTCTTCATATTATTTTCCATTGTGGTTTATCACAGGATATTGAATATAATTCCCTGAAGGCATTTTACATCTTGAAGCTATCTTAAATGCTGCAATTTTTTAAAGAAAGCCTTCCAACAAAAACTGCTTAGATTTTGGTACTTTGGCATATATATTAAGGTTTTTTTAAAACTGAAATATACTAAAATTTCTCTCTCTCCCTCCCTCCCTCCCTGCCCCCCCCCCCCCTTTTAACTAGTTGTGGACATCGGATACCCAAGGAGACGAAGCTGAAGCAGGAGAAGGAGGGGAAAATTAAAAGGCCTTCCAACTTTTGTCTGCCTCATTCTAAAATTTACACAGTAGACCATTTGTCATCCATGCTGTCCCACAAATAGTTTTTTGTTTACGATTTATGACAGGTTTATGTTACTTCTATTTGAATTTCTATATTTCCCATGTGGTTTTTATGTTTAATATTAGGGGAGTAGAGCCAGTTAACATTTAGGGAGTTATCTGTTTTCATCTTGAGGTGGCCAATATGGGAATGTGGAATTTTTATACAAGTTATAAATGTTTGGCATAGTACTTTTGGTACATTGTGGCTTCACAAGGGCCAGTGTTAAAACTGCTTCCATGTCTAAGCAAAGAAAACTGCCTCGTATTGGTTTGTCCTGGTGGGGAATAAAAGGGATAATTGGTTCCAGTCACAGGTGTAGCTGTGGGTACTTTAAGGTTTGGAGCACTTATCAGGCTATAGTAGAAATAGATATCCCATGGATATTACATGTTAAACCATGTGTTATCTGTGGAATACTCAAGTCTCAATGTGCACACCATTGACTACAGCTACAGAAGCGTTCCTTTAGTTGTGACTCAATTTACTCTGGATAAGGGCAGAAACGGTTCACATTCCATTATTTGTAAAGTTAACTGCTGTTTGCTTTCATTATTTTTGCTACACTCATTTTATTTGTATTTAAGTGTTTTAGGCAACCTAAGAACAAATGTACAAGTAAAGATGCAGTAAAATGAATTGCTTGATATCCATTACTTCATGTATATCAAGCGCAGCAGTAAAACAAAAAACCCATGTATTTAACATTTTTTAGGTTTTTTTTGCTTTTGTGGGTTTTTTTTGTTTTGTTTTGTTTTTGTTTTGTTTTTTGGGTTTTTTTTTTTTTTTTTGATACTTGCCTAACATGCATGTGCTGTAAAAATAGTTAACAGGGAAATAACTTGAGATGATGGCTAGCTTTGTTTAATGTCTTATGAGATTTTCATGAACAATCCAAGCATAATTGTTAAGAACATGTGTATTAAGTTCATGTAAGTGGAATAAAAGTTTTATGAATGGACTTTTCAACTACTTTCTCTACAGCTTTTCATGTAAATTAGTCTTTTGGTTCTGAAACTTCTCTAAAGAAAATTGTACATTTTTGGAAATTTATTCCTTATTCCCTCTTGGCAGCTAATGGGCTTTTACTAAGTTTGAATACAAAGTTTATCATAACAACAAAATACTACTAAGATAACTACTACTGTTCCCAACCATGTCCCTACTTCCTCATCCCCCTGAAAAAAAATTTTTTTTTTTTTTTTTCAGAGACAGGGGGATTGAATGAAAAAAAAAGTAATGTGTTCCATTTAAAATTTTGGTATATGGCATTTTCTAACTTAGGAAGCCGCAATGTTCTTGGCCCATCATGACATTGGGTAGCATTAACTGTAAGTTTCGTGCTTCGAAATCACTTTTGTTTTTAAGAATTTCTTGATACTCTTATAGCCTGCCTTCAATTTTGATCTTTTATTCTTTCTATTTGTCAGGTGCACAGGATTACCTTTTTTAAGCCTTGTGTCTTGTCACCAACCGTTCCTACTTGGTGGCCATGTTCTTGGGGAAAAGGCCGCATGATCTTTCTGGCTCCACTCAATGCCTAAGGATACCCTGCTTCCTTTGCTTGCATCCCACAAACTATTTCCCTCATCCTATACACTGCAGCAAATCTCTCCCTAGTTGATGAGATTGTGTTTATCTCCCTGTAAACCCTACCTATCCTGAATGGTCTGTCATTGTCTTTGCCTTTAAAATCCTTCCTCTTCCTCTCTTTGAATAATGATGGGGCTAAGTTATACCCAAAGCTCACCCTACAAGCTATTTCCTCAGTACCTTGCAGAAAACACCAAACAAAAATACCATTTTAAAAGAGGTGTATTTTTTTTTTTTCTTTTAGAATGTAAGCTCCTCGAGAGCAGGGACAATGTTTTCTGTATGTTCTATTGTGCCTAGTACACTGTAAATGCTCAATAAATACTGATGATGGGAGGCAGTGAGTCTTGATGATAAGGGTGAGAACTGAAAATCCCGAATACTGTTTTGTTGCTTGTTTTATTATGACCTCAGATTAAATTGGGAAATATCAGCCCTTTGGGACAATTGTCCCAAATGTTACATTCAAATAAAAGTGCAATGGAGGCCTTGGGGTCTTTCTTTAAAGGAGAAAAAGATCTCTTATGCATTTGGGACAACATCATAATGCATCTTCACACACAGCTCTTTTCTTTTTCTGTTGATTTTTCCTGACCCCCGGGCCAAGGACATGAAATAATCATTTTATAGCTACGGAGAATGAAGTAAGACTGAGGAGATGGGTTTTATTCAAGTAAATTATAAATAAAATCTAAAGCTTGTCTCATTTGCCTATTTATGTGCCTCAGTCTTATCTACTAGTTTGATTCTGAAATAAATTGTGATAATACTTCATTAATATTAGGTGTTAATAGGTTTCTACATAGTAGTGCCCAGTAGATAAAGGAAGATTTCAACCTGAGATTTTTTTGCCTTGAGATTTGAATAATAAATTTTTTATAACATTTCTTAAATTGCCCCAAATTCAGGCTTCATGTCTGTTTCTGTCAACAGTTTCAGGAATTTGGAGACTCCAGCAATGTAATGTATTTGGTGTGTGTGTGTAGTATTGGAGTTGTTAAATGTATTATGTCCACTTCAGAGTTGTGCCTTGAGAGTGGGCAGGAGTGTGATCAGTTAAAAGGATGGATTTTGCTGCCACTTTGGCTTATGGTCTTGGCTTTTCCAGTTAATAGCTGTTAGTTTTTTGTGTGATGAAGATAGAAATTGGTGTGGGGAAGCAAAAGAATTAAAAGAATGTAATGTCAAGTGGCTTAGTAACTATAGGAGCTCAGTTCTTTTCCTGTCTTCCCTAAAAATAGTCACCAATCCTGCCATGGCCCAGTACATATTTTAAAACTAGTTAAAGCCAATTTGTGATCTGCAATCTTAGATTATTTGAGGTCAGGTCTCAACTTGATTGAATAATTTGGGAACTCTAACAATGGTGAGATGTTTAAAAATCTTTAGTAGGCTCTGAATGTAGATCTAAGAATTTGACCCTTTTCAGCGGTGGTGGCATCATTTAAATGGTTTCTCTCTCCATTAGGAAAGAATGGCAGTGTATTTGGATTCAAATACATCATAGTCACTGCATGAGAGCCTGCAGTGTGTGAGGAACTTTAACTGGTGCTAAGAGATACACACCTTCCTATGGGAAAAGGTGAAGGAATCATTAAATTAATTGCTTTATTATACTTTGTTATACACCATATAGGAAATTACAGTGGTGGAATTGAAATATCTACAGTCTTAAGGTGGTGGCTTAGACGGGGCCCTTGGAAAATGGCTGGACTTGGATACTTTTCTGAAAATTGCATCTGTAAATACTTTTCTGTTATTTTTAGTGTGACCTATAGCAGTCACAATCTCGATTAATTCTAGTTCCTTTTAATAGACTGGAGACCTAAACATAAGATACTGCTGGGTCTTTGTAGGATTTTTGTTTTTTTAGAAACTTTACAACAGGCCTCTAAGGAAACTGATACTCTTGGATAACAAAATGGTATTCAAGAACCCAACACAGTGGTAGATCTGCTTTAAAAGTCTGAAAACTAACCTTAAAAATGTTGCTTGTGTACATCCAAGTCTGGTTATGCTACTCACCTGGGTCCTTTGAAGCCTACTTTATGTATGACTGTCAACCCCCAAGTATTTCAAAACTTGATGGTAGACCAACTATTTGGAAGACATATGCTTCTGACCTGTGTACCATAATTACTCAGTTTGTAAGAATATCCAACCATCCTGCTGGTCAAGCAAGCATATGTGTCTTTTGGATGCAGAAGCCAAGAATGTATTGAATGCATATGTTTAGGCACAGCTATTATCAATCCTAGGTGATGCCAGGGACTCGTTGGTGACGAGTACTTTTTTTCTTAAAGTCCATTCCATAAAATTTCTGAAAGACCAAACTTAACTAATGTTAATCGAAGACTTGTCCGTAGTAAATTTATTTCCAATTCAAGAACTTCTAAAACCTATCAGTATTTCAGTAGGGGCTTACTTTTTTTTTTTTTTTTTTTTATCGGAGGTTGGTTAGGGCCAGTCACTGTTCTGAGTGATTAAGAAGGACTTTTCAGAGAAGATTTATGTTTGAGTCAGACTTGCAGAATGGATGGTATCCGATGGAGTATGAACAAAGGCATCAAGATAGAATTTAAAGACGACTTCCGTGCACTCACAGGTGAGGAACTCTGAGAGAGTGTAGGAAGAAGAAATAGGCTCTGCTTTCTAAGGAACAGGCAAGTGGCTTTCACTTTTAATGCTTTTGATCAAATCAGGGTTAAAGTGCTTATTCCCAGCACCCAGTCTCTGGGATTCTAATTTCTAAAGCCCAGGGATATGCATTTACTTCATGAGCTGTAATAGTGTTCACATTGCTGAAATCTATAGCAGGAGAGGGAATGTGTAACGTTTGGGAAAACAAGGGCGTGTAAAACCATGGCGGCCCCCACCCCCCAAAAATAAAAGCTGTTTCTAAACTTGAGAACTTCAGTCTGCAAAACAAAAGTTTGTGGATCTGCTCAGCAGATTATGTTTCCCAAGCAGAGATTAATGATAAAGTTTACCTGTCACAAAAGGTTTTTCACATTAATGATCCTGGTTTAGTTTGGAAACAGGTAGGTACTTTAGAACTTCTAGTGTGTCAAGAGAAGAAAGGTAACACATGATTTTATGGGGGTTTTTGTTTGTATTTTTAATGAATGCCGTTTCTACTGTTTTCCTTAACTCCTGCCGTGCATAAAAATCAAATCCAGGGAATTCCCTGTCAGTCAAGTGGTTAGGACTCACTGCAGAGGGCACGGATTCAATCCCTGGTTGGGGAACTAAGATCCCGCAAGCCACGAGGCGTGGCAAAAATCAAATTAAAAATGAAAGATTTAAAAGCAAACTTTGGAATGTTCATAAGATGTAAGTGAATAACTTGCCGACCTTGAAGTTTGTAAGGAAGGATCTCTTAAGATGGACATAGAAAACCTAACTAGAAAAATTGTATGTAAATTCAGGATCTTAATATGTGAACGTTAATATAAATTCAATTGCATAGAAATTTTTATATCTGGAAGTGGAAAGAAGCACCTGAGAAAAAACCTAGTGGACAAAATATTGGTATAAATATATAAAGAATTACAAGAAAATAGAAAAATGGACAAAGATTTTGAAAGTGCATTTTTATAGAAGAGATATTTGATCAATAAATACATGAAAAGAGGCTTAACCAGGAAAATGCAAACCAAGACCACAATCTTGATTAGTATAGTTTGAAAGTCTGGCCATACCAGACATTAGAGAAGTTGTGGGTGGAGATCTCATACATTGCTGATGGGAGTTTAAATTAGTACATCCCTTTGGAAAACAATTTGGTGTTGTGAAGTTGAACATTCCACATCCCTACAACTGAGCAATTCTCTGTTGAGCATATCTTTTTAAAGTATTTAAAATACTTGCATGTGTGCTTTCAGGAAACTGAAAAAGATTATTCAGAGCCGCACAATTTGAGTTCGAAAAAATTGGAGACGATCCAAATGTTCATTGAAAGGAAATGGATATTTTCCTGATGACATCGTCTTCATTTGTGAAAATAAGTCAACTGTAGTCCAGTCGGGAACATGGTTGAATTTTAATAACAATATTGAGGGAAAAATAGCCCCAGTAAACTACATAAAACAGTACAATATCTTTATAAAGTTCAAAAATGAGCAGATCTTATGCTTAGGCGTACATATACGTGACAAAACTTTCCTTTGCCAAGGGTATGAATGACAAGTACAAAATTTAGAGGTTAACTGGAGAAGAAGCAGGGGGACAGGCCAGGACAGGAAGACAAGGTAAGTGTAAGTTATCAGCTTGGGAGCAGGGCGGTGGGTTCACAAATACTCATTAGAAAGATCCATTCAAGAACGGGTGAAACAAGGATTATGATTAATCCAGTTCTGGGCATGAGAAGTCACAGAAAGGAAAGGAACTAAATGAAACAGTACAGTAGGCCAATAAATTCACTAGTCAAAGGCTTGCTTGAATGGTAAAAAGATTGGCACAGTTTTAAAATACGAAAAATAGCAAGTTTGATGCAACAACATGTGAAACTGTCAATAGAGACTTAAAAATTGCTGCCCCATACAGTACACCCTAAAACTGTACTACGATCCTTTCCATTTAACTCCGCAGGAGCGGGAAGCAAGCACCAGAGATCTGGGCAGAAGAAAGACTGAGCTGGGAAGGCTGTATTAGGAAACACGGAAGCAAGTGAGAAGTGAAGGGTTTCGAAAGAGGAAAGTCTTCAAGAACTTCTGGTAGCACGTTCTGAGTCTGTCCTTGTGAGGCCTGAGGAATTTTGTCATACCAGCCAAACCAGCAGATCCAGCCTAAGGTTCCTCACTTCTTAACCTTTAGAGGAAACGTACTGCATTCAGTCCTGAATCACTGAGGCATCTCCTATCGTTCCCTATGTATAGCCAAGTCTTAAATTTTTCAATATTTTTTCCTCATCTTCTCTTGGATTCAAGAGTTCTTAATTGGCTTCTGTAGGGAAAGTCTACTGACTTGAGTTTAAAGTACAAAATTACTTATATGATCCATAAACAACAGTACTAGGTCAAATAGATATGGTTGTTGGTCCTTTATTTTCTTTTCTTTCCCAGGATTTGCAAGAGAGGTGTCCAGAAAGTCATTTTTGGTGACTTTAGTCCATACTTGGAGGGTCTTATGAAGGATCAAGGTAGAAGAGCCAGAAAAATTGGAAATGAGACAGTTTCTTTGGAGAATGCTTTAGAGTGCTGGGCATGTCCCTCCACCACCACCTGCCTGCTCAGTGGAGGAGAGGAGGGGGGCACTTCACAAACTATTCTGGAATCTAATATATGACACAGAGTGAAGCTAGGCTCATTGGAAGTTCTCAAGTCGAGATAGTGTCTAGCTGGCAATGCTGATGGCAGAGCCCTGAGAAGTAACTGCATTAAGAAATCGTCCGCTCTCTCAGGGTTTGTGGAGGCGAAGAATGTAGACGTGTTTCCAGGAAGCCAGGATCAAGACAAGGAACTTGGCCTAAAAGGGCTTCCTGGATAGGATCCCCGTACCATAGTCTGAAGGGCAGAGCAGCAGCAGCCGATGGTGAGAGTGCTCAAGATCTAACCTGTGACTTGTCTCCAAAGAATCAGCGAGTGACTAAGAAAGTTGGCTGTAACAACTGTCATGGTCAGAGGAGAGCAGTGCCTAGTTTCCTTCAGGTTCCATCCTGTGAGACCTTTTCCGCCCTCCACCCAAGGCAACCGCGGTGGAGCGAGTGCAGCCAGTGGCTGAGGGAGGAGTGGGGGCCAGGTGAGGACATGGAGAATGAAGCTGCCCACAAGTCCCTCCAGTAGTGGACCACAAAGGAAAGGAGCTTTAACAGGAAGTGCAATTAGATCTTCATCCCCACTTATAAAACAATCTCAGCTCAGTGAAAAATGACAAGGGTGAGTCTGCAAAAGACAAAGGATTAGTACACCAAGAGCTTGAGTGAAAGAGCCATCTGAAAGAAGTTATAAAATGTGTTTGATATATTAAGAAGGTGAAAGAAAGAATAGAAACAAAAATGAAAAAAATTAAAAACACTGAAAAAAATGAACAGGTGGTTGAGTAATCTGGCCAGTAATCTAATTTAGAACTAAAACCCAGCTCAATAAACTAAGAAAACATGTTCCTATTTCCTACTTGATTTTTTTGTTTCATTTTTTTTTTCTTTCTTTGAAGGAACTTTAAAGCAAAACACTAACAATGAGGAATTTTACTTTTCCCAGGAAATAAAATCTTTTCTGCCTAATGACACAAAACAGCAACTATTTTTTCCTGAGAATAAAGTCTTGTCTTTTATTAAGAAAAAAACATTTATTATATATTGTACCTTATTTTTAAAATCTTGATTGTATCATTTAGCAAAACTTGAGAGTGCCCTCTCATCGAAGAAATAGACTCAACATTGTGGAACTTCAGGTAATTTGGAGTTAAAGGCCTTTTTTGGTTGCATTTTCTTAACTAGAGTAGCAAACGTGAAATAATCTTAAAATTTTAGACTTACAAAAAAGTTGCAAAAATAGTACAAAGAATTTTTATGTACCTTTCACCTAGATTTTCCAAATGTCAATATATTACCACATTTTTCTCCCTAAATATTTTTTTCTGAATCATTTGAGAGTAAATTTGAGAGATATGATGCCTCTTTACCTCTATATGCTTGAGTGTTTCTTTCTTTAAAGAAAGATAGTCTCAGGAATTGCCCAGCAGCCCAGTGGTTAGGACTCAGCGCTTTCACTGCCAGGTCCCTGGTCCAGGAACTAAGATACCGCAAGGTATGCAGTGCAGCCAAAAAAAAAAAAAGATAGTCTCATGAAACTATAATTATCAAAACCAGACAATTTACACTGATGTGATACTAATATCTAATCTGCAGACCTTATTCAAATCTACCAGTTATCCTACAAATGACCTTTGTGGCAGAAGAAAGAAACTTTTTGTCTGGGTCTCAGATCCAATCCAGGATCTTCAGTTGTATGTATTTAGTTGTTATGTCTCTTTAGTTTCCTTTAATCTGGAACAATTTCTCGGTTTTTGTCTTCAAGGCATTTTGGAGAGTACAGACCAATTAATTTATAGAATGTTTCTTTTTTTATTGTTTCCTTTATTTTTCCCTGATGTTTTCTCATTAGTTTCAGGTTGTGCCCTTTTTCAGGAGTCCCACTGAAGTGATGTGAGCACTGGGACACACTTTCAGGTACAGCCCTGCTCCGCCCAGGCCTCTGGTTGTCTTTATAGAGACAACTGCCTTCCAGCTCACACATGGACCCCAGATGTCTCAAGCTGCCTTTATTTGTTGGTCATATTCTTTACTTCAAAGGATGAAGTCCAAATCCGCACTGTCCAGTGCAGGAGCCACTCGCCACAGGTGACTGTGAAGAACTTGAAATGTGTCTGGTCCAGACTGAGCTGTGCCGGATTTCTGAGGCTTAGTATGAAAAAAGAATGTAAAATATCTCATTGATAACGTTTTTATCAATGAAGATGTTTTTATCTTGATTATAGGTAGAAATGATAATGTTTGGTGCATATAGAATTAAAAGACATATATTTTAAAAATTAATTTTCCTTTTTGTTTTTGCGGTACGCGGGCCTCTCACTGTTGTGGCCTCTCCCGTTGCGGAGCACAGGCTCCGGACGCGCAGGCTCAGCGGCCATGGCTCACGGGCCCAGCCGCTCCGCAGCATGTGGGATCTTCCCGGACCCGGGCACGAACCCGTGTCTCCTGCATCGGCAGGCGGACTCTCAACCACTGCGCCACCAGGGAAACCCTAATTTTACTTTTTAATGTGACTACTAGAAAATTTAAAATTACATATGTGGCTTGCATTCTATTTCTATTAGACAGTGCTTGTCTCAAAAGTAAAAATCACAACTCTCAAATGTGTCATGAACGTGTCAAGGATTCTTTGAAACTCATTAATTAATGAGGGAACCAATATGTGAGAAGCCAAGATGTTAGGATTTAACAACGAAATTTAATAACAAAATGTTAGGACACAATGGCTGGGTTAGATATAAAACCAGTTAATCCTTAAGGGTTATTTGTTCCACTCAACAGAAATTATCTGCCTCTTTACTGGACAAAATTTATAATTCATTTATTTATTTATATTTGGCTGCGTTGGGTCTTCGTTGCTGCGCGCGGGCTTTCTCTAGTTGCGGCGAGCGGGGGCTACTCTTCGTTGCGGTGCACAGGCTTCTCATCGCGGTGGCTTCTCTTGCTGTGGAGCACGGGCTCTAGGCGCAGGCTCAGTAGTCGTGGCTCGCGGGCTCTAGAGCGGAGGCTCAGTAGTTGTGGCGCACGGGCTTAGTTGCTCCGCGGCATGTGGGATCTTCCCAGACCAGGGCTCGAACCCGTGTCCCCTGCGTTGGTAGGTGGGTTCTTAATCACTGCCCCACCAACCACTGTACCACCAGGGAAGCGCCTGGACAAAATTTATAAATTAACAAGTAACATCACTAAGTCTGGGACTTTTAATCAATAGGAAACAATGAGATGTACTAAGTACATTCCACTGGACCAGTGCTTACAATAGAAATAAAATACAAACCACATACGTAATTAAAAATTTTTGAGTTGCCGTATTAAAAAAGCAGGTGAAATTAATTTTAGTAATAAATTTTATTTAACCCAATATATCTGAAATATTATCACTTCAACATGTAATCAACATGAAAATTATTAATAAGCTATGTTACAATTTTTTTCCATGCTGAGTCTATGAAATCCAGTGTAGATTTTCCACTTACAGCATGTCTCAATTCAGAGGCAACCACTCAGAAGCTCAGTAGCCGCAATGGCTAGTGACTATTGCATTGGGCAGGGTAATTCCAGACACTCTTGGGTGGTCTTTTCCTGCTATGATATGGAAAGGATGTGCCGTCCGCCTTATCTGCCTTATTTCCAAATGTTGGTTGTTTTTTCTGACAGTATCCAGAGCTTCATATGAAATAGGTGGGCTCTAAGGATGTTTGGGATGCAAAAGTTCATGCAGTGAATCTGAGTGTGGGCTGTGGAGACGGTCTGGGATCGAATCCTTGCAAGGATTGAATGAGATGATACACATCACATCTAGCTCAATGTCTGGCACATAGGAGGTGCTCCATAAGTACCAGTGGCCCCTCTGGCAAGGCAGAGAGTCACTCAGATGAGTCATTAGTACACACAGAATGGCAGTGACTCGCCCCAGCCAGGGCTAAAGTACTGCTGGCTGAGAAACCCTTTTCAGAAACTTCCCCTGTTTTTAGTACTCACTCTTCCAGAATTCTCTGCGGCCTCCAATGGGGCTCAAACACTTAGCTTCCTCCTTCTCCTTCTCCTCAGAAAGGCTGAGAAAGGGAAAAGCAGCTCCTAAACTCCCTCAGGCGGATCAAGTCCCCTAAGACCCAAGCAGCAGGCAGAAGGGACAACCGTGCCATCCACTCCACAGGCGGCCTGGAAGTGAAGCCCAGCCCGGACCCAGCCCACAGAGACGACTCTTCTCCCTGGTCTGAGAGCTGTCCATTTGATAAAAGAGAAAGTGAGGTCAGGGGAGTCTGATGAGAGAGGGCCACACCCTTCCGTGAAAATGCAGATGCATGAAAAGCTTTTATAATACATAAAGGCAGGCCTGATATTCAGCCATTGATGCCATTCCGGCTGTTGACAGCCGCTGCCTGTTCTGATGGGCTGGTGCCCAGGCCTTTCCAGTTAAGATGTTGTTATTCAAATAGTACCTCTGGATGGAGGTGTCCTTTACGGAGCCTCTCAAGATGCCTCATTATGCCAAGATGGACCTACGGTCCTTCACACGTGCTACTACCTTGCCCTTTCCATCTCTCTTCCTACCTCTTCTCCACCAGATTCAACATCAAACAAGCCAGCTACTCCTCTGTAGCTTGCCTGGCCCTTGGAAAAGATAGTTCCCGATAGTACGCGCTCTGTTGATTGGACCAGAGATGGTCAGCTGAGCCCCAAACAGCTGACCATTGGCTGGCTAGTGAGTTGGGTGTCCTGGATTGGAGAATTGAGCTGGATCAATCAGCTTCTATACACTGTGGCCAGCTAGTGATAAATAAACAAAAACAAAGCAAATCAAAAATGGTACTAGGGCTTCCCTGGTGGCGCAGTGGTTGAGAGTCCGCCTGCCGATGCAGGGGACACGGGTTCGTGCCCCGGTCCGGGAGGATCCCACATGCCGCGGAGCGGCTGGGCCCGTGAGCCATGGCCGCTGAGCCTGCGCGTCCGGAGTCTGTGCTCCGCAACGGGAGAGGCCACAACAGTGAGAGGCCCGCGTACCGAAAAAAAAAAAAAAGGTAGTAGAAGTTTATTTGGATTCTGGGCTTGGAGCCTATGGCAGCCATTTGGGGATCACTTATAAACTGATGAGCCAGCAGAGAAGCTGATCTACAGAGGAAAAGGAAGACACACAGAGGGAATCAGAAATGAGAGGGAGGCAGGGAGGGAGGGAGGGGAGGAGTGACTGCGAGAGGAGGAATGAAAGAGAGAGAGAGAGGAAGGGAGGGGCAGGGAGCCTCTGTGTCTCCTCTACACTTTCCAGTGTCCTGTTCCAGATTAACGACCCTGGGCTACATAACTCATTTCCTGGCTTAGGTTCCAGGAGATCTCTCAATTCCTAATTTGAAGAGATTTCTATTCCTTGAAGACAAATGCACCTTGGCTACAATATTATTCTTTGAGACTCAGATTGAATGCCTCCTTGTGCAAGGACTCCCCTGTCCCAACAGTCACTGCCCTTGGCTGTCTCCTCTCTTGACTCTAGGCTCCTCCAGGTCAGGGGCTTGTTCTACATTTCTTTGTATTCTCAGCACCCAGCACAGGGCTCGCTAAGTATCTGTTGCCCTATGTATGATTGTTGATTGAGAGAATTAAATATATCTTAGTGTTTTCAGCCTCCAGAAGAAAATTCCTTACCTTTGCATGGCTTTTATAGTTTATAAAACATACTCATCCCCAGGCTTCTAGCTTAGAGATGAGCTGGTCAGTGTAACTATATGTTTGTATTCTTCTAGAATGATACCGACTTAGAACTGACTGCTGGGGAGGGCTTCTGGGGCTGCCTCTCACTTGACAGAAGTGGGCAATAGAGAAGTTCAGTGACCTGCCTGACGTCATGCAGTTGGTGACATGACTGAGACCGTAAGTCGGGTCTCCTGACCCCGAATCGGGGTATTTCCTGTGCTCGTAATCTGAATCCTTGTATTTATCTCCACCTTAATGAAATAGGTTGTGATGACCCCCCCCAAATGCTAAGTCGATCCTTGAAGAAGGCTTTTTAAGGGCCACCTCTGAAAACCCTCACCTTGCTCCAAGGACTGACTGCTCAGCGAATCTAGGGCAAGGTTTTAAAGAACATCGGCTCCCTAGGAACTAGGGCGGCACTGCCGCTCAAAGCAGCACTTGTCTCCCTGGTTGATCTCCCGGGCTGTAACCCCACACAAAACCATAATAGTCAGGCCTCTGAGCTCCACGCTGTCCCCATTCCCCAGAATTCCTCCTCAACTCATCCATCGTATTGCCAAAGCATTCCCAGTGATTCCCACCTGACTCGCCATTTCTTGGTACCACCAGGAATGCTAAAGGAAACACTCAAGCCCCAGAAGCAAGCGTCATATTTCCCTGCTTCTGTTAGCCACTCCTTCCCACCCTCGCAGCATTAACATGTGGGATGTCTAGTCCTCAAACCGTTACCCTTTAATCAAGACGCTCCTGATAAGAGAACAATTCTCTACAGAATTTTAAGTGGAGTCTACAAATTCTGAGTGCTCACGTTAGTGGATTTTTTCCTACATATAGAATATTACACTACTAGGAATATACATATTAAACCAGTAGTCTGGGTATATTCCAATTACTAATGTGATTAAAACCATTTTATCATTTTGGAAATGCTGCCAAGTTTGTCAAAGAAAATGGCTTATCCTCGGGGCTTCCCTGGTGGTCCAGTGGCTAAGACTCCACGCTCCCAATGCAGGGGGCGCGGGGTTGATCCCTGGTCAGGGAGCTAGATCCCACATGCCATGATGAAAGATCCCGCACGCGGCAATGAAGATCCCGCACGCTGCAACTAAGACCCGGCACAGCCAAATAAAGAAATAAATAAATAGCCCCCCCTCCCCCGCAAGAAAAAGGCTTATTCTCTTATTCTGCACTCAGTCCTCCATGGCAGGCCAGTATGTGTGATTTTTGACAAATGCAAAATGTCCTTTGAAGCTCTCTACAACGGGGGAAAAAAGTCCCCAAATTATGAGAAATACTTTTTTTATGCTCCACAAAGGCAACTACCTTTATTTTTGTATTGATGTGAAATTCATGTAACACAAAATCATTTTATAGCGAGCAATTCAGTGGCATTTAGTACAGTGTCGTGCAAATACCACCTCTGTTGAGCTCTAAACAATTTTCATCCCCCGCCAAAAGGCAATAGCATGTCCATTAAGCAGTTGCTCCCCGTTTCCTCCTCCCTCTAGCCCCTGGCAACCACCAATCTGCTTTTGGTCTCTATGGATTTACCTAACCTGGACATTTCATATTCATGTAATCATAGCATAAGTGGCTTTTTCTGTCTAGCTTCTTTCACTTAGCATGATGTTTTCAAGGTTCATCCACATTGCAGCAGATATCAGTACTGCACTTTTTATAGCCGAATAAGTTTCCATTGTATGCATGTATGGAGCCTGTCTGAACTCGAGGGGACAAGACACAGACCTCAACTATCTATGGGAGGAGTGTCAAAGAATTTGTGGCCATCTTTAAAGCACCACAATAAGTAAAATGAAATCCTTTCTTTCGCTTGCATTTTTTTGGGGGGGGCTGGAGGGCGTTGCTGAGCGTAGCTAGTTGAATTTGCACAGTCTCACTGTGACCAAGTGGGCCTCCGCTGTACTTCGAATCATGGCTGCTCCGCACTGAGGGCCTCCTATAGGCCAGGCACCTGCCTTATTTCTCATAATCACAATGCCTTCAAGTGTAGATGCTGTGCTATTTCACAGGAGAGACCCTGACAGGTTAAGGAACTGTCCGACGGCCAGGTAGTATCAACCGCCAAGCCCCTGACCGCCACCTTGCCATGCTGCGTCTAGAGCTCATTCCCCTCTTGGCTTCTGCCTTTGCCCATTCAGGCTACTATAAGAAAATACCAGAGGCCGGGTAGTTATAAACAACAGGAATTTATTTCTCACGGTTCTGGAGGCTGAAAGACTGACAGCAGGTGCAGACATGGCCTGGTGAGGGCCCTCTTCTGGGCGGTAGACTCCTCCTTGCATCCTCACGTGGCCGGAGGGTCCAGGGAGCCCTCTGGGGTCTTTTATGCAGTCCCTTTCACGAGGGTTCCACCCTCGTACCCTAAGCACCTCTCAAAGGCCCACCTCCTGATACCATTATACTGAGGGTTAGGAATTTAGGGGCACACAACATTCAGTCCATAGCAACTGCTCTTTCTGGTCACCTGACCTTGAATCCTACCCTGTCTAGGTCACAAATCTCACCCTGTCCCTTTCCCGTATCCTCCTTCAGCACATCAAGCAACAGTCACACCTCTCAGCCTGACCTCACCTTCTTCTCCTTCTCACCTCGAGCTGTGCCATCCAGCCCTACTTAACTGCTTCTGGTTGACAGAATATTCCAGCTCCCATTACAGCTCTGTGCCTTTGCACATGCTGTTCCCTTGACTGGAACGCCCTCGTTGTTTTTCTCCTTGGCAAACACCTACTTATCCCCAAAGTCTCAGCTCCTCTGTGAAGGCTCCCTGGTGCCCCCATGTAGAATCAAGAACTCGTTCCCGTGGGTCCCCGTGGGTCCCCATGGTGCCTGCGGGGCCTCTCCTGTAGCCTTTGCCTTCCCGTCTTGGCATCTCCAGGACTCAGCATCACGCCTGGCCCTGGGCCCGCAACACCTGCTCCTGAAGCGGCTGCCCCCTTGCCCAGCCCCTCGGGCCAGCCTCCTGGACGGTGCTCCAGATCTGCAGCAGGTCATGGGGCCCCGGGCCAGATGAGGCAATTCTGAAAGGCACACAGTGTCTGGGGCAGTTGTGCAAGGATTTGGTGGAGGAGGGGTTAGAGTTCTCCAGTTCTCTTTTGCTGAGATGCTGGATGTACATAATCTTTTCCTTTTTCTGGTAAAAAAAAAAGGACAAAAGTCTCTCCAGAACTTTGGACATCCCTTGTTTGGTCCATTTCTTTTCCTTTACCTCTGTTTCTCCTGCAATTATTTTATCTTCTCCTTTTCCGAGCCCTGGGTGGGGGAAGAGGCCCAGGTTGGAGAGAAGGACAGTGAGGGGAAGAAGCAGAGGGAGGAAAAAAATTGTACATTTTTTTATCCCGAGGGAATTTTTTTGTCTTCTGGGATTCCCCTCTGCAAACAAGTGCACGGAAGCCAACATTTTTGTTTTACTGAAGGGCTTTCCCTTTTCTTGGGAATTTTCCTGGGGAGGGACAATAGTTAAATGCTACAGTCTCAGGTGGCTTGGCTACTGAGTCAACACCGAGTTAAGAGAGTGGGAGCTGAGAAAAGAGTGTCTGAGAAACTTGCAGATAAAATTTGTTTCAGAAAAGCCATTCAGCGCTGGTCTCCTTCCTGGGGTCCCTGCCCCCTTTTAGGGGCATACTCAGCCCCTCTAATGCCAGAGTTGCTCCGATCTAGTTAAGGAACCCAACGTGACTGTAAGGAATCTAATTCCTAGAGCTTGTCTCAGGCAGGGTGAGAGGGTCAGAATTTCTGAAAATCATTGCATTTCTGTGCCATTCCTTCATTCGTGGATTCTTGTATTTATTCAGCAAATATCAATTGAGCACCTTACACACCCCAGGTAGTGTGCTGGGCCCTAAGTTTTCACCAGTGAACAACAGAGACTTTATTTGCCCTGTGTAGCTTCCAGGAAAAATAGATATCACACATACTTCCTGCCTGATTTCTGCCTGTCCTCCTTGAATTGTAGAGCCAAAGAACTTAGAAACACCTAGTTCAAGGCATGTGTGTTCCAGGTGAGAGGAGAAAATGCCAGAGAGTTCAATGATCTGCTCAAAGCCACTCCAATTGGTAAGTGGGAGCTGGGACTCCTACACAGATCCTTTGAGAACTAGTTCTGTGCTCTGGCGATGACCCCAGAGACCGAGAAAACACAGGGTTTTTTTTCCCTTAACCTTTGAGATACATGAACATTGTAGCAAATCCACTTTCCTGATGTTGATTATCACCCTAACAGATGCTCTGCGGGCTTAGCATCTGTTAGGATGGTGCTTGCACACATCTTAGCAGGGCTGGTGCTTGCGCACACTAGGTGAACAGAAGTGGTCCGGACCCTGTAGAAGCTGATGAGACTAATAGCGGTGACACAGGGCACTATTGTCCAAAAGCCCTGGGCCTTCAGGGTCAGCGGTGCCTACCTGAGAGCGCTCTGGAGCCAGCTGGGCGCAGACGAGGCATGGAGCTCCAGGACTGAGCCGGGATGCCCCTGGGGCCGGGCCCGGGAGACAAGCAGAATGCAGAGTCTTCTATATGAAGAGGGCCAGGAGTCAGTGCAAAGGAGAGAAAGCCAGGTCTGGTGTAAACCGCTCTGTTATAGGTTGAAATGTCTCCCTCAAAAAGGTGTCGAAGGGCTTCTCTGGTGGCGCAGTGGTTGGGAGTTCGCCTGCCGATGCAGGGGACACGGGTGCGTGCTCCGGTCTGGGAAGATCCCACATGCGGAGCGGCTGGGCCCGTGAGCCATGGCCGCTGAGCCTGAGCGTCCGGAGCCTGTGCTCCGCAATGGGAGAGAAAGATGTTGAAGTCCTAAGCTCCCGTATCTGTGAATGTGGCCTTATTTGGTAATAGAGTTGTTTTGTTTTCTGCTTCTTTTTTTCCTAGCTTTATTGAGATATAATTAACATATAACATTGTGTACATTTATTTATTTGATTTGATACACTTATATATTGCAAACTGTGGTAATAGGACCCTTTGGACCCTTATTTCTTAATTATTTGGAAACAGGGTCATGAAATGGATAATCAAGATGAGGTCAGTAGAGTGGGTCCTAACCCAATATGACTGGTGTCCTTATAAAAAGCGGAAATTTGGATGTGGGGACAGACCCACTCACAGGGAGAGCACCATGTGAAGATAAAGGCAGATGTTGGGATGATGTGTCTGTAAGCCAAGCAACACCAAGGATTGCTAGCAAACCACCAGCAGCAAGGAAAGAGACCTGGAACAGAGCCTTCTTCAGAAACCTCAGAAGGAACCACCCTTCTGACTCCTTGATCACAGACTACTAATGTCCAGAACTGAGACAATAGATAGATCTCTGTTGTTTTTAAGCCACCCAGATTGTGGTATAGTTGACCCTCGAACAACACAGGTTTGAATGGTGTGGGTCCACTTATAGGTGGCTTTTCTTCAGCAGTAAATACAGTATGACATCCCTAGTTGGGTGAGCCATGGATACAGAGTGGCAGGTACAGAAAGCTGACTATGGGATTTTGGTCTTGGAACCAGTCTCCCGTGGATACTGAGGGTCGACTGTACTGTGTTACATCAGCCCTTAGCAAAGTAGTACAGGCTCCAACTGGAGTGAGCAGACTAGAGTGGGAGCTGGACACTGCTTGAGAAATGCCCAGAGTCCTGGAGGAGCCATCAGGGATTCACACTAAAATAAAGAACATCACGGGGGAAGGGGGGAGGGATAAACTGGGAGACTGGGATTGACATATACACACTACTGTATATAAAATAGATAACTAAAAAGGACCTACTGTATAGCACAGGGAACTCTACTCAATACTCTGTAATGGCCTATGTGGGAAAAGAATCTAAAAAAGAGTGGATATATGTATATGTATAACTGATTCACTTTGCTGTACACCTGAAACTAATACAACATCGTAAATCAACTCTACTCCAATAAAAATTAAAAAAAAATAACATCACTGGGTAAGCCCATGATTCTGGCCAAGGTCTCCTGCTGCTTCCAGACCTGGTCAGGGAGAGTCACAGACCCTTTGAAAACCTGGATCTCCTCACCATCTCTGCCCACAGGGGCCTTGAGCATCTCTGAAGATCAGAAATGCCTCCACTTTATTGGGGGCAAAATTAATTTAAATTGCTGTCAGCTTGTCTTCCAACTGTCAGTTTGGGCCAGAGCTTCATATATTTCCTATCAATAATTCAATTATATCAGCAGTAGAGGCTCCAGGGCTTCCCCGGGGAGCCAGCGAACACCATTCATTATTAAGCTCCAGCCTGGATGCCTACCCCGTTACTCCTCCCTTCCTTTCTCAGCCCTTTATTTTCATCTCCTTTTTCTACTCTTTCTCTGAGTCTGTTCCCCATCATCTGGTGTAGACACCTTTCAGATTTTGTACAGTTTTCCACACCCATATGCTGTCACCCTACACATGCAGAGATGCAAGAGTCTAAGAGGAAAGATGTAGTTAAGAATTCTTCCAATTCTTCATCATACTTAAAAAGGCTTTGTGTGTAGGAACATTTATAGGTTTTTGCTTGTTTGTTGCTTTTTCCCCCCAAGATCCTTGTGAACAGGGCATCTTGGCCGGGCAGCTGGGGAGAAGGACCACAGGCTTCCTTCTGATGGCTCCTTTGTACACCCTGATTGCCCGGGAGCCTCTGGTTGTGTGAGTGGTGGAGAAGAGGAGTGAGTGGGTTGTGTAGACTGTGTAGCGGCCACTGGAGAGGCGCAGGGCCAGGAGAAAGGGATCAACCGTGGGCTGGCTGTTTCCCACCTGGCTCATTGAGCAGGACACAGCCTTTGTTAGGGGCCGAGGGCCAGCAGTGAAGGAACTGGCTTCACCAGAGACCTCGTGAGACTCTGGGCTCGTCTCACACCAGGGATCAGTGGCCAAGACTGCACCTGGGGCAGCATCCGTGACAAGGCCAGTCAGCAGTGGCAATGGTGAGACAGCTTTCAGTGGCATCTCAGGCAGTGAACAGAAATGAGTGGGATTTGGAGCATAAGAGGAGTAACATTGGACAGTCCATGGTGACTGCCAGCAACAGACAGTCTGGTTTGAGGGCACATAGGGGCTCCTACAAGTAACTGGGAGAATTGAACAGAGTGAGGGCGGGGACAAGGCCTATGGGCTTGCAGTCAAGCAGCTGGGGGCTCAGGACCACTGTATTTTGGAGATTGACGTTAATCTGATCTCTTTGGAACTCATAGTCTGTGGAAGTCTGCAACATACGACTTATATCCTAAATACAGGGTGATTAAAGAAACAATCGTTGGTCACTTTCACTTTCAAATATTTATTCTTCAGTGTTCTGGTGATCTATAGCTAGGAAGCAAAATGCCCCAACATTTAATGGCTTGAAACAATCATTTTTATTTTGCTCATGATCTTGTAGGTCAGGAATTCGGGGTGGGTTCACTGAATGGTTTATCTCTGTCCCACACAATGTCGTCTTGGGCAGCTGGAGGACCCACTCCTGAAAGGGCTTTTCACTCACATGTCTGGCCCGTTCAACACTCCTTGGTCTCTCTCTCCCCATGTAGTGTCTCATCCTCCAGGTCCTATGCATGCATGGTCCTTCTTACAGCATGGTGGTCTTGGGGTAGCAGCATTTCTTACATTGCAGCTGGCTTCCAAGAGGCAGGATGTAGAAGATGCCAAGCCAATTAAGGGCTACAACAAGAACTAGCACTGGGTCATTTCCACTGTATAACATTGATCAAAACAGGCCTGGAGTCTTTCCAGGCCAAAGGAGTGGAGAAATAGACTCTACCAGTTGATGAAGGATGGCAAGTTCTCATTGCAGAAGAGCATGTGGAATGATCCGGCCATCTTCAGAAAATTCAACCTGCCACACTCAATAACTATGTTCTGTGTGAACATGCAGTTAAAATTAATTTGAGAAAAATCATAGTTGTCTTGATAATCAATATGCATGCCTTGTGTCACACAGCACACTTTAATCCGACAGACTTATTCACCCCAGATGCCTTGGAGCACATCACCATCAGTGGTGGAAAGGACAGCCATGATGCATTCTTTCATTTTCTTAAGGCTATGAGGAAGAGGGTGACAAACGTGATGTTTCTGACGTGTCACCACCAGAAGAGGTCTCTGCATAATAACTTGTGGAAAGTTTGAATTTCCTTGTATACTAATTGCGTTGAGTCAGTGAAAATGTCAAGTTATCCATAGCACTTATTTTTATTTTTTATTTTTTTTAGCACTTATGTTTTAAGGTTGGTATCATGTGTTACCATTAACCACTGTTGTGTAGCAACCTCCCCAAAACAGCGACTTAGAACAGCAATTTCTTTCTTATAATTCTGTGGGTAGGGAATTCGTGAGAGGCTCAGCTGGGCGGTTCTTCTGCTCTCAAGGCATCAGCTGGGATCACTCTCACAGCTGCCTTTGGCTTGCCATTTGACTCAGGTGGAAGGTGCAAGAAGGCTTCACTCACATGTGGGGTGCCTCAGAGCTCCTCCCAGTGGCCTCTCTCCACATGGTCTCTCATTGTTCAGTGTTCTAGCCCAAGCTTCCTTGCAGTGTGGTTCCTGGTTTCTTCTGAGTGAAAGTGGAAGCTGCCAGTTCTCTTAAAAGTTAGAGCCAGGGGCTTCCCCGGTGGCGCAGTGGTTGAGAATCTGCCTGCTAATGCAGGGGACACGGGTTCGAGCCCTGATCTGGGAAGATCCCACATGCCGCGGAGCAACTAGGCCCATGAGCCACAACTACTGAGCCTGCGCGTCCGGAGCCCGTGCTCCGCAACAAGAGAGGCCGCCATAGTGAGAGGCCCGCGTACCGCGATGAAGAGTGGCCCCTGCTTGCCACAACTAGAGAAAGCCCTCGCACAGAAACGAAGACCCGACACAGCCCAAAATAAATAAATTAATTAATAAACTCCTACCCCCAACATCTTCTTTAAAAAAAAAAAAAAGTTAGAGCCAGAACTAGCACAGTGTCATTTCCACCTTAGTTTATTGGTCAAAGCAAGTCACATGGCCATCCCAGGTGTCAGGGGAGGGGAAACGAACTCCACCTCTTGGTGGGAGGAGTTGCTTGTGCACACAGGGAAGAGGGGACTGGATGGCAACCATCTCTGGAGACTATCAACCACACCAGGGTCAAATGAGACAGTTTACGTAAAACGCATAGCACAGTACGTGGCATCCAATAAATGCTTGGTAATAAATAATAATTTTTAATGTGTAATAAAGATTTTATTTTTCTCAAAATGTTTGGCTTCCACTTAAGAAAGTCATCAGAGAATGGGTTGTTTTGTATCTCAAAAGATAATGCTCTCATGATATTATTGGAAGTGATTCAATTAAACTAATCTTTTTGAGCATCTGCTCTGTGTACAACATTGTGATACACAGTCTCTACCTGCAAAGATCATATCCTAGTAAAATGGGGGCCAGAGGAAGAAGGAGATGGAATTTTGGTAGGAGTTGGGATGTTGAGAAGGTTTCAAAGAGATAGAAGAAAAAGAAAAAAGAGCAGCCATTTTAAGTTATGAGAGGGAGACATGAAAATCCTTAAGGATCTTTGAATTTTACATTTTTATCACTGCTTGTCAATTCTACCACTTCTTTTTTTTTTTTTATTCAGCAACTTGTTTACATGGCATTTGTGTAAAGGCTAAGATATCATTTCAATAAAATGATATATGAAATCTTCAGATTAATGACTGGCCACAGTATTACAAAAAAAATAAAGAATTTAATGTACAGTATCCCTTCCATACAAAGGTCTCGTCTGATTTACCTGCCTCCTTTGTGTACAAACATTTAACTGTCTCCCATTGACAGTATTTATTGAAAGTGACTGTATTGCACTAAAGTCTATTGGTATTATCTGTTGTAATAAATAAAGCCACTCATTTGAAAAACTCAGTTCCAAACACTACAGTTTATTACACAGAAAGTAAT
This sequence comes from Phocoena phocoena, assembly GCF_963924675.1. Lineage (NCBI taxonomy): Eukaryota > Metazoa > Chordata > Mammalia > Artiodactyla > Phocoenidae > Phocoena > Phocoena phocoena. The sequence continues at coordinate 45,750,338 of NC_089235.1, read as the reverse complement.
GACTCTCAATATGAAAATGAGGGCACTGAAGCAATCTACCGTGACAATATTTCATTTATGGACAAAAGTACCTTTAAAGGAGATCTCTGGAAAATTTCTAGCAGAAAGGTTTAAAATAGGACTGCATTTTGCAATACAGTTCTATGAAGCTAGAAATCATTACAAGGGGAAGCGATAAACAAATGAAATAAAATGTCCAAACTACTTATAGTTAAGAACAATTTAACTTGTTCTAGTTGCTAAGGGGGCATATTTAAAATGTAAATAAAATAAGTAAAAAGCAATGTACCTTTTAAGACTAAAGAAATTACAAAGGATGTTAATTTTTCAAGTTATCATGTTAAGAAAACATGATGGAATCAGACAGATAATTGAAAAATTACTTACTAATTGTCAAGATGTCTTCCTCCCCAAATGGTCTAAGAGGACATTAATCGGTAAGCATTTTGTTTTAGATAAATATTTTTACAAAATGTGCTTTCAAAGTCCCCACTGGAGTCCCATCAGCTGAATCATGTCCCTTTAGAGTTAGACTATCAGAACTGAGTTCCAGGGTCCTAGGAAATGTTTATGGGTCACGAAGGAACAGCCGTTTACTTCCCAGGCATTAGTGTTCACATCCAGTCACTTGATCTCCATAGCTGGGCTACTCTGTACTCTCCTGTGTGGGACACGTCACCAAGGAGTCTGGTCTGGTCAACTTTAGCCTTCAGCCAGTTTTACCGCAAAATACACTCTCAAATTCCTTTTTAAGAGAATCTCCATGTCTTAGGATCCTGAATATATTTCAGGAACGCTGTGGTCCACTGCAGAGTCGTTGCCTTATCGGTCTCGGCGTTGCAGAACGGGACTAAAAGATTCACCTCATCGCAACAAATGCGGATTCTGCGCATTCTATCTCTTTCCATGCAGTTGTGCCTCTCCCTGTGCTGGGACCTGCCCCACTGGGGCCCGCTCTGGGTCTGCTCCCCGAGGGTGGCCTGGGACGACTCCACCGACTGCCAAGCACTCTGCACTGCTGTGGAGCCTTCACCCACATTCTGGAGCTCTCCAAGGGCTCTTCGTCCTATGTTTGTGTCCAACTGACGTATCCTACTCCGACTCCTCTTATTTATTGCCTGTTTACATAGCGCTTCTCCTACTTTAATCCAAACCTGCTCAGGCAAAGCTTTGTTTCTACTACCCGAAGTCTGTTTAGGGATTCAATTTCTTGCTGAAAACAGAAAAAAATGCTCTCGGCAATCCAATATCCTGATGCTTGGTAGCTTCAAGTACAGAACATGAGTTACTAGAACTCTGTGTTTGTGAAAGATTAGAATTTCCACTAGTAGAGCAACTATTTGCAGTAAACAGAGGGTATGGAAATTGCAGAGCAGTAGTTGCAGCAGCAGTTTTATTTTTCACTAATGTTGTACCATTTGTTTTGTTGCTGATGAAGAGGAACATTCATTAATTCGGATGGATGGGGAATAAGAGTTACCAAATTGTTGAGCGCCATGCCGGGCTCGGGGGGGGATCCGCGCCGCGCGGGGCTGGCGGGGCCTCGGCTGGGATGCTGTTGAAGCGGTCCTCCAGGCGGACGCGCACGGCCGACTTGGCCCGCGCCTCGGGCGCGCCCTCCACGTTCTCATTGCAGGCGCCGTCGGGCGCTTTGGGCCGGCGTGCGCCGGCGCCCGGGCCGTCGGCGCCCGGCGTCTTCTCGGCGGCGGGGCCGCGCCCGCCTCGTTCAGCAGCATCACGCGCAGTTCCTGGAAGTCGATGTGGCCCAGGCACTGGTTGGCGCCCGCGAAGCCGCCATCGGCCGGCGCAGGCGGGCACAGCACCGGGTACACGGGCGACGCGCCCCCCGCCGCCGCGCCCCCGGCCGCCGCGAAGACCCCCGCCTTCCGCGCCAGGAGGGCCGAGTTGAGGCTGCCTCGAGCTCGCCGTCGGCCGCCGCCGCCTCCATGTGCGAGTAGATGTGCTACAGCTGCGTGTACTCGATCTCGGTCATCTCCACAAGGCTCAGGTCGGTGGTCGTGAAACTCAGCCCCGCCTCGCCCAGCAACGCGTCCGCGCTCTCGGGGCCCGCGGGCCCTCCGGCCAGCCCGCCTGCGGCGGCTCCGGCTGTCCGGGGGCCCGACATGCCAGCACCAACGGCGTGGGGCGCACGGGCGGGCCGGCGGGGCTAGGCCGGGCGGGCTCTACCATTTCTTTATCTCTAAATTAGGGTAATAATATTTACTTGTATCAGAAAGTATAGGCTATTTTATGCTGCAGTAACAAAGACCCCTAAATCTCAGCTGCTTAATACCACTACAGTTTATTTCTCACTCATGCAAAAAGTCCAGCAATTCCATAGTAGAGCTGTGGATCCAGTGACTCTCCAGGGCAGCTGTTCTCCATGAGTTGGTTCTTCTTTCCAGGGTGCGTTGGTCTTAAGGCACATCTATACCAACATGTGCTTCCAAGATCACTGTAGCAGGGGAAGAGAGTTTAAATGCTTCAGTGCAAAAGTGACTCACATTTCATTGGCCAAAGCAAGTTAAATGGCTAAGTCTAGTTTAAAGGGGGAAAGGAAGCATAATCCTCCCTGCCAGAAAGACAGGAGGACCTGACAGAGTGGTGAGCAGCAGTGATGTCATTTCACTACTCCAGAGGGTAGAGGTGATGATTAAATGAGATCAAGTCATCCCTGAGAACCACACAGCCACACTGAGAAGAGATTTCTAGAAGGCTAGTTAGCCCCATTCAACAATTATTCCTGCTCAGTAACCTCAGGGACACAAATTTAACTGGTGAGTTACAATTGCAGGTTTTGGAACTTCCATGGTGTCTTAGTCCATTCAGGCTGCTATAACAAATATCATAGACTGAGTGGCTTATAAAGAAAATTAATTTATTACTTACAGTTCTGGATGCTGGGAAGTACAAGGTCAAGGTGCTAGTGTCTGGTGAGAGCCTGTTTCCTCCTAGACGGCCGGTTGTCTTCTCACTGTAAACTTAAATGTCAAAAGGGGCAAGTGAGCTCTCTGGGTTCTCTTTTTCTGAGGCCACTAATCTCATTTGTGAGAGCTCCATTCTCATGACCTAATCACCTCCCAAGGCTCCACCCCCTAATACCATCACCTTGGAGGTTAGGATTTCAACATGTGAATTTTGGGAGGACACAAACATTCAGACCATAGCACATGTTCATTCTTAAAGAGTTGAGACTCTGAAGTATCAAATTTGAGAATACAAAAATTTTGTTAGTGTAAATGAGTAGACATAATGACTTCAGAAAACTCACAGTCTATTAAATGTTTCTTTCCACTTCCTTATACTTTCACCCCTTCCAACTGCAACCCCCAAAGCGAAAAAGTAACCCAAAACAAAGCACTTTCTCTAATAGGTAACACTAACAGTCACTCATAAAAAGCCCTTTCCTTGTGTTTAGGGACTTCGCACTGGCTGTCAGCTAGCTTCAATTTGCCCCAGGAAGGATGTCAGTCGGGATGAAAGCACATTCCAACCAATTAAGATCTTAGGGCCCTACAGAGATTGATTTTGATTAAATTGTGGGTTTTCTATTCATGCTCCCCTTGAAGAAATTTTAAACCACTCACTATTTTCCAGGCCTGCATGACCTAATGGGGAGATAGCTGTGTACAGTTTTAAAATGCCTTCAGCATCCTTGGGAAAGGCTACTTAATATTTAGCCAACTACTTTTTTCCCTTTAATCTCTGTAATTACCTTTTTGTAACAGAGGCAGGAGGTGGGCTGGTAGCCAAACAAGCCCAACAAGCGAAGAAATACTAGGATGAGAAGGGAAAATTAGACAATCAGAGTGAGGTGGAAAGGCAGGACAGACACAGGAAGCTAAATGCTGCCCCAGACCTCAGAAGGAGGGGCCAGATGGAGGCAGTCAGGGAGCAGAGATATTAAGAAGGAATTTGACCCTTTTAGCAAAAAATTATCCAGAAAATATATACTTTCCTGCTTTAGTATGTGGACGGTGCAGGGAATAATAGAATCACTAATGACTGCCTCATCCTACACCAGCCTGCAATTATACTCTCATTTGTGAGCACATTGAAATGATGGCTTCCACCTCCACTGGTCTGGACACTCCACCAGATGAGGTCTGGGTCAGGCTTTGTTCACCGTGGTAACCCCAGAGGCTAGCACGATGCCCAGCACATGTAGCTCTTAAAACGGTGCCTGGTGTTAATACCAGTGAGTATAAAAATGTTGGGTGTCGGGCTTCCCTGGTGGCACAGTGGTTGAGAGTCCGCTTGCCATCGCAGGGGACACGGGTTCGTGCCCCGGTCCGGGAGGATCCCACATGCCGCGGAGCGGCTGGGCCCGTGAGCCATGGCCGCTGAGCCTGCGCCTCCGGAGCCTGTGCTCCTTAACAGGAGAGGCCCGTGTACCAAAAAAAAAAAAAAAAAAAAAAAAAATGTTGGGTGTCATCATCATTATTGCTATATAAGCTAGAAAATGGTTTTGGATAAATCTCTGACTTTGCATTGCTTTTTCTCTTTGTAAAAGAATGTAGCCTGGGCTTCCCTGGTGGCCCAGTGGTTAAGAATCTGCCTGCCAATGCAGGGGATATGGGTTCGATCCATGGTCCAGGAAGATCCCACATGCCACAGAGCACCTAAGCCTGTGCTCCACGACTACTGAGCCTGTGCTCTAGAGCCCAGGAGCCACAACTACTGAGCCCATGTGCCACAACTACTGAAACCCATGCACTCTAGGGCCCATGTGCTGCAACTCCTGAGCCCGTGTGCCACAACTACTGAAGCCCGTGCCCCTAGAGGCCGTGCTCCGCAACAAGAGAAGCCACCGCAATGAGAAGCCCATGCACCACAGTGAAGAGTAGTCCCCGCTCACCGCAACTAGAGCAAGCCGGCGCACAGCAACAAAGACCCAACACAGACAAAAATAAATTAAAAAAAAAAAAACTTTAAAAAAAAATTAAAGAAAAAAAAAGAATTTAGCCTAAGCTAACCAATAGTCTCTGAAAGTCATGCTGTTTTAAATGTAGTGAAATTACGATCCAGAGGGGCTGGCGGGTTCCAGCTTATCCTCATTCTTCCCACATCTGTGACCAGCTCTTTTTTCTGACCATTGGCCCTGCTGACCAATAGCAACTTCAGGCTCAAACCCAGACACAGAGGTAACAACCTCTCATGGGCTTATCCACCAGCCTTGTGTGGTCCCTCCAACTGCTGGGCATTCCTGGCTCCCCAGGGTCCCTGAAAGCACTGACTGGTCCATCCATGCCAGTGCTTAGGCTGATCTTCCAGCCCTTTCTTTTAAACCCCTCTTTCTCAGTTTCTTCCACAATTGTGTAAGGTTTTATTCATATAACAAACCTCTTATTTTGTACCCTCAGTGGTTCTACTTCCCTAATCAAATTCCATTATGGTTATGGTAGCTGGTCTCCAGACCTGCACCCGTGTGCCACCCAAAAGTTACAGCTCTGTGAAGTCTGGCTGGCCCTGTGGCTCTCTTGAACCAACACAGACCACAGTAGAAGTGACAAATATCTCTTCTGGCCCTAAGACTCAAGAAGGCCTGGCGACTTCCTCTTTGGCACTTGTAGGATCCCCCAGGCACCACATAAGAAGTCCATCTACCCTGTGGAGAGACCACATGGAAAAGCCTGGAGAGGGAGAAGCCCTTCTCTCATATAGAGAAGCCCTCCCTCTATATGAGAGAGAGCTCCCCCCCTACCCGCCTCAGTGTTTCTCTGAGCCCAGCCTCCCGGTCACCCTCACCAAACACGGAGATGAGAAGTAGAGATGCAAGGGGCGCCATCTTGGATATTCCTGCCCCAGCTGACATCTGACTGTAGAGGCAAAGAGATCCTGAGTAAGACCAGAAGAAGAACTGACCAGCCCCACAACCCACAGAAGCAGGAGGAACAAGAAAATCATTGTTTTAAAACTCTTTCTATTTTGACATAATTACAGACTTACAGAAAAGATATAAAAATAGTACCAAAAAAAATCCCATATACTTTTCACTCAGGTTGCCCAAATGTTAACATTCCATCCACCTACCCTCTACCACACTAAACTACTTGAAAGTAAAACGTGATAACTCTTTATCCCTATATAATTCAGTGTGTATCTCTCTAAAAACAAGAAAATTCTCTTTCATTAACACAGTAGAATTACAAAATCGGAAAATCACATTTTTTTCCTTTTTTCCTTTGCGGTACGCGGGCCTCTCACTGCTGTGGCCTCTCCTGTTGTGGAACACAGGCTCTGGACGCGCAGGCTCAGCGGCCATGGCTCACGGCCCCAGCCGCTCCGCGGCATGTGGGATCCTCCCGGACCGGGGCACGAACCTGCGTCCCCTGCATCGGCAGGCGGACTCTCAACCACTGCGCCACCAGGGAAGCCCAGAAAATCACATTTTTATAATGTATCATGTAATCTACACACCTGGCTCAAATTTTGCCAGTTGTCCCAAAAATGTCCTTATAGCAAAAGAAAATCCTGGATCACACATTACATTTGCTTGTCATGTCTCTATAATCTCCTTTAAAGTGGACCAGTTCCTCTGGCTTTCTTTGCCTTCCATGACATTGACACTTTTGAAGAGTTCTAGCCAGTCAGTTTGTGGGTTTCTGTTGTTTCCTCATGATTAGATTCAGGTTATACATTTTTGGCAGGAAGTACTACAGAACAGATGTATTTTTTTTAGCGCATCGTATCAGGAGATATGCAATACTGATTTGTCCCACTACCAGTGATGTTGAATATGAACTTGGTTATGATGGCGTGTGACCGTGTTCTCCATGTTGAGTTACTATCTTTTTCTTTGTAATTAATAAGTGTCTTACAGAGAGATTCTTTGAGACCATGTAAATATGCTGTTTATCACGATACTTTGATCCACTATCTTTAGTATCCATTGATGAATTGATGAATCAGTTATTACCATGATGATTGCCAAATGACAATTTTCTATTTTCATCATTCCTTCTGTGTTTAATTTATTCCAGTGTAAGAAAGAGCTCTTCTCTCCCATTTGTTTATTGATATCAGTTTTCACTAATTTATTTACATTTGGTTCAGTGGGTTATAACTGGTTATTATCATGATTTATTCTGATGCTTAAATTGTCCAAGATTTGGCATTTAGGGGCCTCTTCAACTGGCTCTGTGTACTTTCATATATTCTATCAGTTTTTGAGCCCTTCTATACTTTTTTGGCACAAAATGTTCCAGGCTCATCTTGTACCATCCCTGCTCCAGCCTTGAAATCAACCATTTTCCTAAGGCGCCCCATTGCTTTTTAGTGGGGAAAGGTATTTAGAAGCTATGATCTGGGTGCTAAGTATTCTCATTGCTACTGAGTGTCATCACTTTTTGGCCTTCTTAGTGGAAAGAAGTCAGAAATATATGTACATATACACATGCACAAATATATATTTCAATATATAGATAGAGATATATATCTCCACATTTTATTTTATATCTATCTATCTATCTATCTATCTATCTATCTATCTATCTATATTAAAACCATTAGTTCCAACCACACGTTCATACTGATACCTCCCATTCTAAGCCAATACCATAGGGCTTTATTCTAACTCTCTCACTTTCTATATTGATAATTTCCTTTTCCAACAGTGAAAAACCTGGGTCCTATTATCCATGACATAATGTCTTATCTTCTTAACCCTAGAATATATAGAAAGTCGTTTCAAAAGTGTTAAACCATACCTCGGCAGAAAAAAAGCAAAACAAAACTGCTGACCTGACTTCAGTGTTTACAGGCAACTTGTCTCTAGCTTCAGGGTATATGGCCCCAATACTTTGTTAAAAGTTACTTGAGATAGTTATGGTTGTTGTTTTAAGCCACTAAGTTTTGGAGTGGTTTTTTCTGCAAGGGATTGTAGAATGACTTTGCAAATTAGAATTTATAACAGGTCCAGTGTGAAGAAGGAATCAGGCAGAATCTAAATGACATCAAGCTGTGGGGAAAGAAGCTTCATCTGACCCATGGAGAAATAGGCATTCATTAGCTTAGACACCTCTTGGGTGGGTCGGGGAAATGTAGTACTGGCCTTGGGTCTAATTAAAAATCAGGTGAAGTTTGTCTTAGACATCCTGTCTCTCTCCTTTCTCCAACATACGCATGTGATGGAAATGTCACTCCCTAGATATTCATTGCTCTCTGACTACCCACAACATCCTGCCATGTTTTCCCAGCTTTGCTTGGGAAGTCCTCCCCCAATCCTCCAGGCTCCAGCTGTGAATAACCTGTGAGTCCTTGAGAAAATAGCTGTATAGTTCAACAAATTCACAACGGAGCGTGAGACTATTATCTAACTAGTGCTACACTTGTTACACTCAGGCCCTGGGGAAGAGTGGGAGATACCTTAGGACCAAGCCTTTCCTGTCTTGACCCCTGACCTCTTTCTACTTAATCTGTGGGCTAGAATTGTCCTGCTGGGAAGAGCTAGAGGAAATGTATATAATGTTTGCTGGCTTGAAATCTATTACAGATCATTTCTTTATCACTTGAATGGTTTAATGCATAAGTAAATACACTGAGTTTATACATGTACGTATGTTACCGAACTAGAGAGTTCATAAGCACCTGCGTTCCTGTAAATCCTGAGGCAATGAATGTCTTTACTATCCACCACTTCAGTAATGCATGAAGAAATGTGTTAGCTGGAAGAACTGGTCAGTGGAAACCTTAGCAAGACTGCTGCTGGCCTTGCTGCCATCACTGCAGGATGGGACATTGGTGACTTCTCAAATTAAGGGGGTTTGAAGAGAACTCATTGATCTGCTGACTTGTTCGGGTGCTTGGAGCACTTCATGTACTGAGCATCACAGCAACGACCCCAAAGGGTGGTGCGGTGGTCTTCAGAAGCAGCCAGAAGGATTGATCACAGACTATGTAACCATGTCTCAGGGTTGTCAGAAATTATTTAGCGGAGGAGAAGCTTATAATAAGAACAGAGTTTCTGTCATAATCAAGATGAGGGCTGAGTCATTGTATTTGAATTTGCAAAGAGATACAACCTTATTCTGTACTCCAGACTGGCAAGGCAGGGCATAACTCCTCATATAATGCCATGTCAGGTGAGAAACGGTGCCTGCCCATCCGAATTGTTCTCTGCAGCTAATTTCACAAGTGTCTCAAGGGCAGAGCAAGATAAGTGAGCCTAATGAATTTCAGTATTACAGAGAGATTTCCAGGGCGTTACATTACAGATTAATAAGCCGAGATGAGTTTGGAGAGATGATTATTAAAGTGCCTGGCTAGTCTATTTTCTGTGGCAGAGCTTCTTAACTTGAGGTTCAGTGATGCATTTCAGGAGATCCATCCTCCCCCAGATTTTATTTAGAGCTGTGCTTGTGCATTTTTATGAGGAGAGAGGCTGCAGCTTTTTTTAGATTTTCAAGGGGGTGCTTGACCCCTCAAAGGTTAAGAATCTTGATCTATTTCCACATCTCTGAGACTCAGTCTTCTGAGCCCTGTAGGAGACCTCCAGCTGAAGGATGCCCTCCCGTAGTGTGTTCAGATTTTGACATCCCTCCCACTTCCACCCCCAAATTGTGGCAGGAAGCAGAGCACCACCTGGCTCACAAGTGCTAGAACTATCTCTGCTCCCTTAGTAGGAGTCCCTTTCCTCCTCAAAAGAGAATATTTGAATGCAAGCGAGGATGTGTGAGGAGCTAACTGCCCCAATTTATTTCAAAGAGGAAATTAGTCCCAAATGAAGTTATTTCCAACATTCCTCACGCTGGATTATGACAGACTTGAGAATCAATGCTCAACTGAACAGCGAGATGTCTTCTGGAAGAACAATGAAAAACCAGTGTGAATTATGCAGTATTTGTGATCTGGTGATCCTGTGAGCTCTGGGGCAGACTTCCTGGGAGGCAGTCTTGGCTCTACTGCATCCCAGCAGTACAATCTTGGTAGATTACTTCACATCTCTGGGCCTCAGTTTCCTCATCTGTAAAATGGGGATGATAATAATAGCACGACTTTGTAGGGTTGTTTGTGAGGATTTAATGAGTTTATCTTTTGTAAAGCCCCAGAACAGTGTTCAACATGCAATAAAGAGCCAATAGATGGCTATTGCTCTTGTCTTCACCATCAATTTGATCCACTACATAGTCAAATTTATCAGTTAGTTCGGAGTCAGTTGATCACTGGTGTAGACCCAAATTTTGCATCCACTTAGCTTTCGACTGCTATGATAGATTTTCATTAAATGTTAAGTAAGTTTGATTGATCATTTCAGGTGGCATTTATGTCAGGGAGTGGACGGGCTTGTTTCTTAAGGAAACCTAGCTTCAGTCCCGAGACTGTCGATATAGCATTTCTGCCTGCAAGCAAAGATCCAGACCATGTGATGTAGAAAAACAATAATGATCCTAATGACCACTTACTTAGGGCCTTCCATATTGTAAGGACCCTACATATATTATTACACTTATTTGTCATAATAATTCGATAAGATTAGCCTGACATACCATTTCGCAGATGGGAAAATTGAGACTCAGAGAGGTTGAGTACTTTCCTCAAGGTCACACAGCTGACTTGTACACACATGGACTGACTCCAAAGCCCCACACTCTGTCTTCTAGACTTAGCTTCCTCCTGTTTTCACAATTACCAACCAATGAGATGAGAATAATTTTATGATGCCTCCCAATGCTCTTTTATTAGCAGTGCAGCTTGTTTCAAGGGGCCTGTCTGGGAAAAGGAACAGGGAATGGGATCCATTGATTTCGTCATCTGGTCATCTCTCAGACTCAGTGTGTGCTAAGCTAGCCTTACTTCCCCACACTCCATGTTCTGTGTACCTCCGTCTCAATTCTTCCTCCTTCTGTAGCCTCTGTCCTACTTCCCAGCTCGTTCTCTTCCCTATCATGCTGGTAGGAAACCGAGGAACCTCTCGCTCCTTCACCCTCAGCCTCCACTTTCAATCAGTCACCAAGTCCTATTGTTTCAGTTCTTAAAATGCTTCTCCATCCTCACTACCTTTTCTTAATTTGGGTCTCGTCATTTCGTGGTCTGGTTATTTCAACACTCTCCCAAGTGGTTTCCCAGTCTTTAGTCTCTCCTCATTATGATCCATTTCCATGTTGTCTACAACATTTCTAAAGACAGATTTGATTTTGTCTTTCCTCTCAGTCCCTCCAGTTGCCCACACTATGAAGTCCAAACCCCTTATCGTGCCTTACAAGGTCACGGGTGAGAATTTCTGGGGTATCCACCCAGTCCACGAGTCACAGATCCCCCTTTCTCTGGGAATCGTCCCCTCTCTCATCCAGGGTTGGGTTATCAGGCGCCATATTTGCAAAGTGTGACCTCACCCCTTAGTAATAGTTGACTGAACCAGGGGTGGTCCCATGACTGGCGCTGTACCAGCCAGAGATCTTGCACCAAGAATTGGAATTAGGACCACAGAATTATTTTCTCTGTGTGTCTGAGTCTGAGTTTCTATGGAAACGCTAGAGCTATGAGCAGGACAGGTGTTCTGTCCCATAGACTGGATTGGCCAGAAATCCCGTCTGCAAGGAGAGAGAAGGAAACATTCCTGTCTGCAGAGAGAAGTGTAAAAAATGAAGTGTGAACACTGCCTGGACTCACCATGACCTTCCACTTCCAAGTGTTAGTCCTTCTTGGCACCCTGGTGTGTTCCTGTCTTTGGGTTCTGAGAGATTTCCTGTTTCTTTATAGCAAATCCATCTGTTCAGCTTAAGTCAACTTCAGCGGTTTTTACGTACAGTCAAAGCCCCTGCTAATTTAGCAACGAGCTAAATGGCAATGAGCCAACTAGAATGGACGACTATGTGACAGGCCCTGGTGCCAGACTTCCTGAGCTTGAATCCTGACTAGGAACTGGAATAATAGTAGGAATAATAATGGTTCTTACTTCATAGGACTGTTATACAATTTAATGCATGTGGAGTACTTAGAACAGCAGCAGGCACACAGTAGTTGCTCAATAAGTTATTATTCATGGGTGAAGATAACATTGTTCCAACTTGAAGACACATGACGCTGACAGTTTGGTGACCCTTCAAAGCAATATTACTAAATACCTGTTCAAATTGTATTTAGAGCCATGGTGCTCAAACTAGGCTGTACATCGGAACTTTTTAAACACTCAACTCCCGAGTTGTACCCTTTGGAAATAAATGAAGATGACCCAAGGAGAATCAAAGGCTATTTATTCAGAGCTTTTGCTCTAGCAAGAAAAAGAGCCACAATCGCTTGCATTTGGTAGCGGCTCAAAGGCAGGCAGAAGAGTAGGAAAGCTTTATGGTGGCAAAAGGCAAGGCTCCAGGTGTGCCCTGACTGGGGTTGTTGACGCGGGGAAGCTGGAAGCAGGCTCACTGGAAGAAGAGCTTCCTCCTGTGTTAGGGGCACATATTTGACTTTCCCTGGCTCTTCCTGAGTTGGAAGCAGAGGCCAAAATTAGGCAGATCTTAAGTACTGGGTGTTTGGGGCCAGTTGCTACAGAAGTTGTAGTTTGTCTTCCTGGGCTGGTTACTGCAGACAGAGGATCAGCGTTCTGTTGTCATATGTGGTCTCGCCGTTGTCCGTTTGTATATTCAGTCTCTCAACCCAGGTCAATTAAATCAGAATTGGTGGATCCAGGGGTTCGAGCTTAAATCTTTTCTTATAAACTCTCCAAATGATTTCCTTGAGAGCCAGGGTTAAGAACCATGATTTTGAGAGAGAGCCTGAGTACTCTGCCGGAGAAGGGTGGAGAACAGAGGTACAAGGGAAGTGTGTTTCCTCTGCCCTGTTCCCCTCAGGAACAAGTCCCCTGGGTGAGGTGACGCACCCTCCAACAAGCTGGTTAGTGATCATCTTACACCTTGAGGTACCTTTAGAGGATGTGTCCCTAACCCCAGTGCAGAAACTTACCAAAAATATGACAGCTGGCGGGATTTTCCCTCTGTTTTAGCATCTCCTATAGATTGGCTTTCATTGAAATTAGAATAAAAATCCAAACTCACCAGGACGTACAAAGCCCCTGACAATTCTCTGGTCCATCGACTGTCCCTGTTTCCCTGTCTCCACACCCGCCCTTTACATCCCCAGTTCAGTCTGGTCCTGTTGCAGGGCCCGTGGTCTTCTCCATCGACCATGCTCTTCCTTCAGATCTTTCCATGGCTTGCACCTTATCATTCAGGATTCAGAGGAAATTCACATCTCAGAGAAGACTGTCCAGCGCCCCTCGCTAGGGCACTTCTCTCCTCTTCCAGTCCTATTGGTTTATTTTATTTTCCTCATAACACTTACCTATCTGAAATTAATCGGTTTATATGTTTATTGCCTCTCTCCCCCAACAGCCCTATAAGCTTCCTTAGGCAGAGGTTTTTGTCTGTCAACAAGACACAGCTGATTCTTTTTTATTTTTCCTAATGAGTTTAGAACTCAAACATTTATTCATGCTGTAAAGGGGAAGAAAAATGATGAGCAGTCACATACATGGTGTAACAAGACTGGTTCTTCCCATACAGAGCAACATAAAAGTACTTTTTTTTGTTTTGTTTATTTTTTTGCGGTACGCGGGCCTCTCACTGCTGCGGCCTCTCCTGTCGCGGAGCACAGGCTCCGGATGCGCAGGCTCAGCGGCCACGGCTCACGGGCCCAGCCACTCTGAGGCATGTGGGATCTTCCCGGACCGGGGCACGAACCCATGTCCCCTGCATCGGCAGGCTGACTCTCAACCACTGCGCCACCAGGGAAGCCCCATGTCAACATATTCTTAAACATTAAAAAGAGAACCTAGAACGATCCCAAGTGTATAAATATTGGGGATTTAAAATTTTCAAAGTGAAATTCAGTGGGAAGAGGGACATGATAAAAAAGCCACTGGTATTACTTTATCACAAAGGATTCAGATCTTTCCCTGAATTTTCGCAGACACACCATAATCTAGTAATAAAGCACCTCCCCATCCCCAGTTTTGCTTATTTCCCAAACTGATTTTGGCTGATAGTTTCCCCTCTAATACGGTTATCACTTAAAACACACAAACATTCAAACTAAAGACCCAGTGGATTAGTAACTGTAACCTCAGCAAGCCTACATGGATTGTTCGCTACCACACATGACAGTACTTTTACAATGATCACAAAAAGTCATTAGGTTCTCCTTGTTACGACGACGACGAAACGTAAAAACTCTTGCACAGCTGTATTCTTAGTGCTTGAAACGTAATAGGTGCTCAATACATGTTTGTTGAGCGAATGAAGGGGGTCAGGACTTTGCTCTTAATGCAGCCCTCTGTCATTTACTAACTGTTGTGACTCTGGATCAGTCACTTCAGCCTCTCCGAACCTCAGTTTTCTTATCTGTAAGTGGGAAGAAATGATACCTTCCTAGACTATCTTTCAGAGCTGCTGTCATGGCCCAATCATATTTTGATGGATTGAAGCTGAGACGTGCTCTTCCCTGTGGGGGACACGATCTGCATTTCAAAAGGGGCTTCACACAACATGATGGGTTGAATGTCCAAGAGCAAGTCTAGTGAAAGTGGGGATATTTCGAGGAGACTGGGCACTTCCAGGGTCCTCAAATTCTGCCACCTAAGCAACTACCATCTCCAGCTACACCCAGAGCCAGCCAATGGACTGCCTTCCAACAGAGTCTGTATCGCCCCTGACAGGGGTGCTGCAATTTCTTGGTGTCCTTTGGGTGAAATCTACATCAGCTGGTTCAAGGGTGGAGGTGTGGCGGCCAAGGAGGTGCTCTCCTCCCATCTCCTTTCAAGAGGACCAGCAGGAAGCATAGGTAACTGACAACTTCCAGCTCTATACGTTTGTCCCCACCATGGCATTCAATACCAAGACCGTGCTTTCCCAGAGCTGCTCCCAGCTAATGGCTGAGCACAATAAAGATTCTGGAGCTGGGCATTCCTGTCCCCAATGTGGGACTCTGTATTGTCCAGCTAAGACTTTCTCAACCTGCACCACTGTTAGAGGTTATTCTTATCTGGGGCCCCTCCTTCCCACTCTCCTTGCACGGGTGTCAGACCTGCAATGTGGTCTGAAGCCTCTCCCTGCCTACTCCTGATTCCTCCCCTTTATCCTTCACAGGTATTTCCCTCAATATATCTCTGGCACAGCTAATCCCACTTTGGTATCTGTTTCTCAGAAGACTTGAACTGACATAGAAGATTTGGAGACAACTCTTTATTTCTCCCTGTAAACGTAACCTCCTCGTTTTGACCTAGGCCCTGTAACAACTGGCAAGGTATAAAATTTTAATAAGCATCATCGATTAGGAAGCATCCTGTCTCCTCCTCCTTTAATGGAGTCTGGAGAAAGCTGAGCTAATGGAGTAGATATCGCTTTCCTAGCTCAGGGCTGAGTGAGGCAGCCCAAGGGCCCTGGTAGAGTAGAGTTGTGGAAATCACAGAAATGCATACTTTGGGAAGTCCTCTCTTTTCTAGAATCCCCAGTGGACATACGATTCATTGTCCTTAAGTCCAGCTTATCCTATAAGGAAAGAAGAGCTGGGAAAAGAGGGTCGGCAATTAAGACAAACATGCCAAGTAGAAGAAATCAATGATAGGATGCAAAGGAAGTCAGGGGGGAGGAATTAGCAATGCACTTAGGAAAATGTGCCGGTGGACAAGATCCAGGAACAATCCCCACTCATCATCTGAAAGTATTCAGTAAGCCCCGAGTGCAGAAAGTACTGCTTGGAGGGCTTGTCCAGAGTAAGTGAGAGACAGGACCACAGGACTTTAGAGCAGGGGTCCTGAGAGAACATCTTCCAGCCCCGTGCATTTCAAACAAGCCTCCTGGCATTACCTCTGACATTTTTTGGAAGGGGACGTGGAGGTCCCTAAGGATATGAGTCTTGTCTTCTCACTCTGCAATCAAAACACCTCCACCGGGGCTTCCCTGGTGGCGCAGTGGTTGAGAGTCCGCCTGCCGATGCAGGGGACACGGGTTCGTGCCCCGGTCCGGGAGGATCCCACATGCCGCGGAGCGGCTGGGCCCGTGAGCCATGGCCGCTGAGCCTGTGCATCCGGAGCCTGTGCTCCGCAACGGGAGAGGCCACAACAGTGAGAGGCCCGCGTACCGCAAAAAAAAAAAAAAAACACCTCCACCACAAGGGTTCTGCCTCTCAAAACAAAGTTTGGAAATCACTAAGGTGATCTCACCCTTTCCTGTTACCTACAGAATAATGGAAGCCCAGAGAGGCTGGGTGATTGCTCAAGGCCACACAGCCAGTTAACAGCAAAGGTGATAGGATTAGAACTTGGAACCCTTAGTCGACCTTAGTCATTGCTTAGTCGTTAGAACGACCTTAGTCGTTCCTGTTCTCTTTCTGCTTCATAACGTCACTCCCCTGAGGAATTTATAATTTCCATGTCAGCTTGGACATAATCCATCAAACTGAATCGACACATTAACCATAGCAAGCAGACGTTCAGGCTGGGGTTGGGCAGATGTGTCAACTTTCTGTTCAAGAGATGAGTCCAAAGAGATTTCCCTGCTTTTCCCTCAAGTTGTCAATTATACATATATTACCTGGATTTACTCATGGATATTTAAATCCATCATTTGACAAATGTTCTACTACAGAGGCAACAAAGTGATTGAAACAGGTAGGTTTGACAGTCGGGCGAGTCTAAGGTTGAGCCCTGACTCCTACACCAGGACCTCAGACAAGTTTACACAATCTTTTGGAGCCTCAGATCTTCGTCTGTAAAGCACGGGGAACACCTACTCTTAATTTTTTTTTTAATTAAAAAAATTATGTATTTATTTATCTTTGGCTGCATTGGGTCTTTGTTTCTATGCATCGGCTTTCTCTAGTTGCGGCGAGCGGGGGCTACTCTTCATTGCAGTGCGCGGGCTTCTCATTGCGGTGGCTTCTCTTGTTGCGGAGCATGGACTCTAGGGAGCGCCGGCTTCAGTAGTTGTGGCATGTGGGTTCAGTAGTTGTGGCTCGCAGGCTCTAGAGTGCAGGCTCAGTAGTTGTGGTGCACAGGCTTAGTTGCTTCATGGTATGTGGAATCTTCCTGGACCAGGGATCGAACCTACGTGCCCTGCATTGGCAGGCGGATTCTTAACCACTGCGCCACCGGGGAAGTCCAAGGAGCACCTACATTTTTACAGCTTGCTTTGAGGATTAGAAATGATGTAAGTGAAGCATCTAGCTGCTCCTGGCACATAGTAAGTACTCTGTAATTGGTGGAGAGAGTAATAGAAAGATCAGTTTTTTTGTAATTAATTTTTATTGGAGTATAATTGCTTTACAATGTTGTATTAGTTTCTACCATACAGCAAAGTGAATCAGCTATACGTGTACATATATCCCCTCTTTTTTGGATTTCATTCCTCATTTAGGTCACCATAGAGCAGTGATTAGAGTTCCCTGAGCTATACAGTAGGTTCTCATTAGTTATCTATTTTATACATAGTATCAATAGTGTATGTGTGTATGTGTATATATATATATATATATATATATATAGCAATCCCAATCTCCCAGTTCATCCCTCCCTTTCCCCCCTTGGTGTCCATACGTTTGCCCTCTACATCTGTATCTCTATTTCTCTTTTGCAGATAAGATCATCTATACCATTTTTCTAGATTCCACATATATGTGTTAATATACTATATTTGTTTTTTTCTTTCTGACTTATGTCACTCTGTATGACAGTCTCTAGGTCCACCCACGTCTCTACAAATGACCCAATTTCGTTCCTTTCTGTGGCTGAGTAATATTCCACTGTATATATGTACCATATCATCTTTATCCATTCCTCTGTTGATGGACGCTTAGGTTGCTTCCATGTCCTGGCTATAGTAAATAGTGCTGCAATGAACATTGGGGTATATGTGTCTTGTTTTGAATTATGGTTTTCTCTGGGTATATGCCCAGTAGTGGGATTGCTGGGTCGTATGGTAGTACTAGTTTTCGTTTTTTAAGGAACCTCCATGCTGTTCTCCATAGTGGCTGTACCAATTTACATTCCCACCAACAGTGCAGGAGGGTTCCTTTTTCTCCACACCCACTCTAGCCTTTTTGTTTGTAGATGTTTTAATGATGGGTGTGAGGTGATACCTCACTGTGGTTTTGATCTGCATTTCTCTAATGATTAGTGATGTTGAGCATCCTTTCATGTGTTTGCTGGCCATCTGTATGTCTCCTTTGGAGAAGTGTGTATTTAGGTCTTCGGCCCAGTGTTTGATTGGCTTGTTTGTTTTTCTGATATTGAGCTGCATGAGTTGTTTGTATATTTTGGAGATTAATCCTTTGTCAGTTGCTTTTTTTGCAAATATTTTCTCTCATTCTGGGGGCTGTCTTTCCATCATGCTTATGGTTTCCTTTGCTGTGGCAAAAGTTTTTAAGTTTAATTAGGTCCCATTTGTCAATTTTTGTTTTTATTTTCATTATTCTGGGAGGTGGGTCAAAAAAGATCCTGCTGAGATTTATGTCAAAGAGTGTTCTGCCTATGTTTTCCTCCAAGAGTTCTATAGTGTCTGGTCTTACATTCCGGTTGTTAATCCATTTTGAGTTTATTTTTGTGTACGGTGTTAGGGAGTGTTCTAATTTCCTTCTTCTACATGTAGCTGTCCAGTTTTCCCAGCACCACTTACTGAAGATGCTGTCTTGTCTCCATTGTATATTCTTGCCTCCTTGTCATAGATTAGGTGACCATAGATGTGTGGGTTTATCTCTGGGCTTTCCATCCTGTTCCATTTGTCTATATTTCTGTTTTTGTGCCAGTACCATACTGTCTTAATCAAGCTACCATACTGTAGCTTTGTAGTATAGGCTAATCGGGGAGCCTGATTCCTCCAGCTCTGTTTTTCTTTCTCAGGATTGCTTTGGCTATTGAGTATAATAGGTAGATTAGAACACTTGCTCTGAAAACCCTTGAGGAGTTTCCGTGCTGTGGGGAAAACAACGCAAGTGGCAATGAGGGAACGATGGGCTGCTCAGTTATCTCCGGATGGTAAGGGATTCAGAGATGCGAGAAGAAGGAGAATTACTTCCCAAAGATGATTTAGAGGAGAAGGGACTTGACTTGAAACTTAAGGGTTGAGGAGGTGGAAGGTATATGAGAAGGGCATAATAACTTGAGCAAAGAGGCAGAGGAATAAGAATCAGGGGTTCCTGGGAGTGGCCTCTGCGAGCAGCGGCTAAATCGCTGGAGTGTTAGGAGGAGCTTTGGAAACCCATGTCACCGGGTAGATTTTTACCACTCCAACAGGAAGGAAAATTCTGTGACGTTTCAGTGATTCCAGAAATGGTTACTTGTTGTTAATGTGAATGCTGCTTTGGTTTAAGAGCCGAGGAAGGCATTAACCCTTGGTTTTCTCCTTTTCCTGTCTCTGAGCCCTTACCCCAGTTTTTCAGAGGTGAGGAAACTGAGAACCAAATAACCAAGTGCCTTTCCCAAAGTCACCCAGCTGGGAAGTGGCAGAGTTGGAATTGGAGCCCAAGCCTTCTGACTCCCCAAATCTATTGCCCCCTCCAGTTTCTCATTTCTTTGGTTTCTCCATGGTGTCAAACACAGGACTGGGCAGATAGATGAGAAATACTTGGGGGGAAAGCAATTAAACCTTGACTGCAGTTCAAATAAATCGCAAAGCCTACAACAGTGTTCTTCAACACTAAGTGCACATTGAAGTCATCCAGGGAGCTTTAAAAAAAAAGAGGTGTTGATCTCCAGGCTCTGAAGCACCACGTACAGCAGAACCTCAGGGGCAGAGCCTGGGCATAAGCATGTTTCAGGGCCCCCAGGTGGTTCTAGTGTGCGGCCAGGACTGTGAATCATCGAGCTGGACTGTTTAACACGCCCGGTCCAACCTACGTTGGCGTTTCTCAGAAGAGCTCTTGAATGACACGCCATCTGTTTGATCTGCGGGCCCTTCTGTGCTCGCCTGATCCGCAGGCAAGGATCTCCCTCCCTCCCTCATTCTCTGCCATATTGTCTCTGGATTTGGTCTTCATACTCGCAGTGGTGACTAATTAATCCTCCTGGAACAATCGAAGAAGACCTAATTGTGGGTGAGCCATCTGGAGATGCTTTCTGGTTGACTTGGACTTTGGGGAGGCTGAGGGGAAGAAAGTGGGAAATGACTCATACTCAAGATGAAACGCAAAAATTGCACTTATTCAAGGAAGGTTGTGGTACTTGGGGCTGTAACTTTTCCTCCTGCTTTTCAGTGCTTCCAGATGGTCCGTTTTCCCTTTCCACACCCCCGTGTCCACACTCACCGCCATATATAGGGATGGTGTTTGAGCCCTGCCCAGATCCCCTTGCCTGGGTCAGGGTACTCAGCCCTCAGTTGCAAAGCATGGTGGCCGCAGATGGCTTGCAGCTACCTCCCTCTCTGAAGAAGTGGCCTCGGCCATTAGGTGCCTCCCCACCCAGGAAGTGGCGCCCCTCAGGCCGGCCCATAGCCCATGACTGATAGGGTGTACAAGATGCCAACCCCTTGCTTCAAATCAGGGGTGGTTTATGCCCCTCAAAATCATGGCTGGTGTTGACCTGAGCCACATCCTTGCTTAGCATTTTCCCTTCTCTGTGTCGGGCTTCCCCTAACCCCGTTACAAGTCTTTTCTCAGGCCACTGCCTCTAAAAGTCACAGGCTCTGAGATCCTTTCTCAGAATCCTTTCAAGGAAACTGACCAGAGACAGAATGTTCTCTAGGTGATATGAGAGCTGCAAAGATGTTTAAGACCCAATTCTTATTGGTGAAATGCTTCTTGGTCCATTACAGAGGCAACACGTTAACATGCAAAAAGTGAAAAGGAAAAGAAGTGAATAACAATGAGATACTTTGGGACCTGTCACAAGGTACTGGACAATATTTAGATGAGTTTTTTTTTTTTTTTTTTTTTTTTTTTTTTTTTTTTTTTATGCGTTACGCGGGCCTCTCACTGTTGTGGCCTCTCCCGTTGCGGAGGACAGGCTCCGGACGCGCAGGCTCAGCGGCCATGGCTCACGGGCCCAGCCGCTCCGCGGCATGTGGGATCCTCCCAGACCGGGGCACGAACCCGTGTCCCCTGCATCGGCAGGCGGACTCTCAACCACTGCGCCACCAGGGAAGCCCTTTAGATGAGTTTTAAAGGTAGAATGGCTTGAAGGAGGGTGGCAGAAGCATGTGGGAGGAGGAAATGGGATGAACGAAAATAAGAAAAAACAGGGTACAGGATGCACAGCTGTAGTGCAGGCTTCCCAAACCTTAGCATGCATCAGAATTACCAGCAGGGATTGGACAAGCGTGGATTACCAGCCCCACCCTGTTTCTGATCCCGTAGATGTGTGCTGGGATGCAAGAGTTTGTAATTCTAACAAGCTCCCAGGGGATGCTTGTGCTGCCGGCCTGGGACTGCACTTTGAGAACCACTGCTGTCATGAGATAAGTTTTGTGAATAAAGCTTTATTGGCGCACAGCAATACCCTTTCGTATACACGTTGAACAGGTGCTTTCCTGCAGCAATGGCAGAGTCAAGTAGTCGCCACAGAGGTAGAATGTTCCACAGAACCAACAATATTTAATAACCGAAAAAGTTTGCCAACCCTTGCCATCAACCACAGAGTAAGGAAAAGAGGGCGTGGAAGAAGGGGTTTGATGATGGGAGAGCAGTTTTCCCATCTCTGAGAAAGAAGACCAATGTCTTACCAGCTGGAGGGAAAGTAGAAAATCATTCAGGTTATAATGAATTTCTCTCTGAGGCCCCTCATGAGCATACAAGCAAAGTTATGTTCACTTATAGGAAAAAAACTTCCATTTTTGCATTTCTGAATGATCTATAAAATTCATAGCTGCACAGGGGTAATTTAGCAGGATCAGAACAGGAAGAGTGGAAGAAAGTGAGAGAAAGGTATGTGTGGGTCAAACTGTAGAGCGTCCCTACACTTGGAGGGTGGGGACTGGGTGTCCAGCCCTCGTGCAGAGCAGGTCGCTGGCTGGGAAGAGCTGTAAAACCATCGTCATCCCAAAGCTGTCCCCCCGGGACCTCATGCTTGGCGAGCTGCTTTCAGGCACTTCATCTCATCTGAGGCTCACATCACCTCTGAGATGGCACTTCCTGTTCCCTCTTAGAGTGGAGTCACCAAAGCTCTGAAAATCCCAGGGGAGATTGTCTTGGGATCAACACCCAGGTATCTAACTCCCTCTTCGGGGGTCTCCCGCTTCTGCCCAAGGAAATGGCACATACCCCAGGATGATGACAGCCAGAACTTCCTCCTGAACTGGGTAACTGGGTGTGAGAGAAGATAGAACATGCAAGGAGGCTGTGGAGGATGGTTCTGTTTGTAATCAAGGGAATACATTCACTCATTCACTCATTCACTCATTCATTCATTTTCTATTTCCAGAGGAGTTCTTCCTCCTGACTTCTGAGGAGAAACGCATTTTGGTTCTTTTTTTTTTTTTTTAAGTCCTTAAAAGCTGTTGATCATCCTTCATAGTTACCCAATCACATTAGTTTAGCAAAGTAGCACAGCAGGAAAAAGAACAGCGTGACGCTCTACAGTCAGGTAACTTTAGATTTCAATTCTAGTCTTACCCATTTGTCCGCCAAGTGACCTGGGGCAAGTCATTTAACCTCTCTGTACCTCAGTTCTCCCTTCTTTAAATTAGAGTTAATAAGACCTGCCTTCGAGCCCGGTAGGTAACAGGCGTGTGAAGTGAGACAGGTAGGATTTTCTGCTGAGTGACTAGGTGCAAACTCCAGGTTGCCCGGCGCTGAGCTGCCTGAGACACGGGCTCCCCGTCCCCCAGGAGAGGGGCTGTGCTCACCCCGTCGCGGGGCTGTTGGCTGCTATCAGCTTGAGTGTGCACCTCCAAGAAGCCTTTCTCTGCCGGCAAGCCCATGCTAAGGACCGCAGAAGCCTGCACTGTTATATGCTCACCAGCTGCTATTCTGTACCCACCTGGAGTCCCTACATAAAAGGAAAGCAGGGCTTCCCTGGTGGCGCAGTGGTTGAGAGTCCGCCTGCCGATGCAGGGGACACGGGTTCGTGCCCCGGTCCGGGAGGATCCCACATGCCGCTGAGCGGCTGGGCCCGTGAGCCATGGCCGCTGAGCCTGCGCGTCCGGAGCCTGTGCTCCGCAACGGGAGGGGCCGCAGCAGTGAGAGGCCCGCGTACCGCAGAGCGGGTGGGTCCCTCTCCTGGCGCACAAAGCAGGAATTGTTCAGCCACGCCTGGACAGGACCAAGCAAGGTGGGCCCCTCGTAGTTCCCACCTGTGCTGCGCCAGGGGTTAGGATGAATCCCACCATTCACGCGGCATGGGTTGAGGAGCGTGCTTTATGGGAGAAAGGGGCGACTTGCAGAGGCCAGTGGAGAACCAGAGAAGAGGAATCTCCCTGGATTCTCCCTTCAGCCACAGAGAACTGTGCCTGGGCCCAGGCTCTGCTGTCCTGCAGTTTGGTCTGTGTCCCATGATGAGGCCCTGCCCCATGGGCCCCTCTTGGTCTAGGGTAATTGCAGGACAGTAGCCTTGACCCTGAGGAACAGCTAGGCAGCTTGGGCCAGTGGTCTGGCCTGGGGGGGACAGGCAGGGCACAGAGAATGTGTTTCCTGGCCTGAGGAGCCAGAGCAGCTCCAGGCTAGCTCTTCCCCTTCCTCTGGGCCGGGGAAGCCTAGGAAGAGAAGGGGGCTCTGCATCTCGTCACTCTGCACGAAAACCACCCACAAGGACGTCTTTAACACTTGGGCCTGGACCCCAGGCTCTCTTCCCGAGGAGGGGAGACAACCAGGCTGACAACCTCGAGTACAACCAAGCTCCAGGCCTTCTGGAGACATTCACACTTCACAAAGCAGGGTCGGCTTTTAGCAGAATCATGGGTTTCGTTGGGGGATCAAATAGGATCTCCCTCCCTGAGAAGTGAGTTGAATCAGAAATGCTCTATTTCGGGCTTCCCTGGTGGCACAGTGGTTGCGAATCTGCCTGCTAATGCAGGGGACGCGGGTTCGAGCCCTGGTCTGGGAGGATCCCACATGCCGCGGAGCAACTAGGCCCGTGAGCCACAAATACTGAGCCTGCGCGTCTGGAGCCTGTGCTCCGCAGCAAGAGAGGCCGCGATAGTGAGAGGCCCGCACACCGCGATGAAGAGTGGCCCCCGCTCACCACAACTAGAGAAAGCCCTCGCACAGAAACGAAGACCCAACACAGCCAAAAATAAATAAATTAATTAATAAACTCCTACCTCCAACATCTAAAAAAAAAAAAAAGAAATGCTCTAATTTGACTCAGTGACAGAGTGAGATTGGATGAGTCAAATGAGTGAGATTGGATGACTGAAGGATGGCTCACAGAAGGGTTCTTATTTAATCCTATTCTTCCTACAAGGTGGAGAGTCAGTGCACTCACCGGGCATTGATGCCACTGACAGCCCTGCAGGAGGAGGGACGAATAACGCCAGCTGATGGGTGAGGCCGGCTGCAGGCACTGTTGTGAGCACCCACAAGTCCTGGGGTGAGTTAAGGTAAACTATTGTATCCACTTTGGAATAAAATGACTAAACAGTAAGATCCAAGCCTTGTTCTGAAAGCAACGATTTATTTAAAAATAAACTTTCCCCAGGGAAGAAAAGAAAGGCAAGCAGCTCACATTTCCAGTGACGCCTTCTACATAAAAACCTGAGAGTTCCAAGTGGAGACTGTGAGACATAGAGTGGGCTGGACAGGAAGGCCGTGGGGTCTCCTGCCCTGGCAGCCATGAGTGTTAGGCCGTCCCTGGTGGTCCAGTGGTTGGGATCCACCCTCTCACTGCCGAGGGCCCGGGTTCAATCCCTGGTTGGGGAACTAAGATCCTGCAAGCCGCATGGCACAGCCAAAAAAAAAAAACAGCCGGAATTCTCATTGGCCTGAGATGATTGAAGTGTAGTTCTGCCTAAAGGCAAGTAACTGAACAATAAAAGGGCAAGCCTATGGGGCAGACGATGGTGTCTTTAGCTGCGAATCTTGTTTGAGAAACTATTTACTCAGCACCAATATCCTCGTGTTTTATCCTAGCAGTAACTCCATGAGGTAGATTTTAATATGATTGTCCCCATTTTACAGGTTAAAAAAACTGTGGCAACGTCCTTCAAAAGGTGCACGGATCAGCTGTGGAACAGCCAGGTGACGGAATATTGTTCAGCACCGAAAAGAAATGAGCCATCAAGCCGCAAAAAGACATGGAGGAACCTTAGATGCATATCATGAGTGAAAGAAGCCAGTCTGAAAAGACTACATGCTGTATATATGACATTCTGGAAAAGGCCAAACTCTGGAGACGGTAACAAGTTAGGGGCTGTGGAGGAGGGGAGGATGCATAGAGCACAGAGGATTTTTCTGGACAATGAAAATACTCTGTGTAACACTGTAATGGTGAATACGTGTCATTATGCATTTGTCAAAACCCATAGAATGTACAACACAAAAGAGTAAACTCCAATGTGCACTATGGATTTTGGTTGATTAGAAAAACAAAACGAGGCAGGGGAGGAATAAATTGGGAGTTTGGGGTTAACAGATACATATTACTATACGTAAAATAAACAACAAGGGTCTCGTCTCCCCTTGCCCCAGCATCTACAAGGTTACTTCTGGCATAGAAGGGGCTTCCAAGACTTTGCTCTGGGGCTATAACCAGCATTTGATCTGTTCTGATTAGCCAAGGGAAGTTTCTAAGGAAAATTTCTCCTTGAATAGAAAAGCAAAGCCTCATGCCTTTTGCTCATATCCTTTCTTCCTGCTTTACCACTGTTGTTGGCACCATGGCAGCCATCTTATAACCATGAGGCAACAAGACAATGAGAAGACAAACAGAGCCTGAGTCCTTAATGGTGCTGTAAGCCACACCACATCAAACCTGGAGCTGTCCTCCCTCTAGATGTGTTATTACTTGAGACAATTAAATACCTTTTATAGAAGGCTTAAGGGGTTCTGTTATTTGCAACTAATCAAACAGATCCTAAACAATACAGACTCAGGCTCAAAGGGTTAAGTAATAAGCACGTTGACACTGAGTGCTAAGTGTATGTGTCAAGTGCTGTGCTAAACTATTTGTGCCCATCATCTCCTCTGCTCTTCTCAGTAACCTTAGAGAGAGGTACTATTGTTATGCCCACTTTTCAGATAAGGAAACTGAGGCTTGGGAGATTTAAAAAACTTACTCAAGCTCATGAAACCAGCAAGTAGTGAAGCTAGAACCTGCACCCAGCTCTGGGCTGGACTAGAACACAAATTGTTTCATTCTCAGCCTTGTCTTTATCTTAATTCTGACTGCACACGAAGAAGAGCTTGTGGGGAGGTTGTTGGGGGAGGGAAGAATTCACCCTGGGAAGGCCCTTGTCCCTCATATGGGTCCCTGGCTTGTGGCAGCTCCTTGACCTGGTCCCACATACCACTCCTGGCCCCTGCTGTACAGGTTGAGAAATTCAGTTGTGAGTTACCCCAGGGCTGAATGGGTTCCAGTTACCTGGCTCACAAAAACCCGTAAGTGGGTGAAAAGAAGAGCTATCAAGCAGATCCAATGCAGGTGAGATTTTGCTGGCACCTGATCTTCCTTGAGGCTTGAAGATGCAAGTACATGGAAAACTAGATTACAACCAGGAAGCTGCCTGCTAGGCATGGGATCTGAGAGGGTAGAGAGGTGGTGATCCTGCAGATGTTCCCAAGCTCTGCAGCGTCTGCAGACAGATGGGGGAACTCGCTGGGTGGGCCAAGGCACCCACCCTGCAGACACTTACATCACTGGGTCTCCTTGGATTTGCACATTTTTTTCTTGGATGTGTGAATGCCTTCAGGCAGCTCTCCTCCAGCTTCCCAGCTGAAACCAAGCCATTCTCTTCCAGGGTGATGTTGCCTAGTCCGTGTGCAGCCATTACGATCTTGCTTCACCATTAACCCCCATTCACAGGAGTGGAATTGCCGAGTCAAAACTTTAACTTTTTTATTGTAATGGATGTTGTCAGGTTGCTTTCCAAAATGCCTGGAACCATTTGCCGCTCCATGAACAATGCAAGAGAGTTCCCTTTTCTCTGTATCACTGCCAACAAAGGTGTTCTAGCTATTTTCATTTTTTCCAGTCCGGTAGATATAAGGTTACTTTAATTTGCATTTCCCTGGTGAGTTTGGACATCTCTTCAGATGTTTGTTGCTATTGAGCTCTGCCTTTCTCTGAGTTGGGTTTTTTTTCCTTTCTTTTCTTTCCTTTCTTTCTTTTTTCTTATTTTTTGGTACTTTCTTGTCAATTATATATTATATTATTTATATATTACAAATATGCTCGTATATTATAAATATAAATATTTCTTATTATAAATATATTTGTATATTATAAATATTCTATATTTGTATATTATAAATTTGTATATATGCATATATTACATTATACATATCTAAATATTGTATATTATATACACAATAGATGCATATTTGTATATTATAAATATTTTACTCTGAAGATTGATGTCCTTCAGCTTGAGAAAATTATTTTCTGTTACTTATTTGATGATTTTTCACCCTTATTTTCCATGGTCACTATTTCTGGAACTCATTAATCAGCTTGAAGTCCTGAGGGCAGGCCGTTGGAAGGGGAAGATAGGGGTGAAGCGGGAAGAGCACGGACGAAGTGGAACCCCAGGTATGAGCTGTGCCCCTCAGGGGGGACGGGGTGACACCAGTGCCTGTTCTTGCTGCCTCTGCCCTTGGTGGTGCGGAGTGGGTGTCCGTCTTTGGTCATGGGGCCAAACATACACCCAGCCCAGGAGTCAGAGCAGCTGAAGGAGGATCCAGGGGAAGACAGAGCAGGTGCTGCTCGTCAGGAGATGAGCCCACAGATAATTTGAGCTGCAAATTGGTTGCTGATACACTACCACCCTCAGAATTGCTCAAGAGTCTCTCTTGTGGCCAAACCCAACCAAAATATACAGGGAAGGGAATTCTGGGAAATGTAGTTCAGCCTAGACACGTGGGCCTATCGCAAAGCCAGCACAGCGCACTTGGAAATCATACTTAACACTCATCTAGCACACATATAAATATATGCCAGCTACTATTCTAAGCATTGTATGTATATTAACTCATTTTTTATAATGCTCCTAAGAAATAGCTATTATTGTTAATATCCCCATTTTACAGAGGGAGAAACTGAGAACAGAGAGGTTAAGTAAGCTGCCTAAGGTCACACAGCAGGTAAGTGGCAGAGCTGGGTTTTAAACCCAGAAAGTCTGACTCCAGGGTTTGTTTGCTCCACTACTCCACTGTGCAAAGGCAGTGTTGCTCCCTGGCCAAATGGATACTTAAAGGTGGAACCTGGTGAGTTGTAGAGCTTTATCTGGGGAGTTGTTTATGTGATTGGTTGTGTTTTTATTTTGGACTCTCCCAATGGAAGTGGTTTGTTGAGTTTTTGGGGGCTAAGGAATGGGTGTTTCAATAAATAGAGGGTCAAGGTGAAAGCAAACTGCTCAGAGAATCTGCATTTTGTCCTCTCTTGGTCCCTCTGCTTTAATCTTATGAGTGCAGGCCCTGCCACCAGAGAGGTGAGGTGGTTTCTCAGGAGGAGGGGCGGGCGCCACCTCTAGGCTCCTCCTGTCTCTCTGCAGGCTCTGGACGGCTGGGGACTGAGTCCCCTGAGCTGGGTGTAACCCCGGCAGGCCTCTGCACCCCCTGCCTCTCTCTTCACCTTATAAACGTGAGCTAAGAGTCTTCTTTGGCCCCAGTGCTGTTCTCCTGGTGCAGAGGACAAAGCACTGGTGTCTCCATGTTTACGCACAGCCGGGTCTTCCATAGCGAACGTTCATCCTGTCGCAGCCACCAGGGCGGCACAGAAACGGCAAGCCGCCTGCCCAGCCGTTTGGCCTTGGAGTAAGTAGGCCATCGGAAGGAGCGAGGGTAGCGACCTTCTCTTCTGGCATTTGATAACCCCGGCCTCCTGCTCTGAAGCCCCGTCACCTGTGTCTGCAGAAGCCTGGTGCGCCCAAGGAGGAAGGGGAGGGTGGGGTCGCCCAGCCCCCTAGCCCCGCCCAGGAGCCAGGGACCAACGCTCTCCTCGGGGAACAGCCTTCCCAGCTGCGCTCCTGGGTCCCACCTGGGGCTGCTGCGGACAGTGCAGGATTTAACAGAGCAGCCTCCGGCCTGGCTTCCCTGCACTGATCCCCATGCCTGAATTCAGGGGAAGGTGCTGGAATGGATGTTGGGACTGGCCAGCTAGACCCTTGTCTGCTCGGCAGCTGGCCCCTGGGAGTCCCCACGGTGTGAGAAGGCAGGCTTCGCAAACTCAAGTGCACGTCGGAATCCCCTGGAGGGCTTAGTCCAGCAGGCCCCGCACCCAGAGCACCCGAGGCCAGAGAATGTGCATTTCTTACAAGTTCCCAGCTGCTTGCAGCTACCTCTGCGAGGAGGACCCCACTTTGAGAACCACTGCTGTGCAGAACGCCGCCTTCTCCTCTGAGGCATGATACCGTTCCAAGACTGACTGCTAAACTGTTGCTGCCCGCCCGGCCTGGGAGCAGTCCGGAGGCCGTCCTGTCCGGCCCCGCCCCCCCCCCGCCCCCAGCACGGAGTTGGGCAGCATCAGCAAAAGCCGTCAGGGAGGCCCCAGCCCTCAGCTTAGCTGATGGTCTGCACAAAGCGTCCTCTGTGGTGCAGACTCGCTGACGAGCACCACCCTGTGTTTTGGGGATGAACCAAATCTTCATAACATTAGACCCGTGGATTCCTGGCTCTGAAGACTGAGGCGAAAACTCCCCCTGCTTTCCCAGCCAACCCACCCTGGCCATCCTCTGCAAGCAGGCGGAACGGGAGGCCCAGAAATGGAGCCAGGCCGGCAGGAGGTCTGAGAGCTGCTTCCTGGGTCAGCTGATACCAAGACCCCATGCAGCTAAATCACGAACAGTATACTCCACAGCTGCCTCGGCCTCTTCCCCTGTGGCCTTAAAGAGCCTGTGCCCCGATCTAGCGCTCAGAACCGGAGACACGGGCCGGGGCTGGCGGTGGGGAGCGGCTCAGGCCAGGTCAGGTCTGTCAGCTTTACAGACAGTCGTGGAGCTACAGGGCAGCCCCACTTGACTTGACTCTCCTTCTCAGAGCTTCCATGGACGCCCAATGGTTTCTCCCTCCTTGGCTTTCAGGTAGAGTCACAAGTTTCCTGTTCTCTCTCCCTTTACCCATCACTGTGAACTTCAGGTGAAGAGAGAGGGATTTGTGCATACACAGAGCTACTGCCGACCTCCTTGGTGTTTAAACCCGGACTGTCTGGTCCACGTGTCTTAACCTGGGCCCTGAGCCCAAATGTGGACTACAGGGTGGGTAGGTCACAGGTGTCATCTGTAACGTGCCCCCAGATGGCACTGGAGGATTCAGAAAGATGGCGCCTGCTAATTAAAGTTTCCACAGGCAACACTTGCCCAAGTGGAAACACCTCAACTGCCCCTGTTCTCAGCCTCTAGCAAAGAAAGAGAACATTCCTCACTGGGGTTCTTTCTGTTGAGTGTTTTTGCACGGTGCCCAGCCTGCAGACAGCTACTTGACATTCACAGTCAATGGAATAAATCATGGAGTTGTGCTGGTTACCAGAAGCTAGTAATTTATTTCACTAGCTTTCACATGAATTCAAGAAGTTCAGAAAACTGCATGGATATGAGTAAATTCTAAACTCAAGCACAAAAGGGGGCAGGAGTATTCTTTCTTTCTTTCTTTCTTTCTTTCTTTGGTTATGCTGGGTCTTAGTTGCGGCTCCCGGGCTCCTTTGTTGTGTCATGTGAACTCTTAGTTGCGGCATGCATGTGGGATCTAGTTCCCTGACCGGGGATTGAACCCAGGCCCCCTGCATTGGGAGCGTGGAGTCTTATCCACTGCGCCACCAGGGAAGTCCCAGGAGTTTTATTTATATAAAATTTGTTTCTCTCTGCTACTGCTAATAAATATTAAATAAATATTTGTTAAAAACTGATTTGAAGGGGATGCAAAATGATAGCTTGCTTGCCACAGATCTCAATCGGACCCTGTGTAAATGTTACCGAATTAAGTCATAGGGACCTAGCTCAGGCCCTAGGCTGGCTGAGGCTCTGCGTCGGAGGGGGAAGCTCCTTTTTCTGTTCAGGTTCAAGTAGACAAATAACCGAGATGGAGACAGCGCAAACTTTATTCAGTGACCAAAGAATGGAGAAGCGGGAACTAAGTTCACAGGTTAACTTCTAACCCACCTGGCGAGAGGGATTTAATTTTAGAGTAAAGACAAAGGGAGGACGAGTGAGGCTAATGACGGGGAGGCATATGCATTAGTCTACCGGGGAAGGGGCAGGGCTTCTTCTGAGGGAGTGGGTGCCACCCTCTTTTCATCCTTTTTGGTCCTTACTGTCGGGTCCTGGTCGCGGATAGGTGTGTCATTTTATATGCTGATGTAGTAAAATCAGAGTATAATGAGACTAAAGCATCTGTTGGAAGTCAGATTCGTCGCCATCTTGGTCCCAGCTGGTTCCATCTTTTGTTTGTTTGTAGCTTCCTTTCTAATCTCTGGATGCTTTAACTTAAAGATTTATGTTAACTCTGCTAAAGGTGCCGGTTGGAGGTTTGTGAGCAAAGACCTAGAGCAGCTCTGGCAACATCAGCTCTATGAAAACGTGTGTCTGTCCAGTTTTCTGGGTGAGTATTCATAGCTTTCATTGCGTTACTAAAAGCACCACCAACTGGAAAAGGACAGGAACCAATGGCTTAGATAAAGCTCTCAAGCCACTCCCGACCTCTCCTCCCTCCCCTCCTTCCCTCTGCCCAGCTGTCTCCATTCCTGGCTTTCCGTGTGGATCTGATGAGAGACTAGAATGGAACCACGTGTTTCACGAGTCGCCACCCACCTGTGGATGATTAAAGTGAGCTGGAGGGGTTTTTTGAACCAAGTGAAATAATAAATATAAAAATACTTTACAAAATCATACAAAAGGAAGGAGTTGAAAAGGTAGGGGGTGGCCAGTATTGTAAGTGTTAGTGTAATGACTGATTCCCCATCTCCTGACCGACCTATCCACGGGCTGTTTACTTAATGTTGTAAGTGCTGAAGGGTACTGATAATCACAGCTAAGGTGTGCTGGTAGCTTCCTGTCCCACTGATTTCCCACACCAACCCTATGAGGCAAGCAGTGTTACCCCCACTTTACAGATGAAGAAACCGAGGCCTAAGAGAGTTCAGGTAACTTGTCCTAGTTACAGGAGAAGGGTTTGAACTGAGGCATTCTCGCTTCGGCCCCCAGGTCTTAACCACTGTTGAGCAGCTGCTACGTACCAGGAGCTGGGCTAACGGTGCTTTGAGTATTAACCTACTGAGTCTGTACAACAGATCTGTGAAATGAGTGGTATTATTATTCCCATTTTACAAAAGCCCAAACTGAGCTAAAGATTACCTAGCCCTGACCCCAAGATCGCAGAAACTAATAAATACTGGAGCTGAGATCTACCCCAGTCTCACTCCAGAGTTCATACCCTTAACCCTTGTGCTGAAATGCTAGGCTTTAAAAAGCTGCTTAAATCAGCCTCCAAATAACTATGGGGGTGGTGGGGTGCATTCATTAAAGGCGATTTCTCTTAGAGGAGGATCTGAGCTATTAAGGTTCAAAAACTCAGCAGAGAATAATTTCATCATTCTCACACTTCAACGATCACACTTTGGTTTCAACAGATGTTCACTGTACACCTACTGTGTAAAAGCACTGGGCGCAGGGCGCAAGGGCTGCAAAGTTGAAGAAGGGTCCTCGCCCGCTGGGAGCTCCCGTCTAGACTAACAGACCCATCCATGTAAACGTCACAGAAAGCAGACTGATGAGAGGGCCTGACAGGTGCTAAGGAGGCTGGGGAGTATTCTGTGGCTTTTGCTGACTGTTGAGTTCCCTGTTCAGGAGGGGTGGGCAGGTGTCCCAGGCATCAGGGTTTTAAGAAGTGCCTGCAGGCAGGGGAGACATGCAGGGCTGAGATACTACTCAGCCCACTCACTAGCTCCTCTGCTGGTTCCAAGCGGTAAGAAAAAGGAGGATTTGGTCTCCACATCCGTCTGGTCACATGCCCCAGGCAGCACCTTGTTTCTTCTGCCCAATTTCCTTGTCCATGCCTTCCCTGCCCAACGCAGGGACACATTTCAGGGTTGTGGGTTTCTGCAGGGTCACACGGGAACAGACCCATCTCTCAACACTTGCGGCCTTGTGTTGGGGGCATGGAGCTCTTGAGGCGCCCGCCTGTCCATTTCCCAAATGATGATTAACTGTAACTGACAACCCTGCATTACATAAGAGGATTATGAAACTCTGTAACAGGGAGGTAGGTGATCTGTGTGTATAAATACACGAAGACCTCATTATTGTGCTTCTTTAAGACTCAGAGACATCTAGTGGCAGAAAATTGTATCTGCAGCCCTAGCAGATCCTCTCCAAATAAGTGACTTGAAAAAGTTCTAATTTGTGAGACTTTTGTACATACTCAAATTGGGAGACTTCAGGTTAAATTACTTTGAAAGAGAAGGAATGTACAGGTTTTCCATTTGTAGAAGTACAGTATGTTTTTAAACCTGAAGTATAGTTGATTTACAATATTTCAGGTGTACATCAAAGTGATTCAAATATATGAATATATATATATATATATTTCAGATTCTTTTCCATTATGGGTTATTACAAGATATGGAGTAGAGTTCCTTGTGCTATACAGTAGGTCCTTATTGTTTGTCTACTTTATATATAGTAGTGTGTATCTGTTAATCCCAAATTCCTAATTTATCCCTCCCACCCCTTTCCCCTTTGATAACCGTAAGTTTGTTTTCTATGTCTGTGAGTCTGTTTCTGTTTTGTAAATAAGTCCATTTGTATCATTTTTTAGATTCCACATGTAAGTTGTATCATATGATATTTGTCTTTCTCTGTCTGACTTACTTCACTCAGTATGATAAACTCTACGTCCATCTATGTTGCTGCAAATGGCATTATTTCATTCTTTTTATGGCTGAGTAATATTCCATTATATATATACGTGTACCACATCTTCTTTATCCATTCATCTGTTGATGGACATTTAGGTTGCTTCCATGTCTTGGCTATTGTAAATAGTGCTGCCATGAACATTGGGGTTCACATATCTTTTCGAATTAGAGTTTTCATCTTTTCTGTATATATGCCTGGAAGTGGGATTGCTGGGTCATTTGATAACTCGATTTTTAGATTTTTAAGGAACCTCCATACTGTTCTCCATAGTGGCTGCACCAATTTACATTCCCACCAACAGTGTAGGAGGGTTCCCTTTTCTCCACATCCTCTCCAGCATTTATTACTTTTAGACTTTTTCATGACGGCCATTCTGACTGGTGTGAGATGATACCTCCGTGTAGTTTTGATTTGCATTTCTCTCATCACTAGCAGTGTTGAGCATCTTTAGTATGGTATTGTATTTAATAAAAAGTACCGTAAGTCTACTTTAAGCCTGTTCTCCCCAAAGTTTTAGATGCACCCAACTGTATAAAGTGTGTGAAAGAGAAAATTAGACAATAAAAAAATGACTCTGTTAACAGCCTCTACATATTCACCTGTCATGATGCTGAACTTTTTTGATATAATTGGGTTTTGTACCAAATTCACAATTATCACTATCAAATTGGTCTTATAGGTGAGCATGCATAGATTAAATAACTACTAAACCAAATATTTAGGAGAATGTATAAGGAGAAAGCTTCCCCACAATCAGACTAGAAAGTACCTTTCCTAGACTCGGGGGCAGTAGAGCTGCTGGGGGAACAATTTAAGGTGGGTGTTGGTGGGTCCCAAAGAGTGAGGCCCTATAGCCTGGACCACAAGCTGGGACCCAGCAAGACTGTAAGATACATCATGGAAGGTCAGTGTGGGAGCAGCAGTGCGATGTGTGTCGTGTTTCCCTGGCAAAGCCCTAAGGGAGTGGCCAAACCTAGAGAAGCAGTGGCTGTACATATGATGTGATGATGGGGCTCAGGCAGCCTCCCGGTTTCCTACACCCCAGAATATGACAGGAAGAGCAGAACAATACCTGCGTGCCTGTGGACAGCGTAGAAGGTGGAGAAGGAAACACTGAAACTCTTGAATTGCTCTCTGAGAACAGAGGAGCAATGGGGTGTCCCAGGAGTGACATCCGGTGACATCCCACCGGCCAGTGCCTTGACACCAGGAAAGCTCCCCATTTCTTAGGCATGAAACTGGGGAAAAGTAGGTGGTGGAGTAAGTCCCATATTGAGTGGCCTTAAGTGTTACCACCCCAGTGGAATGGAGCCTCTTTTCCCCTTTTCCTTTCTGCTCCCCACGCACAGAGCAGAAAGGAAAAGGGAAAAAGAGGAGTTAGCAGGGGAAGTGGAAGATATACAACACTGACGGCTTTGTTCAAACATGCTCACCTTAAGTATCTGCTTCTATCTCACTCTACCACTTCCCTCTCTCTCCCTCTCTCAGCTCCCCCCAACCCACGCATATTCTAGCCATTCCTTCATTTGCCTGCTCCTTGTTATTCAAGGTACAGCCAGATTTTTTTCTTTTCTTTATTTATTGATTAATTATTTATTTATGTGGCTGAGTTAGGTCTTAGTTGTGGCATGCGGGATCTTCACTGCGGCGTGCAGGATCTTTCGTTGCGGCGCACAGGCTCTTCGTTGTGGTGCATGGGCTTCTCTCTAGTTGTGGTGCGTGGGCTCCAGATCACGTGGGCTTAGTTGCCCTGTGGCATGGGGATCTTAGTTCCTCGACCAGCGATCAAACCCACGTCCCTTGCATTGGAAGGTGGATTCTTAACCACTGTACCAACAGGGAGGTCCCCAGCCAGATTTTTTTTCTGATTATAAAAGTAATACATATTCATATTTTAAAATACATAACGGTGTAAAAAAGAAAGTAAAACTCATCTTAATTCCACCACACAGAGATGACCACTGTTAATGCTTTGATCTATATCCCCTTAGACGTCTTTTCTATGCATATCTGTATGTATATGTTTAAGAAATGAACCTTACCATGCAAGGATATTTTATAGCCTATTCCCACTCTATAAATGCATAACTCTTTCCATGGCAATATAGTTGCATGTCATCATTTTTAATAGGTACGTAGTATTGTATACTGCTTATAAATAAACCATAAGTCACTTTTTTGAGGGCCATGTAGGTGGTTTCTAATTTTTTGCAATTATGAACAATGTTGTGATAAATATCCTTGTGTGTTGGGGGGTCTTTGGTTTGCTTGTCCAGTTCTTCCCCCAGGACAGTGGTTCTCAAAGTGTGTTCCATGGAGCCTGTGGAAATGTGTGAGGTGCTCCTGCAGGGGTGAGGTGAAGGCTGCAGGGCTTCAGCCCTTAATCTTCCTTCAACAATCATAGGTTC
The DNA here is from genome assembly GCF_963924675.1 of Phocoena phocoena. NCBI lineage: Eukaryota > Metazoa > Chordata > Mammalia > Artiodactyla > Phocoenidae > Phocoena > Phocoena phocoena. Next base: position 45,714,013 of record NC_089235.1, on the reverse strand, counting down.
ACGTCTCTCTGCTCCATTTGGGGAGAAGAAAGTGTTCCATCACTAAATGCAGCTGGAAATCCAGTGCTTTAGGACAGAGTCAAGGAAAATTAAAATTGTTATGTCAGAGAGTATGCATGTTTAAAGATCTGATACATACTGCCAAATGACTCCTGAAAGGGTATACTAATTTTCATTCCTACCAAAAGCATATGTGTGCCTGTGTTTCCCACACCAACACTTTGCCTTTATAGAGCTCTAAAGGCAAAATCATTTTTTTAATTTCTATTTCTTTGATTAGTCTTTATATTGCTTTCTTATTGCTGCTGTAATAAATTACCACAACTTGGTAGCTTAAAAGAACATAAATTTATTATGTTGAAACAGAAGAATCTATTTCTTTCTTCTAGAGCCTCCTGCATTCCTTGGCTTGTGGCGCCTTCCTCCATCATTAGTCTAACTTCTGCTTCTCTCCTCACATCTCCTTCTCTGATTCTGACCCTCCTGCCTCCCTCTTTCACTTATAAGGACCCTTGTGATTACTTTGGGACCACCCAGATAACCCAGAATAATATCACATCTCAAAATCCCTAATCACTTCTGCAAAACCTCTTTTGCTGTCACAGGTTCTGGGGATTAGGACATGACATCTCTGGTGGGTCATTTTTCTACCTGTCACAGTAATGATATAGAGCATGTTTTATTTATTGACAATCTGTAGTTCTTTGATAAATTATCCTTCTGTGACCTTTGCTCATTTTGCTATTAAGATATTTGTATTTTTCTAGTGGATTTGTAACACAAAAATTATATATTTTGGAAATATAGACGTGTTGCTTATTACGTATGTTGCAAATCTTTTTCTTCACATTTCTGGTTTTTAAACTTTCTTTAGGTCGTGTGTTAGTCCGCTTGAGTTGCCATAACAAAATAGAATAGTCTGGGTACCTTAAACAACAGAAATTTATTTTCTCACAGTTCTGGAGGTTAGAGCTCCAAGATCAAGGTGTCAGCATGGTCAGTTTCTGGAGAGAGCTTTCTTCCAAGTTCACCGATGGCTACCTTCTTGCTGTGTACTCACACGGCACGGAGAGAACAAGCTCTCTGGTGTCTCTTCTTATAAGGTCATGAGGGCCTCACCCTCTTGACCTCATCTAACCCTAACTACCTTCCAAAGGTCCCATCTCCAAATACCATCACATTGAGGGTTAGGACTTATGGCTTTTATGGAGACACAAACATTCAATCCGTAACAGGAAAAATTTGGATTTTCATGTGGTCTAATCTGTCAATCATGTTCTTGATGCCTTTTGTCTTCAGTGATATGTTAGCTTAGCAAGGCCTCTTTCACCAGAGATACATAAACATGTACATACACTTAAACTTTTATATATTTGCCTTACTTTACATTCAAATTTTAATCATTCTGGAATATAATTTGGGGTAAATTCTGACTCTGTTTTCTTGCCAGCTAAAGTACTTTGTTTACCATTTTATTCTTCAAATAACAGCTTCAAAATAGTCTCTAAGGACATAAGCTTTTAACCAGACAGGAGTCCTGGATTTGCCATTATCTGAATACTGGCCTTTTGAAACCAGTTTTCCTCCTTCCCTTTCTCTGCTAGTTATAGAAAATTACTTTTTGTCTTTCTGGAAAATCCATTCATTCAGTAAAAGACCAACAACTAAAGCCAACTTTTTTTTTTTAAAGGAAACAATGAGTGTCCTTAATATTTCAGGCTTGAACAGCATTCTGTGTATAGCAATTTACCATCAACCCATATGAATGTGTACTTAGAGCTTTCACATTCCTTTGAATCCTAAAGTTATTTGGTTTTCAAAACCAATGGAAAAACACTATCCATGGAAGAAAACTATTTAGATATTTGAACTATAAAAACTTTGGGCTTTATCTGTTGGGGCCACTTAGTGTTCTGCACAAGCCAGCATGAAATGTTTGTGCCTGGGAATGAAGGGTAGGGGTAAAGCTTCAAACCGCAGAAAGGCGAGTTCTAAATCTTATGAAACAGACTCAGTAATGTATAGCTACACACAATGCTGGTATATTACACATTAATAATCCTAATTCTAAAATAACATAACACAGTATATCATAGTACAATAACGGGTATAAAGTGATTTTAATGATTAAATATTCAATTGGATTAAAATTCCCATTTAATCCAATGCCTTTCTTAAGCTCCTGCTATGTGTCTTGGCCCTGTGTTTCCAGGCAGTAAAAAGTGCATGACAACAAAACAAACATTTGTGATGCAAATAATTTTGAGATGGAATACAAATTTGTTGAGTTAATACATAAATTTATGTGTTGTATATATGGTGTGATATTACATGATACAGTATAACTAATACCGTGAAAGTAATTTTTCTATTTCACAGTCAGACCTTGAAAATGAGTAGTTTCCAATCCACAAATGTGTTGAATTTCAAAGGTCTGTTTCTAAATCAGTGGTTCAAAACTCAGAAATTATGTCACTATAAAAATAAGATTCTAAGTAGTGGTGAGAACCAGCCTAACTATGGATTTTTTGTTTGATTGAAATTATACACATTTTCTATGAGAGGTAGTTGAAATTATATACATTTGTTACAAGGGATACTTTTCAGATATGATACTAGTGATTAAAAGAGGAAAGCAATAGAACTTAATGAGACACGGTCTGTTTATCTAGAAGGATAGTCCTTAAGGAAGTTGAAAGTTTAGTACAAAGAGAATGACTTTTGTGGAAATTCCAGAAAGCTTCAGAGACCTTTTCAAGGGGTTAGAGGTTGATGGCATGGGTCTGAATTATGTCACAATTGTTCTTCTCCTTGTTTTTAATACAATGTGTTGTTCCACTGTTCATGCTTATCAGCCATATTTACTGCTCTGTTTTAATTAATAAATGGGATGCTGAGAAGCCAGGAGAGCAGTGAGTTAATGAAGGAGAGGGCACAGCATTTGTGAGATCACCCCTCGGGGGAAGAAAGGAGATGGTAGAGAAAAGAGTCAGTGGCCTCTGTGAATTGGCCCCAAGGCCATTGTGGGGGATCCTGCTGAAGACGCATAAACTTCCTCAAATAATAAGGATGGTCTCTGCTGCCCAGCTTTCCTCACCTAACTAGTGGTTCTGGTACTGAAAGTTGCCACAATTAGGACTGAGACTATTGCTCCCTCAATGGAGGGGAGATTTACATAACCTGGGGGAGAATTGGGGGCTTGGTGATAATTAAAGAAACAAAAACAACAAAGTCAATTATTAATTCAAGAGAAAACAAAAAACCAAGTAGGGAAGGAGAAGTGATTATAGTACACTATACACGGCTCAGCTGTCAGTAAGAGTTTTACAATCATAAAAGGTAAACACTTATACCAGTTAGCAATTTGTTGCCTTTGGCCCCAGATTCAAACTCCATTTCTTGACCTGTGAAAATTGATCTGGATCCTCAGCTCCTCCTTTGCGCTGACATGGTGTTAAAAGCTTCGTCAGTAGAGGGCACTGGAGGGAAACTGCAGGAGGAAGAGGCTTCTCTTCCCAGTACCAGTGTTTTCTGTTTTCCTCCTTGCTCCTCCTGTTTGGTTGCCAGCTATGGATGGGTTGGGGAAGACATTCAGTGGCATTCACCTATATTAAGTCTCAGTGGTACCTCATAGAGAGCTTCCTAACAAATTTTTGCAGCCCCCCAATGAGTAGATTCCCACTGAATCATGCCAGCACTCCAGTGGTTGGCTTCTCAGCCCTGGCCTGACAGCCCTTCAGAGAGGCTTCTTCTGCTTGCTACTCCTGGCCATGCTTTTCTACCCACCTGCACCCTGGAGCAGTGTCTCCTGCTTGTCCAGTAACTGTTGACTGGCTCTGGCCTGGAGCAACTCAGTATACTTCTCTGCCATCTCAGCCTCAGGAAGGGATGTTTCTTCCTTGAGTAGCTTTGTTCATCTCTAGGGTATATTCCAGAGTTCTCTTTCTTCCATAGATGATCCTATATTGCAGTTAATAATTCTTATGTTAAACTTTCCCTCTACAAATCACTGTGCAGTTTCTGACTCCTGATTGGACCTTGATTAATTCAACACTAAATACTTAACAAAAATTATTTACCTATTTTGGGAAGATGGGGAGTTAGAAAGGGTGTGTGTGTGTGTGTGTGTGTGTGTGTGTGTGTGTGTGTGTGTGTGTGTGTGTATGAGAGAGAGAGAGAGAGAGAGAGAGAGGAAAAGAGAGGGAGAGAGAGAAGGTAGCTAAATCCTTATCTTCCATAGTAGGAAGTTGATAAATAAAATATAAAATTGAAAAATACATAGAATACAGTATAAGATTGTTATCTGGAGATTTGAAAGGGGTTGTATTAGGAAATGAAGTGTGAGGTATCTGCCATTTTTGTAACAAACCTCGTATTTGACTCTTTATGGTCATAGATAACTTTGATAAGAAAAAATGATAAAAAGAAAATCACTGAGTTTGAAACAAATAAACAAAAAGAGAAGGAAGAAGAGAAAGTTACAAAGTTTGTGGAATATCAAAAGATGTGTCATTGGGATAGTTTGTTTTTCATTAATCACATAATACATGATCAAACTAACAGCAAAGGTAGTAGATCAATCACTTATAAACTTGGAGAAAGGTTAAAAGATAAAGCTAGTAATATCATCAATATCCACAATAATTAGTTAAAGGAGACACATAACAAAAAGATGTAAAATATGATGCCCAAAACATTAAATGTGGGGTGTGGGAGTAAAAATGCAGGGCTGTTAAAAGGCATTCAAACTTAAGAGAGCAGCAACTTAAAATAATTACATACATATAAACTTCATGGTAACCACAAAACAAAAATCTATGAGACCCAAACATAAAACTAGAGATAGTTATCAACTCACAAAGGAAGAGAGCAAAAGAAAAAGAAAGAAACAAAAAAGAACTATAAAACAACCCAAGAACAATTCACGAAATGGTAATAAGTACATATCTATTGATAATTACTTTAAATGTAAATGGACTAAATGCTCCAATCAAAAGACATATAGTGGAGAATTCTCTGGCAGTCCAGTGGTTAGGACTCCGTGCTTCCACTGCAGGGGGCACGGGTCTGATCCCCAGTTGAGGAACTAAGATCCCTCATGCTGCGTGGCACAGCCTAAAAAAATTTTTTTAATTAAAGAAAAAAGATATATAGTGGATGAGTGGATACAAAAACAAGATATATACTGCCTATACGAGACTCAATTCAGATCTAAAGACACACACAGACTGAGTGAGGGGATGGGAAAAGGTATTCCATTGCAAATGGAAATCAAAAGAAATCCAGGGTATCAATATTTATATCAGACAAAATAGACTTTAAAATAAAGACAAGAGACAAAGAAGGCTATTACACAATGATCAAGGGATCAATTCAAGAAAAAGATATAACAATTGTAAATATATTTGCACCCAACATAGGAACACCTAAATACATAAAGCAAATATTAATAGACATAAAGGGAGAAATTGACAGTAACACAATACTAGTAGGGGATGTTAACACCCCACTTACGTCAATGGACAGATCATCCAGACAGAAAATCAGTTAGGAAACACTGGCCTTAAATGACACATTAGAACAAATGACTTAATAGATACATATAGAACACTCCATCCAAAAGCAGCAGAATACACATTCTTCTCAAGTGCATGTGGAACATTCTCCAGGATGGATCACATGCTAGGCAACAGAACAAGTCTCAGTAAATTTAAGATTGAAATCATATCAACCATCTTTTCTGACCACAACACTATGGGACTAGAAATCAACTATAAGAAAAGAACTGCAGAAAACAAAACACATGAGGGCTAAACAATATGCTACTAAACAACTAATGGGTCACTGAAGAAATCAAAGAGGAAACCAAAAAACACCTGTAAACAAATGATAATGAAAACATAATGATCCAAGATCTATGGGATGTGGCAAAAGCAGTTTGAAGAGGGAAATTTACAGTGATATAAGCCTACCTCAGGAAACAAGAGAAATCTCAAACAAAAAACCTAACCTTACACCTAAAGCAAATAGAGAAGAAAGATCAAAACCCAAAGTTAGTAGAAGGAAAGAAATCATAAAGATCATAGCAAAAATAAATGAATAGAGGCTTAAAATCTATAGAAAACATCAATGAAACTAAGAGCTTGTTCTTTGAAAAGATTAAAAAAATTGATAAACCTTTAGCCAGACTCATCAAGAAAAACAGAGAGGGGGGCAAATAAATAAAATCAGAAATGAAAAAGAAGTTACGACTAACACTAGAGAAATACAAAGGCTCATAAGAGACCTCTATGAACAATTATATGGCAATAACACGGATAACCTAGAAGAAATGGACAATTTCTTAGAAACTTACAATCTCCGAAGAAATAGAAAATATAAACAGACAAGTTACCAGTAATTAAATTGAATCAGAAACAAATAAACTCCCAACAAACAAAAGTCCAGGACCAGATGGCTTCACAGGTGAATTCTACCAAACATTTAAAGAAAAGTTAACACCTATCCTTCTCAAACTATTCCAAAAAATTGCAGAGGAAGAAATGCTTTTGAACACATTCTATAAGGTCAGCATCACCTTGTTACCAAAACTAGGCAAAATATGACCAAAAAATACAGGCCAATATCACTGATGAACATAGATTCAAAAGTCCTCAACAAAATATTGGCAAACCAAATCCAACAATACATTAAAAGGATCATACACCATGATCAAGTGGGATTTATCCCAGGGATGCAAGGATGGTTCAATATTCACAAATCACTCAATGTGATACAACACATTAACAAACTGAAGAACAAAAATCATATGATCATCTCAATATATGCAGAAAAAGCTTTGGACAAAATTCAACATCCATTCATGATAAAAACTCTCAACAAAGTGGGTATAGAGGGACCATACCTCAGCCTTATAAAGGTCACATACAACAAGCCCACAGCTAACATCATACTCAATGGTGAAAAGCTGAAAGCTTTCCTCTAAGATCAGGAAGAAGACAAGGATGCCCACTCTTGTCACTTCTATTCAACATAGTTTTGAAAGTCCTAGCCACAGCAGTCAGTACTAGGGATGTAATGTACAACATGATAAACATAGTTAACACTGATGTATGTTGTATATTAAAGTCATTAAAGGGACTTCCTTGGTGGCACAGTGGTTAAGAATCCACCTGCCAACGGAGGGGGCATGGGTTCAAGCCCTGGTCCGGGAAGATTCCACATGTCATGGAGCAACTAAGCCCGTGTGCCACAACTACTGAAGCCTGCGTGCCTAGAGCCCATGCTCCACAACAAGAGAAGCCAACACAATGAGAAGCTCGTGCACCACAATGAAGAGTAGCCCCTGCTTGTCGCAACTAGAGAAAGCCCGCGTGCAGCAACGAAGACCCTACACAGCTAAAATAAATAAAAAAAGAAAAAAAAAGTCATTAAAAGAGTAAATCCTACGAGTTCTCATCACGAGGAAAATAAATGTTTTCTATTTCTTTAATTTTGTATCTATATGAGATGATGGATGTTCACTAAAGTTATTTTGGTAACCATTTCATGATGTATGGAAGTCAAATCATTATGCTGTACAACTTAAAGTTATACAGTGCTGTATGCCAATTATATCTCAATAAAACTGGATTTAAAAAAAGGAGCATTCCATTTGCTGCCCTCTGAGCCTTCCTCTACTGGCTCCCTAAGGATTACCCCTCACAGCCAGAGAAACAACAGCTTAAATCGATTTTCATTGTTAATAAATGGGCACAAATGGAAATGCCTCTTTTTTCCCTGTTGGCATACATGTACTTGGTCATTTGAAATACAGCATAGCTGTTAATGAATTAGCAAAACAATGAGCCATGAATATCTGTGCTTTAGAAAGAAGTCTTAGAAAATCCATTATCTCCTGGGCAAGATGGGAAAAGTTAGAGGGGTGTTGCTCTGAATCTTGAATTGTAGCAGATGGGCTTCTCTGGTGGCGCAGTGGTTGAGCGTCCGCCTGCCGATGCAGGGGACACGGGTTCGTGCCCCGGTCCGGGAAGATCCCACATGCCGCGGAGCGGCTGGGCCCGTGAGCCATGGCCGCTGAGCCTGCGCGTCCGGAGCCTGTGCTCTGCAGCGGGAGAGGCCACAGCAGTGAGGGGCCCGCGTACCGCAAAAAAAAAAAAAAAAAAATTGTTGAATTGTAGCAGAGGTAAGACCAAGTAGGATGTGCAGTTTGGTGGTGATTTTGGTGCTACAGACAGAGTTAGATTGTTGCTTACATTGAAAGGGAATGTAGTACTAGTCTTTTTTACCTGCATCTATAATGAAATGAGAATAAAGACAAATAAATACAAATTATGTAACAAATACCCAAGAACATCTACAGTGGCAGTATTCTAAACAAGTATGAAAAGGAACATGTGAATTAAAACTCTCCTTTGTCCCATGGTTTCCTTCTCTCTAATATGGGAATATAAACACTGTTGTGTTTTTTTTTTTTAATTTTAATTTTAATTAATTAATTATTTATGGCTGCGTTGGGTCTTCGTTGTGGTGCGTGGGCTTCTCATTGCGGTGGCTTCTCTTGTTGCAGAGCATGGGCTCTAGGTGTGCGGGCTTCAGTAGCTGTGGCTCACAGGCTTTAGAGCGCAGGCTCAGTAGTTGTGGCACACAGGCTCAGTAGTTGTGGCTCGCATGCTCTAGAGCACAGGCTCAGTAGTTGTGGAGCACGGGCTTAGTTGCTCCACGGCAGGCTGGATCTTCCTGGACCAGGGATCGAACCCTTGTCCCCTGAATTGGCAGGTGGATTCTTAACCACTGCGCCACCAGGGAAGTCCCAACACCGTTGTTTTTGTGAGAATTAATGATAATCTTTGGATTATATCACTAGCACAATGTCTGGCTTGTAGTAACATTAAATAACTGGTTATTACTGATAGTTGCAGGATTTTTCTCATTGTTTTAATTATTGTTTAAAAGCTGAGTTGCAACCTCAAATGGTTTCAGACCCAGGCCAGGAACATAAAGGAGGCACGTGGGCCAGGTGGGGACTGTGGTACGTGGAGCGAGCGCATTTCTCCCAGGGGAGCAGCCCCCAGTCAGTTCCAGCCAGTCCCTGTCAGAGAAAAATGCCGGACTCCTCATCATTCTCCTCATTCTTATTCTTTTTTCAGGAAAAGCTGGAAATCCAGACTTTTATGTGAAATCTCCTGATTTTACATATTGAGAATTAAGCAGTTCATATCTTTGGAGAGGATCGGGCCCACAAGTCTTGCACACTCTGCTTTAAAGAAACAAAAGTGTCCCCCAGCTAGAGAATGTCTGTGGGATCCTGAGGGAATCACTCTTTCTTAGCCTTTCCCCCAGTGTTCTCCAGTCACTCCACACTTTGCTTTCTCTGGTGAGCTGGCCAACAGTTCTGTCAATGTTCCTGCAGCCTGGGGTGAAGCAGGTTATCCTGTGCAAGGCTCTCACCAGGGGTCGTCCCTGACCCTGTTGGCCCAGGATAATCAGAAAGACCTTATGTGAAGCCCTCTCCTCCCCATGTTGGGCCCTCTAAGGGCATGGCTAAGACAGTTTTTCACACTAAAGTGCTAATGAATTAACAGCTCCCCCTTCACAATGGGTGTCTAGCTTTTCAAAGAGAACACTCGAAAGGAAATAGATCTGGTTACTAATGCAGGGATTTTAGGGTCCTTTGCACTTCAGAGGTGGGTCTTCCTTGGCTTTTCAGATCACACCAGGGGAGCAAAACCAAACTCTGTCTTTGTAGCAAGCTAGCTGAGCTCCAGCTTCTTCTGGGGCCTGGTTTAAAAGTCTTCAGGGATCCAGGAGAAGATGCTATTAGGTCTTCCCTGCTGTTGAACAGTCAGTTGACTTTTATTTAACATCTGTTGTCAAGTCAAGAGCAGTTCAGTATCTACCAGGTGTTGTTCAAAAAACACATCAAAAAAGGTACACTAATGCACAGAAGAGAGTGATCAGTATAGGTTGATGTGGAATGATCAGTTATTATTTCTAGGTTAAAAAAATTAGCAGTTTTTTGCTATAAGTTAATTTCATTGGCTTTCTCCATTCAGCCAAAGGATGTCCCCCGGCTTCTAAAAGCAGGCCTTGCAATTTAAGTGTGTGGTCACCAGGTGGTGGAAGTGGGCCATGTCCGTGGAATCTTACTGGTAGCTGGAGAAGCTGAGCTCACCTTGCCTCAAATCATCTTAAAACCACAGTGAGCTAGGACTTCCTTTCCTTTCAGCCATATTCAACCTGGAGTTCATCAAAAGATGTTTGCCTTTCTGGCAATTCCTGGCTATAAAGGTCTAGGCTTTAACCCAGAGTGCTCTTCCTGAAAAATTTCACCCTTCTGTTCACCTCAGAGAAAGTCAAGAGTTCAGAACCCTCCTTTTCCAATCAGCTCACCTTTGTCATCTAATAAGTTCTATTTTCCTTTCCCCTCTTTGTACAATAGAGGAGCCCATCCCCTCTCCTTATATTCCTAGGAAGGACTACACGCTCTGCCTGGGGGCAAGCCTGGAGGCTTTATTGAGTTGTAGAGGCAGGTTGAAGGCTTGGAGAACCTGTCTAGGCAGGAGAGGGTGTTTCTTCTGCTTCCACTGCTGTTATCTGACAAGTTGATCAGTACCTCCATTTGGATACTTTTCTCAGCTGGGAACAGATGCATCAGGCAACTCAGATTTTTTACTGATCTGCACCATATTATTGATTAGGGGGTTACAAAGTAATTTTAGCAAGTAGGCAAATTTGCAAAGACAGAATTTACGAATAACGTGGATTAACCGTACAAATGCACCCAAAGATAGGATCTCGGCTCTCTGCACTTTTTTCTTTCCTCTTCCAATAAGAGCTCCTTTATTCTTACATTGTTAACTATCATCTCCAGACAGAGTACTTCAAAACATTCATTATAAAGCCTTTCTGGGGAATTTCCTGGTGGTCCAGTGGTTAGGACTCAGCACTTTCACTGCCATGGTCCCAGGTTCAATCTCTGGTTGGGGAACTAAGATCCCACAAGCCGCACAGTGTGGAAAAAAAAAAAAAAAAGCCTTTCTGTAGATCAGCAGTCCTCAAAGTATGGTTCCAAGGTCCCTGGCGGGGGAGGGGGGTAAATCCTAAAGATAATATCTTTGGCAACTGCATATCTGCGTGAATCTAGATTTTCTTCGTATACTTCAACTAAAACAGTTTGTCCTAACAAATCGAATGTAAAAGCAGATCTGAGAATACAGCTGTCTTCTCTTAACCAGACATTAAAGAGATTAGCAAAAGTGTAAAACAATCACTGAGATGTTTTTGTTTTGGAAAATACAGTAATATTATTTATGTTAATTTGTAACTGGTTTGCTGTTACTTTTAAACAAATTACTAAAAATTTTATATGTCTTTGTTCTAATTTCTAATACAATAAACATTGGTAGATAAAACCCACTTAATCAAAAGTTCTTTGGTTCCGCAATAGCTTTTAAGAGTATAAAACAGTCCTGAGACCAAAAGTTTGAGAACCAGCACGCTAGGCCTGTAATCACTTTTTCAATAGTGTTCCTGATATTTGTACTTGGGCATCCCATCAGCACCTTAACACAACTTGACTAACAGTATATTCACCAGCCCTGCTCACCCTTAAGCCATTCCTTCTCCTGACATCTCAATTTCTGGCATCATCTTTCCCTCAGCCACTTCTAACATTTCCCCTCTGTGCATCCCCTACAATTTTTACTCAGGGGAAAAAAACTCAAGAACCTCTGCAGAATCCATGTCTTCCTTTCCATCCCCACTCTATCCACCTCTCATCTCCCGTCTCCATCATCCTGTCTCTGCAGTCACCAAACTACTGTGTGCTCTGCTAGCAAGCCAGTCATCAGCCCATACGGCCACGCCACCTCCCTGCTCAAACACCAGCAATAGAGCCCATTACCTTCAGGATCAAGTGCAGGGTTTTAGTCCTCCATATTTGAATGCGAATGAAGGTTTCTAGCAGTGTCCCACTGTTCCTTTAACCAGACTTTCATTCTTCCCTGAGGAGAGTAGGATTGGTGGCGAGGATGTAGGGTACAGGTGGGAGGTAGGTTGCTTCACTCCATATGCCAAATCGTCTGCATCCCTGCTGTAGTTCTTCCAGGACAGACCTTTACAGGTGTAACAAGTATGACTATTTTCCACTCACAAACTTATATAAGCACATGATTCACCCTCCCCTCTTCCTCCTCCCTAGGATTAGTTCTAAATCTCAGGGCTTATGCAATAGCCTGACATTGGTGGGGAAGGGCTAACTCTTCTTGGTTTTGGTCTGGCCTATGCTGACCTCCATTGTGATGTGAGGCAATAGGCTTCGGGGAGGGGGCATGGGGAGTCCCTACTATAGTTTCTAGTCCTGACTCACTGGAGAGGCCCTTCCACAGCCTTTGCTTCCAGAAAGGTCCCAGTGGTAGCCAAACGCACATAGATTGCTCCTCTCCCAGTAGCAAGTTACTGATAATTGATAATAATGAAAGTTTATTGCACTCTTATTATGGGACAGTCTCCATACTGGAGGCTTTTAGATTTTATCTCATTTAATTGCCACAAGAGAGGAGTTTGGAGATTCTTCAGCCCTCCTGGAGGCAAACTGTGTGGCTGGCAGGGTCCTGGTGCTTTGGCTGGGTGTAAAGCCTGTGACTCTGAGCTGGGAGAGCCGAGTTCAGGAAATTAGTCCACCAGAGACCTCCTGGCTCCACATAATATCAAACGGCAAAAGCTCTCCCAGAGATCTCCATCTCAACACTAAGACCCAACTCCACTCAACGACCAGCAGGCTCCAGTGCTGGACACCCTATGTCAAACAACTAGCAAGACAGGAACACAATCCCACCCATTAGCAGACAGGCTGCTTAAAATCATAATAAGGTCACAGACACCCCCAAACACACAACTGGATGTGGTCCTGCCCACCAGAAAGACAAGATCCAGCCTCATCCTCCAGAACACAGGCACCAGTGCCCTCCGCTGGGAAGCCTACACAACACACTGAACCAACCATAGACACTGGGGGCAGACACCAAAAACAATGGGAACTACAAACCTGCAGCCTGCGAAAAGGAGACCCCAAACACAGTAAGTAAAGCAAAATGAGAAGACAGAGAAACACACAGCAGTTGAAGGAGCAAGGTAAAAACCCATGAGACCAAACAAATGAAGAGGAAATAGGCAGTCTACCTGAAAAAGAATTCAGAGTAACGATAGTAAAGATGATCCAAAATCTCGGAAACAGAATGGAGAAAATACAAGAAAAGTTTAACAAGGACCTAGAAAAACTAAAGAGCAAACAAACAATGATGAACAACACAATAAATGAAATTAAAAATTCTATAGAAGGAATCAAGAGCAGAATAACTGAGGCAGAAGAACGGGTAAGTGACCTGGAAGATAAAATAGTGGAAATAAATACTGCAGAGCAGACTACAGAAAAAAGAAAGAAAAGAATTGAGGACAGTCTCAGAGACCTCTGGGACAACATTAAATGCACCAACATTCAAATTATAGGGGTCCCAGAAGGAGAAGAGAAAAGGAAAGGGACTCAGAAAATATTTGAACAGATTATAGTTGAAAACTTCCCTAATATGGGAAAGGAAATAGTTAATCAAGTCCAGGAAGCACAGAGAGTCCCATAAAGAATAAATCCAAGGAGAAACATGCCAAGACACATATTAATCAAACTACCAAAAATTAAATATAAAGAAAAAATATTAAAAGCAGCAAAGGAAAAACAACAACATACAAGGGACTCCCCATAAGGTTAACAGCTGATCCTTCAGCAGAAACTCTGCAAGCCAGAAGAGAGTGGCAGGACATATTTAAAGTGATGAAAGAGAAAAACCTACAACCTAGATTACTCTAGCCAGCAAGAATCTCATTCAGATTTGATGGAGAAATTAAAACCCTTACAGACAAGCAAAAGCTAAGAGAAGTCAGCACCACCAGACCAGCTTTAAAACAAATGCTGAAGGAACTTCTCTAGGTAGGAAACACAAAAGAAGGAAAAAACCTACAATAACAAATGCAAAACAATTAAGAACATGGTAATAGGAACGTACATATCGATAACTACCTTAAATGTAAATGGATTAAATGTTCCAACCAAAAGACATAGACTGGCTGAATGGATACAAAAGCAAGATCTGTATATATGCTGTCTACAAGAGACACACTTCAGACCTAGGGACACATACAGACTGAAAGTGAGGGGATGGAAAAAGATATTCCATGCAAATGGAAATCAAAAGAAAGCTGGAGTAGCAATTCTCATATCAGACAAAATTGACTTTAAAATAAAGACTATTACAAGAGTAAAAGAACATAATGATAAAGGGATCAATCCAAGAAGAAGATATAACCATTGTAAATATTTATGCACCCAACATAGGAGCATCTCAATACATAAGGCAAATGCTAACAGCCATAAAAGGAGAAATCGACAGTAAGACAATCATAGCAGGGGACTTTAAACTCCCCTTTCACCAATGGACAGATCATCCAAATAAGGAAACACAAGCTTTAAATGAAACATTAAACAAGATGGACTTAATTAATATTTATAGGGCATTCCATCCAAAAACAACAGAACACACTTTCTTCTCAAGTGCTCATGGAACATTCTCCAGGACAGATCATATCTTAGGTCACAAATCAAGCCTTGGAAAATTTAAGAATATTGAAATTGTATCAAGTATCTTTTCCAACCACAAAACTATGAGAATAGATATCAATTACAGGAAAAATCTGTAAAAAAAATACAAATACATGGAGGCTAAACAATACACTACTAAATAACCAAGAGATCACTGAAGAAATCAAAGAGGAAATAAAAAAAATACCTAGAAACAAATGACAATGAAAATACGATGACCCAAAACCTATGGGATGTAGCAAAAGCAGTTCTAAGACGGAAGTTGATAGGAGTACAATCCTATATCAAGAAACAAGAAACCTAACCTTACACCTAAAGCAATTAGAGAAAGAAGAACAAAAAAACCCCAAAGTTAGCAGAAGGAAAGAAATCATAAAGATCAGATCAGAAATAAATGAAAAAGAAATGAAGGAACAATAGCAAAGATAAATAAAACTAAAAGCTGGGGGCTTCCCTGGTGGTGCAGTGGTTGGGAGTCTGCCTGCCAATGCAGGGGACACGGGTTCGTGCCCCGGTCCAGGAAGATCCCACATGCCGCAGAGTGGCTGGGCCCGTGAGCCATGGCCACTGAGCCTGCGCGTCCGGAGCCTGTGCTCCGCAATGGGAGATGCCACAACAGTGAGAGGCCAGCGTATTGCAAAAAACAAAGCAAAACAAAACAAAAAACTAAAAGCTGGATCTTTGACAGGAAAAACAAAATTGATAAACCATTAGCCAGACTCATCAAGAAAAAAAGGGAAAAGACTCAAATCCATAGACTTAGAAATGAAAAAGGAGAAGTAACAACTGACACTGCAGAAGTACAACGGATCATGAGAGATTACTACAAGCAACTATATGCCAATAAAATGGACACCCTGGAAGAAATGGACAAATTCTTAGAAAAGCACAACCTTCCAAGACTGAACCAGGAAGAAATAGAAAATATAAACCTACCAATCACAAGCACTGAAATTGAGACTGTGATTCAAAATCTTCCAACAAACAAAAGCCCAGGACCAGATGGCTTCACAGGCCAATTCTATCAAACATTTAGAGAAGAGTTAACACCTATCCTTCTCAAACTTTTCGAAAATACAGCAGATGGAGGAACACTCCCAAACTCATTCTACAAGGCCACGGTCACCCTGACACCAAAACCAGACAAAGATGTCACAAAGAAAGAAAACTACAGGCCAATATCACTGACGAATATACATGCAAAAATCCTCAACAAAATACTAGCAAACAGAATGCAGCAGCACATGAAAAGGATCATACACCATGATCAAGTGGGGTTTATCCCAGGAATGCAAAGATTCTTCAATATACGCAAATCAATGTGATAAACCATGTTAACAAATTGAAAGAGAAAAACCATATGATCATCTCAATAGATGCAGAAAAAGCTTTCGACAAAATTCAACAACCATTTATGATAAAAACACTCCAGAAAGTAGGCATAGAGGAATCTTACCACAGCATAATACAGACCATATATGACAAACCCACAGGCAACATCATTCTCAGTGGTGAAAAACTGAAACCATTTCCTCTAAGATCAGGAACAAGATAAGGTTGTCCACTCTCACCACTATTATTCAACGTAGTTTTGGAAGTTTTAGCCACAGCAATCACAGGTGAAAAAGAAATTAAAGAAATCCAAACCAGAAAAGAAGTAAAGCTGTCACTGTTTGTAGATGACATGATACTATACATAGAGAATCCTAAAGATGCTACCAGAAAACTTCTAGAGCTAATCAATGAATTTGGTAAAGTAGCAGGATACAAAATTAATGCACAGAAATCTCTTGCATTCCTATACACTAATGATGAAAAATCTGTAAGAGAAATTAAGGAAACACTCTCATTTACCACTGCAACAAGAAGAATAAAATACCTGGGAATAAACCTACCTAAGGAGACAAAAGACCTGTGTGCAGAAAACTATAAGACACTGATGAAAGAAATTAAAGATGATACAAACAGATGGAGAGATATACCATATTCTTGGATTGGAAGAATCAACATTGTGAAAATGACTCTACTACCCAAAGCAATCTACACATTCAATGCAATCCCTATCAAACTACCAATGGCATCTTACAAAGAACTAGAACAAAAAAATTTCACAATTTTTATGGAAAAACAAAATACCCCTAATAGCCAAAGCAATCTTGAGAAGGACAAATGGAGCTGGAGGAATCAGGCTCCCTGACTTCAGACTATACTACAAAGCTACAGTAATCAAGATAGTACGGTACTGGAACAAAAAAAGAAATATAGACCAATGGAATAAGATAGAAAGCCCAGAGATAAACCCACACACCTTTGGTCACCTTAACTTTGATAAAGGAGGCAAGAATATACAATGGAGCAAACAAAGCCTCTCCAATAAATGGTGCTGGGAAAACTGAATAGCTACATGTAAAAGAATGAAATTAGAACACTCCCTAACACCATACACAAAAATAAACTCAAAATGGATTAAAGACCTAAATGTAAGGCCAGACACTATCAAACTCTTAGAGAAAAACAGGCAGAACACTCTATGACATAAATCACAGCAAGGTCCTTTTGACCCACCTCCTAGAGAAATGGAAATAAAAACAAAAATAAAGAAATGGGACCTAATGAAACTTAAAAGGTTTTGCACAGCAAAGGAAAACATAAACAAGACCAAAAGACAACCTTCAGAATGGGAGAAAATATTTGCAAATGAAGCAACTGACAAAGGATTAATATCCAAAATTTACAATCAGCACATGCAGCTCAATATCAAAAGAACAAACAACCCAATCCAAAAATGGGCAGAAGACCTAAATAGACATTTCTCCAAAGAAGATATACAGATTGCCAACAACACATGAAAGAATGCTCAACATCACTAATCATTAGAGAAATGCAAATCAAAACTACAATGAGGTATCACCTCACACCGGTTAGAATGGCCATCATCAAAAAATCTGTAAACAGTAAATACTGGAGAGGATGTGGAGAAAAGGGAACCCTCTTGCACTGTTGGTGGGAATGTAAATTGATACAGTCACTATGGAGAACAGTGTGGAGGTTCCTTAAAAAACTAAAAATAGAACTACCATACGACCCAGCAATCCCAGTACTGGGCATATACCCTGAGAAAACCATAATTCAAAGAGTCATGTACCACAATGTTCATTGCAGCTCTATTTACAATACCCAGGACATGGAAGCAACCTAAGTGTCCATCGACAGATAAATGGATAAAGAAGATGTGGCACATATATACAATGGAGTATTATTCAGCCATAAAAAGAAATGAAATTGAGTTATTTGTAGTGAGGTAGATGGACCTAGAGTCTGTCATACAGAGTGAAGTAAGTCAGAAAGAGAAAAACAAATACCGTATGCTAACACATATATATGGAATCTAAAAAAAAAATGGTTCTGGCGAACCAGTAAAGACGCAGATGTAGAGAATGGACTTGAGGACATGGGGAGGGGGAAGGGTAAGCTGGGACGAAGTGAGAGAGTGGCATGGACATATATACACAACCAAATGTAAAATAGATAGCTAGTGGGAAGTAGCAGCATGGCGCAGGGAGATCAGTTCCGTGCTTTGCGACCACCTAGAGGGGTGGGTTAGGGAGGGTGGGAGGGAGATGCAAGAGGGAGGAGATATGGGGATATATGTATATGTATAGCTGATTCACTTTGTTATAAAGGAGAAAGTAACACACCATTGTAAAGCAGCTATACTCCAATAAAGATGTTAAAAAAATTGTCACAAGAATCCTATAAGTATTAATATTATCTCCCCTTTATAGATAGGCTCTGAGGAAAAAAATAATTTGCCTAAATTAATGGCTAAGTAGCAGAGCTGTTGGATCTTACCCACAGATCTGTTTGAGTACGGTGTTCATGCTCTTAGCCGCTCACGGTAGAACACTTCCTCCTGTGGAAGGCTCCGGAAACCTTCCTACTCTCCACTTTGCTTCAATGACTCTTGAGTCCTGGTGCTAGATGAGGATTAAAATTAAGTAGTTGTGTGTGCTCTGTTATACGGCAGTCAACTGTTTATTCTATAAGCCAGGGTAGAGAGGGGAAGCAGACTGAGACCCTGCCCTCCAGAAGCTCACACCAAGCTGTGCCGAGTGGTTTGCTGTAAATGCTTCTTTTGCCTAAGACGAGTCCATGTGTCCAATGTATTACCAAGTCCAAGCTCGCTGTTTGCCACACGACAGGCCAATAAATTGGGAGACGAGGTGTTGAGGCAAGGAATAGCGATTTTATTCAGAAAGCCGGCAGACTGAGAAGATGGCAGACTAGCACACCCAAATAACCATCTTAATGGAGTCTGGATGCCAATTTCTTTTATACAACAAAGAGGGAGAGGAGGTGAGGAAGTAAAGTAGAAAGGCCATTTGTCTTGCAAAATCTCCTTGCTCAGCTGCATGGGGAGGGGGATGTATTAATTTCTTCTTTTCTGCAGCCATTCACAGGTGGGCAGGGTCAGAATGTCTCTCTCTGAGCTGAACAAAGGCCTTTTAGTTTAACAGTCAGGCAGAGGGGCAGAGTTCCCTGTGGCAGGCCATTATGTACGCTTACAGCTATAGACAGTGATTATAATAATAACAAAAGCAACGAAAAGCAAAGGTTAAAATAAAAGATGCAGAAGAAACATGGAGTCAGAATTAGGTCTTCCCTGTTACAAATGCAGAGTGAGGCCAAACATACCAAAACATGTGGCGCAGAGAAAGGTTCATTGCAGGGCCAAGCAAGGAGAACTAGTAGCTTGTACTCAAAAGACCTCAACTCCCCAGTGGCTTTTAAGGAAAGGTTTTTATAGGCAAAATTTGGGGCGAGGGCTGCAGGGTGTGTGACTTTCTTCTGACTGGTTGGTGGTGAGGTAACAGGGCGGTGCCCCAGGAATCTTGTGCTCAGCTTGAAGTTTTCATGCTCCACCTGGGTGGGGGCCTTAGTTCCTGCAGAAGAACTCAAAGATACTCTTATTTATAGTCTTTGAGGAGGAAGCAGGACCCTGCCCCAAGGCTGCACGACTGTTTCTTGTTTCTGCATTCCCCCCCTTCCCTAATTAGTAACTGTTTGAATCTGCCCTTCGGAACTCAGGGAAGGTCTAGGAGGCTGAAGCCTTTTCCCTATAAAGAAACACAGAAAGGCTTTTATACCCTGGAGGGTTCCATAGGGTCCTTCTCAGTTTCATTTCAGGACTGCCAGGGTGGATGCTGTCCTACTGTTGAAAAAAAAACCCACCACCATTGTTGCTTAAGGCCACCACACCTCTCAGGCCCACTAAGAAAAAGGAAAAGTGCTGTGTTGACTCTGACATGAGGTCTTTGAGGAGTCCCTGAGACTTCTCCAGAGGCATTGTTCTGCAGAGGGAACCTCAGTTGGCCAAAGGTACAGAGAGGCAGAAACAGAGATTGGAAGAGGGAAGGTAGCAAGAGGTGGGGGGAGAGGGAGCAGAGTGCCCGTCACAGACAAGATGCCTGACGTTCCTGAGGAAAGCTCTCCAAGATGCTGCTTCACAAAGACTTGCTCTGTGCTGAAAATGTCATCCAATGGGAGTCCTGTCTGTTGCCATTCTGTGCCAACTTCACCCAAAGGTCACCTATTGTCAGATGGAGCCCAGGTGGAAAGTGAAGTGAGAGGGAGTCCAGTAGGCTGATTTCATTCTGGCTTTTCTGGTTTCTGTTTTTATTTTTATTTTTTTTAATTGAAGTATAGTTGATTTACAGTGTTTTAGGTGTACAGCATAAGTGATTCAGTTATACATACATACATATACATATACATATGTTAATGCAATTTCGTGTGCCAGATGACGGTGAGGCCAAACAAACTGAAACGGCGGAGTTTGGAGCAGAGAAAGGTTTATTGGTTTTAAAGGTTTATTGCAAGGCCATGCAAGGAGACGAGGTGGCTCATGCCCTGAAAAGCCTCAAGCTCTCGGAAGGGTTTCGGCAAAGCATTTTTAAAGGCCAGGTGAGTGGGGGTGGCAGGGTATGCGATCAGCTTGCGCCCAATTCTCTGACTGGCTGATGGTGAGGCAGCTGGGTGGTGTGACAGGGGTTAACGTTATCAGTCCTTAGGCTCCAGGAGGCCTGGAGCTGTTTGCTCATGGTCTTCAAGTAGTTCTTCCATTTGGTAGGAGTTGGGGGGGGGGGTGACTCACATCTGCAAAACAACTCAGGAAGTTTGCATGAAATACTATTATCTAGGTACTTCAGAGAGGAGCTAAAGCAGAGGGGATGGGGGAAGGTCTGTCCCAGGAAGGCCCCATAGGGCCCTGCTCCATTACATATATATATATATATATATGTGTGTGTGTGTGTGTGTGTGTGTGTGTGTGTGTGTGTACACACACACATATACACACATACACACACGTGTATACATATATACACATGTATACATATACCCATATACACACACATATGTACACATATACACTTATACACACGTACGCATATGTACACACATATACATACACACACATATATACTTTTTCATATTCTTTTCCGTTATAGGTTATTACAAGATATTGAGTAGAGTTCCCTGTGCTACACAGTAGACCCTTGTTGTTTATTTTATATATAGTAGTGTGTGTATGTTAATCCCAAATTCCTAATTTATCCTTCCCCCCTCTTTCTCCTTTGGTAACCATAAGTTTGTTTTCTATGTCTGAGTCATTTTCTGTCTTATACATAAGTTCATTTGTACCATTTCTTTAGATTACACATATAAGTGATATCATATGTCTTTCTCTGTCTAACTTAACTTCACTTGGTATGATACTCTCTAGGTAGCTGGTTTCTCTTTAAGTAAATGAGTAGGGGTAGAGCTCCATCTGGTTTCCAAATGGCAGTGAAATGTACCCTGTCATCCCAAAGTGACAGCTGATTTTAACATAAACAGGATAGTTCCACATTTTCCAAAGGCAATGGTGATCCAGGGAAGCAAAGGTGGATACTCAGGTACCTGGAGAGGGCTGGGGAAAGTAGCCTAAGAGACCAATAACCTGGTAGCCAAGGCTTAAGGATCCACACTGATCTGTGTGGCAGCAGAAAAGAGTCTTAGATAAATCACAAGGAAGAAATAGAGGAAGTTCTCAAATAATTGCAAGCACTTGTATCACTCAGGACTCTTGGGTTGCAAACAACAGAAAGGAACTCTGGGTAACTGAAGACACAAAGAAGAGTGTTGAAAGACTATGAGTAGCCCAGAGAATGAGGAAAAGGCCTCAGCAGGGGCAGAACTAGGGCAGCTCCAGAATCCAGGAAGCAGGAAGTAATGAGCAACCCTGTCCTTGGGGATGAAACTGTTTTGCCATTTTGGGTCCTTGTGTCATGAGGCCCAAGATCTAATTTCCACAGGACAAGAGACCCCATTTGTTTAGTTTGGTTGGGAGTGGGGCACCTTGAGGGACAGCCCCACCAAGCCTGCGTGCCGTGGATGGGCGCAGTGTCTGCATAGGAAATAGATGGAGACACGGAGGCTGCGCAAGTGATGCCCCCATGTGTATTTACTCACCTGGGCTTTCCCTAGGGATGTGCAGGTGGGCTCTCACTGGAGTGAGTTTTAATGCAGCACTGGTCATTAGAATTGAGACTGGAAATAGTAGAAACAGCAATAGAGAAAGTACTGCAGGAGGGAGTACAGGAGAAACGGGAGGCAATGTCAGAAAGAGCATCCTTCAGAGATGTGTGTGAGGAGAGGAGGGACAATCACTTCTCTTCCTGTTCACTGCTCTTCAGAGCTACCACGTACAATTTGGGAAAAACGCCCCAATTAGCCGTGCCCAAGGGAAGGTACTAGTACTTTTAAAGACAAATATGGAAGAAAGAAAAGGAAAAAATTTGCAAATTTTGAGCCAAAGCATAAGGGCTAGCCTATGTTTGTGTGTCTAAAGAAAAAAGAAATAAATGTCTTCAATCAGCATAGTCCCTCTTTATTCTTGTGCATATTTTAAAAAGTACACATTTCCATCTATGAAGAAAATAAAATTAAAGCTTCGAATAAATAGTTCTTCAGAGAGATAGATCATATTAGAGATCAAATGTTCAGAAAAATCCCATAAACACACACACACATACCTATAATGAATTAAAAGTCAGGAAGGGGACTTCCCTGGTGGAGCAATGTTTAAGACTCCACGCTCCCGGGCTTCCCTGGTGGCGCAGTGGTTAAGAATCTGCCTGCCAATGCAGGGGACATGGGTTTGAGCCCTGGTCCGGGAAGATCTCACATACTGCAGAGCAACTAAGCCCATGTGCCACAGTTACTGAGCCTGCACTCTAGAGTCTATGAACCACAACTATTGAGCCTGCATGCCACAACTACTGAAGCCCGCGTGCCTAGAGCCCGTGCTCTGCAACAAGAGAAGCTACCCAATGAGAAGCCCGCGCACCGCAACGAAGTGTAGCCCGTGCTTGCCACAAATAGAGAAAAGCCCGTGCGCAGCAACAAAGACCCAGCGCAGCCAAAAATATAAATTAAAAAAAAAAAAAAAAAGATTCTGCGCTCCCAATGCACGGGGCCTGGATTTGATCCCTGGTCAGGGAACTAGATCCCATATGCATGTCACAACTAAGAGTTTGCATGCCACAACTAAGGAGCCCGCCTGCCACAACTAAGACCCGATGCAACCAAATAAATAAATAATTAAAAAATAAAATAAGTCAGGAAGAAAATGAATTACATAGATATTCACAGGAAATGAGACAGATGGTTGCAGTGCTGAGAGAGAGAGACAGAGAGACAGAGAGAGACAAGCCTAGAAGACTAGAAGGGCTGAACTGAGAGGACACCTGAAATCAAGACCAAAGGTCTACAGAGCAACAGAGACAAATGTCCTGGAATAGAAGAAGGCTGAGCAGCCTCTCTCTCGATCCATTCACTCAACAAATAGGTACTGAGCTCCAGCTGTGTTCAGGATGCTAAGCCATGTCTTGAGGAGATATCACCACTGACTCAGGGAATCTACATTTACTACCACCTTACCCTCTCCTACTGAAATTCTTCCTGAAAGACCTAGTGACAAAAATAGGGCAATATAATGGTCACCAAGTTTGTTTCTGTTTAGCTACTTGAATCCATCATTTGCAAAAAGAAACACAAAAACTGGAAATACAGTATGGAACTTCAAATCAAATTTCATATTGATTTTCAAAATTTTTCTAATTAAAAAAAAACTTTTGAAGCTTACCAACTCATTTTAATATTCTCTCAAAAGCAAAGATAGAATCTGTATTTAAAAGGTCATGCCTCTATCATGATAATAAAATGGTTTTTTTAAAAAAGTTAACATATTACTCTACTCAGTTGGAAAAATATAGCAAAACATGAAGCAGGTTCAGAGCTGAGAAAGATCTAGGTTAGTCTTGTGGGTTGTTTTTGGAGAGAAGAAATAGGGTAAGAAATTTTTTGGATTTTGTCCAGGTCAGATCCAGTTCAAACTTCAAAGAGAGAATAATATTGTTATTTGAGTTCAGTTTCAATTCAAATTAAAATACCAGTTTCCTACTTTGGGTTTAGTTCAACTCTCTGCTGAGAGTTGAGAATGTCATTTAGTGGAAGAAAAGATGCCAGGGTAATTATTTTTTAACTCATTTTGTTACCCCCTACTCCACTGTAAACTGAGCGTAGCCGACGGCTTCCAGATCCACAGAGCACGGTGGAAATCCTCCAGGGCACAGAATTCCTTGGGCCCTAGGATCCATGGGGCCAGAAAGCCTTTTCGAGCTTGCACCCTATTCTGAGGAGAGGCAGGAGGGATGCCAGGGTCTGAAAGGGCCCTTATATGTGGGTTGACCGTGGGTGAAAAGGCTAAGGAAGTGGGAGGTAGGCTCTGGGGAAGCTGACACTTGGCATGTAGAAACAAGGCAGAGGTATGCAGTGGACTCCATCCTACACCAGGAGAAAGGTCAAGACAGGCGTGAAGATACCTGTTTTCTCCTCTTCATCCATTCCTAGAGACACTGACAAAGAAACTGTGTCCAGAGGGAAAAGCAAAGAATAGGGGAAGGTGATGATTCAAAAGTGTCCTTCCCTGGTCCCACGTGCTAATACGTCATCAGAGCCTTGCTGAGAGAGGACTGGCTTGGCGCCGCTGCCCCACTGTTTCTGCCATCAACACCTACACCCACCCCTGTCTCCACCCAGCCCTGGTCACCTTGCTTTCTTATGGAGGAAGCCCAAACACTGCTCAAAATGACAACAACCTGAGCCCCTTCTCCGCCCCATCTCCACCTTTAAGAAAGCAGCTTCAGAGACTTCATGGGAAAGTCTTTAAGCAAAACTGGTAAAGGGATTTACAAAGCCCTCTTTTAAATCTATGTACTGCTACACCTGGGTGTCTGTCGCCCATGCCCTGTTTATAATACTTTGAGGGATAACAACAGTAACGACAGAAACAACAACAGCAAAACCCAAAACCTGTTGCTCAGGCGCTGAGAGGATTAAATGAGATGACATACTGAAAAGTGCCTTAAAAAAACCAAAAATCACTGTAGAACTGCAAGTCCACTTTAAATATTCTGGGCTCCTTACTGGCTTCGAACAGCCTAGAATTATAAATATAATTAATATATATCCCATGGTTAAGTTTTTAAACTATTCTATCATTTATTAACTTGTAATCACACTATTACTATTATTACCACTACTAGTCGCATTTATTAAACAGGCACTTTGCGTAACACTTACACACCTCATTTCAATGAATCCTCCCAAGAATCCCAGGAAGTCACTGTCCCCAGTTACAGAGAAGGAACTGAGAGGCTCAATATTTATTTACTAGCCCATTCTTTTATCCACTGATTTACAATGGCACCTTTGACATAAAGTGAATTGTGGTATACACATGACTCTGTTTTAACTCTCTATTCTGCTCCACTGATGTGTTCAACTATTTCTGCCTCAATACCAAAGCCTTTCATTATGGCTTCATTTACTGTATATTTTCCTATTTGATATCATTACACTTTGTTTTTTCCAAAAAAAATCTTCTTTTAAAAAAGTAGATTTTTGGGAATTCCCTGGCACTCCAGTGGTTAGGACCTGGCGCTTTCACTACTGTGGCCTGAGTTTAATCCCTGGTTGGGGAAATAAGACCTGCAAGCCTCATGGTACAGCCAAAAAATACCAAAAAACCAAAAGATTTTCCTCACACAAGGCCTATATTTTCGTTTTATATCATTTGTTGTTTAGGGAATATACACAGGAGGGTGTATATTACAAAAGACACAGGAGGGTAAACAGCGGGTAAGTGTCTCTCCACTACATCCCATCATTCAATTCTCTGTCAAGAAGGAGCTGCTATTACCCGTTTCTTATTGCCCTTCTAGAAATAGCCCATACACATGAACTTTAAAATAAGTTTATCAAGTTCTGCCAAAAAAATTCAATTAACATTTCCATTAGAATTGAATTGAGTTTATCGATTAATCTGAGGGAAACTTGACATCTATACAATAACAAATCTCATTCAGCAGCTAGAATGCCTTTCCATTCTTTTGGTCTTTTTGTATGTCCTTCAGTAAACTTTTACGATTGTATTCATATTTTACATATTTCTGATAATATTTTTGCCTAAGTATTTTAGTATTTTTGTGTGTGTGGCAATAATAAATAGAATCCTGGTGTGTTGCTTTTGTATCCTTCTTATTAGTCTCATAATATCTCATTTGACTATTTTGCATTTTCTATATAGACAGTGATATTGTTCACAAATAGTGACAGTTGAATCCTCCTTTTCAGGTTTTTTTAAAATTGAAGTATAGTTGACTTCTAATATCACGTTAGTTTCACGTGTACAGCACAGCGATTCATTTATACACACATACGTGAAAAATATATATATACATATATTCTTTTTCAGATTTCCCTTACAGGTTATTACAAAATATTGAGTATACTTCCCTGTACTATACAGGAGGTCCTTGTTGGTTATCTATTTTATATATAGTAGTGTGTATATGTTAATACCAACTCCTAACTTATCCCTCCCCTGCCCCCCCTTTCCCTTTGGTAACCATAAGTTTGTTATTTATTTATTTACTTTTTATTTATTTTTATTTTTGGATGGGTTGGGTCTTCGTTGCTGCGCGTGGGCTTTCTCTAGTTGCGGCCAGTGGGGGCTACTCTTTGTTGCGGTGCACGGGCTTCTCATTGTGGTGGCTTCTCTTGCTGCGGAGCACGGGTTCTAGGCACGCGGGCTTCAGCAGTTGTGGCGCGCGGGCTTAGTTGCTCTGCGGCATGTGGAATCTTCCTGGACCAGGGATCAAACCCTGTCCCCTGTATTGGCAGGCGGATTCTTAACCACTGTGCCACTAGGGAAGTCCCATAAGTTTGTCACAGTGCTTAAGTAAAAAATTACTTTAAAATTTTTTTTTCTTTTTTTTAGTATTTTTGCATCTATGTTCCTTAAATGAGAATCGGACCTTAATTTTTGAAGATCCTTGAATGCCAGACTAAGGAGTCTTCTTTGCTGGGAACAATGAAGATTTGATTAATATTTTTACCACCTTTGAACATCTTACTGTGACCAGCCCAGTGATAAGAATTTATCTTCGGTTAATCGTCTGGGTCTCTGCTCTCTATTGCTGAACGCTTGTGACTTTGTCTTTTTCCAGACAGCATTGTTTAGTGACTATAGTTGAGACATGGCTGCAAAATCTTTCCTTTTCTCTTGTATTACAAGGGATGGATTCTATACTGACTTGTAAGCATTTTAACTGGAAAGCAATCTATTTTAGGCATCTATTGTTTCTTCCATGCTTTCATGCCACATGTTTTCGCACAAAAGTGTTTTTTGCCAAGCAGGAGCTTGGAGCTATGTGGGTGACAACTCTATTGGGAAAGGAGATGATTCCCCAAGGCCTCTTCAGTGGATTGTTACAGGAGTAGCGCAATACATGAGCGTGGGCAGGGTGACCATATGTGCTAGTTTCTCCAGGACTGTCCAAATTTTAGGTATCCTGTTCCATTGTCAGACTATGTGTCATGTCCTTTGTTTTTCTAAAACTAAGGTCACTGTAGGCATAGGAAGACCAGCTAAAATTCATCAAGTGTGCCAGAAAGCCTAAGATAATGCCAAAGAAAACCTTGGTGGGTAACATGTTTGTTGGCCCTGTGGACTCCTGAAAATAATCCTCCAGTAGTCATGGTGTCAGAGGCCACACAATGCCTTTAAGATGACACTAGAAAAAAAAAGAGAAAAAAAAAAAAAAGATGACACTAGACAAGATGGTGGAGACAGCAGCAGATGTTCAGAGAATTTGTCATCTGACTCCCAGCTATAATCTTGGGTTCCTGGTTCCTGAAGTTTGAGATTTTAGTTCTACTTGGGAATGGGCCTTGATACCTGTGTCTGACTGCTGGTTGTCCTTCTATCCAGTCTCCCCTTCTTTCCACAATAACAGGGTTTAGCTGAGTACATGGCTGCCCAGGCAAAGACTACAGTTCTTAGTCTGCCTTGCAGCTAAGTTCCTCCCAGGAGCCTGTGAGCAGAAGTTATGTGTGCCACTTACAGATCTTTCCTATAAAAGTTAGTTACAAAAAATGGGTGCAGGATCTAAATAGACATTTCTCCAAAGAAGACATACAGATGGCCAAGAGGTACATGAAAAGCTGCTCAACATCACTGATTATTAGAGAAATGCAAATCAAAACTACAATGAGGTATCATCTCACACAGGTCAGAATGGCCATCATCAAAGAATCTACAAACAGGACTTCCCTGGTGGCGCAGTGGTTAAGAACCTGCCTGCCAATGCAGGGGACATGGGTTCAATCCCTGGTCTGGGAACATCCCACATGCCGCGGAGCTATTAAGCCTGTGTGGCACAGCTACTGAGCCTGTGCTCTAGGGCCTGCGAGCCACAACTACTGAACCTGTGTGCCACAACTACTGAAGCCCACATGCCTAGAGCTCATGCTCCATAACAAGAGAAGCCACCACAATAAGCCCACGCACCACAATGAAGAGTAGCCCCACTTGCTGCAACTAGAGAAAGCCCACGCACAGCAACGAAGATGCAACACAGCCAAAAATAAATAAATAAATAAATTAAAAAAAATCTACAAACAATAAATGCTGGAGAGGGTGTGGAGAAAAGGGAACCCTCCTATACTGTTGGTGGGAATGCAAATTGGTACAGCCACTATGGACAACAGTATAGAGGTGCCTTAAGAAAGTAAAAATAGAGCTGCCATATGATCCAGCAATGCCACTCCTGGACACATATCTGGAAAAAGAACCCATAATTTGAAAAGATACATGTGCCCCAATGTTCATCGCAGCACAATATCCAGGACATGGAAGCAACTTACATGTCCATTGACTGAGGAATGATTAAAGAAGAGGTGGTACATATATACAATGGAATATTACTCAGCCATAAAAAAGAACGAAATAATGCCATTGGCAGTGACATGGATGGACCTAGAGATTATCATACTAAGCGAAGTAAGTCAGACAGAGAAAGGCAAATATCATATGATATCACTTATATGTGGAATCTAAAGAAATGGTACAAATGAACCTATTTACAAAACAGAAATAGAGTCACAGATACAGAACAAACAAACTTAAGGTGACCAAGGGGGAAGGGGAGGGGAGGGATAAACTGGGAGATTGGGATTGACATATACACACTACTATATATAAAATAGATAACTAATAAGGACCTGCTGTATAACACAGGAAACTCTACTCAATACTCTGTAATGACCTATATGGAAAAACAATCTAAAAAAGAGTGGATGTATGTATATTTATAACTGATTCACTTTGCTGTACAGCAGAAACTAACACAACGTGGTAAGTCAACTCTACTCCAATAAAAATTAATTTAAAAATAAAAACAAGCAAACAAACAAAAACCCAATTAGTTACACACTCCAGATGGTACATTTTCTACTTCTGCAGAGGTAGAAGCTAGAGATGGAAAAGGCCACAGATCACACATCTGTCCCTCACTCTCCTGTCATAAAGGTACTAAGTTATATATCTCTTTAGGATTTGCTTAACTATAGGGGACAGTCAAGCTTTGGCAGCTGAGGGACTGGGGCCAAGCATTTTAACCTCTTCCTATTTTTAGGGATATGCCAGCTGTGTGCATCCTGGTGGGGGACAGGCCCCACTTCCCACTGAGGAAGCCCTAAAGGCCTGTTACTCGCACATGAGAGAGACCAAAGCTTAGCCCACAGATGCCCCTGCCAGCTCTGATGTAGGAGGTCTGGGGACACAGGGCAGTTTAATATCAGTTGGAGGGATGGATAATAACTGTACAGTAGTTAAACATGTATTAGTTCAAAACACAAAGAAAGACTGAGAAATTAAGTAGCATCGTATAGCAGATACAATCAGACATACTGAAATAAAGTTCAGGGGGAAAAATTTAAATTATAAACACAAGGGAAAATTCTAATATCAAGCTAAATAGATTATTACAAAACATTTTAAGAATTCCAGCAGGCCTCCTGCTTCTCTGCAAGGCAGATTAAACAACACATTTTTCACTTTAATTATAGCAAGAAAACCTAAATGTTGGTTAAAGCTCGGAGAGTGGAATCCCTGCGTTGGGCACAGCGGCAAAAACCTCCAAGGAGAAATTACATTCAGAGGCACAAGCTGAAAAATATAAATAAACGAAATAAATTTCCAAATCAGTGAAACAAATGAACTTAAATAAATGTTTTTTTCAACAAATGGTGCGGAACAATTGGACATCCACGTGCAAAAAAGTGAATCTAGACACAGACCTTACACCCTTCACAAAAATTGGATCATAGACCTCATTGTAAAGGGTAAAACTGTAAAACTCCTAGAAGGTAACATAAGAGAAAACCTAGATGATTTGGGGTATGGTGATGTCTTTTTCAGATACAGCACCAAAGGCACAATTCATGAAATAAATAATTGATAAGCTGGATTTCATTAAAATTAAAAGCAGAGGATTTTTTCAGACAGTAAGATTATTCTATGTAGTGGTGGATACGTGTCTTGATACATTTGTCCAAGCTCATAGAACGCTCAACACCAAGAGTGAACCCTCCATTTGCAGCAACATGGATGGACCTAGAGATTGTCATACTGAGTGAAGTAAGTCAGACAGAGAAAGACAAATATATGATATCGCTTACATGTGGAATCTAAAAAAAGGGTACAAATGAACTTATTTACTAAACAGAAATGGAGTCACAGATGTAGAAAACAAACTTATGGTTACCGGGGGGAAAGGGGAGGGAGGGATAAATTAGGAGATTGGGATTGACGTATACACACTACTATATACAAAATAGATAAGTAATAAGGACCTGTATAGCACAGGGAACTCTACTCAATACTCTGTAATGGTCTATATGGGAAAGCAATCTAAAAGTGGATATATGTATATGTATAACTGATTCACTTTGCTGTACATCTGAAACTAACACAGCATTGCAAATCAACTATACTCCAATAAAAATTAAAAAAAAAGACAAAGAAAAAGAATGAACCCTAAGGTAAACTATGGACTTTGGGTGATTATGACGTGTCACTGTAGGTTCATCAGTTGTAACAAATGTGCCACTCTAGTGGGGGATGTCGGTAATGGGGGAGGCTGTGCATGGGGGCGGGGAGGGAGTATATGGGAAATGTCTGTACCTTCCTTTCATTTTTGCTGTGAACCTAAAACTGCTTTAAAAAAAACAAAGAAAACCAAAAACACTATTTTTAAAAAGGATTGTAAAGAGCTAAAATGACTAAGACCAGGCATTCTTATAAAGTTCACTTAGCAGAAAGGGCAGGAGACTAGGACCCAATTAGTACCGTGCTCTCCAGGCCCGCAAACCCATCAGAGAGTCTTTGTAGCACTTAGCAATACCTGTTGTTTTCTTATTTATTTGTTCCCATTGAGTCTCTGTCTCACACACTGTGGAGACGGGGACTCCGGCTGCTTTTCACTGTAGGAACCCAGCACCTTAGAACAGTATCTTAGGCACACAGACCAGATGTTCAACAAACATATATTTGCCGTGGGCTGGTCTCTTTCCCCTTTCTCTGGGACACACCAGAACCTAAGCTCTCCTCACTTCCCCGCCAACCTTCTCACCTCCTTCCTTCCAAGCTGAGGAGTCCTCACCAGATCTGAGAAGGCTGGGAGGGGGGTTGGGGAGCCTTGCCCTATGTCATTGCCAAAGATTCTCCAGGATCTGTCTTTGCGGGAGTGCTGCCTTTCCCCAATCGGCCCAGGTTATTGAAGCTGGAAGGCTATAAAAGACCTCTTTCCCTCTGAGCCCCTGCCTTCCCGAGGATGGCCAGGCTGAGCAGCCCCAGCCAGGACAAAGTTCATCTGAGCCACAGAGGCAAGCCACATACATGGATAATTTTCAATTTTCTAGTAGCCTCATTAAAAAATATAAAAAGAACAGGTGAAATTAATTTTACTATATTTTACTTAACGCAATATATACAAATCATTATCATGTCAATATGCCATCAGCATTAAAAAGAGTTATTAATGAGATAATTGCGCTTTTTTTGCACTCTTTGAATTTCCGTGTATATTTTACACTCACGGCACACCCGTTTGCACTAGCCACACTTCAAGTGCACGGTGGCCACATGTGGCAGGTGGCTTCACAGACTGCAGCCAGGAAACTGGGGAGAAAAACCTCCCTTGTATTTTAAAATGGCCCCTCCCACCCTCGCGCGGGCATCTCCAGTGTCGCACACGAGGCCCCAGAAGATGCCGCGGCCTCGGAAGGAGAAGGAAGGGTGGGCGGGGGATGGGCGGCAGGGACGGGGCGCAGAGGAAATTGGCCGTCACCCGGCTCTTTCTCGGATCGCTTCACTGCCTCTAAGACACTTGCCCCTCAGAGTGTCTGGCAGGCTGCTTGGGCTGTGCTGGGGGGGCTAGCGGGGGGTGGGAAGGTTGTCGACGGACAAAGAAGCTAGCGAGGGGTCAACCGGAGGCCGCCCCCTCCGTGGTCCTACCTGGCCCGGGACTGGTGCGGAGGGCTGGCCCACCTCCAGACTTCACGTGGGCTTCCCCTGTGTCTCTAAGCGTTGTAGCGTTGCTGCCAAACACCAACACCCTCGTGCTATTTTGTTTGTGTTCCAAAAAGATGCTTTTACAGCGTCTCTGCACCAATTAGCCTAAAGCGTAATTGCCCTCTTGTGAAGCGGGCCTTGCTTTAGAGCCTGCCATCAAAGGTCTCCCGGGCTCCCTACCAAGTACTCGTGAGCTTCTTGCCCCTTTTTACTGGAGGGGAAGCGGCCTGAGAAGCCAGCGGCTGCCTGTGAAGAGCCAGTGAGTCAGGCAGGAAGCCATCGTCTCGCCCTGCATCAGCAGGGGTCCGGAAAGATGTTAAGTAAGCCCGGGGAAGCCTTCCGTGTTGAATGAGGTCACGGTCCACCTAAGAGAATGTTTCACAGGCTTGCAGCTCACCCTTGTAACCATCTTTTGACAGAAAACCTGAAAGGGATTACGTACGGAGGATGCTGAACATGATCTAACTTTTTCTTAATGAATCATGCTGATGCTTATGGCTAGTAATTCTTTTTTTAACATCTTTATTGGGGTATAATTGCTTTACATTGTTATGTTAGTTGCTGCTCTATAACACAGTGAATCAGCTATACATATACATATATCCCCATATCCCCTCCCCTCCCTCTTGCGTCTCCCTCCCACCCTCCCTATCCCACCCCTCTAGGTGGTCACAAAGCACCGAGCTGATCTCCCTGTGCTATGCGGCTGCTTCCCACTAGCCATCCATTTTACATTTGGTCGTGTATATATGTCCATGCCACTCTCTCACTTCGTCCCAGCTTACCCTTCCCCCTCCCCGTGTCCTCAAGTCCATTCTCTATGTCTGCATCTCTATTCCTGTCCTGCCCCTAGGTTCTTCAGAGTCATTTTTTTTTTTTAGATTCCATATATATGTGTTAGCATTCGGTATTTGTTTTTCTCTTTCTGACTTACTTCACTCTGTATGGCAGACTTTAGGTCCATCCACCTCACTACAAATAACTCAATTTCGTTTCTTTTTATGGATGAGTAATATGGCTAGTAATTCTTAAATTATGCTTTCGCGTGATAGTTTTTTTTCTCTTCTCTAGCTGTTGCTCCTAGCTGTCACTTCTGTTATGTGAGCCCTGCTTGCATCGATCACCCTTTTTCAAATTCTCCATGAACATCAGACACCATGTCTTGTAGGAATGTGTGCAAACTAAGAGCCAATAAGCCCTGAAGAATGATGGGGGGGGGGCCTCCCTCTTAGTTAGGGATGTTAAGTGCTTGGGGTTTGTCACAACTATTTTAGCAGCTCAGAGATTTTTTTTCTGAATGTGATTTTTTTCCCCCTCAAGTTCCGCTTATCTACAGAACATTGAGAAGTTCTTTGATTTGTTTGTAAACATTACTTTCCCAGGTTATACCAAGTTTCTCTACCTTTTATTTTAGGTAGTCTTTTAAGATATTGGAGCAAATGATTCTAGCTTAGGATCCAAACTTGGGGAACTTCCAGGAGAACACAAAGCTGGTATTATTTGCTGTATCAAATGTTCTTGGTTTTCACTAACCTCTGGGCACGTTTACAAATATTCTTAAAGAAAGCATTCATAGCTTATTACCAACCAAAGGAAAAAAATGGAAACCAAACCTGCTTTCACTCACACCTGCCTTTTAAAAATATATTCATGCAGTTTCTTACTATGAAAATGGAAAGGAATGATTGCCAGTTGGCAACAGATGAGGTTGTTTTGGAATTTAGTGTAATGGTTGTTTCTGTGGAATCAGAGGTCCCTCTATTTTCTTATCCTCGGGAGCATTTCTTCTTTTCCCCTAACTCTATAAATCCTAAGTTCTGTGAGATCTTGACAAGCATAAGTCTCATTCGTGATAGAGGGAGAAATGTCATTGCTCCAGATTCTCCCTTCAGACTAGGACAGAGTGAACAGCGTCCCTGGGAAAGAGACCAGACAAGGAGCTGGTGGCAGTGTGTAAAGTGGAGGGAAAAAAAATTTAGCAAAGCTTATCTTCATGGACACGGGATAATATAACAGCGGGTGAAACAGACGACCCCGCCATCCCAGATAGTTTTGCTGTTACAAACTGGGGTAGGATTTGGATGGGGAAAGCGATGTGACACTGCGGGACGTCTAAGCAGTAATTTGCCAAGAAACTGCTGAAGGGTATTGCAACAGATCACAATAGGAGGAGGCTGGATTCTGAGGACTGCAAATAAACCTGCACAGGGAAACCGGTGTTGACCAAGGGGGCCCTTTTCTTCTTACTTCCTTCTCAGAGACACAACCTCCTCTGACCTGGGGAAACTTTTGAAAGCTCATAGCAATGCTTACTCACCAGATAAGTCATAAAGAATCTACCCCTTCCCAGGAAGTCTGTGACGGTAGGGAGTAAGCATATGTGAACAAGAGAGTGTAACCAGGTGCAGCCTGCTCCCTCCGTCTCTGACTCACATTTTGACTACGTGCTTCTGGCTTCACCAAGCCTCAGCTAATCTACCTGTCAAATGGGAGGAAGAGGAAGTGGTATTGTTTGATAAAATTCTCTGAAATCTTTTGCTGAAAGGTTCTTCGAAAGGGCAAGACAGTATAATTATCCCTTAGCTATTCAGTATGAGGTGGCTATAAATAGAGTCTGGAATAGGATCACAGTGTCATATACCCGTTTACAACAATAAATGGGCCATATAATGATCCAGGGAAAGCTTGGCAGGATTCTTTGGTAGGACATGCATTTAGGAAAGCTGAGATTCGGTCCTCCCAAGGACCAAATAGCCGCCGTTCATGGGCTTTCAACAAAGGTTGTTTTTCATCCTGGAGCCCTGCTTCTCAACGTGACCGCCCAGTTGTTAGGTTAGGGTGTTTCTGGCTGCTCTAGGAGACTTGTCCAAAATCTAATTTATACTGAAATGGTGTGCAGGCATCTTCTTGCCAAATCGGAATATAACTATAAAAATACATAAATAAGTGTAAACATTTAGCCTAGGTGACCCCCACTAAGTGAGCTCTAGGATGACGCGTGTCTCTGTTATAAACATAGTGGTGGCCAGCAGAAGGGCAAACAAGGGGGTTCCTGAGCCTTTAGCTCTACTAGACTAAGATGGGAGGCATTGGGCACGGGGACTGTGGCATCTTCTGAAAGGATGGGTCAGGGAATCACACTAATTTGGGAAGGGGCAGGGGCAAAAGCGTTGGTGGGGCCAGGCTTTCAGTAATGTGAATATCCTACTAGCAAATAAGAGATGGCTGGGGCGTGGCAGAGGGGCTGGTTCAGGAATAAACACTGGAATGGGGTGTGTGACCTCCGTCAGTTATCACAGGACACTTTGGTAGACACATATGGGACACATTGGTGTATGGGGTAGCCAGATGTTCAGCTTTAGCCAAGTAAAATGGTGAGGTTTCTCTTCTGCTTTCACCTGCAATGCAGAACTAAGGAAGGCACTTCTTAGGAAAAGATTTAATTATTGGCACGAGCGTAAGAAACGTATCAGAACTCGCTTTCTCCCTCTCACTCCCTCAAACCTCTTATTTCCT
The DNA here is from genome assembly GCF_963924675.1 of Phocoena phocoena. Taxonomy (NCBI): domain Eukaryota; kingdom Metazoa; phylum Chordata; class Mammalia; order Artiodactyla; family Phocoenidae; genus Phocoena; species Phocoena phocoena. The sequence continues at coordinate 45,677,822 of NC_089235.1, read as the reverse complement.
CATTATTTTTGTTGACTTAGGTGATTAAACTCATTGGTTTAACTGCCTGGTACACAGTAGTGGTTCGACTGTTATGCAATGATGGAATGAAAAAAAAGCATTTAAACTTTTCAGAAACATACTGTGAAGTAGCCTGGTAAAGGATGGTAAGTCCGTGACCAGTCGGCGAAAGGAAGGCCATGGGGAGAGATTCCGCAGAGCATAGATTCATTTCCTGCCTGGCCTTCTGCCTCTCTCCTTTCATTTGGGCCTCACTGCACCTACTTTGCCTGCCAAGAGCCTCTAATGCCTTGGGAAATGAATGTCGGTGCTACATGACCGGGAATTATCCTGGACTCCGATGCCCTTGAAGGCCCAAAGCTAGATTTCCCAAGTCATTCCATGCCTGCCCGGAATAACAGGGGACACTGCACTGAAGAGTCAACGTCCTGTAGGAATGACAGCATGATGGTGTATCCCCACATCCCTGGTAAATCCCGAGTGAACTTCCCAGACAGCATTGTGAGGTAGTTTGGAGCTTGGGTCTTAGAGTCAGGCTGCCTGGGTTTGCGTCCCAGCTCTGCCACTAGCTGGATGTCCTTGAGCAAGGTCTTAACCATTCAGGGCCTTATTAAACCCATCTGTAAGTGAGTTTAATCGTTGTATCGACCTGTCTGATCAGGCCACCCAAGATGGCTGCTCTCTTGCTCTCTGTACATCTCCTGCTCAACCAGTGCCTGCTTCACCTACAGCTACTCACATAACTGACTGGACTGACCTGCCCTCTTAATCATAGAGCCTCCAGCCCCAGCTATAGTGATTGTTCTAATCTTTATTTATAAATATTTATCTATTTATTTGGCTGCGTCGGGTGTTAGTTGCGGCACGGCGGGATCTTCACTGCCGTGCGCGGGCTCCTCTCTAGTTGTGGCGCGCAGGCTCCAGAGCGTGCGGGCTTAGTTGACCCGCGGCATGTGGGGTCTTAGTTCCCCAACCAGGGATTGAACCTGCGTCCCCTGTATTGGAAGGCGATTCTTAACCACTGGACCACCAGAACTTCTCTACTATGGTAGCTTCTCAAACGGGCTGTGAGGGGCTTGCCCCTGTGCTGGTTTCCCTGGTAACCCAGGAGCCAACTGACGTCAATTCCCCGTATAACTGGTAGCCTCTGCCTCTCCCCGGGGAGCAAAGACTACTTCCGTGGTCTGCCTGCCTTCTGCTGCAGGCGGTGAGATGTCGCTCCAGGACCTTGCTTCAGACATGTAAGATCCCCTATCCATTAAACCACTGATGTCTCTGTCGCTGACTCCGGGCTCTTTCTTCCGTCTTGAGGCTGGGCACGTACAGGGCTTCAACCAGACCTTACCAAGTTTTCGTGAGAACTAAAGGAGAAAAATCCATGTAAACCGTCTTAGTGCAATGCTTGGAACACAGTATTCAACAACTGTTGTATTATTATATTCCATGATTCCTGCTAAATGGTCTCCTACCCATGCTTCTCAGGTGATAAAATGGGCCCTCCATCACAGTTACATTGGTTCATCCACTCATTCTCTGAGCACCCGTTCCTGAGAATCTATGATTTTTTAAGTCAGATTTTCGGCACAAACTGTAGGATACACATATGAATCAGACCTGGGTCCTGCTTTCAGACAACTTACACTAGGAGTGACGAAAGTGTAAGAAACAGAAAGTGTCTTAAAAGATAGAAATAGGGCTTCCCTGGTGGCGCAGTGGTTGGGAGTCCGCCCGCCGATGCGGGGGGCTCGGGTTCGTGCCCCGGTCTGGGAGGGTCCCACGTGCCGCGGAGCGGCTGGGCCCGTGAGCAGTGGCCGCTGGGCCTGCGCGTCCGGAGCCTGTGCTCCGCGGCGGGAGGGACCGCGGCAGTGAGAGGCCCGCGTACCATAAAAAAAAAAAAAAAAAAAAAAAGAGATAGAAATAAAGCGTGATATGGGTGCTCAGAAGAGAGAACACAATGGCTTCCAGCTGGGGAAAAGAGTCATTTCAGCTGGGCCTTGAGAGCTGGGCAGCTTCTGGAAGTGGGTGGAGGTAGGGGTCGGAGCAAGAAATTTAGGGCAGAAGGCAAAGGAGGAGAATCCACAGAGTGAAGGAAGCAGGAGAAGCTGTGCGTGGCTGAGAGCATCAATGGGAAAAGCTTGGAAGGTGAGTTGGAGCCAGTTAAGGGGCACAGGCCACACGTGTTTATCCAGAGCCTCTTTTAAGCCCCCATGTCTGTTTCTCATGACCAGGGTCCCCAGCCCCAGGTGAGGGCACCTAACCCAAATGCAGGCGACAGGCTGGCTGGTAACCTGAAGAACAAAATCAACCAGCCGAAGTCTTCTTTCTCGAGAACCTGAATAAAAAATCTTCTGGTCACTATTGCTGCTTCACAAGTTATCCCAGAATATGGCTGCATTTGCTCTGCCACGGCAGAACTGAGCCGTCGTAACAGAGGCCCAGTGACCCTCAAAGCCTAAAGTATTTATAATCATCTGGCTTTTTAGGGAAAGTTTACCAACTGTGCTCTAGGAAGACTAGTCCAGGAGCTGTGTGTAGGATGGGCTGGCAACAGAGTGGAGGCTACAAGATGCATTGGGAGGCCGCTGTCAGGATCTGGTAGTAGGAGATGAAGAGGGAGAGAAAAAAGTAAAGGATGGGTCACAGGTTAATCAACAGGTCTGGAAGCTACCTGTGTAAGGAGAACCCAGAGAACTTGAAGCCTGCATTTCCAAATGGTTGTTCAATATGTTCTTTACTCATATCTAGTAACAGGGATGGTACCAAGAAAAGGTAGAAACCTGTCTTAGTATTTCCCACCAGAGCCAGGGGGAGGTAGATATAAGTGTATATGCAGCCATGACCCAGGATGCTCTGCTCTGAACTGATTCTGGGATCAGATAATAGCCAGAAACAAAAGTGAAAAAATAGACCATGAAAAAGTAGGTAATTTCAAAATTCCTCAGATCCTTTTCTTTCTTTCTTTTTTAGTTGAAGTGTTGTAGATTTACAATGTTGTGTTAGTTTCAGGTGTACAGCGCCGTGATTCAGTTATATATATTCTTTTTCAGATTCTTTTCCATTATAGGGTATTACAAGATATTGAATATAGTTCCCTGTGCTATACAGTAGGTCCTTGTTTATCTATTTGGTATATAGTAGTGTATATCTGCTAACACCAACCCCCTAATTTATCCCTCCCCCACCCCCTTTCCAATTTGGTAACAATAAGTTTGTTTTCTATGTCTGTGAGTCTGTTTCTGTTTTATAAATAAGTTCATTTGTACCCAGATTTCTCAGATGCCATGAAAGGGGACAGGTGGCCACTGTCCCCACCAGCACCGCTGCTCCTGAGTGGCCCGTAGTTCTCCTCCCAAAACACTCCAGCAGCTCTAACAGCCTTCTGGACTCTCAACCTCTTATCACCCTTTCCACTTCCTCTCTGAAATCTCCATCATAAAAGCCCCACTGCCTTTGGCAAGGCCTCAGGGAAGATGGGGAACTGGGCAGACCTGGCCGGAGTCCTCTTTAGTGGACTGAAGAACAGCCATGGGCTAACACATCTTAATCTCATCAAAATGTTTTATTTTTTTCCCATTTTTTTTAATATACCTTATTTTTTACAGCAGTTTTAGGGTACAGCAAAACGGAGCGGAAGGTATAGAAATTTCCCATACACATCGTGGTCCCGTAGACTCATAACCTCCTCCATTACCAGCATCCTCCACCAGAGTGGTACTGTGAGCAGATAGGGTAGGGGGTTCCCAGAGAAAGAGAACCAGGCATGGCTTTCTGGACAGAAGCCATTTTGGCCTAAGACATTTTGTGATCTAAGCCCGGTCTCAGTGCATGTCCCTGAACAGGTCTCAGTAATTAATGGTCTTAAGGGAACAAAAGAATGCAGGGACAAATGACCATTATCATGGGATCCTCGCGGACCGGGGCATGAACCCGTGTCCCCTGCATCGGCAGGCAGACTCTCAACCACTGCGCCATCAGGGAAGCTCCCCAGTTCTCTTTCAATGGTAAAGATTTGCCTGAAGCCTCAGCCTCCAGCTAGACTGGAACCTAAGGCCTGATGATGTTGATTTTTTCTGGCCCTTTGACTTCAACTAAAGCTTGGACTCTGTTGACCTTTGCCCCAATTCTATGCTGAATTCTCATTTGCTCAAGCCCTTTCATGAATATACATGTACCCTCAGCTTAAAACTTTCCCAATTTTGCTGTTCACGGAGACACTGCTTTGGGAAAGATCCCCGGTGTTCTCCCTACTTGCTGCAAGTAATAAATCCTTCTCCCAATCTTTGGCTTGACTGCATCTTTTGGATCAACACCCACCAATAGGCAAACCCACTTTTTTGGGTAACAGTACATTTGTTACAATTGATGAACCTACATTGACACATCATAATCACCCAAAGTCCATAGCTTCCATTGGGGTTCATTCTTGGTGTTGTACAATCTATGGTTTGGACGAATATATAATGACATGTATCCACCATGATAATATCATACAGAGTAGTTTCACTGTCCTAAAAGTCCTATGTGCTTTTCCCATTCATCCATCCCTCTACCCCAAGCCCTTGGCAACCACTGAGCTTTTACTGTCGCCATAATTTTGCTTTTTCCAGAGTGTCATATAATTGGAATCATACAGTATGTAACTTTTCACATTGGTTTCTTTCACTTAGTGATACACATCTATGAGTCCTCCATGTCTTTTCTTGTCTTGATAGCTCATTTCTTTTTAGCACTGAATAATATTCCCCTGTCTGAATGTACCAGAGTTTATCGATCCATTCACCCACATTCAGATACATTGTGGCTATATGATTATGAACAAACTATTATCTGTTGTATCAGTTAAGAATAAAAAAAAGTTTTTGTTTGACCTTCACTTATTCCTTCTCCTATGCTCTTCCTTTATGTAGATCTAAGTTTCTAACCTACATCATTTTCCTTCTCTCTAAAGAACTTAACATTTCTTGCAAGGCAGATCCACTGGCAACAATTCCCTCAATCAATTTTTGTTTATCTGAGAAACTATTTCTCCTTCATTATTGAGGGTTAATTTCACAGGGTACAGAATTGTAGGTTGGTGGAGTCTTTTTTTTTTCTCTCAACACTTTAAATATTTCACTCCATTCTCTTCTTGTTTGCATGGTCTCTGAGAAGTCAGAATAATTCTTATATTTGCTCTACTATAGGTTAAGAATTTTTCCCTCCCACTTTTTTCAGGATTTTTTAATCTTTGATTTTCTCTAGTTAGAAAATTATACGCTTGGGTGTAGCTCTTTTTTTTTTGCTATTTATTCTGCTTGGTATTCTCTGAGCTTCTTGGATCTGTGGTTGGTGTCTAACATTAATTTGGGAGAAATTCTCAGTCACTATTGTTTCAAATATTTCTTCAGTCCCTTCCTCTCTTTCTTCCCCTTCTGGTATTCCCATTGCACATATGTTATATTTTTGTAGTTGTTTCATAGTTCTCAGATATTCTGTTCTGTTTTGTGTGTGTGTGTGTGTGTGTGTGTGTGTTTCTGTTTGCTTTTCAGTTTTGGAGATTTCTATTGCCGTATCCTCAAGCTGAAATATTCTTTCCTCAGCCATGTCTATTAATAAGCCCATCAAAGGCATTCTTCATTTCTCTTGTGCTTTTGTTTTGTTTTGTTTCCTGTTACAGTGTTTTAGATTTCTAGCGTTCCTTTCTTATTCTTCCTTAGAATTCCATCTCCTGCTTACATTGCCCATCTATTCTTGCATGCTGACCACTTTGTCCATTAGAGCCCATAACAAATTAATCATAGTTGTTTTAAATTCCCAGTCTGATAATTCCAACATCTCTGCCATAACTGAGTCTGGTCTGATGCTTGCTCTGATTCTTCAAACTGTGTTTTTGTCTTTTACTACGTCTTTTAATTTTTTCTTGAGAGCCAGACATGATGTACTGGCTAAAAGGCACTGCTGTAAATAGGCCTTTGGTGAAGTGGTGAGTTGCGGGGTTAGGGGAAGCATTCTATAGTCCTAGGATTAGGGCTGGATCTTTTAGTGAGCCTGTGCCTCTGAACTGTGAACTTCACAAGCGCTTCTCAGCAGTCCCCTCATTTTAGGTGGGACAGGGTGGCTGGAGGGGGTTGGAGCTTGGTATTTCCCTTCACCTATGTGGAAGGCTACAGACAGCTGAAATCAGTTAGGGTCTGATAAAACCCCAGCAGGTGAGGATCTGGCTAAATAGTTTCTCTTGAGAGTAGACCTTGTTAAGAACAGAACGCTCTTAAATATTTCAAAATGGCTTCTTTTCCACTTCCCCGGCCAGAAGCATGAGAGAATTTTTCTCCAGTATTCACTGTGAGGATCTGGTGGAGCTCCAGGAAGCAAAACTCACAAAAGTGTTGGGGTGCTCTGATGACTGGACCACCGTGGAGGGTTTTTTTGTTTTGTTTTTTTTTTTGCGGTACACGGGCCTCTCCCTGTCGTAGCCTCTCCCGTTGCGGAGCACAGGCTCCGGACGCGCAGGCTTAGCGGCCATGGCTCACGGGCCCAGCCGCTCCGCGGCACGTGGGATCCTCCCGGGCCGGGGCACGAACCCACGTCCCCTGCATCGGCAGGCGGACTCTCAACCACTGCGCCACCAGGGAAGCCCCGGCCTGGAATTTTTAATCTGTCCGCGCTGAGCCTCCAGCAATTCATCAATTACAGTTCAGGTTTCCCTGATTCCTTGGTTCCCATGGAGGCTTTTGCCTTGGTAAGTGGTGATTCTCTGGATTTGCCTGTCATGCTCTCTCCAATTTGGGGGCCAGTGATTTGCCCTGTGACCTCACTTCTATTATGGATCTAAGAGGAGTTGCTAATTTTTCAGTGTGTTCAGCTTTTTACTTGTTGCTAGGATGGAGTGGTGACTTTCAAGCTTCTTACGTACCAGACCAGAAACCAGAAGTTCCATCTTTATGTTTTGAAAAGTAGAAAGACAACTAATACATATATGAGCACCTGCCCTAAATCAGGTGCTTTACCTGATCCATTGTTTCATTTTCTCCTTTCAACAATCCTATGGGAAAGGTATGATTCTCTCCATTCTGCAGATGAGAAGGTGAGAGTTAGAGGAGGGAGACGATTGCTCAGGTATTCGTGACTGGTACATGGTCTCCCTCACTCCAAATCCCATCTGCTTCCAGCTATGTTCTCATGTTGGAAATAAAGGAGGAATAAAGGGCAGAAATAACTTAAGCGTCAAAAACCATTTTCCATGTTTATAAAACCAGCTCATACTGTAATACTTATGAATACAGGATCTTTTGTGTGATTAGATTCTAAAGAGACCAGTTTGGTAAAGCCCCAGGGACTGAGTTTTTGGCATACTGCTTGCTATACATAGAATGGGCATTTAATAAATTCTTGCCGAATGAATGAATGAGTGAGCATTCCATCGTGTGTGTTGTATGTCATTAAAGCATTCTTTCAGTGGGTCTGGCACTGTGCTAAGTGCTTTGCATTCTTTATCTCATGTAATCCTCTTAACAACACAAGGGAGGTGCAGTTATTTTCCCCATTTTTACTGTTGAGGAACCAGAGACAGAAAAAATAAATAACTTGCTCAAGGTCATATAACTAATAATTGTAGAGGTGGGGCTTGGCCCAGGCCTGTCAGGCTGTACAGTTCAGGCTCTTGACCTGGGCTTTCCTGCCTCCTGAGAGGAGCAGGGGAGGGGCTTCCTCCACACACCCACCTGGGCAGGAAGGCACCCCTGCTGACGCTCCCACTAAGTGCCTCCCATCCACTACACATACTACTACATCCATCTCCACCAGATGCCGTCCCTCACCGTGCACAGCTGAGGGTGTTTAAAGCTTCCCCTAGACTATAGTCCATGACCCCACAGAACCCTCTAAACTAGAGAATCAGGCAGAGGACAAGCCCAAGTGCCGCTGCCTGAACGGACTTGTAATGTGGCCCAGGAAAGCGTGGTGTCAAGGAGGGTCTTGCAGTCCCTGCCCGGGAATGGGCATGATTCCTACTCTGGCTTCTCTTACCCTAGAGCATCAGATGGACGGAGCACAGGATTAAAAGAAGGTCAAGCTACAGAGACCTGCGCTAGGAGTCATCTTTACCAGTTGCTGGCTGTGTCATCCTGGGAAAGCCCCTTAACTTCACGAGGCTCTGTTTCCTCCTCTATTGCACAATAATCGCGGTAAGAATAACAATTCTGTCTCAGGGGCTGTGGTGCTAACTCAGTGATACCGGGCAGAGGAAGGTTCTTTGTAACTCAAAGCACTCTACAAGTGACTCAGTTCCCAGAGCCCAGGACAGGGGCTTTTCTACTCTACCCTGCACCTCTTCGTGAGGGAGAAAGGAGCACTTTTCATGAAGCAAGGATCTCCGAGGACCTGGTGTTTTGTCTGAGTCTTGTTTCTGACCCCAGTGTTTGGAACAGTAGGCAAAGAAGGAGCTACAGCTTCCTGGGCTGTACTGGCTGTGGTCACCCCCATGAAGGAGTGGGGTTCACAGCCTATCTGAGGTCCATAAATCTTTAGGAACCTGGAACATTTATCCCCTCCTTTCCCTCCCTTGATGATCACTGACACCTCTCTCTCTATTCCCTGCCTAGGCCCACCAGTTCCTCTCCTCTCTTGGAAGGTAAGGTTAAGCCATTTTAAGTGACACGGGGCTTTTTCCTCCCTCAGGACACTAATAATCATCCCCAAACCCTCTGTTGCCCCTGCTCTACCCTAGGACAGCCAACAGTCTGCTGGGAGCAGGTGTGGGTGAGCAGGAGTTGTTTAACCCCTTAACCTACATTCCTACCCACCCAGAATCACAGAAACAAAACACATACACACACAAGTTAACTAGTCACTCTTCCTGGACCTCATTCTTCACAAACTGTTGCTCAAATAGTATGGTTATCTGAGGCTTCATGGGGAACACAGTCTTCTGCTCTGAACTGAAAAGTTTAACATGGAGGGAGTGGCCAAGATGATAGAGTAGGAAGACCCTCAGCTCACCTCCTCCCACAGACACACCAACATTACAACTATTTACAGAAAAATGATTGACAACAAAGACCTGAAAACTAGCAGAATAGATTTCCTACAACTAAAGGTACAAAGAAGGAACCACAACAAGATGAATAGTAGGGGTGGAGACAAGTAGGTAACCCACAAATGGGAGGATAATTATAATTGCACAGGTTCTCCTAAGGATCCAATGGTCCAAGCCCCACAGCAGGCTCCCCAGCCTGGTGGTCCTATACCAGGAAGACAAACACCCAGAATGTTTAGCTTTGAACACCAGTGGGGCTTACTTTCAGGAGAGCCAGAGGACTATGGACAATAGAAACTCCACTCTTAAAGGGTGCATGCAAAATCTCACACACTCTGAGACCCAGAGAAAAAGCCATAATTTGAAAGGAGCCTGGATCAGACCCACCTTCTGATCTTGGAGATCCTTCCAGAGAAACAGGAGGCAATTGGAGCTCACCCTAGGGACATAGAGACTGGCAGTAGCCATTTGGGGAACTTATTCTACCAGGAGGACTGTGGTACTAGCAAGCATCATTTTGGAATCCTCCATCTAGCTTATTAACTCTAGGACATGGCCCCATCCACCAGCTTGTCAGCACAGTACTGGAACATTTCAGGCCAAGCAGCTAGCCAGGTGCGGACAGAGCCCCACTCACCAGCAGGCCAGCTGCCTTAAGACCTGCTGAGTCCCCAGCTGCCCTGGGACACAGTGCCAGCCACCAGAAAGCCCAGGACCTGGCCTCACCCACCAGCAGACCAACACCTGCTCTCAAACCCCAGGCCCTGGCCCCAGAGATCCCAGGACACAGCCTCATCTATCAGTGGTTGGGAACCAGCTCTGGGATCCCCTGGGCCTTGATCCATCCCACCCACCAGCAGGCCAACACCAGCTCCAAGACACTTTGGACCCCTCAGCCAGCTGCTGCACGATCCAGCCCACTCAGGAGTGGGATGACAGTAGCTTTGGGACACACTGGACACTTCAGCCAGCCATGTCACGAACTGGCCCCACCTAACAGCAGGCTGACACTAGATCTGGGACCCCTGGCCCCGCAACCATCCACCCCAGAACATAGCTCCACCCGCCAATATGCCAGCACTAGCCCCGGGACCCCCCAGCACTTTGTAGCCAGCCACTTCGTGACCCAGCCCCACCCACCTGTGGCTGGCAGCCTCCACACACAGCAGGGTCTGGCAACCAACCAGACTGGGGGCCAGCCATGTCTACCAGACCAGCCACAGTAGTCAACTCCCTACAACAGAAGGACCCATATAGTCCACATAGGGGGCACCCCTAGAGCATATAACTCTGATGACCAGACAGGAATGCACTGCTGGGATGCATAGGACTTCTCCTACAAAAGGCCTCTTCTCCAAGGTCGAGAAATGTAACTAACCTTCCAAATACATAGAAATAAAAACAGCAAATCAGGCAAAATGAGGTTACAGAGGAATATGTTCCAAAACAAAGGAACAAGATAAGACCCCAGAAGAAGACTTAAGTGAAGTGGAGATAAGCAATCTACCTGATAAAGAGTTCAAGGTAATGATCATAAAGATGCTCAAAGGACTTGGGAGAAGAATAGATGAACAGATTGAGAGGTTAGTAGTTTTTAACAAAAAGAGTTAGAAAATATAAGGAACAAACAAAAACAAATGAAGAATACAATAACTGGGGATTCCCTGGTGGTGCAGTGGTTGACAATCTGCCTGCCAATGCAGGGGACGAAGGTTCGAGCCCTGGTCTGGGAGGATCCCACATGCCACGGAGCAACTGGGCCCGTGAGCCATGGCCGCTGAGCCTGTGCGTCTGGAGCCTGTGCGTCTGGAGCCTGTGCTCCGCAACGGGTGAGGCCGTGATAGTGAGAGGCCTGTGCACCGCGATGAAGAGTGGCCCCCGCTTGCCACAACTGGAGAGAGCCCTTGCACAGAAACGAAGACCCAACACAGCCAAAAATAAATAAATAAATAAATTAAAAAAAAAAAAAAAGAATACAATAACTGAACTAAAAATACACTAGAGGGCTTCCCTGGTGGCACAGTGGTTGGGAGTCCGCCTGCTGATGCAGGGGACAGGGGTTCGTGCCCTGGTCCGGGAGGATCCCACATGCCTCAGAGCGGCTGGGCCCGTGAGCCGTGGCCGCTGAGCCTGCGCGTCCAGAGCCTGTGCTCCGCAACAGGAGAGGCCACAGCAGTGAGAGGCCCGCGTACTGCAAAAAAAACAAAAACAAACAATAAAAATACACTAGAAAAACAACAACAATAGATGATACAAAGGAATGGATCAGTGAACTGGAAAATAGGAATGGAAATCACTGAAGCTGAATAGAAAAAATAAATAAAAAGAAATGAGGACAGTTTAAGAGACCTCAGGGACAACATCAAGTGTACATCAGCATTCCCATTATAGAGGTCTCAGAAGGAGAAGAGAGAGACAAGGAGGCAGAGAACATATTAGAAGATATAATAGCTGAAAACTTTCTTAACCTGGGAAAGGAAACAGACATCCAGGTCCAGGAAACATAGCGAGTCCCAAAGAGAATCAACCCAAAGAGGGCCACACCAAGACACATTGTAATTAAAATGACAAAAGTTAAAGATAAATAGAGCATCTTAAAAGCAGCAAGAGAAAAAGCCACAAGTCATGTACAAGGGAATGCCCATAAGCCTATCAGATGTTTTTCAGCCGAAACTCTGCAGGCCACAAGGGAGTGGCACAATATGTTTAAAGTGATAAAAGGGAAAAGCCTACAACAAAAGAATACTCTACCCAGCAAGGTTTTCATTCACATTTGATGGAGAGAGAGAGTTTTACAGACAAGCAAAATCTAAAAGAGTTCAGCACCACCAAACCAGCTTTACAAGAAATGTTAAAGGGACTTCTCCAAGCAGAAAAGAAATTAGAAATATAAAAATTATGAAAGGAAAAATCTCATTGGTAAAGGCAAATATACAGTAAAGGAAGTAAATCAACCATATATAAAGCTAGTAGGAAGGTTGAAAGACTAAAGTAGTAAAATCATCTATCTCCACAATAAGTAGTTAAGACAGGAACGAAATAAAAAGATGTAAAATATGATGTTAAAAACAGTAAAAGGGGAGAGGAAGAGTAAAACTTCAAGGTTGTTAAAATGCATTCAAAATTGAGATCAGCAACTTACAATTTTATATATATATATATTACATACACACACACACATATAAATTGCTATATATAAACCTCATACTAACCACAAACCAAAAATCTGTAATAGATACACACAGAAAAAAGTTTGAAGAATCCAAACATAACAGTTAAGACTGTCATCAAATCACAAGGGAAGAGAACAAAAGAAGAAAGGAACAAGGAAGAACTACAAAAACAACCCCAAAACAATTAACAAAATAGTAATAAGTACATTCCCATCAATAGTTACTTTAAAATTAAGTGGCCTAAATACTCCAATCAAAAGACCTAGAATGACTGAATAGATACATAAACAAGACCCATATATAAGCTACCTAAAAGAGACCCACTTTAGATCTAAAGACACATGGACTGAAAGTGAGGGGATGGACAAAGATATTCCATGCAAATGGAAATGAAAGCCAGAATAGCTTTATAAATATAAAACATTCCAACCAAAAGCAGCAGAGTACACACTGTTCTCAAGTGCACATGGAACATTCTTTAGGATAGATCACATGCTAGGCCACAGACTAATTCTCAGTAAATTTAAGAAACTGAAATCATATAAAGCAACTTTTCTGACCATAACACTTTGAGGCTAGGATTCAACCACAGGGGGAAAACACTGCAGAAAACACAAACACGTGGAGGCTAAACAATATGCTAAATAACCGATGGGTCACTGAAGAAATCAAAGAGGAAACAAAAAATACCTGGAGACAAATGAAAATGAAAACATAATGATCCAAAATCTAGGGGACACAGCAAAAGCATTTCTAAGAATGAAGTTTATAGTGATACAAGCCTACCTCAGGAAACAAGAAAAATCTCAAATAAAAAACCTAACCTTACACCTAAAGGAAACAGTAAGAGAAAAACAAATAAAATCCAAAATTAATAGAAGGAAAGAAATTGTGAAGATCAGAGCATAAATAAATGTGATAGAAAAAAAATAGAAAAGACCAATGAAACTAAGAGCTGGTTCTTTGAATAGTTAAACAAAATGGACAAATCTTTATCAGATTCATCAAGAAAAAAAGAGAGGACCCAATAAAATAAAATCAGAAATGTAAAAGAAAAAGTCACAACCAACACCACAGAAATTCAAAGGATGTAATGAGATCCCTGTGAACAATTGTCTGCCAATAAAATGGACAACCTAGAAGAAATGGACAAATTCCTAGAAATGTACAATCTCCCAAGACTGAACCAGGAAGAAATAGCAAATATGAACAATTACTAGTAATGAAATTGAATCAGTTATAAAAAAGAACAACTCCCAACGAACAGAAGTCCAGTATCAGATGGCTTTGCAGGTAAATTCCACCAAACATTTAGAGAAGAATTGACACTTATCCTTCTCAAATTATTCCAAAAAATTGCAGAGGAAGGGATGCTTCCAAACTCATTCTACAAGGCCAGCATCACCCTGACACCAAAACCAGACAAATATAACACAAAAAAAGAAAATTACAGACCAGTATCACTGATGAACAGAGATGCAAAAATCCTCAACAAAATATTACAAAGAGAATTTAACAATACATAAAGGATCATACACAATGATAAAGTGGGATTTATCCCAGGGATGCAAGGATGTTTCAATACCCACAAATCAATCAATGTGATACACTACATTAACAAACTGGAAAATAAAAATCATATGATCCTCTCAATAGATGCAGAAAAAACTTTTGACAAAATTCAACATCCATTTATGATGAAAACTCTCCACATTATAAAGGCCATAAATGACGAGCCAAAGCTAACATCGTACTCAATGGTGAAAAGCTGAAAGCATTTCCTCTAAGATCAGGAAAAAGACAAGGATGTTGCCACTTTTAGTCAACATAAATTTGGAAGTCCTAGCACAGTAATCGGAGAAGAAAACGAAAAAAAGGAATCCAAATTGGAAAGGAAGAAGTAAAACTGTCACTGTTTGCAGATGACATGATGCTATTCATAGAAAATCCTAAAGATGTCACCAACAAACTACTAAAACTCATCAATGAATTTGAGAGTTGCAGGAGACAAAATTCATATACAGAAATCTGTTGCATTTCTATACACTAACAACAAACTACCAGAAGAAGAAATTAAGAAAACAGTCCCGTTTACAATTGCACCAAAAAGAATGAACTATCTAGGAATAAATCTAATGAAGAAGGTAAAAGACCTGTTTTCGAAAAACTGTAAGACACTGTTAAAAGAAATTGAAGATGACACAAACAGATGAAAAGATATATCATGTTCATGGATTGGAAGAATTAATATTATTAAAATAACCATGCTACCCAAAGTAATCTAAAGATTCAATGCAATCCCATCAAAATACCAATGGTATTTTTCACAGAACTAGAACTAATAATTCTGATAACTTATGGAAACACAAAAGACTCCAAATAGCCAAAACAACCTTAAGAAAGAACTAAACTGGTGGTAACACATGCCTTGATTTCAAACTATACTAAAAACTACAGTAATAAAAACAGTATGGTACTGGCACAAAAGCAGACACATAGATCAATGGAATGGAATAGAGAGACCAGAAATAAACCCACATTTATATGGGCAATTAATATACCACAAAGGAGGCAAGAATATACAGTGGGAAAAATACAGCCTTTTCAATAAATGGTATTGGGAAAACTGGACAGCTACATGCAAAAGAATCAAACTAGACTGTTCTCTTGTACAAAAATAAATTCAAAATGAATTAAAGACTTAAATGTAAGATTTGAAACCATAAAACTTCTAGAAGAAAATGTAGGCAGTATACTCTTTGACATCAATCGTGGTAATATTTTTTGGATATTTCTCCTCAGGCAAGAGAAATAAAAGCAAAAATCAACAAATAGGACTACAACAAACTAAAAACTTTCACATGGTGGAGGAAACTCTCAACAAAACAAAAACATCACCTACTAAATGGGGTAAGATACTTGCAAATTATATATCTGACAAGGGGTTAATTTTCAAAATATACAAATAACTCATACAACTCAACATCAAAAAAAAAACCTGATTAAAAATGAGCAGAAGATCTGGATAGACATTTTTCCAAGGAAGACGTATGGATGGCCAACAGGCACATTAAAAGATGCTCAACATTACTCATTACTAATCATCAGGGAAACGCAAATCAAAACCACAATGAGGAACTACCCTGGTGGTGCAGTGGTTAAGACTCCGCACTCCCAATGAAGGGGGCCCGGGTTCGATCCCTGGCTAGGGAACTAGATTCACATGCATGCCACAACGAAGAGTTTGCATACCACGACTAAGGAGCCCGTGTGCCACAACTAAGGAACCAGCAAGCCACTACTAAGGAGCCCACAAACCACAGCTAAGGAGTCCACCTGCTGCAACTAAGACCCAGCACAACCAAATAAACAAATAACCACAATGAGATATCACTTCAAATATGTCAAAGTGGATATTATCAAAAAGACAAAAAATAACATGTGTTGGCGAGGATGTGGAGAAAACAGAACCCTTGTATGCTATAGGTGGGAATATAAATTGGTGCAGCCATTATGGAAAAGAGTATGGCGATTCCTCAAAAACTTGAAAATAGAAGTACCGTATAATCTAGAAATTCCACTCCTGGGTATTTATCTGAAGAAAATTAAATCTCTATTTAGAAAAGATACATACACCCTTAGGTTCATAGCAGCATTATTTATGATGGCCAAGATGTGGAAGCAATCTAAGTGCCCATCCAGAGATGAATGAATGAAGAAGATATGATATATACATAAAATGGAATATTACTCAGCCATAAAGGAGAATTAAGTCTTGTCACTTGCAACAACATGGATAGACCTAGAGGGAATTATTCTAAGTAAAATAAATCAGACAGAGAAATCCTATATGATTTCACTTATATGTGGAATCTAAAAAGCAAAACAAATGAACAAACAAAACAAAACATAAACAGAGTTATAGATACAGAGAACAGACAGGTGGTTGCCAAAAGGGAGGAGAGAAGGGGGAGGGAAGAAATAGGTGAGGGGAATTAAGAGCTACAAACTTCCAGTTGCAAAATAAATGAGTCACAGGTATGAAATGTACAGTGTGGGGAATATAGTCAATAATTATGTAATATCTTTTTTTGGTGACGTATCGTAACTAGATTTATCATGGTGATAATTTTGAAATGCATAGAAATGTCAAATCACTATGTTGTGTACCAGGAAGTAACATAGTGTTGTAAGTCAATTATACTTCAAAAACAAAGAAACAAACAGACTCATAGAAAAAGGATCATATTTGTGGTTATCAGAGGCAGGAGGTTTGGATAGGGGGAACTGGATGAAGGCAGTCCAAAGGTACAAACTTCCCATTATAAGATAAATAAATACCAATGATATATTGTATAACATGATAAATATAATTAACACTACTGTACATTTTATATAAGAATCGTTAAGAGTAAATCCTGAGTCTTCATCACAAGGAAAACTTTTTCTTTTTTATAAATTTCTTTATTTTTTGGCTGCATTGGGTTTTAGCTGCTGCTGCACATGGGCTTTCTCTAGTTGTGGCGAGTGGGAGCTACTCTTCATTGTGGTGCGGAGTCTTCTCATTGCTGTGGCTTCTCTTGTTGCGGAGCATGGGCTCTAGGCGCACAGGCTTCAGTAGTTGTGGTACGTGGGCTCAGTAGTTGTGGCTCGTGGGCTCTAGAGTGCAGGCTCAGTAGTTGTGGTGCACGGGCTTAGTTGCTCCACGGCATGTGGGATCTTCCCAGACCAGGGATCGAACCCATGTCCCCGGCATTGGCAGGTGGATTCTTAACCACTGTGCCACCAGGGAAGTCCCAAAACTATAATTTTTTATTTCCTTAATTTTGTATCTATATGAGATGATGAATGTTCACTAAACTTATTGTAGTAATCATTTCATGATGTATGGAAGTCAAATCATTAAGCTATACACCTTAAAGTTATACAGTACTGTTTGTCAATTATATCTCAATAAAACTGGAAGAAAAAAGTTTAACGTAAGACTTATGGCTCAGGATAGAGCTAGCGCTGCGTATCATATGGGATTTCTCATCTCCCTCCACCCAAGGTTTGCTCCTGCTAGAAACGTTTCTTCAATTTCCTTTTTTTAAAATGTATCTGTTGCCATTTTATTTTTATTTATTTATTTTTTGGCTGCGTTGGGTCTTCGTTGCTGAGTGCGGGCTTTCTCTAGTTGCAGCAAGTTGGGGATAGTCTTCGTTGTGGTGCACGGGCTTCTCATTGCAGTGGCTCCTCTTGTTGCAGAGCACGGCCCCTAGAGTGCGTGGGCTTCAGTAGTTGTGGCATACAGGTTTAGTTGCTCTGAGGCATGTGGGATCTTCCCGAACCAAGGATTGAACCCATGTCACCTGCATTGGTGGTCGGATTCTTAATCACTGCGCCACCAGGGAAGTCCCTCTCCTATTTCCTCTTGTTAAGAGGCAAGATTAGCCAGAGACATCTCTTGATGTTGAAACATAGCTCGGAGAATTAACATTCTATTAGATCCCTGGATAATAAGCAAGGATCCCTCTGGGATCTTAGTCTAAAGACAGTTGCCAAATGTACCAATGACAAGTCAATATTTACGATCATACTTATAATTAAATATGTTGTGTGAGTACAAACTATGGCAGCAACAGTTACAGCAGGATTCTCTTTTACCTCCATCAGTGACTGAGTCTTCCATATCATTTCAGAGCGATACATAAATAAAACAAAATCTCATCACCTGTTATATATAAGTACTCCCTTTATTTTTACTCTTAGGTCATAATATCCCTCCTATTACTAGGAATTTGAAGATGTTTGATTGAATAACTAAAGTAAGAATTCCCAATTTGTCTTTATCATTCGATCAAAAAATTTTTTGCATTAACAGCTGGCAAAACACTGCACTAATACTATGAACCCTCAACACAAACCTCTGGATATTAATACTTGATTGTGGTAAGAGATAGTTACTGGCTCAGGAGAGTGGTCAGGAGAGAATATCTTATTAACAAACACCTCCTTTGGAGTACTCTCTAAGAATACTAATATTTTTGCAACGTTAAGATTTTGTTTCCAGGACCTTATCTTAAGTTCTATCAGCATCATAGAATTTGCCAAGGGTCAGGAATCTTGGGAGACCATTTTAGAATACTGCCTACCACACAGATGTCAGTGCCCGTGTATTCTTTAAACTATTCACTTCCTCTCCCCGATGTTATGGGCATTGGTTCTGAGCCCAGGCAGACAAACAAAAATGATATCATGTACATGCAATGAAAAATGATACACAAAGCAAAAGGAAGAATTGGTCTACTATGCAGGGGTGGTGTGGCTGCTGAGGGGATGTTTAAAGGAAGTTTCAAGAAGTGATATTTCAACTGGATGGTTAGAAAAAGAACCATGCCTTCTTTCTCTCTTCACTGCCTGGCAACAGTCTTCAGGTACAGAGTAGACCCCCGCTGATGTTTGTTGAATGACCTTGTAGGTGTCTTCTAGGTGGAGGAGGGGAAAGAGAATTCTAGGTAGAGGGAATTTCACATACAGAGACCCAAAGTTTTAAAGCCACTTGCTGTGTTCAAGGATCCGTGAAAAGTATCCAATTATCTAAACATACAAGGCAAGGTATGGCAAGAGAAGAGGCAGACAATGAGGCCAGAACATGGGAGGCTTGGAATATGGTGCTAAGGAGGTAGGACTTTATTTTGAAAATGAAGAGGAACACTTGACGAGCTTTAAGGAAGTGAAAACAAAATCAGATTTGTGTTTGAGAAAGTTAGCTCCAGTGGAGAGCACAGTGTGAAGGCTGGTTTGAGGTGACGGTTAGGATGGATGGGAGTGAAGCTAACCCAGGGCTGTAGGAATTAGTGTCTAGTGGTCTTGGAGTGCAGGTTAGGAAAGAGGAGGGTCTACACCAAGACAATGGCAGTGGGATGGAGAAAGGGAATGGCCCCCAAAGCTGGTTGGAAAGTAGAGTGACTGAAGAACGTGGTTGGGAAGAAGAGTTGATCGGATTTGAAGGATGACAGAGTCATGGAGGATGACCTGAGAATGACTCTGGCTTAGGAGATGGATAAATGATGAGACCATCCATTGAGCTTGAAGACTAAGAGAAAGAACATGTTTGAGGAGTGTGTGGGGGAGGTGATAATGGAGGGAAGAAGGGCAGCTGTGAATGACAAGTACACTTTGGGGCATGTTGAGTTTGAGGTGCTTGTAGAATATCCCAACAGAGAATCCAAGAGGATGACATTGAGTTCTGAGCTCTAGAGCTTAACAGGGATGGATGCACATCAGGGTCTCCAGCTTCTAGGTGAGCAAGCAAGTCATAGCATTGAATAGTCACAGAGGGACAGTGTATAGAATAAGAAAGTAAAGAAGCTGAATATAAAACCACGTGTCACCAAAAGTCTGCAACGTCGAGGGCAGAAAACATGAGCTGGAATCAAAGGTGAGAGAAGAGAGGCTTTGATGGGAACTGTGAGTCTGGGAATATGTAGTGACCACAGAATGTAAACAAAGCAATGAGGGGCTGCTTCATTGTCAGAAGAAACTGTGCCCGTGAAAATCTTTGCTGGTATTTAGTTCACTGGCTTGAGTTGTAAAAAAACACAGAGAGGGCAAGTCTCACCACACCGTGCATGATTTCAACACAGAAGTAAATTAGCTCGTAAAATAGATTGTCAAAGAGTTCTTTACTGGGTTAGGAAATACTTGTTTTCACTGAGGTCTATTCTTTTGAAGAAAAAAAGAACTTGAGTGAAAATGTATAATTCTCCTCTGATCTCTGTAATTAAGAGATTTGACCCAAGTATTCATCAGCCCTTAATAAAAATCAGTATCGTTCCCGTTACTTTCCGTGGCTTGTTTTCTACGTTGAAGAACAAAAGAGTATCTTTCATAAGATCATCAGGGGTAAACAGGATTTCACAAGAAGAGGGATCAGTGTGGAAAAATAAAATTTTAAAAGGGGCAGATCCGTTTTCTATTTAGTTTTCCTTTGCCCATGTCAGACTCCACCAAATAACCTGAATAAATACTAGCAATTACTGTGCCCCACCAAAGTTTGGACGTGCTTCAAACATCTCCAAAGGACAATATATTTACTCGAAAAAATATAAAGATGAAGTTAACCAACTGTGTGTAAATTCACCACAATCTCTCCTCATTATCCAGAGGGGATGGCCCATGACGATAACTTAATGAGGTCAAGTCCAGCTGAAATGCAGAGATTTAAGTGCCAAAAAGTCAGTGTCTCTCTGCTTTTCTCCTCTGCTCCCTGGAAGCTGGTGTCTTGCTAAGTAGCTGGCTGGGTACTCACATTCTTGGTGACTTGGAGGAGGCAGGAGCTTTGGCAAAACAGCAATAACACACACACGCACACACATGTACGCAGGCACACAGACACACACATACATCTCACTTCTGTCCTCTCCATCCCCTGAAACAGTACGAATGTCAAACCCTTAAGTTCTAGAATGACTCTGAGGATGTTTATATGAAATCATCCTATTTCTCTGCTATTTAGTTAACGGTTGGTTATGCGACCGGTTTCGCGTCAGCAGACAAGGGGATTGGGGAGAACCTTGACCGATGGGGCCAATGACGTGGTAAAGAGAGACCCGACTTAAGGAAAGAGGGAGAGGCTCCCCAGCAGCAGTGGGGAGGCAGCAATGGGAAATGCCAACAACTCCTGGAGCCCATGTGAACGGAAAGCCGAGGTCGGTAGTCCATTAATCAGAGCAGAAGGGGAACTAAAGAAGAAAGCACACGAAATTGGAAAAAACAGAAAGGACAAGGTATTTCCTTAGGGAGAAAGGGAAAGTCACACACCCTTCTCCTCCCCTCCCCAGACATGCCTGGAGTTTCGTTTCACTAATCTCTTTGAGAAGGTGTTCCCAGATGCTCTCTAGCCTATCAATTTATAAGAAAATCTACTTATCATTCCCAGTGAAAATGAATTTGAACGTCAGCCGTAACTAGTTTCTCAAGTGGAAGCCAAGTAGGGCAGGTCTGAGTACTTTATTTCCCGCCACGTGAAGGTTTGGAATCAAGCAGAGGTTAAAATGTGCGATGGGCTGAGCACAGACAGTTCAAATGCTGGCCCTGTCACTTATGGTATGACCTTGGATAGGCTCTTCATAGATCTAAACCTCAGTTTTCTCACCTGTATAATGGGAAGAATAATATTCCAGATCCATATCCCTTTTTAGCAATTCTGAAATCCAAAGGGCTCTGAAAAACAGATTTTTTAAAGTTTGCAGGAAATTCATTTGATGGCAAAACCTGAACTGAACTAATGTGAGACTTTATATAGTTTTTATTTATCCCATTCAGCATGGTTATCCATACGTTTGCTGCAGAAACATCAATGTGTATGAGGATGGATGGGTGTTACGGAGGTGTTAGGAATAGTCCAGTATATGCACATTTGTGAGATTTGTCTCTCACAAATATGAAAGATTCTGAATTCTGAAGCATACCAGGGGATCTGTGTGGAATCTGAATAAGGGATTGGGGACCTGTTCCTTGGGGATATTGGAAGTACTAAGGGAAATAATGTGTATGAGGTGCTTGTAACAATGTCTGGCACTTTGTAAATACTCAAGAAGTCCAGAGTAGAATTTTTTATTACAAAATATTTGAATGAGGAGTGATCTGCTCCTGTCCCCGTCACTGTGGAATTCACCGAGGGGAAACATCAAACGCGGAGGCACTGACTCCCCTTCCACCAGCCCTATCACTGGAAGCCCTGCACTTTTTGGAAAAAGAACCTCCCCTGAAGGCTATGCACATGTTCCTGGCGCTGTGGAGATGAGCCCCAAAGCCTAAAGCCAAGAAAAAGGTTCCGAGCGCACAACGTTTGACGATCACAAGGGCAGGGTATGAAAGAAGGGCTGAAACTGGAC
Organism: Phocoena phocoena; assembly: GCF_963924675.1. Taxonomy (NCBI): domain Eukaryota; kingdom Metazoa; phylum Chordata; class Mammalia; order Artiodactyla; family Phocoenidae; genus Phocoena; species Phocoena phocoena. The sequence goes on along the minus strand of NC_089235.1, from coordinate 45,655,755 downwards.
ATACTCCCTCCTAAAGGTGGTGTGGCCTGTTGGAAGGAGGCTCGACCTTGAAACTAGAGAGACCTCAGTCCTAGCCCCATCCTCCCTAATGATGGGAACTGCTGGGTCTCAGTTTCTTCACGTGTAAAGTGGCCTAACAGTACTTCTGAAAGTTTCGTTATGACAGAAAAGCATTCTGCATGGGGCCTGGTACATAGAAGAGGCTCAGCAAGGGACAGACAGACAGACATACGCACAAACCATTATACTGGGTGACAAGAAAACCAAGGTTACTACAGAGTACGGGTCTGCCTTGCCCTAAATTACTCCCCTGGGGGAAAATCCTTATATTTCCTGCAGAAGTGAGGCTAAGAGACCACGCAGAGGGGGCAGTCTGTCTATGAAGAGTTCTAATCCTGCAGTGGTGAGAGGTGAGCCTGGGTTCTTCTTCCTAACAAGACAATCTCCCCTGCTCCTTTGGGGACCTCTGACTCGGTAGAACAGACATACACAAGGTCAGGTTGGAAACTGCAAGGTGATCTGTGAACACATGGATGGTCAATAAGGCTCATTCACCTCCTGAATCCAATTTTGGCTGTATTACCAAGTCCCAGTATGACCCCTTAAAAAAAGGAATAATTATCAAGTGTACTTGGAAGAAGAGGGGGGTGTTTTCTGCCATTCAAAGTGAATCCTTTCATGAAGGAGACCTTTAACCCAAATAATCACCTTGTCCTCGCATGCCCAAATCAGAACTAACACAAAGAGTAAACAGATATTCATTACGGAGGTGGCCTTGAGATTATCCCCAGCCAATGCCTGGTTTTCTACGGTTAGAGACTTTGACCTACGTAATCATATTTTCTTCAGACCTGAGCCATAGGACTTGAGAAATACCAGGTATAAGACATTATCGACATATTGGCTTTCCTAAGCACTCCTTTCCTCTTTCCTGCCCATCATGGCTGGAGGTGAGGACCCCCACCTTCCCCACCCTGGATCTCAGGGGTTCAGCCCCTCATTCCAGTGAGTCACAGCAGCATTGAGAACACACCTTCACAGTACCTGCCCCCAAGCCCAGAATGAAGAGGCTTCCCGGACCATCCTTTGAACGGCCGCTGTCCACGAACTCACTCTCATCTTTTCAGAGCAACAGCTCAACAGCCAGGAGTTAGGGTACCAACAAGTCTGGGGCACAAGAGGAAGGGATGGAAAATGAACATGGGAGTGAGAAGAGGGAATTTTTAGAAATAATTTGACATTTGATTAATTTCTTAAACCATGAACGTATAAAATAAATATCCATGAGTCCATCCTGGTATAAATAAATAGCTAAACAAATAAATAAATGTAGGAGAAAGGACAGCTCTTCCTTACAAAAGAATTCCACTTAATAAATGTAGAAAGAGTGAAGAAAATAGAAAATCACAATTAGAACACCACAGTAATAACTGCTACGTGCAAGGTCCACTGATGGATGCTAGAATTAGCAGGCAAAAGTTTGAGGAGAAACAGGATATTTGCATAGTCTCAAAGTGTGTCTCCCATCATACCTATTATTTACAAAGAGAAAATAGTGGACCCTGGTGGTCCAGTGGTTAAGGCTCCGCGCTTCCAATGCAAGGGACGCAGGTTTGATCCCTGGTCGCGGAACTAAGATCCCGCATGCCGCATGGTGTGGCCAAAAAAAAAAAAAAAAAAAGAGAGAGAGAGAAAAATAGTAACCTTACAGTGGAGAAATGCAGCAGCAGACACCACCCTAACCAAGCAATTGAGGCTAAGATAGCCAGTATTAAGACATATCTACATGTGTACCCTCTGAAGATCTTGCAATGAGAACTGTATTCTTACCAAAAATGCATGATTTCAACTTAATCATGAGAAAACACTGAACAATCACAAGTTAAAGACAATTCTACAAAATAATTGACCAGTACTCTTCCAAAGTGTCAAAGTCACGATAGACAAGGAAAGACAGAAGAACTGCCATGGAAGAGCCAACTAGATGTGACAACTAAATATAGTGTGGGATCCTGGATTGGAGATGGGAACAGAAAAAGGACATGAGTAGAAAAACTGGTGGAATCTGAACAAAGGCAGTAGTTTAGTTAATAGTACTGCACTTGTGTTGACTTCTGAAATTTTAAAAAATATATTTATTTATTTATTTGGTTACACCAGGGTCTTAATTGAGGCAGGCAGGCTCCTTAGTTGCGGCTTGCTGGCTCCTTAGTTGTGGCATGCAAACTTTTAGTTGTGGCATGCATGTGGGATCTAGTTCCCCGACCAGGGATCGAACCCGGACCCCCTGCATTGGGAACTCAGAGTCCTATCCACTGTGCCACCAGAGAAGTCCTGACTTCTGAATTTTGATCCTTGTACTGTGGTTCTGCTAAATGTTCTTTTTTTCTTTTGAATTTTATTTTATTTATTTTTTATAGAGCAGGTTCTTATTAGTTATCTATTTTATACACATCAGTGTATACAAGTCAATCCCAATCTTCCAATTCATCCCACCATCACTACCCCACCACCAATTTCCTCCCTTGGTGTCCATACGTTTGTTCTCTACATCTGTGTCTCTATTTCTGCCCTGCAAACCAGTTCATCTGTACCATTTTTCTAGGCTCCACATATATACGTTAATATACGATATTAGTTTTTCTCTTTCTGATTTACTTCACTCTGTATGAGGGTCTCTAGGTCCATCCATGCCTGTACAAATGACCCAATTTCATTCCTTCTTATGGCTGAGTAATATTCCATTGTATATATGTGCCACATCTTTATCCGTTCATCTGTCGATGGACACTTAGGTTGCTTCCATGTCCTGGCAATTGTAAATGGTGCTGCAATGAACATTGTGGTACATGACTCTTTTTGAATTATGGTTTTCTCAGGGTATATGCTCAATAGAGGGATTGCTGGGTCATATGGTAGTTCTATTTTTAGTTGTTTAAGGAACCTCCATACTGTTCTCCACAGTGGCTGTATTGATTTATATTCCCACCAACAGTGCAAGAGGGTTCCCTTTTCTCCACACCCTCTCCAGCATTTATTGTTTGTAGAATTTTTCATGATGGCCATTCTGACTGATGGGAGGTGATACCTCATTGTAGTTTTGATTTTCACTTCTCTAATGATTAGCAATGTTGAGCATTCTTTCATGTGTTTGTTGGCAATCTGTATATCTTCTTTGGAAAAATGTCTATTTAGGTCTTCTGCCCATTTTTGGATTGGGTTGTTTGTTTTTTTGATATTGAGCTGCATGAGCTGCTTGTATATTTTGGAGATTAATCCTTTGTCAGTTGCTTCATTTGCAAATATTTTCTCTCATTCTGAGAGCTGTCTTTTAGTCTTGCTTATGGTTTCCTTTGCTGTGAAAAAGCTTTTAAGTTTCATTAGGTCCCATTTGTTTATTTTTGTTTTTATTTCCATTTCTCTAGGAGTTGGGTCAAAAAGGATCTTGCTGTGATTTAAGTCATAGAGTGTTCTGCCTGTGTTTTCCTCTAATTTTTTTTTATAGTGTCTGGCCTTACATTTAGGTCTTTAATCCATTTTGAGTTTATTTTTGTGTATGGTGTTGGGAAGTGTTCTAATTTCATTCTTTTACATGTAGTTGTCCAATTTTCCCAGCACCATGTATTGAAGAGGCTCTCTTTAATCCACTGTATATTCTTGCCTCCTTTATCAAAGATAAGGTGACCAAAGGTGCATGGGTTTATCTCTGGGCTTTCTATGCTATTCCATTTATCTGTATTTCTGTTTTTGTGCCAGTACCATACTGTCTTGATTACTATAGCTTTGTAGATTCCTCCAGTTCCGTTTTTCTTTCTCAAGATTGCTTTGGCTATTCGGGGTCTTTTGTGTTTCCATACAAATTGTAAAAGTTTTTTGTTCTAGTTCTTTGAAAAATGCCATTGGTACTTTGATAAGGATTGCATTGAATGTGTAGATTGCTTTGGGTAGTAGAGTCATTTTCACACTGTTGATTCTTCCAAACGAAGAACATGGTATATCTCTCCATCTGTTTGTATTGTCTTTAATTTGTTTCATCATCATCTTGTAGTTTTCTGCATACAGGTCTTTTGTCTCCTTAGGTAGGTTTATTCCTAGGTATTTTATTCCTTTTGTTGCAGTGGTACATGGGAGTGTTTCCTTAATTTCTCTTCCAGATTTTTCATCATTAGTGTATAGGAATGCAAGAGATTTCTGTACATTCATTTTGTATCCTGCTATTCTACCAAATTCATTGATTAGCTCTAGTAGTTTTCTGGTAGCATCTTTAGGATTCTCTATATATAGTATCATGTCATCTGCAAACAGTGACAGCTTTACCTCTTCTTTTCTGATTTGGATTTCTTTTTCTTCTCTGATTGCTGTGGCTAAAACTCCCCAAACTATGTTGAATAATAGTGGTGAGAGTGGGCAACCTCGTCTTGTTCCTGATCTTAAAAGAAATGGTTTCAGTTTTTCACCATTGAGAACAATATGGGCTGTGCGTTTGTCATATATGGCCTTTATTATATTGAGGTATGTTCCCTCTATGCCTACTTTCTGGAGAGTTTTTATCATAAATGGGTGTTGAATTTTGTCAAAAGCTTTTTCTGCATCTATTGAGATTATCATATGGTTTTTATCCTTCAATTTCTTAATATGGTTTATCACACTGATTGATTTACATATATTGAAGAATCCTTGCGTTCTTGGGATAAACCCCACTTGATCATGGTGTATGATCCTTTTAATATGTTGTTGGATTCTGTTTGCTAGTATTTTGTTGAGGATTTTTTGCACCTATGTTCATCAGGGATATTGGTCTGTAGTTTTCCTTTTCTGTGAAATCTTTGTCTGGTTTTGGTATCAGGGTGATGGTGGCCTCGTAGAATGAGTTTGGGAGTGTTCCTCCCTCTGTTATATTTTGGAAGAGTTTGAGAAGGATTGGTGTTAGCTCTTCTCTAAATGTTTGGTAGAATTGGCCTGTGAAGCCATCTGGTCCTGGGCTTTTGTTTGTTGGAAGATTTTAAATCACAGTTTCAATTTCAGTACTTGTGGTTGGTCTGTTTATATTTTCTCTTCCTTACTGGTTCAGTCTTGGAAGGTTGTGCTTTTGTAAGAATTTGTCCGTTTCTTCCAGGTTGTCAATTTTATTGGCATATAGTTGCTTGTAGTAATCTCACATGATCCTTTGTATTTCTGCAATGTCAGTTGTTACTACTCCTTTTTCATTTCTAATTCTGTTGATTTGAATCTTCTCCCTTTTTTTCTGGATGAGTCTGGCTAATGGTTTATCAATTTTTTTTATCCTCTCAAAGAACCAGCTTTTAGTTTTATTGATCTTTGCTACTGTTTTCTTCATTTCTTTTTCAATTATTTCTGATCTGATCTTTATGATTTCTTTCCTTCTGCTAACTTTGGGTTTGTTTTTCTTTTTGTTCTTCTTTCTCTAATTGCTTTAGGTGTAAGGTTAGGTTGTTTTTTTGAGATGTTTCTTGTTTCTTAAGGTAGGATTGTATTGCTATCAACTTCCCTCTTAGAACTGCTTTTGCTGCATCCCATAGGTTTTGGGTTGTTGTGTGTTCATTGTCATTTGTTTCTAGGTATTTTTTGATTTCCTCTTTGATTTCCTCTGTGATCTCTTGGTTATTAAGTATTGTATTATTTAACCTCCATGTATTCATATTTTTTACAGATTTTTTTCCTGTAATTGATATCTAGTCTCATAGCATTGTGGTCAGAAAAGATATTTGATGTGATTTCAATTTTCTTAAATTTACCAAGGCTTGATTTGTGACCCAAGATATGTTCTATCCTGGAGAATGTTCCATGAACACTTGAGAAGAAAGTGTATTCTGTTGTTTTTGGATGGAATGTCCTATAAATATCAATTAAGTCCATCTTGTTTAATGTATCATTTAAAGCTTGTGTTTCCTTATTTATTTTCATTTTGGATGATCTGTCCATTGGTGAAAGTGGGCTGTTAAAGTCCCCTATTATGATTGTGTTACTGTCGATTTCCCCTTTTATGGCTGTTAGCATTTGCCTTATGTTAGCATTGCCTTATGTGCTCCTATGCTGGGTGCATAAATATTTACAATTGTTATAGCTTCTTCTTGGATTGATCCCTTTATCATTATGTAGTGTCCTTCTTTTTCTCATGTAATAGTCTTTGTTTTAAAGTCTATTTTGTGTGATATGAGAATTGCTCCTCCACCTTTCTTTTGATTTCCATTTGTATGGAATATCTTTTTCCATCCCCTCACTTTCAGTCTGTATGTATCCCTAGGTCTAAAGTGGGTCTCTTGTAGACAGCATATGTACAGGTTTTATTTTTGTATCCATTCAGCCAGTCTATGTCTTTTGGTTGGGACATTTAATCCATTTACATTTAAGGTAATTATTGATATGTATGTTCCTATTACCATTTTCTTAATTGTTTTATTTTTGTTTTTGTGGGTATTTTCCTTCTCTTGTGTTTCCTGCCTAGACAAATTCCTTTAGCATTTGTTGTAAAGCTGGTTTGGTGGTGCTGAATTCTCTTAACTTTTGCTTATCTGTAAAGGTTTTAATTTTTCCATCAAATCTGAATGAGATCCTTGCTGGATAGAGTTATCGTGGTTGTAGATTTTTCCCTTTCATCACTTTAAATATGTCCTGCCACTCCCTTCTGGCTTGTGGAGTTTCTGCTGAAAAACCAGCTGTTACCCTTATGGGGATTCCCTTGTATGTTATTTGTTGCTTTTCCCTTGCTGCTTTTAATATTTTTTCTTTGTATTTAATTTTTGATAGTTTGATTAATATGTGTCTTGGTGTGTTTCTCTTTTGGTTTATCCTGTATGGTACTCTCTGTGCTTTCTGGACTTGATTGAGTATTTCCTTTCCCATGTGTACGGATATTTCTGACTATATTCTCTTCAAATATTTTCTCAGCCCCTTTCTTTTTCTCTTCTTATTCTGGGACCCCTATAATTCGAATGTTGGTGCATTGAATGTTGTCCCAGAGGTCTCTGTTACTGTCCTCAATGCTTTTCTTTGTTTTTTTTCTTTATTCTACTCTTTGGCAGTTATTTCCACCATTTTGTCTTCCAGCTCACTTATCCATTCTTCTGCCTCAGTTATTCTGCTATTGTTTCCTTCTGAAGTATTTTTAATATCAGTAATTGTGTTGTCCTTCACTGTTTGTTTGCTCTTTAGTTCCTCTAGATCCTTGTTAAATGTTTCTTGTATTTTCTCCATTCTGTTTCTGAGATTTTGGGTCATCTTTACTATCATAACTCTGGATTATTTTACAGGTAAGTTGCCTATTTCATCTTCATTTTTTTGGCCTTGTAGGTTATTGCCTTGCTCCTTCATCTGTAACATATTTTTTTGTTGTTTCATTTTTTTTTTTTTCTCTTTTTGATGGGTGATGCTATATTCCTGCCTTACTGGTTGTTTGCCCTGAGTTGTCCAGCACTGGAGTTTGCAGGCCGTTGGATAGAGCCAGGTCTTGGTGCCAAGGTGAGGACCTCTGGGAGGCCTCACTCCGATTAATATTCCCTGGGGTCCGAGGTTCTCTGTTAGTCCAGCAGTTTGGACTCGGAGCTCCCATCACAGGAGCTTGGGCCCGACCTCTGGCCTGGGCACCAAGATCTCACAAGCCAGTTTGCTGGCAGTTCGTCCCGTCCCCTTAGGTGTCCGTGGTCCCCCACTGGTGCCTGGTAGGTGCACTACTTTTGAGGAGACTCGAATTCCGCGTCCTCCTAGTAGGCCATCTTGACTCCGCCCTCTGCTAAATGTTAACATTAGGAAAAGCTAAGTGAAGCATAGGGGGGGAACTCTACTGTTTGTGCAACTTTTCTGTAAGTATAAAATTATATCAAAATAAACATTTATTTTTTAAAGCATAAAGTAATGGGACTGTTGTTAAGATTTCCTCACATTGCTAAATGGTTTAGTATTAGTTCTATTGTGAATTACATATTGGGAGGGAAGATGAGGCACTAGAATCATGTTAGGGCTCAGGGCCTCTAAATGCTACTTTCAGCAAATTGGCTCTGTCCCCGGGAAATCACCAGGCAGCTCTATTCCTCACCCAAGCCCATTTCTTCCCTCCTTGGAGGTTGAAGGAACTTAGAGACACCTCCTACTGCACCACCACTCCCTCCTCCAGGATGGTTCTAAGGACTTGGGCCCTTGACCCCCAGGGTGTGGGCATACTTTATGGTGTCAATAGGGCAATCCCAGCAGAATAGACCATTCAACCTTAACTCCAGAGACAGAGTATGCATGCTTGGGGCAGGGTCATTTCATTAGGGTAATAATAAATCCTACTTTCCAGGTAATAAGAATTAGATGAGACAATATATGCTACAACAAGGGTGGACCTTGAAAACAGTATGCTAAGTGAAATAAGCCAGATACAGAAGGACAAATATGATTCCACTTATATGAGGTGCCTGAAATAAGCAAACTCACAGCAACAGGAAGTAGATTCGTGGTTACCAGGAAGGGGGCAGTGGGCGAATGAGGAGCTGTTGTTTAATGGGTACAGAGTTTCTCTTGAGATGATGAAACATTTCTGGAGCTGAATGGCAGTGATAGTTGCAACAACAACATGAATGTACTTAATGCCACTGAACCGCACACTGGGAAATGGTTACGGTGGTAAATTTACGTTTATGTATATCTTACCACGATCAAAAATGCCAAGAAAATTCCAAGAATTAGATGAGATGATTAAACGCTCTTATAAAGCCCCAGCCCATAGTGGACACAGATACCATTAGCTTCCTCCTTCACTAAAGTTTTAGAAAATAGAACTACTATGTAATTGTTCCATGTGATTTTTGACCATGGCAGCCACATTTGTTTTTTATAATTAACCACATTCTTAACCCCACTATGACGTGGTTTTCAGCATTCATTTTTTATTCTAATACAATGTTAAGACTGAAAGATGAATTTTTTTAAAAACATTAGGCTCACATGTCCTGTAAGAGCATTTCTGTTTAGCATAACAGATCAAAACTGAAATCAACTACATGATTCCCAGTGGTGCTGTGAGGAATTTTGGCCATGGCTCTAGGTACAGCTTTACGGATATGTTTGCATATACCCTAACACTGTTGATTAATTAAACTGTGTTCCTCTCCAGGTTTGGGCAATCACTCATAACCCTCCTCCCACTGGAGCTGCCATTGCTCCTACCACTTCCAACAGAGGACCCCTGAGCCACCTGTGGTGATAATTTCATACCTAGGCCCTCAGCCTAGTTTTGGCATTTCTGTGACCACTGTAGCTGAACTTGAAAGTCGCTCTTAGAGTTCGTGTTATCATAACATCTTGCTGCTTCTGAACATGTGGCCAAACTCTGCCAAGATGCTGACACATGACTGGCGTTTCATTGCCCGTTTCACTTAGCCCCGGTTTTGTGACAAGGCTCCCGCTGCCTGGTGAGACTTCATGCTCAGCCTTTTGTTAAATGAGGATTATGTGCAGAGTCCTGGGCTTGGACATCAGGCTGAGACACTGTCTTGCAGAATACTTCTTTTTTATGGTTTTCTGTAATGGAGATTTCATTGTTCCACACTTTAGCTTTGGTTTTGTAATCACCGATTATATAATGAATTCTGGTTCTGTTCTGGCAAAATCAGTCTGCACTATTAAAGACACAGAAGATACAGCTGCTTTAGAACATACAGAGATGGATCCTCCAGGTCCATAAGTCCCACCGCCTCCACCACCATCCATGTCAATCTCCTGAAAGATCAGTTTCATGGTATACTACAATTTGGTGGGGATGGTAGTGCCATAGCATGACAGCTCCTTCACTGTTGCACAAAGAGTAGCAGGTCCTCGTTTTGGAGTTTGCAATTTTGTGAAACATCAGCTACCTCTAGTGGGGCTAACTGCCTCCCTCATGTCTAAGTGCTTGAAAGTCTTTGGCCTTGACTTCAAGATTTGGGTTTCCAGATAAAATACACAACTCCCAGTTAAATTTCAATTGTAGATAGGCAATGAATACATTTTTTAGCATAAGTATGTCCCATGCAATACTCGGGACATACTTACACTAAAAAAAGTACTCATTATTTGTCTGAAATTCAAATGTAACTGGGCAGCCTCTTATTTTTACTTGCTAAATCTGCCAGCCCTACTCAAGATCAGACTCTTGTCATTGTCCTATCCTCTGCGTCTGTCCTTGTGGGACTCTGATAATTCATTCTGCCAAGAAGCCTGAGACAGAATGAGGGAAAGGAAGAATCTTAATCACACTTGGCCTTTTGTTCTATCTAGCTCCGAGTGTCACAGATATGCATTAAATTCATAAATAAATGAAAACCTCTCATTTAGACAGCTGAAGTTTAGTTCATTTCTATCCTGAAACTTTAGCAAATTGGATTCCATTGAAAGGAAGGGTGGTGTAAAGAGGAAAGAATGATCTAGGGACTGAGTCACTCATCTCAGGCCCAGTGACCATGGTGTGGCGTGACCACAGTTTAAAAAGTTTTTAAACTTAAGGAATTTTTTATTAATGGTTAATTTTTAAAATAAGTCGCTTACTGATTTTCTGAGAAGCATACGTATCTTGACACTTCCTCAGAGCTCTTCCTATTACATTAAATATTTTGTTCAAACTTTTTACATAATTAGTATTCAGGTACAAGATTTGCCCGTCAGGATAGTCTAATAGAATTTTCCACGTCTATCATTCTTTTTTTTTTTTTTTTTTTCTGCGGTACGCAGGCCTCTCACTGTTGTGTCCTCTCCCGTTGCGGAGCACAGGCTCCGGACGTGCAGGCTCAGCGGCCATGGCTCACAGGCCCATCTGCTCCGTGGCATGTGGGATCTTCCCGGACCGGGGCACGAACCCGTGTCCCCTACATCGGCAGGCGGACTCTCAACCACTGCGCCACCAGGGAAGCCCCATGTCTATCATTCTTAAATGACTTTGGTAAACTCCAACATTCTAAATTAAAGCTGTAACATGAACTCAAGTCATAAGTAGTCACTCTAAGGAGAGATCAACATGATCTTGGGTAAAGAAAGATATTTTATGAAAACATTGTTAATTGAGACCCAAAATATATGCTAGGGGAAAAGCATTTAGGTGAGCACACTACTCATTCTTTTCAAGTAGATTCAACAAACATATCGATCACTGGACCATCCCACACACTCCTCCGGCTTCAACCTCCATTTTATAAACGTTTATGGCTTCCATATCTCCATGGCCACATTTCATTTCTCTCCTCTGTTTCAGAGCCAAATTTCTAACTCCCTACTAGATATCTCCACCTAAATATCCCACAGGCACCTCAAACTCAGTAAATCTAAAATAAAGTGGAAATTAAGACAACATTGTAGATCAACTATACTTCAATTAAAAAAAATTAAGTACCTATTATCTTCACCACACTACCTGCTCTATTGGTCTCCTCAAACTTGATTAATGGTGTTATTATCCACCATCATCACTAGCACAAGCTAGAAATCTGATAACTAGCTCTGAATCAACGCTCTGAATCAACAGGTTACCAAGTCCACTTAGTTCTGCCTCCTAAATGTCTCTTGAATCTCTGTCCATTCCAAGAACACTGCCTTAGTTCAAGCCCTCTCACTTGAACTAGGTAGGTAGTAGTCTTCAGGATCTTTCCCACCCACCTGCACAGAGACAGAGTGATATTTCTAAAATGTGGCTCAGATCATCGTAACCCCTCCTCACCACAGCTATCCACTGCTTGGAGAAGAAGGGCTAAACGCTTTTACATGAGAAATGTGACCTTTCGATGTATGACCACAGCTGATCACTCCCAACTTCATCTCCCTCCTCAATACCCCACAACTTGCCATTTCGCCTGTCCATTACCTCCTTCCAGGCTTGCCTATACTCATCCCTTTACAGACATATCCCTCCTTTATCTCCAGCTGGTGAATTCCTGCTCGTCCTTCAAGACCTCATTTAAGGGTCACCTGTGGGCAGGCTTCTCTACTTAGCCCCCTTCCTTACTCTACCACATGCCCACTTAGTGACCCCTCATGCAACACCTCAGCACGTTGTTTATACCCTCACTGTACTGCTAGCCCTTTGCATTACAAGTACATATTTTTCACCTGTTTCCTCTACTACACTAAGAACTCTTTGAAGATGGGCCCATGGATTATTTGGCTTTGCATCCCTAAGACCTAGCAAGGGGCTTGGGACAAGGCAAGTGCTCCATAAACATTATTTGCGGGGTTGGGGGGTGGATAAATGAAATAAAAAAGAGGTGGAATTTTTAGATAGGTATCGTGCTAAGTGCTTTATCTCATTTATTTCCTATAACAACTTTATAGAGGAAGATACTACTACTACCGCCATTTTTATAGATTAAGAAACAGAGAGTTTAAGTAACTTGCCTAAGTCCACATATTAATAAATGAGAGTCCACAGATGGCTTTTGTTCCTCCAGATTCTTTCCTTGCTCAACTATGCGAGGGTATTGATGAGCAGAGGAGAGGTCAAATGTCCCTGTAAGAGCAGGGAGATTCTACAGATTGGATAATCTGTTTCTCAATTATTAGAAACTCATTACTCATTAATTAAATATTCTCTGAATCCCACTTAAATTCCAGGATTCCTGATCTTTATTTTTACATTTTATAGTTTTTATTATTATAAAATATTTGCTATTACAAAAAAGTACATAAAATATATGCATGGTTTAAGAGTAATTATTACATGTTTAATCTCTACACATGTCAAGAAATAGAATTGTCAGGGCCTCAGAACCCTGCCTGCCTTGTCTCTCTCCCTGAGCACTGGAGAAATCACCATCCTGACTTCTGTGATAATCATTTCCTTGCTTTTATTTGTTGCTTTGCCACATAGATAGATATAGATAGAGACATACAAATATATATTTCAAGTTTCCTATTGCTGCTATAACAAACTACCACAAACTTTGTGGCTTAAAATTATCTTACCGTTCTAGAGATCAGAAGTCTAAAATGGCTGTGCAGGGCTGTGTTCCTTCTAGAGGCTGGGATGGAATCTGTTATCTTGCCTTGTTCAGTTCTAGAGGCTGCCCCTTTCCTGCATCTTCAAAGCCAGCAGCATGGCATCTTCTGTCCTCTCTTCCCTTTGCTTTTGTTCTCTTGTCTCTATGACTCTGACTCTCCTACCTCCCTCTCAAAAGGTAGCCTTGTGTTTGCATTGGGCTCAACTGGATAATCCAGAATAATCTCCCTATCTCAAGATTCTTAATAACATTTGCAAAGTTCTTTTTACCTTATAAGGTAACATATTTACAGGTTCCAGGGATTAGGATGTAGACATCTTTGGGAGACATTTACCAGTTTATCACAACCTCTAAATAATTTCCTTTAGTAATGTCTATTCTTGAACTTCATTTATATGGAATCATATGGTACATATTCTTTTGCTCATATAATCCATTTAATGTAATTATTTATATATTAGAGTTTAAAACTACCATCTCATTTATATTTGTCCCATGTATTATGTATTGCCTTTTCTTTCCTTTCCTGCCTTCTGGGGTTGTTCAAAGAAATTTTTTTTTTTTAACATCTTTATTGGGGTATAATTGCTTTACAATGGTGTGTTAGTTTCTGCTTTATAACAAAGTGAATCAGTTATACATATACATATGTTCCCATATCTCTTCCCTCTTGCGTCTCCCCAAAGAAATTTTTTAATGACCCCATTCTTTTCCTTCTAGTGGTATGAAAATTATATAGTCTATTTTTTAGGGATTATTCTAGAACTTAATATGCATCCTAAACTTAAAGTCTGAAATTAATCAATGCCTTTACTTTCTCCCACATAATTCAAAGACCTTAAAATATTTTAATTCCATTTACACTTCCTGACATGTTTTGTTCTCAAATATTTTAGCTCTATCTTGTTATTATTGTTGTAAGTTTTGCTCTTAAAGACTTTATAACTGTTGTTTTATACAGTTAATATTCACTTAGATGTATCCATATATTTATCATTTTCTTTGCTTTCTTTTGTCTTCTATCTCAGGTCTTCCTTGTGAGATCACTTTTATTTTACCTAAAGGAAAGGTCTTAAATCAGAGTGTGCTGGTGGCAAACTCTCTCAGCTTTGATCTGTCTAAAAATAACTTTATTATGACCTCATTCTTGAAAGACTTTTGCTGGGTGTAGAATTCTAGGTTGCCAGTTATTTAAGTTTATAAACCACAGGTTTATATATGTACATAAGTATATAAACCATTGATGGTTTCATTCCACTGGCTTTTGGCTTCCTTTGTTACTTCCTTTGTTACTATTGAGAATTCAGCTATTGTTTAGTTGCCACTCCTTTGAAGATCATCCTTTTCTCTGGTTAATTTTAGCATCTTATTTGTCTTTGGTTTGTTAAAGTTTCACCATGATGAGTCTGGGTATAAATTTCTTTTTATTTTTTCTACTTATTATTCTTGTATCTATGGATTGATATCTTTGATCAGTTTAGAAAAATTCTTAGCCATTATCTCTTCAAATATTATCTTTATCCAAGCACTTCTCTCTTCTTCTGAAAGTCTGATTAAATGAATACTACACATTTCACTCTGTTTTCTTGCCTCTTAACCTCTCTTTTACATTTGCCATATTATTGTTTCTCTACACTGTACTCTGAATAATTTCTCCTGATCTATATTTCACTTCTCTAATTTTATCTTCAGTTATATCTAAGCTGCTTAAACATGACTGTTGAGTTTTAAATTTGGGTTATTGTATTTTTTATTTTGAGACATTCTATTTGGTTCTTTTTAAATCTGCTAAATCACTTTTTATCATTTCCTTTTCTGTACATATGTTTTCTACTTTTTCTTTGAATTGAGTAAGCATAATTGCTTTTATAGATTGTCTAGTGATTTCAAAATCTGAAGTCTTTGAAGGTCTCTTTCTTTTAGTTCTCATTCCTGATGGCTTATGTCCTTGTAGGCTTAGTTATTTTTGACTGTACACTGTTGTCCTTGAAATTTTATTTGGAGGGATTCTTTGAAGACTAGGTTGACACTAATTTTCTCCAGATAGAACTTTCATTTGCATCTGCTAGGCACACAGGGACACTTTAAATCACTTTAAAGTAAAGTCACAACTTAAGAGGGTTTTATGGTATTATGGTTTCTTTTTTTCTTTGTTTATGTTCATTTATTTATTTTTTTCATCATCAAATTGATATGGATTTGGAAGCTGTGGAAGTACTAACTTGCAGTTATAACTTCTCAGAGCAGTTCCCTGCATTTACTACCTGTCTTGCTCTGCTCATCATAAGGACCTGAGGGAGGAGGATCCTTTACTTTTGTTTCACCCTTGCCCTGAGGGTTTTACCCTTATTAGTGAGGGGAGGAGCAGATGCTGGGCTTTGGCTTTGTCCTTGTCCTGAGAAGCCCACAGAACCAAAGTTCAAGTTTGCCCCAAATGGCAAATGTTCTTAGTTCAAAAACAGCTTCAGACTGCCACTTAACTTTCAGAGACCTTGTATCCCTTTGATTTGGGGTTTTAACTTCTTAATATCTTGCCAGAGCTTTGATGCTTTTAAGAAGTTATAAAAAAATTTTTTTTAGTCAGTGTTTTTTGTGGTTTCTAGTAGGAGGTTGGTCTGATCCGCATCTTGCCTTATTCCCGGAAATGGAAGTCCTTTGCTCATCTTCCTAGGCTTGGCTGAACTGCACTCTTAGAAACTAGAAACCAACACGATCTACTGTAAGCGAGTTAACATGAAAAAGTAAGCACATATTTTCCTTTTTTTTAAGCGTCTTTATTGCAGTATAATTGCTTTACATTGTTGTGTTAGTTGCTGCTGTATAACACAGTGAATCAGCTATACATATACATATATCCCCATATCCCCTCCCTCTTGCATCTCCCTTCCACCCTCCCTATCCCACCCCTCGAGGTGGACAACAGCACCGAGCTGATCTCCCTGTGCTATGCAGCTGCTTCCCACTAGCTATCTGTTATACATTTGGTAGTGTATGTATGTCAATGCCACTCTCTCCCTCCGTCTCAGCTTACCCTTCCCCCTCCCCGTGTACTCAAGTCCATTCTCTACGTCTGCGTCTCTATTCCTGTCCTGCCACTAGGTTCTTCAGAACCATTTTCTTTCTTTTCAGATTCCATATATGTATGTTAGCCTACGGTATTTGTTTTTCTCTTTCTGACTTATGTCACTCTGTATGACTGTCTCTAGGTCCATCCACACCTCTACAAATGACCCAATATCATTCCTTTTTATGACTGAGTAATATTCCCTTGTAAATATGTGCCACATCTTCTTTATCCATTCATCTGTCGATGGACACTTAGGTTGCTTCCCTGTCCTGGCTATTGTAAATGGTGCTACAATGAACATTGTGGTACATGACTCTTTTTGAATTATGGTTTTCTCAGGGTATATGCCCAGTAGAGGGGTTGCTGGGTCATATGGTAGTCCTATTTTTAGTTGTTTAAGGAACCTCCACACTGTTCTCCATAGTGGCTGTATCAATTTCCATTCCCACCAACCGTGCAAGAGGGTTCCCTTTTCTCCACACCCCCTCCAGCATTTATTGTTTGTAAAGTTTTTGATGATGGCCCTTCTGACTGGTGTGAGGTGATACCTCATTGTAGTTTTGATTTGCATTCCTCTAATGATTAGTGATGTTGAGCATTCTTTCATGTGTTTGTTGGCAATCTGTATATCTTCTTTGGAGAAATGTCTATTTAGGTCTTCTGCCCATTTTTGGATTGGGTTGTTTGTTTTTTTGATATTGAGCTGCATGAGCTGCTTGTATATTTTGGAGATTAATCCTTTGTCAGTTGCTTCATTTGTAAATATTTTCTCCCATCCTGAGGGCTGTCTTTTCGTTTTGCTTATGGTTTCCTTTACTGTACAAAATCTTTTAAGTTTCATTAGGTCCCATCTGTTTATTTTTGTTTTTACATCCATTTCTCTAGGAGGTGGGTCAAAAGGATCTTGCTGTGATTTATGTCAGAGTGTTCTGCCTATGTTTTCCTCTAATATTTTTTATAGTGTCTGGCCTTACATTTAGGTCTTTAATCCATTTTGAGTTTATTTTTGTGTATGGTGTTAGGGAGTGTTCTAATTTCATTCTTTTACATGTAGCTGTCCAGTTTTCCCAGCACCAATTATTGGAGAGACTGTCTTCTCCATTGTATATTCTTGCCGTATTTTTCAAAGATAAGGTGATCAAAGGTGCATGGGTTTATCTCTGGGCTTTCCATGCTGTTCCACTGATCTATATTTCTGTTTTTGTGCCAGTACCATACTGTCTTGATTACTGTAGCTTTGTAGTATAGTCTGAAGTCAGGGAGCCTGATTCCTCCAGCTCCATTTTTCTTTCTCAAGATTGCTTTGGCTATTCGGGGTCTTTTGTGTTTCCATACAAATTGTATAATTTTTTTTCTAGTTCTGTGAAAAATGCCATTGGTAGTTTGATGGGGATTGCATTGAATGTGTAGACTGCTTTGGGTAGTAGAGTCTTTTTCACAATGTTGATTCTTCCAATCCAAGAACATGGTATATCTCTCCATCTGTTTGTATCATCTTTAACTTCTTTCATCAGTGTCTTATCATTTTCTGCATACAGGTCTTTTGTCTTCTTAGGTAGGTTTATTCCTAGGTATTTTATTCATTTTGTTGCAGTGGTACATGGGAGTGTTTCCTTAATTTCTCTTTCAGATTTTTCATCATTAGTGTATGGGAATGCAAGAGATTTCTGTGCATTAATTTTGTATCCTGCTATTCTACCAAATTCATTGATAAGCTCCAGTAGTTTTCTGGTAGCATCTTTAGGATTCTCTATGTATAGTATCATGTCACCTGCAAACAGTGACAGTTTTACTTCTTGCTTTCTGATTTGGATTCCTTTTATTTCTTTTTCTTCTCTGATTGTTCAGGCTAAAACTTCCCAAACTATGTTGAATAATAGTGATGAGAGTGAGCAACCTTGTCTTGTTCCTGATCTTAGAGGAAATGGTTTCAGTTTTTCACCATTGAGAACGATGTTGGCTGTGTATTCATCTTATATGGCCTTTATTATATTGAGGTACGTTCCCTCTATGCCTACTTTCTGGAAAGTTTTTATCATAAATGGGTGTTGAATTTTGTCAAAAGCTTTTTCTGCATCTATTGAGATTATCATATGGTTTTTATCCTTCAATTTATTAATATGGTTTATCACACTGATTGATTTACGTATATTGAAGAATCCTTGCATTCTTGGGATAAACCCCACTTGATCATGGTGTATGATCCTTTTAATGTGCTGTTGGATTCTGTTTGCTAGTATTTTGTTGAGGATTTTTGCATCTATGTTCATCAGTGATACTGGCCTGTGGTTTTCTTTTTTTGTAACATCTTTGTCTGGTTTTGGTATCAGGGTGATGGTGGTCTTGTAGAATGAGTTTTGGAGTGTTCCTCTCTCTGCTATATTTTTGAAGAGTTTGAGAAGGATTGGTGTTAGCTCTTCTCTAAATGTTTGATAGAATTTGCCTGTAAAGCCATCTGGTCCTGGGCTTTTGTTTGTTGGAAGATTTTTAATCACAGTTTCAATTTCAGTGCTTGTGATTGGTCTGTTTATGTTTTCTATTTCGTCCTGGTTCAGTCTCGGAAGGTTGTGCTTTTCTAAGAATTTGTCCGTTTCTTCCAGGTTGTCAATTTTATTGGCATATAGTTGCTTGTAGTAATCTCTCATGATCCTTTGTATTTCTGCATTGTCAGTTATTACCTGTCCTTTTTCATTTCTAGTTCTGTTAATCTGTGTCTTCTCCCTATTTTTTCTTGAGTCTGGCTAATGGTTTATCAATTTTGTTTATCTTCTCAAAGAACCAGCTTTTAGTTTTATTGATCTTTGCTATTGTTTCCTTCATTTCTTTTTCATTTATCTCTGATCTGGTCTTTATGATTTCTTTCCTTCTGCTAACTTTGGGTTCTTTTTGTTCTTCTTTCTCTAATTGCTTTAGGTGTAAGGTTAGGTTGTTTATTTGAGACTTTTTTTGTTTCTTTTTGATTTTTAAAATTTAATTAATTAATTATTATTTATTTTTTTTGCCGCATTGGGTCTTCGTTGCTGTGTGCAGGGTTTCTCTAGTTATGGTGAGCAGCGGCTACTCTTCATTGTGGTGCACGGGCTTCTCATTGCAGTGGCTTCTCTTGTTGCAGAGCCCAGGCTCTAAGCACACAGGCTTCATTAGTTTGGCTCATGGGATCTAGAGCACAGGCTCGGTAGTTGTGGCACATGGGCTTAGTTGCTCCATGCCATGTGGGATTGTCCTGGAGCAGGGCTCAAACCTGTGTCCCCTGCATTGGCAGGCAGATTCCCAACCACTGCGCCACCAGGGAAGCCCTTTTGTTTCTTGAGCTAGGATTGTATTACTATAAGCTTCCCTCTTAGAACTGGTTTTGCTGCATCCCATAGGTTTTGGGTCATCGTGTTTTCATTGTCATTTGTTTCTCAGTAGTTTTTGATTTCCTCTGCAATCTCTTGATTATTCAGTAGTGTATTGTTTAGCCTCCATGTGTTTGTATTTTTCACAGTTTTTTTCCTGCAATTGATATCTAGTCTCAGCACATTTTTTTTGTTGTTTTGGTTTTGTTTGTTTGTTTTTGCGGTATGCAGGCCTCTCACTGTTGTGGAGCACAGGCTCCGGACATGCAGGCTCAGTGGCCATGGCTCACGGGCCTAGCTGCTCCACAGCATGTGGGATCCTCCCGGACCGGGGCACGAACCCGTGTCCCCTGCATCGGCAGGTGGACTCTCAACCACCGCGCCACCAGGGAAGACCTCCATTCTGTTATTATAAAAATAATCTCCCATGTCATGTTCAACTATTTTTATTATTTCACTTTTTACATTTAATTTTTTTTTTTTTTTGGCTGTACGCGGGCCTCTCACTGTTGTGGCCTCTCCCGTTGCGGAGCACAGGCTCTGGACGCACAGGCTCAGCGGCCATGACTCATGGCCCCAGCTGCTCCGCAGCATGTGGGATCCTCCCGGACCGGGGCACGAACCCGTGTCCCCTGCATCGGCAGGTGAACTCTCAACCACTGTGCCACCAGGGAAGCCCTACATTAAAATTTTTGATCCATCTGCACTTTGTTTTGTTGCACCATTTATTGTTCATTTACTGTGTGCCAGACATGGTATTCAGCATTTTACATACATTATCTTATTTAATAATCAGAATTATGGCAACCTCTATTTTACTAATAAGGACATTGAAGCTTAGAAATGCAAACTCAGCCAAGATCTTACATTTAGTGAGTGTCATAATTGAACTCAACCTAGCCTGAGTTCAATTTTTATGCTCTTCTCTATAATATTTATAAAATTAGCATTCTATGTTGTTTGGAAATCCCCAACTTCATGACTGCTATTTTAGGAAAAGTAGTTGATGAGTGTGTGATGACAGCTAACCATTCCATGAGACTTAAAGAACCAGGAAGATGCATTGAGGTGGGGCCACTAGATGTCAATTAGCCAAAGTCATTCTCCAGCTGGGCAACTGACTCCTGCCCCAAACTGGAAGCTGAGGATTCAAATAGTTCTCCCAGCACAATTATGGATGATTCGATTACATTACACCCAGTAAACAGAACTGTGACTATTAAATCTTTGAATGTAAGAGTTTCTTGAACCTCCTTTGTCATTGAACAGCATAGGTTCCAAAGTTTGGATTGGGTTCAGCCTGCAAGTAGAACATAATTATTGGATGCGATTGATTCTTAGATACACATCTTTTCACATTTACCATCTCTGAGATTAGGATGCCTCTTCTGATCAGTGGTGTCTTATAATTTTTGTTGGCCAGGTGACAGACAATATGTAGCAGTGGCCACCTGCATTTGTGCCAACCTGCTTTATATTTCTAATGGTACAAATGGACAACTGCAACTCATCAACTTTTCATTCAACAAACCATTTAAGGACCATTTCAGGAAGGAATATAATCTTGGTTGTTTTCTGGACTCTTCTGTTGACATCTTCTGAAAAGAATCAAGAAAGCAGCTGTATTAAAACTTGGGGGTAGGTGCTGGAGTCATTGGCTCGGAAAAAAAAATCCTCCAAAGACCTTTTTTTTAAAAAATTTTTTATTTATTTTGGGCTGTGTTGGCTCTTCGTTTATGTTCGCAGGCTTTCTCTAGTCGCGGAGAGCGGGGGTCTTCGTTGCGGTGCGCAGGCTTCTCATTGCTGTGGCTTCTCTTGTTGCGGAGCACGGGCTGTAGGCGCACAGGCTTCAGTAGTTGTGGCACGTGGGCTCAGTAGTTGTGGCACATGGGCTTAGTTGCTCCATGGGATGTGGGATCTTCCTGGATCAGAGATCGAACCCATGTCCCCTGCATTGGCAGGCGATTCTTAACCACTGTGCCACCAGGGAAAGCCCCAAAGAACTGTTTAAAGAAATCCTGCATAACTGACACCCCTGCTGGCACAGAGGATGATTGTGTTTGGGAAAACAGGACATATATACCCAACTCTGAAGTGACTGGACTTCGAAGACTGGACTCTGAATGAGAAGTCTGGGGACTACTTTAACCTATTTATTTCTCTTATGTGTTCCTTTCATATTGTGCACAATTGATGTGATAAAATCTATGTCTATTAAACTTCTTTTAGCAATTAATTAAAATAGCTAATTTAAACACCAGCAATGGTGACTTCAACCTATACTCCTGGCTCTGTATTGATTGAAGTAATCTGTTGAACAATCTCAGAAGAGCTGTGCAAATCAATGATCACTCTGGACTCTCATCTTTTGTTTGTTTGCTTGTTTTTGGCTGAGTGGGTTGTGGGATCTTAGTTCCCCTACTAGGGATTGAACCCGGGCCCTCAGCAGTGAAAGCATAGAGTCCTAACCACTGGACCACCCAGGAATTCCCTGGACTCTCTTCTGAAAGCAATCCCAAGTCCTAGGACCTTCAGCACAAGGAATTTTTCTTGTAGTAATTCTCAGGGTCTTAGTGGGACACCAAGGCCTTTCACTTTGACGTTCTTTTCCTTTGTGCCTCTAATAAAGATGCTCACACCTTCTGCAGGGGTTTCGTTTCCATTGCAGCTGGTTAATGAGACTCCGATTCTATGAATCCCTCTCTTTGGCTCCGAGCGTGTCTTTCCAGTATCCTTAAAAACTTCCTCACTAACTGTTCCTGCACACGATCTAACAGCTGAAGGTCAGGAGGTGCCACAGCCACTGCATCCTCCTCAAAGAGCTAGTAAAGCTTAAAAAGTTCCTTCAATCATTATAAAATAAAATGCTAAGTAATATGAAAGCATTGTGTCCTAGTTTAATTGATGGCATTCCCTCCTCCTTTCTCAGTGGTACGAAGCCACTGGTGCACCTTGCAATCAATGGCCTCTCAAATTAGATGAAATATGGTAGTTTCAGCTTGGGAGGGGTGTGGGTCAGGGAGCCGGTTAGACAAAGTACATGAGGTCATTTTGTTGTCATTGCATATTTATCACTTTGAACGAACCTATAGGAGACTGACTGTATCAATAGATCTAATTAATTTCCTAGGTTTTATCTTACGCACTTAAGCTGGGTGTTCCTGATCATACTTTCTTTTGTAATCAGAGTATAGGATTTTACCATGGTCCTTTAAAAATTCTGTCTTTTTGGCTGTGGTCTGTTGTTCTCATCTGCCAAGATCATTCTGGATCATTATTCTCTTATTTACAGTTTTAGCTATCCCTCCCTCTAGCCTTACGCCGTGTGTAAATTTGATAAGCCGAACCTCTATATTTTTATCCAAGTCACTAATAAAAATATTGAGCAGTCCTGGGACAACTTTGTAGAGCCATGGCAGTCATTAGTGATGCCCTCAGGTTGGCATGAACCACAGATTGACTCTTTCTGGACATAGCATTTTACCCAGCTGCAACTCCATGCATCTGAGAGATAGTGCAGTTGGTAGGCACCCAAGCTTTGATCTCAGAGTTGACCTTTCAACCCTAGCCCCACCGTATCCTTGCTATATGACCCTAGGCAAGTTACCTGATGAATCTCTGCTTAGTTTCCTCATCTGTAAAATGGGACAATTCTTTTTACTTTATAGGAATGGGTAGATGTTTAAGTTAATTAGTACTCACAAAACACTTAGTAGGCTTAGTTCATAAAGTAGGCTCTCAATAAATATTAATGGTCAGTCCTATCAATCTTCTCAGATTTCTCCATCTTGTTCAATACATATCATGAGACACTTTGTCAAATGCCCAAGAAAAACTCAGCATAAACTAACTTCATCATTCTGCTGTTCTAACAGACTTATCAAAAAAACGAGATCGGTTTAGTATGCAGTTTTTATTTATAATTTGTAATGACTATTTTCAACAAGGGTTTGTTGCAGCTTAAAATAAAAGACATGTATAGATTTATTTGTGATGACTCCAGGCTGACTGTTAATGATCAACACTCTACTTTTAAGTGTTTAGGAACACTGGGAATCCATATACAGCTGACAATTTTGTATCTTATTGAATTTCCCCTTTTACCATGTAATGGCAACCAATATTTGCCTGTCTCCACCTTCTAGGGATCGTGCCATTCCCAAGATTTCTTAAAGACTGATGTTGATGTTTGTATAATCGCATCTGCAGGTTATTTTATTATCCTGGATGTATTTCATAGGAGTTGCAGAATTAAACACATTTGAAGCAGCCGGGACTCTCACCACCTTCTCATTTATCTTGGATTTCATTGCCTTATAGCCCTTGTCATTCTGTCCTTAAGGGTAGTGGTTTTAAACCTTTAGAGTACATGTGAATCACTTGGAGGAGGGAGAGCTGTTAGAAACGCACATCTCCAACCTGCTTCCAGAGATTTAGGCTTAGTAGGTCTGAAATGGGGCCCGGGAATATACATTTTTACAAACAGTCTAGGTGAGTTTGATGCACCACCTGTGCGAAACACCTTATACAGAGGAAAATGATGGAAAATAATTTTGTAATTATGATTTTTTTCTTATCATGTTCTTGTATATGTTAGCATTATCCATCTCTCCTCCAAAATTAGTCTTACTTGGTGGCTTTGGTCCAAACAAACTTATAAATAGCCCTTTTGTTTAGCACTTTTCATAAACCTTGGATTACTCTGGATTTTTGACCTTCCTGACACTACTCATAAAGCGTATGCATTTAAAAAAAAATTGTCCTTGAGAAAAAAAAATTGTCCTTGGTTCTGGGCCATTTCTGTCATTGTTAGCATGTGTGCTTTGAAAGCCTGAGCCCATTAGAGTGCTCTCTATGCAGTCCTGCCTTGGCCCCTTCAGATGTCCACAGGGCGGTACGCTATACACTTGGGGCATCCAGCCAGGATTTCCTGAGAATGAGATGAGGCTGTGGATGACAGAGAGAAGAGTTATATGAGCTATTTATTAAAATCCCTACGGGAAATCTGCCCAGAAACTGGTCATGTACTGGTGCTCTGCCATTTGTTAGTGGTTGAGGTAAGAAGGGATGAATTCAGACCAAAGCTGAGGCCGTCCGGCTTTCTGAAATTGCTGATGTCAGGCCTTCTTCTAGACCACTTCCTGGATACGTCATCCCACTTCTTCCTCTCTGACCCTCTGGACCTCGATATGCTTTCATTACTGCGTATTCCACACTGGAGTTTAGTTGTTTGGTCATGTGTCCACCATTTATTACATTAAATAAAGGAACAATGTCTTCCTTATTTAAAACAAAAACAATATAAAACAAACAAAATCCTGCACTTTGCACACTACTTGACGTTCAGTATTTGTTGAACTAAGCCACCGATAACAAATATTCGACAGGCATGCTATACTCCCAGTCCTGTGTTGGAGCAGACATTGCTAATGGATCTCTGAACTCTTCCCTCCTGAACTTGGAAGCAGTTTCAATATTCTTCAGAACATGGCTTTTCCATCAAATCTACCAGAACTGACTTGCAAAATGACACCTACTTGCCAATTCTAAACAAAACAGAAGTCCTTTTCTCCTACTACAGTCCAGTTGTTAACTCCATTCATGGAATAAAAAAAGAAAATAGCTTACAAATACAAATTAAGTACTTGGAAAGTCAAGTTGGTATGATAAATACTAAGGGGAAAACACGGGGAATTTACATTGGCTATAGAGTAGCCAGCATCTTGCAATAAGCAGGTGTCTGGGTTTTCCAGCTTTTGAGACTCTAGAATGATATTAATGATACAATAATGAGAATGATACTAAAACTCAGCATCTCATTTCATGGGATCAGCAAAGTCTGAAACCTTTCAAGTAATGATTCTCCTATACCACAGAAACTGGGCCCACATTTCGGTGAGATCCAAGATCAATGTGTAAGTTGAGAGCTGTGTCTCCTAACATACATCAGGAGGCAAAGGCAGCATCATTTGGGCTGAAAGGGAGATAAACAAAAGCAGGACTGTCTGGGGAATATTTTCTTTCCTCCCTCTCCTTCATCTCCCCTTCCCCATGCAACTTTTGAACCCTGATTATTAGCTATCACTTAACAATCTTGACAGTTCCATTTTGCACTGATCAACTTCTTTTTTGTGTATCTCTATAACGGTCCCAAACCGGGGCTGCTCCGAAGTAAAGCCAGACCCTCTCCATCTCTGCCTCTTTCTCTCAAACGTGGCCACTATAGTTGTTTTCTCTTAAGTTCCTATTTTAGAGCTCAGTGATACTGAGAAAAATATCCCTTCTTTCAACTCCTAGATTGAAGGCTAAAGGACTGAAGGGTACATTTAGGGTATTTATAAGCTCTGAAGTTGCTGGAGTCACTCTCAGAGGGAACTTGGATTTCAAGAGGCTATTAATACAGAAATCCTTATTTTTCAGACCCTGCTAGTGAGTGAGATTCTCCAAATCAGAAAAATTTTACCATAAAAGTAATTTAAAATTTTAATTCCTTAAAAATATAGAAAATGTATTAAAGACATTGCATCCCTCTCTGCCTTTAGGAACAACTTCACTGGTTCGATGCTGCCACAGGATCAACACCAAGAGTGGAGACATTTTGTTCACTAAGCTGTGAATGGTGCAATGAACCTCCCACAAACTTTTGTAGAATGTTGGGCAAATGCCTCCATGTTCCTCTTCTTGACCTTTTTGGGCAGCTTTTTATAGTCTTGTCTACTCTTCACCTGTGGACTTATCAGATGCCATTCCTGGCTCTTACAATGAGCTTGCCTTTCAAAATGCATGTTTTCCTTCAAGTTATTCCTTCTAAGTGTTTATGGGCTAGAAGACCAGACAATGAGGTTTCTTTGAATTGTGTATAAAATAAGAGTTAACTCTGAATGAGGCTTCCCCTCTACTGGCCTCCTAGCTTCCAGGTTCTGACGATTCTAGACTGGCTTCCCCCAGTGGAGACTGAACTCTGATTAGCATAAAGCTTAAAAACATGTTTCATTTGGTTTTTGTGTAGTACTGGGTCTATATCCAGGGAGCAGTAACCTAGAATATTCTGCACTGATCAACTCACCATAGAGGGAAATGTTCTGTTCTTGAGATAAAGGGCATTCAAAGGAGGGCAGCCACCAGGGTGATAGGTATTGAAACCATGTCATTCAGGAACCAGCTGAAAGAATGGAGGCTGCTAGGGTTATGGGGAACTACTGAAAGGAAACAGATGTCCTCCAACAGGTGGAGGGTGGTCTGCCCTGGGAGAGGGCGTTAGGCTTGCTGGGTACAGCTACTGAAGGCAGAACTCAGGATGAAGAACAGAAGTCACTGGGAGAAGACATGATAAACTGCAGAACAAGCAGAGCTTGCTTAAAGCGGAACGAGTGCCTTTTAGGGGATGACTTTTCTGTAGCTGACGTATTCAAGCAAATAGTGGCTGACGGACTTTGAGGGAGAAATCCTCCTCAGAGAGGTTACCCCTGGCCAACCCAAGCTCACTCTTTCTCTTTCTTTCTCTCTGCCTCTCTGTCTGTCTGTCCGTCACACACACACACACACACACACACACACACACACAGACACACACACTCACCCCATTCTTTACCTTCCCCTTCCATACTTTAATTTTTATTTAAAAATTTTCTCTCCGTACCATATAGCAACATCCTATATATTCTACTTTTTAATCATGTCTCTTGGCAGTCTCCCCCAACCGGAATGGAACTTCCTGCAGATGAGGGATTTGCCTGTCCTGTTGCCGTATCCCCATCACTCAGGACATGCTTGGCACGTAGTGGGCTGAATGAATAAATGATCAGGGATCACTGTAGAAGGAGACCCTCCCTGGGGTGAGCAGTGGGTCTGATTATCTCTGGGTACTTTCCAGATCTGGAATCTTAGGATGTTATAAGGCCTACAAAGCGGGCCCCGTGTCTCCTGACACTTGGGCCACTCTTGCCTGGAGAGGAGTATTGCTGAGAAAACCATTAAGGCCACGTGTGCAAATTTCTAAATAGGTGCAGAATGCGTGTGGCCAGCGCGGAGCAGGGCCTGATGCGTGGCTGCTGGGTGATGGGAAGAGGAAGGCCTCAGAGAAAGAGGGATTTGAAACATGAGCTACATACAGAGGAGGACATAGGTTTCGGGTGGGAATCTCAGCCTTTGAGCACGTTACTTAATATCTCTGAAGCTTAATTTCCTCGTGTATACAAACCTTGCAGGACTGTAGTGAAAATGAAGTGTGAATCACTGGGCCCAGGGCCAGTCACAGAAGTTTGTTGCTCAGAAAGTGTTTGCTCCCCTCTGGGTGATGGCTGTCGTGCTATTTCACTTGAGTTTTGACTGGGTGAGATTTTATAGCGATGTGTACAAAGGACTTGCAAAGTAGAGGGCGGGAGTAGACTCCAAAGCGGGGAGTCTAGACCCAAACCGCCTGGGTTCAGATCCTGGCTTTCACTTACTAACTGGGTGACCTTGGGCAAGTTACTTGACCTCTCTGTGCCTCAATAGCCTTGTCTGTAAAATGGGGCTAATAATAGTACCTATGCTCTGGGTTCGTGTGAAGATTAAATGAGTTCCCATACATAAGGCACTTAAAACAGTGACTAGCCCAATGCGAGCACACTGTGCGCGCCAGCTATTAGGATTATTATGTATTCTGAAGTAAGTCTACCACAGGTCCATTTGGTTAAGGTCAGCAGGGAGACAGGGGAAGGTGGGGTGAAACCAGACATGACTATCATAACAGTGTGAGCTCTGCCAGACAAGGCGTCTTCACAAGGCCCAGCCCACTTCCCCTCGCTTCCTTCAGAAGGCCTTTCCCCGCTGCCCTGCCCCTGCTTTACATATACTCAGTGCTTTACATATACTGCCTTGTGCTATCACTTATGTTTTTCTATTCTGCCCCACCCCAACTCAATTGTGAATTCACTGAGGAAGGCAAGAGAACACCTGGCAATCCCGTCCCCTTCCTCTGTACTCTGCCGTGAATGTGAGGAGCGTGTGGGTTGGTGAGAATAGCTTTGGAACCAGGCGGTCTGCATTTTAATCCCAACTCTCCTACTTCCTAGACACAGGACCTGGGCAAGCTGTTTAACCATTACGAGACCTCAGTTTCATCATCTATGAAATGGGGACAATATTATCACCTAGGGCTGTTGTAAACATGGAGATAATGCATGAAAAATATTTAGCACAGAGCCTGCGGCCATAATAAACATTCAGTACGCCGTAAGTTTGACTGTGCTTAAGGCCAAAGAGGACACTGCTAAGAAGTGATCCTATCAGAAGCACAGGCTGTGGTTTACAGTGGATTGGGGCAGAGAGCAAGGTGACGCGCCCACTGCCACGGTCCATCATTGACGTGATAAGGACCGTGGGCCTACACTCCTCGGCCCCCGGCTCTCCACCCTCAAGGAGGAAGCACTGGTTGTTCAATTCCATGAAGATGACGGTCTTAGTTTCAGTAACAGAATGCGAAGTACCTACTATACATTTCCTGGTTGTGATATTGTGCTATAGTAATGTGAGATGTTACTGCTGAGGGAAGCTGAGTGAAGGGTATATCCGATGTCTCTAAACTATTCCTTATACCTGCATGTAAATTTTTGCAATTATCTCAAAAATCATTTAAAAATAAGTACCTGAATTAACTCATCTTTTGTGATCCCCTGCTTTATGGCCTTCTTTCTCCCTAACTCCTTTTCCATAGCCCTTGATTATATCCCTGTGTCCTGCACACAACAGCACTTACGTTGAGTATCGATGCCCCACCGAAAACATGGGGAGAAAAGAACAACAATAATGGATTGTAATTGAGTGTTTATCTGCCAGAATGGTTCAAAGCACCTTATACATATTAACTCTTTTAATCTTTACAACAACCCTTGAGGTTTTTATAACCCTCATTTCACAAGTGAGAAAAATCAGGCTTTGAGAAATGAAATAACTTGTTCAACGTCACATAGCAGAGCCAAGACTCCATATTTGCTGGGCTCCAAAGCCTCCTTGGCTACTCATTGTAGATCTTATAAAATCTGAGAGCGCAATTATTAAAAACAACATTTTAAATGATTACCACAATAAGTTCAATGAACATCCATCGTTCCTATAGATACAAAATAAAAGAAAAAGAATATTTTTCCTTGTGATGAGAACCCTTAGGATTTATTCTGTTAACGAATTTCATATATAAGATACAGCGGTGTTCATTATATTATTCATGTTGTACATTACATCCCTAGTAATTATTTATCTTACACCTGGAATTTTGTACCATCATTTCATGACGTATGTAAGTCAAATCATATGCTGTACACCTTACACTGTACGGTGCCAGTTGTCAATTATATCTCAAGAAAAATGGAAGGAAAAACATTTTTTGTTTTTAAATGGAAGCATAGTTGATTTACAATATTGTGTTAGTTTCTGGTGTACGGCAAAGTGATTCAGTTATATATATATATGATATACATGTGATATCTATTCTTCTTCAGATTCTTTTCTATTATAGGTTATTACAAGATATTGAAGATAGTTCCCTGTGCTATACAGTAGGTTCTTGTTGTTTATCTATTTTGTATATAGTGGTGTTTATATCTGTTGATCCCAAACTCCTAATTTATCCCTCCCCCCCTCCCCTTCTCCTTTGGTAGCCACAAATTTTTGTAAATAAATATTGTAATAAAATAAGTTCATTTGTATCATTTAAGAAAAAAAATTTTTAATGTATTTTTTGACAACCGTTGGGGTTTTCTTTATCTGTGCTCAGTGGGATCTGTAGACAGGCCCCAGGAACCATACAACAATAAGGAATGGCAAACTCAGTCCCTCGCCTCCATCAAGCCTTCGCCCAAATGTCCCCTTGTCCATGACGTCTTCTCTAGCCTCCATATTAAATGTTAGCAAATCCCCTACACAAACCTGCTAGGTGACCAGCTGTCCTAGTTTGCCAGGAACTGAGGGGGTTCCCAGGGTACATGGCTTTTCAGGGTTTTTAAAAAAAATTTTTGTACACCTTACCAAAAAAAGCTATTTGTCTTCACAAATAGCTTTGACCCTACCCTGCATTGGGTCTTCGTTGTGGCACGCGGGCTTTCTCTAGTTGCCGAGAGCAGGGGCTTCTCATCATTGGGGTGCGCAGGCTTCTCATTGCGGTGGCTTCTCTTGTTGCGGAGCACGGGGTCTAGGCACGCGGGCTTCAGTAATTGTGGCACACAGGCTTAGCGGCACGTGGGATCTAACCGGACCAGGGCTCGAACCAGTGTCCCCTACATTGGCAGGCAGATTCTTAACCACTGAACCACCAGGGAAGCCCAGCTTTTCAGTTTTAAAATCAGGATAGTCCCTGGAAAACCTGGAAGAGTTGGTCACCCCACCCTGCTCATTCAACCTTACATCCCTTCCTGACAAGCCAGGAAGATACCCAGGGGCAAAACATTCCAAGTAGAGGCCATAGCAAGTAGAAGCCCCTGAGGCAAAACACGCTTGGTAGGTCGGAAGGAAGGGGAGGCAAGGGTGGCTGGAATGGGATAAATGAGAGAGAGCTGGTGGGCAGTTAAGACAGAGAGTTGGAGGAGGGAGCAGATCATGTAGTGCCTTGTAGTCTTGGTAATGGCTTTGGATTCTGCTTTGCGTGAGAAGGAAGCCATCAGGGTGTTTGAATAAAGAAGTAACGTAACCAGACTTACATGTGGAATTCTGGAGATAAAAGATTAGATTGGGAGTAAAAAAGAATGGGCTACATGCAGTGTGGTGTCCTGGATTGGAGCAAACAGAAAAACTGATGAAACCCTAACAAAGTCTGGAGTGCAGCGAATAAGAATGTTCTAATGTTAGTTTCTTTATTTTGACAAATGTACCATAGTAATATAAAATGT
Source organism: Phocoena phocoena (assembly GCF_963924675.1). NCBI lineage: Eukaryota > Metazoa > Chordata > Mammalia > Artiodactyla > Phocoenidae > Phocoena > Phocoena phocoena. The sequence goes on along the minus strand of NC_089235.1, from coordinate 45,624,524 downwards.
TAACATTGGGAGTAACTGGGTGAGAGATACATGGGAACGCTCTGTATTATCTCTGCAACTTTTCTGTAAACCTGAAATTATTCCAAAACAAAAACAAAAAGTTGAGAGAGAGAGAGAGAGAGAGAGAAATGAGAGAAGATAAAAAGGACTAGTAAGTACAGACAACTCTCTCTTCTCTTAAGATGGAACAATTTGTGGATGAGTTTTGGGCTCTGCTGAAATTCTACCAACTAAAACTTTCAGCTCTTGGGCAAAGACTCTTTTTGCCCTGCTCTAAAGCAAATACTCCTGCGAAAGATAATCCATGAACATTTATTAGTCATTTACACCTTAGTATAAGTTAGTTTATCAGCTACTTTTCTGAGAGCAAATGGGGCAAGAAGGCAGAAGTCAGGGTTTCTTTCCTTCATAATTCAGTCTAGGACTAGACTTCTTGAGTGAGGTACCTTATGCATGGTTAGCTTTTACTTTCATTCTTTGTCTTACACAAATGTAAATGCATATCGTTCTTAGGTTTTTTCTCTCTCTCTCTCTCTCTCTTTTTTTTTTTATGGTTGCTTACAAAATTAGCAAAAACTGGGGCAGAAACTTGTTTTCTCCCTTGGTTGCGAACGCTTTTAGGAAGTTGCATTTTTACAACTGCTTTGCTCCTGGCAGTAACCCAAGGGTAATCCACTACAGAAAACCGTATCTGAAACCCCCAGATGGCATTGCCTAGCCAGAGGATGGTGGCAGGAATGGCAGTCTCTCTGAAAATTACATGTTCTTGCCTTATCTCACTGTCACAGAGCCTTGAACTTTTTGCTTCTCCTGTTATTAGGCTGAGAGTATTAGATTCCCAGGAGTAGGAGAGAAACCATAACAAGATGAGAAGATCTTATAAAGAAACTGTTCTATGCATCCTTTTTTTCGGAGTCAAATACCATATGTGGAACTTTATAATCCATTATTTATAAATGTCTTATGAATGATAGCAATGTATATTTTGAACTAACCATATGTTATATAAGAAATATCACAGTGCTACAAAACAACAAAACTTTGCCTTTTCAAGGATGAAATTGTACTTAAATAATTTTTATTTCGTCAAAAGCAAAAACTTTAATTTCCAAAGGCAGGGGGAAATATATGCTAGCCAATTAGTAACTGTGCAATTTCTATTAAACCTTAAAGTACCGTTGAGTTTATTACTACACATGAAATCATTAGCTCCATAAAATGTGCATTGTTGTTTTCTATTAGAAAAAAAATCCAATCATAGTATCCTTTTCAAATTTTTAATGTTATAATGGGTCCTTTTTGATCTTTGTACAGCAAAGTTCTCCTTGGCCTATGAGGCCCGTCAGCTCCTTCAGGGCCGATTTATAGAAAAATGAGAACTCGTCCAAACCTTCATTAAAGTGAAACACAAAACCTTTTAGGTTGATTGGATGTTCAACCTAAAAACACAGTGCAAGTGGAACCCAGGATTCTTGTTTCATCAGTAATTCAAAATGCTGTGATTTTACCTGGAAAGGAAAGGGAGTCCTTTGCTCGCCTTTGCACAGTATCAGAAGGCTCCTTTGGCTTGGGTGGTTGGGAAGGGGCCCCCGGGAAAGTGACATTTAAACTGAGACGGAGGCCAGTGCCAACTTCATGGGGGCGAGACCTGTGTGATCACAGAGGGCCCCATACTCAGAAGGGCTTCTGCTTGGTTTAATGCTCTACTGTTACCATCTTGAAATTCTGAATAATTTTGGAATAAGAGGCCCTGATTTTCATTTTGCACTGGGCCCTGCAAATTATGTAACCAGTTCTGCCTGGTAGAGAATAGTGCTTTGTGGAATATTTGTTGAATGGATGGCAAGAAGGAGCCAGCTGTTCAAAGAACCTGATGGATGTACTGGGCAAAATGACCAGCAAATGCTGAAATCTTGGTGTGTGCGAGCTGGACCACCATGCTGTGCGTTTCCGGGTCCATCATGCACCCTGCAGCCTACCGAATGCCCCTCCCAGAGTTATGCAGTGCACAACCTGCACGTCTGTACATGGTGGTCCTATGGGCAAGAAACAGGAAAGCCAGTGTGGATAGATCATTACGAGGTAGAGGAGAGGCAATGTAGACAGATTATCACAAAGGGGAAGAGAGTGGTATGATATGAGATGGGAGAGTCAGGCAGCAGTCAAATCACATAGGGCCTCATAGACTGTGGTGTTAATCTTGGACTTTATTCTGAGATGAGATGGAACGCAGGTGAGTTTTAAGCAGACGAGTGACATAATACATTTTACATACAAGATGACTCCAGCTTCATTGTGGAAAACGGATGGAGGGGATCAGAATGAAAGCAGAGAGACAGGTTAACAGCCCAGGTTAGTGATTGTGTCATGATAGCTTGGACTTTGGTGGTAAGAGCAAAAAGTGAAGTATGAACTGATAAGGTATATATTTTAGAACCAGTAGTAGTAGTTACTAGCAGTATTTATGCCTGGTTTCTGCTGGCAGCTACTAACCTGGTTTGTTCTACATCATAGGAAATCACTGAATTCTCAAGGTCATCCAACATGTCAGAGTTGATGGAGTCCTGTGTGACTCACCTGCTACGAGAATACACAGTTGCGTCACAGATCTGGGCTTATTCAATTTCGAAGTCATGCTCATATATGAAACAAGGAACCTGAAATTTGTGGATATATTTATCTTTGGTTATCAAGAATCTCTTTCATATCAATAGGAAAGAAAACCATAAAAGAAAGCTATCTAAAGTACTCAAGACAGGAACTGCTGTACCATAATGACTGTGTTCCCATAGTGATCTCACAATATATGCAAAAACCTGGGACCACTTTGCAGTCAGCACACAACTATGGATTGATAACGAGCCCATCGGTGGATGGTGGGAGTCTGCCTGTAGCTGCAAAGTCCTTCCAACAGGCAGTAACATTCACCAGAAGCAGGATGCTGAAAGCTGCCATAGAATTCAGCTGCCTCGAAAGTACCCTGATACACAATTATCAAACACTTAGGAACATAGGATAAAAAAATTGAACACTTTGGAGATAAGCAACCTTGCATGGTGCCAAGTTCATGATCAACCTGCAGTGAATAAGGTCACATTGGTGGGGTTTGTCCTTGACAGAGGTGTCCAGCACTTTCAGCAAGTCAAGACGTTTGCACTTGAAAATGCATGGAAGGTAGGATCCGCTGTGCAGTGGATTTGAACTTGAGTCCTCCTTTTTAGCTATCAAGCTCCTGTTTCGCACTGGGCTGACAGAGCATGGTAGGTAAGGGTGTGACAGCTGTTTCACATTGCTCTGAAGCTGGGATGCAGGGTGAGGCATGACACAAGGACAAAGGCGACATGAGTGTGGAATGCTTAGGAGGAAAGGGAAGCCCATAGAGCCCAGCCTGGTGTCACAATTAGACTCGGGGTGGGTCAGTGCAAGCCAATGGGAGGCAGAAAGAACCGTGACAGTTTTGGAAACCAGTCCTACAGACGGCTAGAGAGCCACAAACCAGAAGTCAGCTTCTATACCCCAGCTCAGTGTCGGGAGAATGCTAAGGCCTCCTGCATAGATAGTGTTAGGAGGAGGGCAGCAATGGCTGCCTCAACACCTTGTAAGGGGAAGGCTAGAGCCAGAAGACATGCTGGCTGGCTCTGCGGCCTACTAGCTGTGGAACCTTCGGCATGTCTCCTAAGCTGTCTGAGTCGCAGCTTTTCTGATCTGCCACCAAAGACCACTTCTGAGGATTTGTCCCATGTCACCACTGCAGCATTGGACACTGGTACCACCCTGACCTTAAGGTGCCTTCCTTCCTCCACTGAGTTCTCTAATCCCCTTGTCTTGGCCCCAGTATCACAGTGACCACTCTTCATGAGCCTGTCTTCCGGCACTCACCTTGAATATCAGTGTCCCCCCGCCTTAGTGCCCCTTCCTGTGTCACACGCTGGGCAATCCAGTTCACGCCCAAGCTCCCATCACCATGGCATTTGCCAGTCTCTACCTCTAGCACCAACCTTTCTCAGGGTCCTTGAACAAGTGTTTCCAGCTGCCTACAGATCTGCATATTTCTACCTGGACATTCCTCGGTCAGCTCAAATTCATTATGTCTAATGTCAAATTTCATATTCTCCTTTCTTTTCTCTTCCCCTAGAATCTCTACCCCAGGCAACGCCATCACCACCTACCCACCAAGAAACGCAGGAGTTGTCACTCCTCCTTCCTCTCCCTCACCATAGGATCAAAACAGAACCTACTTCCCAAATACATCCCTTCCTCTCCAATACATAACCACTACTTTTTTTTTTTTCTTTGTGGTACGCGGGCCTCTCACTGTTGTGGCCTCTCCCGTTGCAGAGCACAGGCTCTGGATGCACAGGCTCAGCGGCCATGGCTCACGGACCCAGCCGCTCCGTGGCATGTGGGATCTTCCCGGACCGGGGCACGAACCCGTGTCCCCTGCATCGGCAGGCAGACTCTCAACCACTGCGCCACCAGGGAAGCCCTAACCACTACTTTAATAGGAGTAGTTCCCCTCACCTTTTTGCCTGTCCTGTTGCAGTAGTGATGGAGACTACTAATTTTCTGCCAGAATTCATTCCCTGATGTTTCTTTTAGTACAGAACTGCAAGTTTTAGCTGGACACAGACTGCCCAGTTAGAGCCTACATTTCCCAAGGTCCCTCATAGTTAGGTGGCCACATGGACACATGACTAGGTATCAGCCAATAGGATGTCAGAGGAAGTTATGCATTCACCTTCCAGGCACTTTCTTTGAAAAGGAAATAGTTTGCCCTCTTTTGGCTTTTTTCCCACTTTTCTGCAGGCTCATCCCACAGTTTTGACCTGATAGATGAGGAAAAAAATCTTAGGTGAGTGTTTCTCAAACCTGGGTCTGCCTCAGAATCACCCGGAGGGCTTGCTAAAACACAGATTGCCGGGCCCCACCATATGCATTTCCTTTTTTTTTTGTAATTAATTAACTTATTTATTTATTTTTGGCTGTGTAGGGTCTTCGTTGCTGCCCACGGGCTTTCTCTAGTTGTGGCGAGCGGGGGCTACTCTTCGTTGCGGTGCGCGGCCTTCTCACTGCAGTGGCTTCTCTTGTTGCAGAGCACGGGCTCTAGGCGCGCAGGCTTCAGTGGTTGTGGCACGCGGGCTCCGTAGTTGTGGCTCGCGGGCTCTAGAGTGCAGTCTCAGTAGTTGTGATGCACAGGCCTAGTTGCTCTGCGGCCTGTGGGATATTCCCGGACCAGGGCTCGAACCCGTGTCCCCTGCATTGGCAGGTGGATTCTTAACCCCTGCGCCACCAGGTAAGTCCACCATATGCATTTCTAATAAAGTTCCCAGGTGATTCTGACGCTGCTGGCCCAGGGACTACACTTTAAGAACCACTGTCTTGGGGGATAGTAGAGAAACAAGGTTAAAAGGAATCTCAGTCCCCAAGTGGCCTCATGGAATAGTGCCATTTTTGTGGCCCTTGACCACTCATTGTTAGACTGTTATATAAGAAAGAAGGAAACTCTTCTGTTTGGGTCTTATTTTGAGTCTCTATGGTACAGAAGCTTAGCCTATACCCCCAAAATGCACCCTGTGGTCCATCCTTTATGATTCAACTTACGTGATATTTTCAAACCACTGATCTGACTTGGCATTCCCGTTTTAAATTTCTCAAATCTTGCCTTTTGCCTAGCACAGGTTACCTCAACCAGGATATCCTGACAAATGATGAGACCTGGAACATTGTGAGAAAGGGGCAGAAATCCAGGCAAACTGGGAATTGGGCAGGATCCTCTTATTCCTCAGGCCACAGTGAGAGATTTTCAAACTCCAAGTGCTCCAAGGGAGAAAGTAGACAGTGAATATCTTGTCAAGGCAGATAATAATAATAACTAGCATCCCTGGAATTATACACCAGGCATATAATTGCCCCGTGGGGGATCGACTACTAATATTTCTATTTTGCCAGTGAAGGGACAGAGACACAGAAGTAAGGAAACTGTTTGTGGCAGACTCCGAGGGTGCCCTTCTCAGAGCCCCTCCAGGGAGGAGGACATGCTGCCTAGCTGTCAGCAGACAGCTTCCTCCTTCAGGGTCTGCCCCAGCCATAGAGATCCCCATCACCTGAGGTCATGCCCTGCCTGGGCATCTGGTGCCTGGGCGAGGTGAGGGATAAAGCCCTGGCCGTTTCGGCCTGATACAGGACAACTTGGATTGTCCATCTTCCTTAGCTCCCTGTCAGGTTGGCCGAGACTTTTTTGGGCCACTCTTCGATTTCCTCCTCTGCCCAACACTGTTTCTTCCCTCTTCATCCCAGGCCTTGATTTCTAATAGCCATTTTTCACTCCCAGGTACATCTCAGAGAACCCCACCAGCGACCCTGCCTGAAGTTATAGAACTAGTGAGTGGCGAGGCTGGGCTTCTGACACAAGCAGTCTCTCCACAATCACAGTTCCACAGCAGGTTGCAAAACCTACTCATGGGATAGATTCAAGTTCCTTAGGGTGGCATTCAAGGCCCCGGATAATTCGATTCCAATCTTCTTTGCTCACCTTAGTTCCCACACTCCCCACTATAGGCCCTATTCCATTGCCATACCAAGCATTCACTCAAGGGGCATTTTGACTGGAAGGCCCTCCCTCCTCCCAGTGAGGTCCTTCCAGGTCCAGCACAAACATCATCTTGTCCGTGAGGCCTTTCTGAAACCCCTAGAGAGTAAGAAACATCACAGGGTAGGCCTAGTTCAAATTCCAGCTCCATGACATAGCTGTGAGACTTAGGCAGAATTCTGTAACTCCATCTCCTATCATAGGTAATACAGGGCTAATAAAAACTACCTCGCTGGGCTGTGAATTAAATAAAATCTGTAAATCACCTAGCCCAGTGCTCTTCAACCTTTAATGGGCATAGAGATGTCCTGAACATCTTGTTAAAATGCAGATTCTGAATCGGTGGGTCTGGAGTAGGGCCTGAGATTCTGCATTTTGAACAAGCTCCCAGGGGATGTAGCTGCTGGTGGTCCGTGGGCCACACTTTGAGTAGCAAGGCCCTAGCCCAATACCGGGCACTTAATAGGCACTCGGTGACGTTTGCTTCTCCCCACTCCCTGCTTTACTCTTTCCTCTTGGCACCTATAACATTTTGTTCCTACAAAATGCATAACGCTCACCACACATACTTTAGTTACTTGCTATATCTGTGTCTCCGGCCAGATTGTGAGCAATTTGAGGATAGAAACTGTATTATCTTCCTCTCAGTATCACCGGTACCCAGCATAGGGCCAGGTATATAAAAAGGAATCAGTAAATGTTTGATGAACTAAGCCTATAAAGTGGAAATACACATATCAACTCTGCCTGTCTCAACAAGTTGTTGTAACAAGCCAAAGTGATAATTTGGGAGAGCGTGGAAACATGCATCGTGTGCTACAAATATAAAGCATTATTATCCTTCAGCTTTCCACTCTGCATCAGTTCAGATTTATGCAGTTGAAGTATGTTTACTTGTGGCAGTTGCTCAGACCCTGATGATGATAAAACTCAGATTCATCTATGGTTTAGAAATAAACCAAATTCTCTTTGGGATAATAACTATGGCACTATCTGCCTATGGTAAGAAACTAACTATAGGGATGTAAATGAAAAGGGTGTATCTTTCAATCAATCAATCAAGAAGCAGGCTCTGAGTACCTCTCTCCAGGTGGCACTGGGCTTTCTTATCTACCTCCTCCAAATGAGCAAGTGATACCAGCCTTATCGTCTCCTGCCTGATTGAAGGCGGGGAGATTCACACAGGGAGGGCAGGCTTAGAAGCAGGGTAGATGTGAGAGCAGTTCAGAAAGCAGCTCAGAGCCAGGCTTGAGACCAGGGAGAAAACACACATGTCCTCTTGGAGGGAGGGGTGACGATCCAAGTGGCTATACCTGGTGACTCTGCCTGTGCCATAGCAGATGGTCCCAGGAGTTTGGGGAGGGAGGGCCTCGAAACTAGCCACCTGGAATTCATTCCTGGAAAATAGGTTACCCCCGGGGAGAGCGGGGGCGGCGGTGGGGGGCGGGGGAGTCATGCAGTGATTCACCTGAAATACATTCAGGTATGTTTTCCTTTCGTGTTGCAAAAGATGATGCCAGGCAGGCCACCAGCAAGGGCGCTGCTTCTTGGTGGCAGTGATGGTAGGTGGTGGCGTGAGGGGGCTGAGACAAGTCACTGAGAAGACCCTGCTGCAGCTTAGGGACCTCTGGGCAACTATAAGATTCTAACTTGGGGGATTGGGGCAGTGGGGGGCAGAGGTTAATGTGAAGGCAAAATTCCAAAATGTAGCAACCTGGGACCTTTCGTAAGGCAGAGCTGTTATGACAGTTTCATAGGGATCAGGGATAAGTGCCTACAAACCAATAAAATAATATTTTAAAACAATTATGATAATGAGTTAAAGTTCATGGCAAATTTTTTTTTGAAGTCTTTTTTGAATTTGTTACCATATTGCTTCTGTTTTATGTTTTGGGTTTTTTTGGCCGCAAGGCATGTGGGGTCTTAGCTCCCCAACCAGGGATTGAACCCGCACCCCCTGCATTGGAAGGCAAAGTCTTAACCACTGGACTGCCAGGGAAGTCCCCATGGCAAATTTTTTTAAAAAAAGCAAAATACAAGCCATGTGTTGAGAATGTTCAAAATTAGTTGAATACATATGCGTATATCATTCATAAAAATATTAATTCTGGTTATACTTGGGTGATTTTAATTTCTATGTTTACTTTTTTCTGTATTGTTTCTAATTAATATGTATAATTTTATTACCTGGAAAGTGTTTTCCTTATAAAAACGAGAAAAGATTAGAAGTAAATGAACCAAAAGATGAATAGTAGTTACCTATGAATTATAGGCCGATGAATTTTTCTATTTCTTAATTTTATTTCTTGTATATTCTACAGAAATGTATATTGCTTTTATAATTTAAAATGTTAAGTTTTTTCTTAAGATATGTATTAGCAGTAGGAAATAAGGAAGAGTTCATAGTTGCCCTGTTCCAAACCTCAAAATGATCCCTGATTCCTTTCTCTTATCTCCTGCACCTAACTTATCAGGAAGCTGGGTTGACTCTGTCTCCAAAACATATTCAGAATCTCATCATTTCTCCTCTTCCACCTTTATCTCCACCTTGGTTCAAGCCTATCACCTGAATTATTCTGTAATTACCTCCTGACTTCTCTGATTCCATTCTCTGCCGTGTGTAATCTCTTCTCCACATCATAGCCAAAGAGAGCTTTTGACTCATAAATAGGATCATGTATGTCCTCTGCCTAGAACCTTCAATAGCTCCCCATTACCCTTACAATAAAATCCAGGCTCCCCACCCCAGCTAGAGCCTATCTCTCCAACCTCCTCTCCTACACCTCTTCCCCACCTCTTCCCCTTGCTCACTTCACTCTGACCACATTGTTCTTTATGTTTCTCAGGTTAGCAGAGCTTGCCTTTGCCGTTCCCTCTGCCCCCAAAGTCCACTTCTTCCCTCTCATTCAGGTCTCAGCTTAAACTTCAGAGAGGCCTTGTATGACTATCTTCATCTAAAGTAGCTTGCCTGGGCTTCCCTGGTGGCGCAGTGGTTGGGAGTCCGCCTGCTGATGCAGCGGACGTGGGTTCGTGCCCCGGTCCAGGGGGATCCCGCGTGCCGCGGAGCGTCTGGGCCCGTGAGCCATGGCCGCTGGGCCTGCGCATCCGGAGCCTGTGCTCCGCAACGGGAGAGGTCGCAGCAGTGAGAGGCCCGCGTACCACAAAAAAAAAAAAAAAAAAAAAAAAAAAAGTAGCCTGCCAGTCCCCTCTAGCTCATCACTCTGATGGCATGTTCATAACACCTGATATTTTCTAACTGCTTGCATTAGAAAGAGGACCAACCTTGTCTTTCTTATTCACCCTGGTATTCCTAAAAACCTAGAACAGAGTCCAGCACATAAGGCATGCCCAATATTTTAGAGTTTATGGGGAAAGTAACTAATGTAATTCCAAGTCTAGACTCATCAAGGCACAGGAAAGCACAATTCTTTTCTCTGGCCAATTCTGAGAGGCTTCATGGAAAAGGTGGGAGATTCGGCGAGGTTCACAAGTCCCACAGACTGGTCCCAACCTACTTTTAACCATCCTTTTTGGTATTTCGAGACACTTTCTTTAAAACCTTTCTTCGTAGTGTCCTTACTCTTTCTTCTCACTAAATTCCTGCATTTCCCCCTCACCAATTTGATCTCTAGCCCAACTCCAGGAGAAAGTTTATATACCAACCGTGTCAGCCTAGGGACCTGTCCCTTCTGCTGGTGTTAATTCTCAGAACACACAGGGTTCCAAAAGAGAGACTCCTTGCTTAGCCCACCTTTCCCTACCACTCCGCATGGGATGCGCTGATGCAATGAGAGAGAGGTTTTTGGCAGAGGGTGCTATGGGGGGCCTCTGAATGCAGGTCCAAAGGCCCTGCACGCTGTGGGCAGTGGAGCACAGGGACCCACGTGGCATCTGGCTCCTCTCGTCGTAACTGTGCTCAGGGAGAACTAGTGCAGCAAAAGGCCTGCCTTTGGGAAGTTACCTGACTACTTGGCATTTGATAAGTCAGCTTATGCCGTCCTATAGAGGGATGATTTTGAACGTATTTGATTCAGTAATGTATGTACATAGGCCCTGGGCGTTCTCCTAGGTCCCTTGTCCTAGATGCAACCACTTTGACCATCTGATAGATGGTTACTTAATTCACAGGATTTAGATAAGGTTACCGGTTAAGAAACTTAGGGACTGCAAATATTTTCTCCAGCCCTTCCTACATTTTTGATGATCACAAAGACACTATGTAATGAATATCAGACACAGAATCAGGATACTGTTTGCCGATTCTCTTTTTTTTAAATAACTATGTAATTTATTTATTAATTATTATTAATTTTAATTTTTTTGGCTGCGGTGGGTCTTCGTTGCCGCGTGCGGGCTTTCTCTAGTTGCGGCGAGCGGGGGCTACTCTTCTTTGTGGTGCGCGGGCTTCTCATTGTGGTGGCTTCTCTTGTTGCGGAGCACGGGCTCTAGGGGCGTGGGCTTCAGTAGTTGTGGCTCACAGGCTCAATGGTTGTGGCTCACGGGCTCTAGAGAGCAGGCTCAGTAGTTGTGGCGCACAGGTTTAGTTGCTCCGCGGCATGTGGGATCTTCCCAGACCAGGGCTCGAACCCGTGTCCCCTGCATTGGCAGGCAGATTCTTAACCACTGTGCCACCAGGGAAGTCCGCTGATTCTTTTTTTCTTTTTTAAATGTATTTTATTGAAGTATAGTTGATTTACAATGTTATGTTAGTTTCTGGTGTACAGCAAAGTTATTCAGTTTTATATATATATATACACACACACATATATATTCTTTTTCATATTCTTTTCCGTTACGGTTTATTACAAGATATTAAATATAGTTCCCTGTGCTGTACAGTAGGTCCTTGTTGTTTATCCATTCTGTATATAATGGTTTGCATCTGCTGTTTGCAGACTTTTAATTCAAATTCTTACCAGGCTATCACCTGATTCTTCAAGGTCCCAGGTGGGCCTATACTGTTTACTGTAGTTGAACAGATTTCCAGACAAACTAGGAAGTCTGGAATCTAGGACAAGCTCCACACCTAGGCAGATAACACCCATGTAGTGATTTCCGAGATGAAAAGGTTCGCTGGCCTTCTGGGACAGCACAGTGCCCTCTCATCTGCCCTAAGCAGCGTGGTGCAATGTGGAGTTACACAAAGAACATGTGCTAGACAGGCCTGGATTCAGAGCCCGCGTCTGCTTCCTGTGAACTGTGTGACCTGGGTCATGTTGCTTAACTTCCCTGAGGTTCTTTCCTCTAGCGTAAAATCAGAACAGTATCTACCTCATAGGGCTGTTGTGAGGATGACATGAAATGATACGTGCAAATGGGCTCTCACCAGGTAGACATTCCCTGGTCTGTTAAAAAACTTAGGATCCACTGAAAATTTAGATGACCTCACCCAAGAGTGTCTTACGTGACTGGCCCCATCTGACTCTGTGTAGCATCAGCAGCTGCTGGTCTCCAAGGATGAGTCTCTATCTTCCCGTTTGGAGTCAGATCCTCCACAGGTGATCCCATTGCATCCCTCATCCTGTCTCCTCCAACATCTTCTTCCATCATTAACTTTTTCTCTCCTATATCTTGAGTGTCTCTTGCCCATTGGCTCTGTTCTCAAGCTTCCTCAAGTCTTTTATGCTAAGACAAAAGGTCCATCAGTGAATCTTGTGCCCTCCACTAACTCCTACTCTTTTGCCTCTCTTCTAACAAGCTTTTTTTGTTTTTTTAATGAAAAGTTTTAATAAACTTAAAGAAGAGCCCAGGTGACTGGTCAGATCACTCTGGCTGGGACAGAACTGCCAGGGTCTGCTCAAGACTAAGTAGGCCTCCCTCCTCCTTACAGGCCTGGCTTCCATGTTGATGGTAAATGAGGAAGCCTTTGGATCCGGCTGAGGCCTGGAATAGGGCAAGAAGGACCAAACAGTGATGAAGAGAAGGGGCCCAATTCCTCCTCATTCTTCCCTGCTTTTAAGAGATTCCAGGCGAAAGACCAGCCTTCCTTCAGAAGGGTCATACACACCATTTTAACTGAGTTCAAGTTTGACCTGGGAGGGAAGGACATCCTAGGGCTCCCCCTTCCCCCGGAAGTTAGAGGAATGCACGTTAAATAAGTCCCAAGTCACATCCTCAGTTTCTCCTCCAGAAAGAGCCTGGGTCCCATGGGAACTGGGAATCTGATACTCCATAATATGGTGGCTCTCTAGACACTGGAAATTGAGGGGCTGGGTAAGGTATGAGGAAATCAGAGCAGGGGCACTAACTAAAGGGAAAGGGGCTCAGGAAAGCATGCTGATTCTGAGGGTTGACAGATGGTCTTTCTCTCCTTCCTGCCATGTTGGGTCCCTGAGAGCTGTAATCACTTCTGCGGAGCCCAGTGGGTTGCTGCTCCCCCCATGAGAGGGGTCTCTGTTGGCATGGGAGACTGCAATCCATTATCCACCAGTGGAGGGAAGCAAACGATGGAGAAGGTTAAGTGGAGTGATTTTGGGGAAAGAGAACACCCCTGAATCCTCTACCAGTATTGGCCTCAGGGGTTCTTCCTTTACTTTAGGGTTCTTGTTCCCAATCACTTGACTCTTAGGCAAGAGGGAAAGCAGAAAGGAAAGGGGGCCCAACAAAATGACTGTGGTCTACACCAGCATCTCAGGATTAAGAAGCTCAGCCAGCCTATGAACAAACGATCCACGCTCACTGTCTTCCCCTCCTCCACTTCCATTCACTCCTGCCACACCCCTGGGGCTACTGAAGATTCCCTTTTGTTGGGTCTTTGCTGCTGCCCGCAGGCTTTCTCTAGTTGCAGCGAGCAGGGGCTACTCTTCGTTGCTGTGCACGGGCTTCTCATTGCGGTGGCTTCTCTTGTTGCAGAGCACGAGCTCTAGGGGCGTGGGCTTCAGTAGTTGTGGCTCACAGGCTCAGTGGTTGTGGCTCACGGGCTCTAGAGCTCAGGCTCAGTAGTTACGGCACACGGGCTTAGTTGCTCCGCGACATGTGGGATCTTCCCGGATCAGGACTCGAACCCATGTCCCCTGCATTGGCAGGCAGATTCTTAACCACTGCGCCACCAGGGAAGCCCCCCAGGAGATACTTTTAAATCCTTAGTTCCTGGATCTCTCTTGGGAGTTGCCGCCCCTCCAAACGGTTCCCTTGGCTCCTGAAACTCTTCCATTCTGCTTCTCCTCTTTGGTATCAGGGCTTTTGTTCCTCTGCATGGGTTCTTCTTCTGCCTACCCACTAAAAGTTGCTCCCAAGGCTTTTCCCTTGGACCCTAGTCCTTCTTTGTCTTGCTTGGGCAACTTCATCCAGTTTCAGGCTTTAAATACCACCTCTGTGGAGAACTTTCACATCTTTACGTCTAGCACTGACCTCCTCTCTGAGTACCCAGAAACTATATATTACTAAATGCTGAGCATCTCTGCTTGGAGATCCCGCAGATACCTCACTATTAACATTTTCAAAACTAACCTCATTATTTTCACCCCACTTAATCCCTCACCCCCTAGATTCTATGAAACAAACCCTGGGATGCTCCCACCTCTATTCCATATATGAGTGCTTGGCACTGCCATCCACTCAGACACCCAAACCAGAACCTGGGTATTCTCTTAGGCTCCTGTCTCCCCGATTCTTCCTTTTGACGTTGAATGTCCAAATACTAAATCCTGTGGGTGTTTGCTTCTGAAATGTTTCAATTCCACTGTAAGAATTCAGAGCTATCTTTCTTCTGGGCTATGACCTCTTAATTGCCTCTGGACTAGCTGCTTCTTAAAACCATATTCTACTGATAGATTTCATATTCATATTCCCCTAGAGCAGGAGTGATAAATCCAAATTTGCCCTGTCATCCTCTTGCTTAAAGAACTCGAATGACTCCCTCCTGCCCATTAGACTTGAGGCTCTCCTTGATTTGACCCCTCTATTTCTCCAGCTACCCCACAACTTACACTTTCTCATTCTCTTCTCTGTGCCCTGGATTATGCTGGGACCTCCCTGCCCACCTCTCTTTACCTGCAAACTCTCACTCAGCCTTCAAGATACAACTCAGATGTTATGATGTCCAAGAACCCTCCTCTGAATCCTCAGGTGGCTTGCGGCTCCCTGTCATTTATCCTGTGACTATGTGTCTTAGGGAGTAATTGGGAAGACCAGTACTCAGTCTCCTAAGTTCTTCCCTCGTCGAGTTTACCAGTCCCGGGTCTGGTACTCTACCTGGCAGATTCAGAATCCTGATTTCATCAGCATATTGAAAATGGATCCATCTCTTAGTGGCAGACTCACTTCTTGAAAAATGGATAAAGTCAGAATATCAAAAATTAATTATAATAAGAATTATAACTTTCCTAAGGATGGTAACCCTGGAGCGTCAGAGACCAGTGCCTTCTTTCCCTGCAGAAAGACCTACCTGTAGAGGTGAATGAGAATCAGAACAATGGAAGTTAGATGAATCAAACAGCTCTCGGAATCAGGCTGAAAAATCTGATGCCTCTATCTCCACATCAGGAAAGGGCTTGCCAATGGGACTGTAATATTAGAAGTCTGTTAACTAATGTTCCCTTTTCCCTGGCCGAAGCCAGGATAGTCACTGCCAATCCTAGTCTTTGTCATTCCTGTTTTATTTCCCCTGCCCCCTGGTCTGAGTGTTCCTCTCCGTCATTAATTCATTAGTGAAGTTACTGAAGAGGCTTGTTAGCTAAGGCCATCCTTTCGGTTTTGCTTTGATCCTTTAAGTGTGGATTTCATAGTTTGAGAACTCAACCTTATTTCCAGGTTCTTGATGGAGGCCTCTCTGTAGCAGCCGAATAGAAACCAGAAACTCTAACGTTATCTGTCATTGTCAGAAACAGGGGGCCAAGGCCTTGGAGGGGAGGCAAGGTGAAGGGAATGGGGAGAAGTTTAAAGATTGATTCCCTCTTCTACCTCCATTCCAGTGCAAATTCCAAAAGCAGCAGGCTTTTAAAAAAATTTTATTTATTTATTTACTTATTTATTTTTGGCTGTGTTTGGTCTTTGTTGCTGCTCGCGGGCTTTCTCTAGTTGCAGCAAGCGGCGGGCTGCTCGTCGTTGTGGTGCACAGGCTTCTCATTGCGGTGGCTTCTCTCATTGCAGAGCACAGGCTCTAGGCACGTGGGCTCAGTAGTTGTGGCTCATGAGCTCAGTAGTTGTGGCACGCAGGCTCAGTAGTTGTGGCGCACGGGCTTCATTGCTCCGCGGCATGTGGGATCTTCCCAGACCAGGGCTTGAACCCGTGTCCCCTGCATTGGCAGGCGGATTCTTAACCACTGTGCCACCAGGGAAGCCCTGTATTTGTTTGATTTATTAATTTTATGAGAATTACTTAAGAACTTGGGAAGGTGTGTTATCAGAAAATTGATGTGTTTGAAAAACATAATCAAATTATTAAATGAACAAATGCAGTTTAAAATGATTAACCAAGTGGATCAGACATCAGTTTGTCAGATTTATAAATAGAATAAATGGATATACTTAATGTAAAAGCTGATGCACAAATTTTGATTTTGGAAGTAATATTAATTTTAAAAACCAAAGTAACTTCTTAATAAATGTTTCAGGGTGAAAAGTCTTAATGCATTTTTAAATCCTTTCTTCTATTTTTTTAATGCTACCATAGAGAAAGTTCACAAGGAAATATACAAATGTATAAATGTGAATTTTGCTCAATAGTGAATTGCCGAGAAAGGAGCATTTGAGGCTGTGTGAGTAGGTGGCGAGTATGCAGTTTGGGAAAGAGAGACAGAGGTTAATAAAAATGACAAAATATAAACTCGCCTTCTTTCCAGACTTGCTTCTCTGTTGTCTTCAACTAAATATCCTGCACCACCTTCAACTTTGTATTTTAAAAACTTAGCTCATTCTTCTTTATCCCTAGCTCTCTACTCTTGGCCTCAGCCAAGTGCTTCCCTGTAAAAATAACGTGTTTATCGCACCACAATAAGCCCAGATCAATGGGCTGGAAACCTCATAGCCGATTTTCACTCTTTTCTCTCCTCTCCCACTCTAAAGCCATCACCCAGTCCTGATGGGCCTTCCTCTGCAAGGTCCACTTTCCTTCCCATTTTCTCAGTCACCGCTGCAGTCTGTGACCACGTGGCCTTACACCAGGATTACTGTACCAGCCTTGGGTCAGTCTCCTCTGCTGCCGTTAGTTCTACGCAGCGCTGCCAGAAGAGTCATCAAACTGTTTTCACCTCTAATGTTTTATCTGCATGAGCTTTTACCAACTCCCCAATGTCTGTTGAATAAAATCTAAGCTCCCCTTGACATCTAAGGTCTTCTGTCAACTAGAAGTACTCCTCATCTTAGCATTCTCAGCTTTCATTATTTCTTGATGGAGCCCCTCTATTTTTGTCAGGCTAATTTGCTGGCTTTGCTCTCTACACGACAATGTGCGCATAAGCACATCTCTGCTTGGCCCATTGCCTCTGTGTGGAAGCCTGGGATCCCTCTCGTTTCTGATGCCTTGAACCTAGTTTCTTCCTCTCCTGAATCCTGTTAGGATTCACCTCTTTCTAGGCTTTATAATAGATCTCATTTAGCTGTATACAGTTCATAATCTCCTTGGTATCTGTATACATTTCAATAATTAATTTCCATGTGTTTACATAACTCTGTAACAATGTCGTGTTTTCCACATGTATTGTTTCCTTAAAAAAACTGTATAAATTCTTGAGGGAAGGAATTTTACCATCCTTGTCAATCACAAGGGTTGTAAAGAGATGAAATGAGATAGTTTATGTGGAAGTGCTTGTAAACTACCAAGTTTTATTCAAGTATAGTGTTGGAGTAGCACTGTGGGGTGGCTGAAAAAGACAAGGACTTGAACTTGGAAGTTGGAATTGGAAGAGTTGAGGTCATTCACTAGCTTCATCTTTTACCAGTTATGTTGTTTTAAGCAACATTTAATCTTTCCTGAGTTTCTAGTAACCTCACCAGTGAAATGACCATAAGATGCCTTACAGGGTAGAAGGGGTTTTGAAGCTCAAGTAAATTGATATCAGACTTTTTTACAGACTTTAAAGCACCATATAAATGTATGTTTTTCAGTAATGATGCGAGGTAAGCACGTGTACTAATAAATGTTGACATAATGACCAGTGCATGTTGACTTGGTGACTCAGAAAGATTACAAGATGAAGAGCACATACCATTATGGCATAAGCAGCATCACTTCATAGATGGCATATCATAGCAGATGCAAGTAGCTTTAATGATTCAAGCATACTGAACATCTCTGACTTACAAAAGAGGTAAATAGGACTCCAGATAAATATTAATGGAATCAAAGACCTCATACAAAAACAGTGTATTTTTTAGAGTAATTTACTGTGTTTATTAATTATGCAGGACTATTTGAAAGGCATGGCACTTGACCAAATTCTCGCAAGTTCTGGGCACTATATTTGAAATGCGTTCAATATTTGCTCATTCAACATTTTTTGTTTTACTAAATATTAATTGTACCCCATCTGTATACCAAGCACTGCTTTAGGTCCTGGAGTTATATTAGTGAAGACAGTTCAAGTTCCTGTTCTCAGGGATCTTACATTCCAATGGAAGGGAGAGAACATGTAAATAAACTAATTATAGATTATAATAAAGGCTTCAAAGAAAGTAGTAGTGAGGGGGCAGGGTGAGGGAGCACTATAGATGGCACATTCAGGAAAGACATCAAAAAGGAGGTGACATTTAAACTGAGATTGGAGGATGAAGTAGAGAGCCACAGAAAGAGCCCAGGAAAGAGCCTGCCAGACTGAGAGAAGAGTGAGTGCAGAGGCCCTGAGGCAGGAAAGGGCTGGCTGTGTTAAGAGGCCTATGTGGCTGGAGCCTAGTGATTAAGAAATCTGGAGCCAGATCATGCAAAGCCCAGTGGGTCTGGGTGAGGAATTTGGATCTTATCCTACATGCAACAGAAAGCCACTAATGGAGGTTACATATCATTGAAATTATAATTATACTATTTTTTTAAAAATCATAGTTTTATAAATACCTTGGGCCATTTCACAAAGCTTAGCATGATCTGCTTCAAAATGTACATTTAAAAGAAAAAGTACTAGGCATTTTAAAATTTGGGCCTCCTCCATATGGGTGGGTGCACTGGGTAGGAGCTGTCATAGGTTCTGCCTGCTGTTACCCTTACCTGTCTTGTGAAATTAGGATTCTTCACATTCCAGATGCAAGCTATCTCATCAGCAGAGAGGTCACCTTCAGGGATCCTTTATTAGATTCTTAAAGCTATGCAGTCATAACAAAGGAGAATGCTGATACTCTAATATGACATATCCCTAAACTATGTTAGGAAGAAAAAGCCTTGTGCAACACAAAGGTGTGCTGTCATTCTTTGTACATGCATAAAGTATCTCTGGGATACATAAGACACTGATAACATTGGTCACACCAATGGTGAAGAGACCTGGGTAGCTGGGGAATACGGTGGGAGAGAATTCTTACTGTATACCTTTTTATATTTTTTAACGTTTTAAATAATGTAAACATATTACCTTTTCCAAAAAAATTTTTTATAGTATAGTCGAAGGATAGTTGAGTCACAATATTCTGTTAGTTTCTCAAAAAAAGATCCTTATCTTAAGAAAAAACGGGCAATGTCTCAAAATTGATGAGAAGGAATTTGCATTGCTGAGTAAGCCTAAAGTTATTCTATATAATTAAGAGGAAGTTTAAAATCTAGACCTATGCTCTTCAATACCGTAGTTGTGAGCCATGTGTCTATTTAACTGTAAATTAATTTAAACAAAGTTAAATTTAAAATTCAGTCCCTTGGTCACACTAGCCACATTCCAAGGGCTTAATAGCCATTAGCTGCGTGTGACTAATGGCTACCATGCTGTATAGCACAGATACATCGATGGAACATTTCCATATCATGGAAAGTTCTTTCAGATAGCCTGCTATATAGACTTATGCAAAATACCACCAGGGTTCTGATCTAGCTCTCAAGACTTAGCTGATTAACACATAGAGACTCAGGAGTACAGTAACTTAAATATATTCCAGTGCTAATTCCCCCAAGATGACTCACTGGACTGGTACTTTGAGGTATAATCAAAACTCCCACCACTAGATTTCTAAGGCAGGCAAGGATATAATTTTGTCACTACAAACAAATCAGTTTGCACTTGTATAAACACTGGCAGTTAATGGCCTGAGAGTTAAGAATTATTTTTCTAAATGTAAACTTAGATTAAGTAAAACTAACATACTTGATATTTACTGAATTTGATATTCTGCACTGATTCAATAAATGAGTCAACAGTACCAACATGATAAGGGTGAGTAATGAGACTCAATTATATTCAACTTCTATAGTACAATTTGTCAACTCTTCTCATTTTTGCTGTCATTTACGACCACAGCTTTTCACAAATTAACACATTTTATTTATTTTTTTTAACACAATGTAACTGACCATAGTCATCATTTTCCTTCTGATACTCAAATTGACAGAAGTTAGCCAATGAGTGTCCCTTTAAACTGGCTTCTGTGTTCTTCCACCCAGCACCATTATTTTTTAAAGCTTTCTTGCTTTCTGGACCGATAAAATGTTTTAAGACTCACCTGTACCTTCCCAGACCCAGACATGAATCAGTCATTCTTCTTAGGCATGTTGTTTTCTTTAAGTGAAAGATAGCATCAGACCCCAACTTTTGGAAACTAGGATTGCATAGCGTCAGCCTCGTGATGATGGAGTAATATTGTTCCTTGGCCATTTCATTGAACAGAGCTAGAAAGGATGTATTTGATTAAATGATGTTAGTTTATATTAATATTTCCAAATTAGTCCTCACATTACAGTATGCCTACCCCAATTTTTTATTCTTCATCCAAATTATATTTCCTTTTTTTTATAATTCAATGAAACATTCAATTATCACTCTCAATAAAAATGTTGGATTCTTAACAAAGTTACCACAATCACTCATTTCTTTGATGATAAAAGCATAATACAGTAATATTTAGAAATAGTAGTACTAACAGTGAAACTACTACATAACATTCAAATTTTTCTTTGCTTTTCTCTTGGAATGCATCTCACTAAGGATGTCCAGACCAACTATTTTGCCACTCAGTAAGTCTTCATTTTGCATGCTTATATTATACTTACAAGTATAGGCTCTAGTCCTTTTGTCTTGGTCCATCTGAGGGCATCAGTAGGCAGACAACTGACACCTGAGTTCTTGGATGAAGTGGCTTTCAGCTCACTTTTTCCTCTCGAGAAACTAGGATTTTGTTTTTCAAACGCAAATTATCTCATCAATAGTTAATGGCAGATAGGCTAGTTTCACCTTACATATAGATTTTTATATGGAAAGAAATGGACAATGTTCCAAAATTATTAGTGAAAAGGAAATGATATCACTGGGTAAACCTGAAGTAATTCTAACCAATTAAAAGCAGGCTTAAAATCCAAACTATACAGCTATAGTTTTGCAAGTCAGAGACATACTGGACAGGTACCTACACACATAATTTTGTCACTACAGTCATTCAACATACTCCTGTGAGGACGGAGGCAGTTATCCATCATTTAGCATAAACGGATTTTCTTGTTTAACCTTTGAATGAGCTCAAAGGAAGATTTCTAAAAGGAAGTTAATCATACCTGGTTGGTTTCCTAGAAGAAAAAACAAAATAAACCAATGAACCACAGTTACGGAGCTGCCTAATCATTAGTGATGCGGAACCGGAACTGATTTTCTACATTTAATCTGGCGGGTAGGTCACTACTGACTCACGAGAGCAGCTGCAGTGCTCTGTCAGGGCCTAACCCAGAGGAGGTGGTACCATCACTGAATGCATTACTAGTGGGCTAGAGGGTAGCTCTGTGCTGACCTTCCCTAGGCCTCTCTTTGCTCCTCCCTTGAGCAGTGTATTGAGTAAAGGAGCTTGGTAAATGGTGGCTGTTATTAAATTAGAGAAACTCAGCCTGATTGCTTCTGTCATGCCCCCGGGCCCAAATGCCCAAAGCTAAGTTCAGTGCACCTGCTTGTGTACCCAGAATACTCTGTGCTCACCTACTACTATACCACTTACTGTGCAGCATTGTGATTGGTGGCAATCATGTCTGTCACCCCACTCAACTATATTTCCTTCATGTAATATTTTACCATTACAGAGGTCTCCAGAAAATTTACCTTTCCAGTTGGGAGTTGCTATATTCCCTCTTTATTCATATCAAATACGCTTCTTAATGTTAGACTTAAATACCTCATGAAACCCTGATTTATCTTACATAATAAAGTGTATTGTAAGTTTTATTAGATATATCCTAGAGAGCAATAGCTTGAAAATTATTTACAAATCTCTAGGAAGTCCAATAGTCAAGTTTTCTAGAGAACTTTGCAATCCATTCACTAAAATTAAATAAACATCCACACCAGAGGTGAATTAAATGGTGTTAATGTCATTATACATTCTTTAAGGTAGAGATCCTCTTGTCCATTTCTGTATCTGCAGTGTTTCAAGGTACTTAATATAACACTCAGTAAATATATATTGAATGAGTTAAGTATACGTGTAAATATTTATACCTCTTTTTAATCACCAATCCAGAATAGGTGTCCTTTAGTCACGTACCAGAGACCTCAGTTGGAAAGTGACTTCAATCTACCTTTTTTAAAAAGCCCACTGATGTCTGAAGTATGTTGCCTAAAGGCTACACGGCCATCATTTTCTATAGATTTAGTAAGCTGTATGTCAAATGCAGCTCTCAACAGAAGAACTTTTTCTGGATTATAACTAGCCATTACTAAAAGTTGACAACAGAAAAGCACCCACATGAAAATTGTTCCTGCATTTTTTTTTGTAAAATCACTAAGACAGTTGCCCAATTTTCTAGAAAGTAAGCTCCACAAGGGTAGAGACTTCACTGGTTTTAATATTTTATATGCAGGCCCTTAAACAAGCATATACTGTAGGCCTAAATGAATATTTGATTTGTAGTGAACAAATGAATGAATTCTATAATTCGGTATCCTTCATATAAAGAGTTACATAATAATTCCTTTTTAAGATTTATTACAGGAAAAAAGTTTGTCTTCCTGAAAAAAAACTTGTGTGCTTCTTTTCATTAGACAGTAAGAACTTGTTTCCTTTGAATTCACTTCCAGGAAGAGCAAAGTGGGACCATTCTAAGAATACCTTAATTGGTCTCTGTCTCTCCTCTTTTCGAACGAAACTTTTACACTGCCACCAGAATTACCTTCTGATAAAACACAGGGTCACAAGATTAGATCCCATGCCCCAATCTATTTTTTCCAGTATTAAAGCCCTAATCTATTTCTCCTTGCACTTGCCCCGCTCTTTCACTCTCTCACTTACCTTTACCCCTGTTTGTCTGTCATGTTTCAGCCATACGATTTTCTCATACCCTCAACACATCTTGTTTATTCCCACCTCCATGACATTCCTGATGTTATTTCCTCCACCTTCCAATGCCCTTTCCTCTCATTATTCCAAGTATTAGCCCCCTTAATTCCCAGATCAAAGATCTCATCCTTTGATCTTGCCCTGCCTGTGATTGAATCATGGTTATTTGACTTCTTTAAGCCTTGGTTTCCTCACCGGCAGTACTGTAGTTTCCTATCTTATAGGGTTGTTTTAAGTACTCAATAAATATTAGCTCTTAGTATTAATAAAATTTCTTCTATTTACCTGAAATATCTTTTTGTTATTCCTTATACCTTAACTTATGTACTTAGATTATTTGTGCCTTAGGAACCATGGTCCTAGAGTAGAATACATTTCAGAGTTCTCATGTTGACCCCCTCCCCACATAATCCATACCCTAGATAGAAATTGATGTTAGTTTTGTTATTGCTGTTGTTATTCATCTAATATTTGACACTGTCTTAATGTAGCCATTGCAATTTTCTATCCTCCAGAGCTAAAGCTTAGGACAGTGACAGTTATATCTTCTGTATGTCTGTTTGTGTATGACTCTATGTAATATTTCTGCCATGAATTTGAATTTAGTATCTGCTAAATTGATGTGTGGTTATATTCACAGAAATAGGAGCTGCTCAGTAAATGGTAGCACTGTGCATTACGTAACTTATGTTTACATATAGTATCTTATTCAGGTCTCACAATAATCCTGTTAGGTAGGTGGTAATATACCTATTGTAGCAGTATCCCTCTTATCATTATGACATACACACCGATTTAACACAGATGGCTATGTCATTAGACGAGCATCTTGTAAGAAACCTAAGTGTGCTGAGATTTCTTTGAGTTTCTTATTCTCTTCCACAGCAAAGCCATTAATTATCTTTTGCTCCCAAGATTGTTTCTCTGTTTATGAGTCTATGTTTATGACTCTAAGTGGGTCTGTGTTTCAAGATCTATGTCTTCTTACTTGGCAGCCATTTTCTCAGAACTAAGGTTACATCATCTGACACACAATGTCAGAACCAATTTCAAACTCTCTTATGAATCCCTTTCCTTGTTCTTTTGGTAGGAGGAAAATATGTAACGTGTATGGAAGAAAACATAAAATTTGAGTGGGACTCATAGGAAATCTTTCTGACCATGAGCACGACAATTTACAAATTTGAGTAGGTGTTGTTTTCCTCACCAACCATTAAACCAATGAAGCAGATAGCTAATATTCTTAAACATTGTATAATTTGGGTCTTATCATGGACATTAATATTTTTCTATTTCAAGGATCTACAGAAAGTATATCCCTTCAGTTGGGCGGAGGCTATAATATTCCCTTATTATTCAGCTCAAGTATATCTCAGGATTACCTAAGATCTTATAAGACCAGTCAACTTTAGGTTGTCGTACGTTACATGGAATGTTATAAATTATTCTGGATATATTTTGAATATACACTGGATATAGCCTGAAAATTATTTATAAATCTCTAGTGAGCTTCAAGTGAACAAGTTCTCTGGAGAACTTTACATTTTATTTGCTAAGATAAAAACAGGTTAATTGAATGATGTTGATGTCATTAGACATTCTTAGGCACCCACAGAGATGCTGCACATATCAAGACATTATTCTGTCCCACAGCTTGCAATCTAAAATTAGAAATACACAGGCAAACCAGATAAACATAGCACATTCTTTTAAGACCAAAAAGAAATGATGGGAGGGAAAAATGAGAGTGGTGAATCAAGTCCAAGGGAATTCACACATATTCTATCTTCTGCCTTTTACTTGTAGCCTTAATTAGCTCTATCAGAGGTGATCACACTGTTAAAGTCAGACAGCTAGGCTGTCTGATAGCCTCTGAAGGGTGACAGAACACTAATGGGATTGCCATGGTATAGTGTCCTCAGCTTTGGAGGTCCAGAAACTCCTTTTATCCGGCAGCCCTGTTTGTCCCTGCTTGCCTGACTCTGGGTACTAAAGTCTACCTCCAAGCCCAGCACTGGAAATGAGTGCCAAGCCAATATGTTAGGAAATACCCCCTCCGGTAGCTGGTGGAGTTCGGAAGTAGTGCACTGCAGCAGTCCACGTGGTCTGGACTTGAACACAGCCCTAGCTGCCCTTGTGAACTTCAGGTTGAGATCTCCCTATTGACCCCTATTCTGTGTGGTCAGGCTACAAGCCTGGCTGGCCCTCTCCCTAAAGTTAGGTTAAAAAAGAAAAAAGCACCTCCAGTGTGCCAGGTTTCATGCTCCGTGATAGGAATACAGACAAATAGGACCTAGGCTCTCTTTTGGAGCTTACAGCTTATTTGGGGAGACAGCTCAATAACAGACTACTTCAGTATAATGTGGTAAATGTGGTGGCAGAGGGGTGGTGTGGGTAAAGGCCAGAGGAAGGGTACCCAGCCCGATCTGGTGGTCGGGGAAGGTGACAGGAGACAAGGGATAGTCTGAGAGCAAGACAGAACCAGGAGAGTTGCAGCCCAGAAGCCAAGAGAGTGTGTTAAAAATAAAGAGACAGAGAGAGAGAGAAGGAAGAGGGAAACAGTCAGATTCTTCAGATATTGAACAAGATGGACTTGAAGAAAGTCCATTGGATTTGACAAATAGAAGAGGGATCATTGATGCCTGTTGACAGGACAGTTACTGGGGAGGTGGAGGTATGAGATGTCAGTGTCGTGTTCATGTTGAGGAATTAAGGGGAGGCGAGAAGTGGAAAATAAAATCTTGGCTGTGAAAAGAGTAAAATAGAGAGGAATATATCATTAAGGGAGTTTGTCTTGACTTCTGATCAGAAAAACAGGTTTCTAATCAGAGAGAAAGGAGCTGGTGGAAGAGAAAGAGAAAGAGGTGAATGATGGATCAAGGGAACACGTTCTTGATTCCAGTTCCAGATCCCATTCCTGTTTCCTCCTGAGATGGGCTCCGACTCCCACTTCTGATTCTACCAGCTCCCTCACCGGCAGTACTGTAGTTTCCTATCTTATAGGGTTGTTTTAAGTACTCAATAAATATTAGCTCTTAGTATTAATAAAATTTCTTCTATTTACCTGGACTTTTGCTTCTAGTCTCTCTTGTTCAGACTCAGCTGTACCTCCCTGAAATGTGAGAGTGACACCCACTGAATGTCAAGAACCGCAGCTGCATAGAAATCCTGACCAACTTGCTTCCCACAGTATTTATTAATCTACAAAGAGCTGATATACCTTTTCAGTGACTAGAATACTTTCGTCTGCCATCTAGAGCATCCTTCCCTGTGTCAGGGTGCCGTGGTGGTTCAACTATTAACTGAACTTATCAATTGGGAGGTTGCTTGTTCAAACTGGATTATCATAAAGAGATATCTTTTGAGAGTGATTTAATCCAGCCTCTGGTGAAACCTGAGAGTAAGGTCTTTCTAGTGGCTGGAGTACCCAAATCCACCTTAGAGGGTGCTTGCCAAACTCCTGCTCTCTGACAAAATTTTCTAGACTCCAAGCAGACCATCTTTTCCCCAACTTTGTTATTTACAATGATGTTTTAGTGAGGTTCACCAGAAACCGCACGCTCATCTTTCTCTACCAGAGGTATATATGATCTTAGTAATTAGGTATGGTTTTTGGTAGTTTTAGCTCTTGGTGTCATTTCCAAGTTATTGGAGGTGGCCCCCTTTCACATTTCTTTTAATGAGTGCACCTCTTCTTTTATTCATCCCTTTTTGTTTTTTCATAGTCTCTGTTCAGTAATTTAATGAAAACACTAAAATGAAGTCAGGCTTTCTTTTAAAGTCCAATAATGGAATTTCCATCCTCTTTTTCTTTTTAAGGAAACAAATTTAGAATCTAATAGAAAATCGTCACAGCCAGATTAAACACTGGGATTGGATGTTTATTGTACTCGCTGTAATGCTTATATGATTACCGGAGAGCTCATCAGCAGCCTCTTGAGGACAGCAGTTTGTGTCTGTCATGTACTTTCCCTACATACGGATACACTTGGTAGGTACTCAATAAACATATGAATGGATTGATTTTAACCACAGAGTTCTAACAGATTGAATGGTGATTTGTCATCTAGTAATAGGTGTGTCTTCCTAATGCACAGCCCTCAGTCTTGCTTTTTTGCCTAATAAAGCACACAAGGCAACATGTTTTCCAAAATATTATCCTCTTCCTACCAAGACAGGGACCAAATAGCACTTATGTGGGATTCTGCAGGTTTAAGTTTGAATTAAATGAGAATAAAGTACCCAGTCCACACCTGGCAATATATTTGACATGCATTAAAGTTTATTGAGTAAAAGAATGAATTGGGCAATCATTTAACTTGAGACCATTCCCTTAACAGTAAAATAAAATTATTACTACTTGCTCCACCTCCCACACAAGATTGCTGTAGGGAACAAATGATAGGATGTTTATGCAAGTGCTTTAAAAACTGTAACGTACATTACTACGTTAAAGTGGGATTTGTATGCTGACTTAATGTCATTCCTATTAACTGGTATTTTTACTATTGATTCATTACAGCTACCATTCCCATTAAAGACCCCAACTAACCACAAAATTGTTTTAAACATTTTTAATACCGCATTTAGACTATTGCTAATTTTGCCTGGTTGCAGGTCTGTGGTGCCAAGTATGTCTGTGACAGACTCATACTTTAAAGAAAAACATTTATTTTTCTGGAGTCCTGTTTTCTACCTCAAAGAAATTTCTGGCAGAAAGAGCACGAATCAGATTCCAACCTATTACCTTAAGTGAACAGCGATCACGATACTTTAAAAAGGGAAGCGGACAAAGACCCCAAGATAGTTTCCCCCAATTAAAATCACTTTGACCAACGACAGCACCCAGTGGGGAGACCGGGGAGAGTCTAGGGCTCGGAACCGAGAGGACCGGTAGTACGAGGGCCCCTCCTCCCCCCCTTCCTCTATTGGAAGCACCGCGGGGCGGCGACCAGGGTCCAGCGACAGGACGGTTGGGGGTCCCCGAGCGGGCGGCCAGGATCCGCGGCCAGTTGGGGTCAGCGAGCGCCGCGGCCGTTGGGGACTCCAGCTCCCAGCAGGCACCGCTTCTGCGGCCGAGGCGCGTGGCGGCGCTGCCCGCTGGGACTCGTAGTGCGGTCCGGTAGGAGAACTGGGGAGTCAGTCCTGGCTCCTTTCACCCACGTTTCGGAAACTGGGTCTGGAAGGGATCCAGTCGGTCCACTCGTGCCCAGCGTCCCTCAGGGGCGGGTGCGAATGGAGCAGGCCTGGCTGCCGCGCGGAGGCCCGGGTGGCCGTGCACGTGGGGGGTGGTTAGAGAGGAGAAACCCGAAAGCCCCGCGCGCCGCCCACCGCCTAGGTGACGGTTTAACGCTTCTCCCGGGTGGAGGTGGGGCGGGATGTGTGGGAGGAGGGGCCCTCCCACCCGACTCCTCGGAGACCAGCCTGCGAGCCGGCCCTCCCTTCCCCCACGGGCCCTACACCGCGTGGGCCCCGCCCCCCGGCCGCGGCGCGTGCGCATAAGCCCCGCCCCAGCCCCACCCCCACCCCCGCAGCGGCCGCCGCCGCCACCTCTCCCTTCCTCTTTGCTCTTTCCTCCTCCTGTTTTCTTTTCCCTCCTCCCCCTCGCCTCCTTTTCTCCTCCTCCTCCGGCGCTGACGCTCGCGTAGGGCCCTGGCGTCAGACGCGCGGGGGCAGGGTGAGTGCGGCGCGGGGTATAAGTAGAGGGTGCAGGAGGCGGTGCTTCCCCTTCTCCCCGGCGGTTAGTGCTGAGAGTGCGGAGTGTGTGCTCCGGCCTCGGAACACACATTTATTATTAAAAAAATCCAAAAAAATCTTAAAAAATCTTTTAAAAAACCAAAAAAAAATTTACAAAAAATCCGCGTCTCCCCCGCCGGAGACTTTTATTTTTTTTTCTTCCTGTTTTATAAAATAACCCGGTGAAGCAACCGAGACCGACCCGCCCGCCCGCGGCCCCGCAGCAGCTCCAAGGAGGAACCAAGAGACCGAGGCCTTCCCGCTGCCCGGACCCGACACCGCCACCCTCGCTCCCCAGCCGGCAGCCGGCAGCCAGCAGCCAGCAGCCAGCAGCCAGCAGCCAGCAGTCAGCAGCCAGCGGCAGCGGATCGACTCCGTTCTGCGGCTGTTGAGTAGTTTTCGATTCCGGTTGATTTTTGTCCCTCTGCGCTTGCCCCCGCTCCCCTCCCCCCGGCTCCGGCCCGCGACCCCAGCACTCGCTCTTCTCCTCTCACGGAAAGGTCGCGGCCTGTGGCCCTGCGGGCAGCCGTGCCGAGATGAACCCCAGCGCCCCCAGCTACCCCATGGCCTCGCTCTACGTGGGGGACCTACACCCCGACGTGACCGAGGCTATGCTCTATGAGAAGTTCAGCCCGGCCGGGCCCATCCTCTCCATCCGGGTCTGCAGGGACATGATCACCCGCCGCTCCTTGGGCTACGCGTATGTGAACTTCCAGCAGCCGGCAGACGGTGAGAGCCGGGCCCGACGGCGGGCGGGCGGCCATGAGAATCAGGCGGCGGCGGCGGGCTGGTTAGGCCGGCGGCCCGGGGGGAGGGGGCAGGAGGGCATGTCACCAGCCCTCCCCGGGGCCAGCGGGGCGAGGCTTGGGCGCCAGTACCCCGGTTCCCCGTGCCCGCAGGGACCCGCGCTGCCGGCAGCCGCACGCCCCTCGTACGCCGGGCCACTTCCTCCTTTGCGACCATTTTCTCGGCCTCAGCCGCTCTCAAACTTTAGGGTGATGACGCGCCGGGAGGGTGGGTGAGAATGGGTTCTAAAACGACGCTCCCGCCAGTAGCTGCGGGATTTTGGGGTGTTGAGCGCCGAGCCCCCTTTTCCGGTAATAGGTGGAGGCGCTCCCACCACCCGAGGCTCTTGCCGGCGCCCCAGGACGCCCCAGGAAGTGCATTTCGTTGCTCGAAAAATACCACGTGTTGAACCCTGTAACCTCACAGGCCCGAGGCCTGTTCCGGCTACTGGCCCAATCGCCTGGGGGAGCCTCGGGGACTTAGAATAAAGTTAATATGGTGGTCTGGTGGTGGTATCAGGCTTCTGATTCCGTTCTTAATAACTTGTCAGTGACTGATGGCTCTGGAAGTATAAACTACCAATGAGACGTGCATTGGGGTTTTTCCTCTAGTTCAGACATTTCTCACTCTTAACAGCCGGTTAGGAGGGAGGGGATGTGGAAGAGAACCCTTTTGGAGGCCATCATTTTCTCAGGCTATTTAGGTAGTTGTGATTTTTTTAATCGAGTTAATTTCGTAGTACTGGTAATTTATTTGGAATATTTTTTTCCCTCTGAAATAGTTTCTACGGTTTTGAGGGATTTTACTTAAAAATGCCGTCACCAATTTTGACTGGAAAATGTTACTTGTGAGTGTCGTCTGGACTGGACTGTTATGTGGCATTCTAATGGTGGTTTCCTTTTTTTTAAAGTAGTCCAGAATATCCATACATCATGGGGAATGATTGAGCACTAGAGTCAGCTTGAAATTTATGGGGAAAAAGATGCAGCTAACCTTGTATTTTTAAAGTAAAGTTAAACAGTTTGCAAAAAATCCAGAATTTGGCAAACAGATATGTGACCTGATAACTTGCCAGGATTTTTCTTTATATCTGGATGAATTGACTTGCAGAAGTCATTCTCACTTGATTTTATGGTCCACTTTTGCCCTTTTTTCCCCTGGCTACTTGAATATATGTCAAGTGTTACAAAATATAAAGAATTTATTTTTATTTTTGTAGGAAAGGCCTTAAAGGTGGAATTGAAACTTTATTTCATTAACAGATCTGGAGTTATTTAGTGATCAGCTTTTCACTAGGTAAAGTTACTGCTGAGATTTTTGGGTAGGCAGGCTATTGAGTGACAGCAAGCCCGAAGTTGTAAAACTGCACTGCAGGTTTTCTGCCCTTTTGCTCTGTAGGCAGTAGCTCCAAATGTCACTCCATAACGGTTCTTCCCAACTCTGGGCAAGATTTATCGCTGAATGAAAGATCAGGGAAGATAATTTTGGGCCAGGTAATCCCAAACTGAAGAGTTGTTAGAGAAAACTTGGACAAATTCTAGAGAGCGTGAAATGTAAACTTCTGAAAGTGGCTGTTATTCTTTCTAAATTTAACAATTTTAAATCCGAAAAAAACAATTTTTAAAATGTCTTGGGGTTGGAAAATTTGAACTTCAGGTTACCGTGGTTACAGAACACTCACTGTGTATTACCCATCTATTGCAGTAGACCAGTATTGTAACTACTCAAAAGAAGGTAACATTTTTCCATCTTCCATTAATTTAATTTCTATATATACAAATTATTGTCTTTCCAAATATTATTTTCAGTGGTTTCCGTTTATTTCTCCCCCTTATTTATTGCTACATTGATGTATTTGTAGAATAGCTTCTGAAAGTGACCAGTTTCCAATTTAACAGGAAGAGGTGACTCATTCAAAAGAAGCTCAAGCAAAGTCAGCTAAAAAACGAGGGGAGCTGAGTAGGCGTGGTCAATTGATAAATGAGCTGACAGTTGTTTGTCACTATCTTCTAGAAACTAAAACTTTCATTTATAGAAAGAAGTGGCTGGAAAATTTGTCCTCTCACTAATTTTACAGTTAACACTAGCATGGAATTTGTGAAAATTGGTGTTTCAGGACTTCAAATGGACTGTATGTTCCCACTCTTTAGGGACTAGTCTTTTCTACTTAAGGATGTATTTTTCCATTTAGAGTCTAAACTTCTGTATAGGGCTTCCCTGGTGGCGCAGTGGTTGAGAGTCCACCTGCCAATACAGGGGACACGGGTTCGTGCCCCGGTCCGGGAAGATCCCACATGCTGCAGAGAGGGTGGGCCCGTGAGCCATGGCCACTGAGCCTGCGCGTCCGGAGCCTGTGGTCCGCAACGGGAGAGGCCACAACAGTGAGAGGCCCACGTACCACCAAAAAAAAAAAAAAAAAAGGATAAACTTCTGTATAAGTGTTTCTTTAATGGTACGGGTGCACATAATTTGATCCTTCATAGATGTAATCATAGGGTAGATTTTGAAATTTTCTAGCACTATTCAGAAATAATTGGTTAATCATCAGTTATTAAGTAAATGAATGATCTAAGATAAAATTGGTTTTATATGTAAATAAAGCATTAAAAGTGAATTGTGACTATCATAGACCTGGTATTTCAAAAGTTTTGTGTTACATAGCTAAGTACGTCCAACTTCACTTTAGTTTTGAAAGCCTGATTCAAGTCTTTCTGAATGGATAAAGCCTTTCTTTTTTTTTTTTTTTTAAAACATGGCCATAGGAATTGTGCCATGAATCACTGAAATCCCCCCAGTAAGTCAGGAATTTTTTTAGAAAATGGACTAATTTTTGTACAGTACTGACAGTGATAAGCAAGAAACAATTTTGACAAGTAATAGAGAAGTTAAAATGCTTTAAAATCCATAAACTGTTCTGCTTGTGGATAATCTACAATTGCTTACTGTCCTTTATATTGCTTTTAAGCAGATTGTGAAGGGGAATCTCGGTTTTACAGTTGACTAGGAACAAAAAGGTGCTTTTAAATTTCATGGCAATTAAAGGAAGAGGTTGTTGCAGAAATAAGTTAGTTCTTAACGATACGTCATCCATTAACAAATTAACGTGGGAAATCTGGGGTTTTTTCATATTTGTCTTCTCTTTTTGCGTTGTACAGTTTAAATCTAGACTGGTATGAGGTACCAGTCATCCAGCCATCTTGAAGTTTAAAGGGGTAAGAGGGACCACGTGCTCTACTGTTCCCTCCACAATAGTTTATATAATTTTAAGTGGGCTATAAAAGTTTTGAAATAATATTTATTTTGAAAATGTCCTTCCTGCAGCGGAGCGTGCTTTGGACACCATGAATTTTGATGTTATAAAGGGCAAGCCAGTACGCATTATGTGGTCTCAGCGTGATCCATCACTTCGCAAAAGTGGAGTGGGCAACATATTCATTAAAAATTTGGACAAATCCATTGATAATAAAGCACTGTATGATACATTTTCTGCTTTTGGTAACATCCTTTCATGTAAGGTAAGCAAAAATATGACAGGTAAACATACTTACAGTGTTTTAGTTACTTGTAGTTTATTCCTTAAGATAGCAACCATGCTCTCTGTTAATGGATATCTTTATTTCCCAAATGCCCAGGTTAGGTAGCTGACAGGTTATCTCTGAGTACTGGAAAAATGCTAAATCAATAGCAAGTAATGAAAAATTATTACATATTTTTCCCTAGGTGGTTTGTGATGAAAATGGTTCCAAGGGTTATGGATTTGTGCATTTTGAGACACAAGAAGCAGCTGAAAGAGCTATTGAAAAAATGAATGGGATGCTTCTAAATGATCGCAAAGTGTAAGTATAAATATTTAGTTAATCATTCTTCAAATGCTTTTAATAGTTCAATTCATGCATTTTACAAGTAATATATTTGTGCTCTTAGAAGAGATACAGCTAAAGTGAAAATTAATAAACCACATCTTGGTAGATTTTATAATTGTCTTTTCTCCACATTCAGTGTAACATACAAGTAACAGTGAATTAATACAGCTGGTCAGCATTCAAACAGAAAAGAAACAGCAGAAGATAGGTATGCTGGAATATAAAGCTTTTTCAAAAATAAGTGCATATTAGTTGAAAAACTAGAAATCCAGGCAGAAACTTAAGCATAATTCCCAAGGTAGTAATTAGCCCCTTTTACATTCAAAGCTGAAGCTAAAATAACTTGCCTGTATTTACATGCTGGTATGACATAAACTGCGATACAAACCCAGTGGTCTAAATTCAGAGCCCAGGGTGACTCTCTGCTTGGCTTTACTCCCACAGTTTATTGATGGAGTTTAAAGATTGTCATAATTGTTGTTTCAACACCTTTTGGCTCCCTTCCCCATGTAAAGATAAATTGTAATTAAACCAGAAGTCTTCATGATTAATCTTTTCTGAAATAAACTTGTTCTTAAAAGTTGCAAACTTTTAAAATAATGACACTGATAAAACCTCTATAAGACTTTCTGCTACAAGTTGTAAAAATACAGATTTTGTGAGCCTAAAGACATTACAAATCTCAATTTTATCTTCAATGCCAGTGGATTTTGCTTAATTAGGCAAATTCAGCTGTGAGGTCACATTGTAAGTGAGCTGTGAGCTCATGTAAACTGCAGTGATGGCACGCAAATTGGGTTTGGTTCTTACAGGTCAACTGCGTCACTCTTAAGGTGCGGTTCTCATAAATCTGCATCAAGTGGGATGGTCAGTCTGTACATGGAGGAGTCATGCACACGGCGTTACTGTTTGAGTTCCATCAATTACATGATTAAGGAAAGACTAGTATGTAAAGAACCCCATACAAGTCTAAGAAAACCAGCAACTCCTCAATGGGAACAATGTTTACAAGGGCTAATTCTTAAAAATAATACATCTTTAAATGAGAAAAATGTTCAGCATCATTAGTATTCAGAGATGAAGCTATCTTTTGCCTGTCAGCAGTGCTTTAGGGGAAAAAAAAGAATGGCTACCACTGGTGGAGGTCTAGATTAAACAAAGAACTTGATTTATTGCTGTTTTTTGAGTATAAAATGATATAATCCTTTTTGGAAAGCAGTTTGTAGGTATAAACTTAAGATCATTTATATACCTTTCGAGCTGCCATGATTTCTGCAACTCTATCCTAAGAACAAATAACAAAGTTTCATAACGTTGCGGCATTATTTACAAAAGAAAGTTTTGTTGTCCACAATGGAATATCATGTTCCCACTGAGAACTTACAAAACTAATTGCATGGAGAAGCAGCACCGTATGGGTGGGGGGAGGTGTGGGGTGCGGCTAAAGGAATAAAATGTAGGTGTCTCCTATGGAAAGGAATTGTGCTGGACTAACGTTCTTAAGCGCAGAGAACAAAAAGGCCTACGAAAAGTCAGTCATGATTTGGGTGGGATTATGGGCGATGGTTTTTTTTGTTTTTTTCTTTTTAAGAAGATGTTGGGGGTAGGAGTTTATTAATTAATTTATTTATTTTTGCTGTGTTGGGTCTTTGTTTCTGTGGGAAGGCTTTCTCTAGGTGTGGCAGGCGGGGGCCTCTTAGTATCACGGCCTCTCTTGTTGCGGAGCACAACCTCCAGAAGCGCAGGCTCAGTAGTTGTGGCTCACGGACCTAGTTGCTCCGCGGGATGTGGGATCCTCTCAGACCAGGGCTCGAACCTGTGTCCCCTGCATTGGCAGGCAGACTCTCAACCACTGCACCACCAGGGAAGCCCCTGGGTGATGGTTTTTTGATGTATATTATATTGTTTAATGACACATGTACTACTTTTAGGGAAATCCTCAATTTTTAAAACACGTTTTGTTGACAGTGCTGCAAAGAAATTTGTTCCAGGCTGTTGTATGTTAGAGTACAGAATTCGGTAGCTTAAATTTATATTTTAGGAGATTGCAGACGAAGTGCAAGAGCCATGTTGAAACAGCAACGATAAAAGCTTTTCTGTTTTTTCACTGGCGTGGTGCAGGCATACTCCACTAGTCTGTATTGCTGGACGTAATCTTCTTAACCCTAGGTTAGCTAGAAGGAAGGGAGAGGAGTGTGTATTAAGAAAAATGTTCTTTTTCGTGATTATAGTTAAGAGGTTTGTTCTCACATTTCACTTAAGGCCCTATTTCTGTTTTATAGTTTGCTTTTTATTAGAGATTCTGAAATTATCAGTAACTATTACAGAGTCAACCATCAGGCTTAACTAACCTGAACTTCATAAAATAGAACCTAATTTTATAGTTCTTATCTATTTTATTAGATTTGTTGGACGATTTAAGTCTCGTAAGGAACGAGAAGCAGAACTCGGAGCTAGGGCAAAAGAGTTCACCAATGTTTACATCAAGAATTTTGGAGAAGACATGGATGACGAGCGCCTTAAGGATCTCTTTGGCAAGTTTGGTAATGTGTCTGAATTAAATTTTTATACTCAGTTCTGAGTAATTGTTCAATGTTAGTTTTGGCTAATACTTTGTACTAAAAAAGTAAATGGGACTTCACATGTTTTAAAATATTGTAGTTACTTGGATTAAGCTACTGATAGTCCATTATACTTAGCATATAAATAGAATTCTATCCAGTTTAAAGGTTAATAGCATTGTATTAACACCGTAAGGTGTGACTGTGTAATTGGAACAGATCTTAAAAGCTTTTGCTATGTTAAGAAATGTGCTGGATTTATGCACTAACAGATCCCATCTCATCAGAGGCATTGCATGAGACACAGCCAACTTAGGTTGGAGTGTAGTCTTTAATTATGGGACGGGAAAGCTGGCCAGCTTTGGGATATTTGGCCAGTCTCAGCATCATGTTTGAGCAATTTAAAATAATGACTTCTAAAGACAAAGATCCAGATTTTCCCATGAAGTGTGTAACCGGTCTCACTTTAGATAGTTGTGTAGCTGATCAGAAAATGAACTTTAAATTGTACCCTTGCAGGTGATTTACTTGCCCCTTACCTTTGCTTTCCTTTTTGTTAAACTTAAATAGGTGTCCCTTTTTAAAAGCATCTCAAATCATAAAGAATGTGAGGACATCTAATACTTTACTATTGCCAAGCTGGCATGCCACATTGAACCCTCTAAACAGTTGATAAGTGCCCATACATCTTGCAGATTCTCTGTAATCAGATGTGATGTGTAATCTTTTTTCCCTACCTACCTGAGATAATACTTAGCACTTCTGTTAAGTCTGTTTTATTTGAGGGAGTGGTGGGGGAATATGTATCTTCAGAAACATGCCACCTCCTCCAGGTGCTTCTGCTATGTCAAAGGTCAAACCCCGTGTTTCCTCTTCTACTCCTTGTTGAAAATCAAGTGGGCCAAGGCTTAAAAATTCTTAAAGAAAAACAAATTGTTTTAAAATAATGCATCTGTTTTGTACTGATGCTAAGAATAAAACTTCATCATCATTTACATTTGTCTAAAACATATCTCCTTAAATGGAAGGAGGAGTGTTTCAGGGAATAGAGTATTAACTTAGCTTCTTAGTAGAAATAAAGGGTCTTTAAGAGAATATTTAGTGCCCATGGTGGGAGAGAAGAGGGTGGTTATAGGAGGAATAAATTTCTGGAGGCTTGGAGTTTTTTTTAATCTCCATTTTTATATTTTTTTCATGGCTTTGTGTATTGAAACTTGAAATGTATAAACTAAATGTTGTATGGAATATCTTTGAATCATTAAAAAAATTTTTTTTAGGACCTGCCTTAAGTGTGAAAGTAATGACTGATGAGAGTGGAAAATCCAAAGGTTTTGGATTTGTAAGCTTTGAAAGGCATGAAGATGCACAGAAAGTAAGACTTAAAATATACTAACCAAAGGCAGTGTGGGTTTTTCTGTATTTTATAGTAAGACGTGGGGGTATAAAGTTGAGTTGCTCTTGCATTGAAATACACGTGCGTACCAACGGCTAGTCTACATGTTCATCTCCACATATATTGTTTTGAATTACTTGCATTTTATATATTTTGAGGGTATAAATTGAAAACCTCTGTTGTCTTAAAACCTCAAAGTTTAGTTTTTATGGTGGGTACATCTTTAGCTTTTATAATCTAACAAATTTTCTTTATTGTTAAAAAATGAATTTATATATTGCAAGTTAGTAATTAAAATTTTGTGGTCTTTGTAAGGCTGTGGATGAGATGAACGGAAAGGAGCTCAATGGAAAACAAATTTACGTTGGTCGAGCCCAGAAAAAAGTGGAAAGACAGACGGAACTTAAGCGCAAATTTGAACAGATGAAGCAAGATAGGATCACCAGATACCAGGTTCATTATTTAACTGAACGAGCAAAAATAAGACAGGGATGAGGAAACCTATTTTATGTTCATTTCAGTTACTGACAGGTAACTGGAGGGTTTGAGAGGGGAAAAGGAGAGGAAATATGGGATAAGATAATAGGAAGTATGCTTAAGTACCACTATGGTTTTCTTTTTCCTTTTTCTAAATTTTTTTTTCTTTATTTTAGGGTGTTAACCTTTATGTGAAAAATCTCGATGATGGTATTGATGATGAACGTCTCCGGAAAGAGTTTTCTCCATTCGGTACAATCACTAGTGCAAAGGTAAAGCATATGATGCACTTTTCTTTTTTTTCTTTTTTTTTTTTTGCGGTGCGCGGGCCTCTCACTGTTGTGGCCTCTCCCGTTGCGGAGCACAGGCTCCGGACGTGCAGGCCCAGCGGCCATGGCTCACGGGCCCAGCCGCTCCGCGGCACGTGGGATCTTCCCGGACCAGGGCACGAACCCGCGTGCCCTGCATCGGCAGGTGGACTCTCAACCACTGCACTACCAGGGAAGCCCAATGCACTTTTTTTTTAAGATTTGGGGAAAATCCATGCCCATGGATATATGTATATAAATTTTATATTTCATATGGAGTGTTTTTCTTTATAAATGAATGGTCAAATAGTTTTTGCTTTTCTCTAAAAAATCAGCCTTTCAGTTTTCAGAAAATCATATCTTTGCTTCATTACTTCAAAAACTTACATTCAGGGCTTCCCTGGTGGCGCAGTGGTTGAGAGTCCACCTGCCGATGCAGGGGACGCGGGTTCGTGCCCCGGTCCGGGAAGATCCCACGTGCCGCGGAGCGGCTGGGCCCGTGAGCCATGGCCGCTGAACCTGCACGTCCGGAGCCTGTGCTCCGCAACGGGAGAGGCCACAACAGTGAGAGGCCCGCGTACCGGGGAAAAAAAAAAAAAAACAACATATTCAGATTTGAAGTGGCTGGAAAGGTTGCATTTGATGACCATAGTGGTTTATCATCACATGATATGCACTGTTCTGTACTCTGTTAAACTAGTTATTTTACTGGTTAAAGAAAGCAATTTATTAGGGAACTGTAATTGTTACTATTTGAGCTAATCTATACTTGCTTACAGAATTCACTCTGGGGAGTCAAACTTAAAGCCCCCTAACAGTAAAGGTAGAGATCATGTTTGCTTTTACTTGAAATCAGAAATTAAGAAATACAACAGTAAGATTCTAGTTTAAATTCTGGAATTTTGATATAAGAACCTCTGCTTTAGGTGTTTTTTCTGGTGTCCATGGCCCAAGAATCCTTCTGTATTTAAAGTTCTGTATGTATGTACCTTGAGGGGGTGGGAAGAGTATGTAAAACTTTAAACAGATTCTCAAAAGAGTAGAGGAAAAGTTAAAACTGGGTGCTCTGGAGTGACCTCCTGGCTGATCTTTCTATTCTGCAACCCCATTGACCAAGGGAACTTCTACGAGAGAATGTTAAGGAGCATAGTAGAGGAATACACATAAAAATGCAAGTGAGGTAGTTGTGTTCTGTTTCATTCAGCCTGTGCTTTTGTAAAAGAACCTGGAGTATGAGAGAATCTATTCCTGAGTTTGTTTATCCTCAGTATGTTCCCTGAAAATCACTTAAATTGAATATTGTGCGTCAGTTTGTTTTGAATGTATGAAGAAGCATGCGTGTTTTACAAAGGAGGGTCTTTTTTAAGTCCTTTTCAAAAAGTCCTTTGTGGATCATATCGCTGTTGGCAAGGAGGTGAAAAGGTTTCGCAGGAATTCTGGGAGAGGAGGTCATTATGTTAATTTGATAATGCTTGCTGAAAAACAAATTGGTCAAGACAGAAGTGTAAAAAGGTGACCCCTCCATTTTTCATTTTCAGTCTTCAAAAGGAGTTTGGTTGGCCTTTCCAGATAATTTTCCATGCTTGTATACTTTTTGTATACATATAAACAGTTTTTTTTTTTTTTTTTTTTTTTTTTTTTTTGCAGTACGTGGGCCTCTCACTGTTGAGGCCTCTACCGTTGTGGAGCACAGGCTCCGGACGCGCAGGCTCAGTGGCCACGGCTCACGGGCCCAGCCGCTCCGCGGCATGTGGGATCTTCCCGAGCTGGGGCACGAACCTGTATCCCCTGCATCGGCAGGCGGACTCTCAACCACTGCGCCACCAGGGAAGCCCCATATAAACAGTTTTTATAAAACAGGATCATAGTATACCTATTCTGCAACTTGTCTTTTTACTTAACAGATCTAGGTTCATATTTATTGCAGGCATTTGCTCATTTTTTGCTAAGGGCTGAATATTCATTGTACAGATGTACCATAACGTATTCTACTGTGCCTGTATTATTGGTCATTTGGTGTGCTTTGCATGCCAACACTGTTAGACCCACCACTCTAATAAACATCTTTATACATATATTTTTGCACACACACCAGTATTTCTGGAGTTCAAGAATTGAAGTTTCCGGTTAGTGGGTGTGTGTGTATTTAAAATTCATACAACTGAATTGTCCCCAAAAGGCTGAACAAATTAAATTACTACTAGTCTTGTCAATTTAGTAGAAAGTGGTATGCATCTTTTTAAATGAGATGTACTTTTTATGTGTTTACTTGTTTAGCCTATTCTTTGCATATTTTTATACTGCGTTGGTTATCTTTACTGATTTAGGGGAAATTTCACGTCAGCGCTTTGTTTTATGTTGCAAGTATTTTCTCTAAGTCTTCCACTTAGGACTTTGGGGGTCTTGTGTCATCTTAGTTGCCCTTAGTTGCCCTGTATTTTTGCATCTTATGTTCAGATACAGAATCTTATCTGGCAGTTTGATGTTTTTCAATGTGATGTGAGTAAGAGCTGTAAGTTAATTCAAAATTATCCCTTTGTACCACGTACTAGATAGTCCAAAGTCCGTCTTTTCCCCACTGTTTTAAAATGTAAGCTTTAACATAAGAAGTTCCCATAATTGCATGGGTATGTTTCTGGACTCTTTTTTGAGATATAATTGACATAAGCATACTCAAGTATATAACATAATTGTTTGATAGTTGTATATACTGCAAAGTGATCACAATAAGTCTAGTTAACATTCATTACAAAACATTTTTTTTCTTGTAATGGTAACTGTAAAGATCTACTCTCAGCAACTTTCAGATGTATAATACAGTATTATCTGTAGTCCCCATGCTGTACAATACGACCCCATGACTTGCTTTATACGTGGGAGTTGGTACTTTTTAGCTACCTTCACCCCCGTACCTCTCTGGCAACTACCATTCTGTTCTCTGTATCCTTGAGCCCAGTTGTTTTGTTGTTTTGATTCTGCATTTATGTAAGATCATTGGTCTCTGTTTGATCGCTGTTTTGTTTGTTCTGTGCCACCAGCATGCTGCTTAATGTAGCTGTATAGCACGCTTATGTATATTGCAAGGCTACTGAGAAGTTCTTCGCATCTCCTCGTTGCTTGTTTAAAAGATTTTGAGTCATTGTGAGCTTCCTGAATATTGTTTATACCCCAATATTTATGGCCCTTATGGTCTTGAATGTGAAAGTTTAATTTTGAAATGTGGATACTATGATATTCAACTGTTTTTTCCTCCCCTCTAACGAGTAATGAAAGCATCTTGTCAGCTCGAATTGCTAAATAGTCAGATTTTAATTGTGCATGTTTTTAGTGGTGCTAAAATTTAGTAGGCCTTGATTGTATTTAGAAATTAAACCTTAATATTGAAAATCTAAAACTTTAACAAAGTTGCTATTGGACCTCCACCCCTTTACTTCTTTTGCTTGGCTGGGATAATGCATGCATGTAGTTTACCCTTAATATTTGGATATCAAGGGAAAAATTGTGGGAAAAAATGATGAAAGCATTGACAGGGTTTAGTTAAATGTGAGTCGGTGGCTATAGTTGATACTCTGCTTTTTGTGCCTCATCTACCATTGCATTAATCATGTGTTTTCTTCCACTTTCTTTTAATAGGTTATGATGGAGGGTGGTCGCAGCAAAGGATTTGGATTTGTGTGTTTCTCCTCCCCAGAAGAAGCCACTAAAGCAGTTACAGAAATGAATGGTAGAATT
The DNA here is from genome assembly GCF_963924675.1 of Phocoena phocoena. NCBI lineage: Eukaryota > Metazoa > Chordata > Mammalia > Artiodactyla > Phocoenidae > Phocoena > Phocoena phocoena. The sequence goes on along the minus strand of NC_089235.1, from coordinate 45,582,693 downwards.
GTGGCCACCAAGCCATTGTATGTAGCTTTAGCTCAGCGCAAAGAAGAGCGCCAGGCTCACCTCACTAACCAGTATATGCAGAGAATGGCAAGTGTAAGAGCTGTGCCCAACCCTGTAATCAACCCCTACCAGCCAGCACCTCCTTCAGGTTACTTCATGGCAGCTATCCCACAGGTAGGTTTTAGAAGAGAATAAAAAGCTCGTGAAGGTTTTCCTCTTCAGTCATCTTTAATGTTTTGTGCCCCCACTAAAAAATAAATAAAGCCCTAAGATGAAGAGATGTTAATTATGATTGGATTTGAAAAATGCTTAGAGGGTGAGGACCTGCTAAATGTTTTGAGTGCATACCTAGTTGCATTATTTGCTTTTTTCTTTAGCTGATACATTTGCTTGCTTTCTACAGACTCAGAACCGTGCTGCATACTATCCTCCTAGCCAAATTGCTCAACTAAGACCAAGTCCTCGCTGGACTGCTCAGGGTGCCAGACCTCATCGTAAGCTTTTTTTTTTTTTTAAGTTTGCAAAGTATTTGAACTAAAAACATAAATGAGGTGAATTAGCTGTTATATCCCAATGGTATATTAGCTCTTGCTTTTTATAGTTTATTTTTATGGGTGTTCATTTTGGGGATCCTAGCATTTTGTTTTTTAAAAAACATTGTAAAATGTTTCACCATTCCTTAAGACAGCAATATCTATGCCGTTTTGATTTTCCTTTATGACAAGTTTGGGAATGCATCCAACTCAATTTCATATTTGGTTAGGCAGTAGTTTTAAAAGATCTTGTTCCATGTATGAGGACCAGGGTCCAGGCATTTTCAGCCTTATCCTGTGGAATAGTGCTGTATTGCAGGAACACTTAGAATCAGGTTCATGTATCATATTTAGATATTTTAATAAGTACTTGTCCTTGTATGAATGAAAACTTTTTATTTACTGATGCTCTGATATGATTAAGTCTGGAGAAATGGCATATAGGAGCCTAAGCTTTTAAAAATGGTTTGTTTATGTTTGGTCATCTATAGCCTTTTGTGCAAACCTCAGCTCTGAAAAAGCGGCATGAACACTTGGTGAGTTTCTCCCAGTTAATGTGTGTTCGTATCTTTAAACATAGCATTCCAAAATATGCCCGGTGCTATCCGCCCAGCCGCTCCTAGACCACCATTTAGTACTATGAGACCAGCTTCTTCACAGGTTCCGCGAGTCATGTCGACACAGCGTGTTGGTGAGTCTTAACCCTTCCTGTAAAAGTTGGTCTCCAATTTTAAATAGCAAGATAAATACGAAAATCTTTTTATTTTTTTTAGCTAACACATCAACACAGACAATGGGTCCACGTCCTGCAGCTGCTGCAGCTGCAGCTACTCCTGCTGTTCGCACCGTTCCACAGTATAAATACGCTGCGGGAGTTCGCAATCCTCAACAACATCTTAACGCACAGCCACAAGTTACCATGCAGCAGGTGTGGATTTAGTGATTTCTTTATAAAGAGGACCGTCCTTGATCTCAGTCAAAGACATTGAAGACAACTGTATGATATATGAGAGCTTAAGCTATGTAGAATATCTTGTTGAGGTGCCACTAATTGATAGTACGTAAAAATGTCTTCTATGTGCTATATTCTAGGAACTAGATAAGCATTCAGCAGTCCCTCATCCTGAATTACTTACGTGAGAGTTTTGTCTGGCATAGTTGTAAGAAAGGGTGAAATAAGTTTAGTTTGTGAGATTTGGCTTACCTTTTTCTTTTTGACCCTAGGACCAAAATCGTTGTTGATCATAGAAGTATGATTCCAAAGAATACTCCAGATAAAAAAGAAAATTCAACATCCCCTGTGCTTACAATACTTGAGCACTTAGGTGTTTGTTAGTATAGCTACCTTAGACTCTATTTCCGAATCACTCAGCTTCTATTTATGTTTAGATTACAGTCTTTATCCAGTTAATTTCCAATGATGGCTGTATTTGTACTTGCCATTACTTCTGTACTTTTTAAACTTAGGAATTTTCCCGTTTTCTTTCTAGCCTGCTGTTCATGTACAAGGTCAGGAACCTTTGACTGCTTCCATGTTGGCATCTGCCCCTCCTCAAGAACAGAAGCAAATGTTGGGTAAGTACCTTTGTCCCACCTAGTCAGTTATAGAGACACTAGAAAATAGGAAGACATTTAGACCTCCTCTGTACCTAAAAATGACAGCTAGGGTGGCAGGATGTGCATTGGCATGAATGGTTATGATGGCACAGTTTGTCTGCCTGGAAAAGCTATTAAAATGTTGCCTTTGGTGGACAGCATAATAGGGCATTGCTTGCCATGTACCCTGCCACATTTTTGGAAGAAGGAATTTGAACCAAATGAGTAAACCACTTTGATTTTGCCTGAGTACAGATTTAACATTTTAATAGTAAACATAGCTTCAGTTCATCTTTTTTTTTTGGCAAACTGACAGCTGCCAAGAAGTAATTGCCTTGTGGTAGATCTTAATCCGTTTTATAGATCTTAATCCGTTTTATAGCAATCTTCTCATGAAAGATACTGAAGTGGTGGATTATGGGTTAGCATTTATTTGCTGTGTACAAAAGATTCTTAAACCCCAGTTTTAATATGGTAGATGCCTTAAAAATGTTTTGTTTTTTTGATTGGAGTGTTTGAATGTTTTTGTTCCTAGGTGAACGGCTCTTTCCTCTAATTCAAGCCATGCACCCTACTCTTGCTGGTAAAATCACTGGCATGTTGTTGGAGATTGATAATTCAGAACTTCTTCATATGCTTGAGTCTCCAGAGTCTCTCCGTTCTAAAGTAATTTAAATTTTATCATTTATCTAGTAGCTTCTTATAGTACATATTCCAGGATGTTTTGTAGGAACTTAATTTTTCTAGGACATTTATAAGTGCTTTATACAAGTCATGCACAGTTCTAAGAGTTTTATAAATATTAATTGAAAATCCTAATAATAACCTATGGTGCTGTTATCACCATTTTATACACGGGGAAACTGAAGCATAGAGAGGTTAAGTAATTTGCCCAGTGCTCACAAAGCAGCTAGTGAATGGCAGAGCTTGGTTTCAGATCCAGTCACTGTAACTCCAGCGTTCATGCTGTCTTAACTGTGCTGCGTCTTTACTGGAGAAAGGGATGTTTGCTGATATTTCTCAACTTTGGGGGCTTTTTGGTGGGGAGAGTTAAGAAGTGCAAGAGGTTCATAATTCTAGAACAGTGGTGGCATGGAACCCAAAAGATACGGATATAGTTGGAATGTTTTTCGATAAAGGTTGTTTCCACTTTTCACCTGAGGAAAGGAATTTGCCTTTGTTGGACATTTGTTTGTTGTCCATTTGAAATTATTGTCTAATTATTATTTTTCAGAACCAGTTTCTCTTTTTTTCAGGTTGATGAAGCTGTAGCTGTACTACAAGCCCACCAAGCAAAAGAGGCTGCCCAGAAAGCAGTTAACAGTGCCACTGGGGTTCCAACTGTTTAAAGTGAGCCTGCCCCCTATGTTTGTTTCTTATTTTAACAGCTTGAGCATATTTTGAAACATAGCAAAAACTCATTTTACCATTAATTCAAATGCATTGCAAATTTTTCAAAGAGAAATAGAGATACAGAGGAATTAAAGGGAACTTTACCTGTTACCCTGGTATTAACTTGAATTTTTAAGATCAGAGCCCTTTCAAGCATTTTGTATAGTAATTTGTATTAAATGGCTGTAATAGGGATTGGCCCTGTATAGCTATTCTTGGAGGTCTTTTCATAGCTTAATACATTTTCTTGGGTGGCAGTGATGACAGTTGCCTTTTGGCCTCTGCTGTTGCCTTTCGTTAGCCCCAGGAAATGGGCTGATGTAGCTGTGTAGCCAAAGCCAGGGATGGGCAAAGCTTTTCTGTAAAATAGGAAATAGTTGGGACTTTGGGGGCCGTGGTACGTGTTGAAGCTACTCTGCTCCACCGTTAGTGTGAGAACAGCCACAGACAACATGTAAACCAGTGGGTATGGCTGTGGTCCAGTGGAGCTTTACAGAAGCAGCCTGTAAACAGGCTGAATTTGGCCAAGGGCTTTACATAAGTGTCACTATTGGTCCTGTTATTTTTCTTGTTTTGTTAAAATATTTGACATACAACAGTGTGTAAATTTAAGGTGTGTAACATGTTAATTGGATACATTTATATATTTTAATATGACTGCCATTATAGCTATAGTTAGCACCTCTGTCACTTAGGTAAAGATCCTTTCTTTTTAGTGGTTGGAATCATTAAATTCTGTCTCATAAATTTGATGATTATAACCTTTTTCCCCCCCACATTTACAGATGATCAGGGACCATGAAAAGAAACTCGTGCTTCACCGAAGAAAAATACCTAAACATCGAAAAACTTAAATATTATGGAAAAAAAACATTGCAAAATATAAAATAAATAAAAAAAGGAAAGGAAACTTTGAACCTTATGTACCGAGCAAATGCCAGGTCTAGCAACATAATGCTAGTCCTAGATTACTTATTGATTTAAAAACAACAAAAAAAAAAACCAAAAAAATAGTAAAATATAAAAACAAATTAATGTTTTATAGACCCTGGGAAAAAGAATTTTCAGCAAAGTACAAAAATTTAAAGCATTCCTTTCTTTAATTTTGTAATTCTTTACTGTGGCATATCTCAGAATGTCACTTCTGTTTTAAATAACAGAATTGATAACTGAGCAAGGAAACGTAATTTGGATTATAAAATTCTTGCTTTAATAAAAATTCCTTAAACAGTGCACAGTGATGTTACGCTATTTTATTTCTCTTTGTAATTAATTGGCTTGGGTAAATAGGTGATAAGCTGGGATTGGTGTAAGAACCTCTTTCATGAGAAAGTACTTCAGAGGTTTCTTAATTTTATGAAAAAGAGGCATAAGACAATGTCTGTAATGCAGTTTATGAATTTAGATTTCCATGTGAGTTCTTGAATCGAGGCATATATTTTATTTGTTAAATGACCTAAACGTCTTTTTGAGATGATGCCAGTATATGACTATGTTAAGGTTTCTAGGCTGGCAGATAACTAGCTTAAACTCTCATTTATGTGGTATAAAACAGTAACAACTACTGTATTCGTTGGATAGGGTATAGATAACAGAAAAATTACACTGAAGACTAGACGTATTAAGTGTACAAAGTTTAGGATTCGTTTTTTTAAGCCTTTTTAGAAGTCCTTTAATTTGATGATTGTGACTTATCTCAATGTAATACCTTATCATCCAAAGTACTTGTGAATAATGAAGATACAGGGCTTCTACATCTAGAGAACAGATGTAGAAGATCAGGAATGGGGCCCAGGATACATGCATTAGACCAGATATTCCTGGCCATTTCAGTGCACTTTAGAGAATGGCCTAGTTTTAACTCTGTTGCATTCTCTACATATTGCTGCCAGAGTTAGCTTTCTAAGTTGCATATCTGGTTATCTCATCACCATGCTAGAATGATCTCAACTCTAAGCTCTCTCACCTTTGGGAGCAAATAAATAAATCCAAATAAAACCTTGGCTGTGACAATGGCAGCCCTCCCTCCCTGCATGTTGAAGCATTATGATGCTTCTGTACCTGGAATGCTTTTCACCTTGGCTTCATTTGGAACCGGATATACCCAAACCCCACCTCCTAGCCCATGGCTTAAATCAGTGCGCCTAGTAGGCATTACAGTGATGATTTTGTATTTTGCCTGGCCGTTGTCCTATTCTGACAGTTTGCTGAGATGAAAACAATCTTTGAGTCACCATGAAAGCGTTCCTCAGTGTTTAGGAAGGCAGAGGAATATATACTATGTTTCTCAAAATTTGACTACAAAATGGTTCAAGCCTGTAGGTTTTAAAGCAACTTCTAAGATGCCTCAAGCTAAAGTTCTCACAGTTGGAAACCATTCCAAATCTAGAGTTACAGATAGGGTTTGCACAGACAGTAGTTTGCTTTATACACTGGATAGCTGGAATTCGGTATTTCTTGTGTGATAGGAAGATAACTCATTTCTATTTTTGAAATGTCTATTTTCTTAGAGGAGGCCGCAAAACTCAAGTAGTTGTCTGTGATCTACTTGCAGGAATTGACATCAAAAAAAGTCTTCATTATTTGATGATTTGTATTTGCAAATTCACTAAAAGTTACTTGTAACCCCAAAAGTCTACTTGTGCAAACAGTAGATTTCAGTCATTTGCAGACATGCACAGGGCATCAAATTCTGAGTCACCTGAAATGCACATGTTCCCAGCTGAGGTCAAAAAAGTCTGCCTTGTTGTTTCAGCTCTCATAAACAAGTATCCTTTTCAAGGTCATTCGTGTGTGTGTGTGTGTGTGTGTGTGTGTGTGTGTGTGTGTTTTAAATGACACATAAAGCTATGTATGAGTTGATGAAAGTGTGACAGGCTCACAGGTATCTAACCCTGTTATTTCCCCTAGGAGCAGTGATTCAATATTAACTAATTTCAGTGTTAACAAGACTTCACAAAACAATCTCCACAATTAATGAGGACTAGTGTCTGTTAAATGTATGGCTCATCATCGACAGAAGTTATTTTAAACCACCTAACTTCATGCAGGATTTGAGGTGAAGCAGAAGGCGGCAGCTGACACTATACCGTATGTAAGGCATATGTACGGCTGCTTCTATTGGAAGGTCTGAGATAAACTAAATTGATTACGTTTTTCTGTGGGTAGTAGATATATAATGGCTATTTGGAAACTGCTTTTTTAGCCTAGAGTCTCCTTTTCTCCAATTCATGTACAGTAAGACTTGCATGGATAAAACAAGCTAACGTAATGTGACTTTACAGAATGCTACCTTTGATTATACTTACTACTTCTCTCCTATCAGACTAATGGATCACAAGTGAATGAGTGACGTTTTGGAGAGTACTTTGAAATTTTCTTACCCTTGACGTAAAACTATGGTCCCTATTCATTTGCAGTGAGTAAATGACTGAAGAGGAGGACCTGGATAGTTGTGCTTTATAAGTGCATTCTCCCTGTAAGACCAGTTCTCATGGAAACAAAATCAGAAGTTTGGTTCAAGTTGGAAGCAAAGTGGGTAGAGCTGGCCACCTCTGACCAGCCGTGATGGTCTGACGCATGCAGCTTTGCTGGAGAGCAGTACTACACTGATGAGTTCTGGCCTCCCTTTTTCTAGGCTTCACATTGACTCTCTTCTGTGAATATAACATATCTTCAATTAGACAATCTAGTTAAGTTGAAGGGTTTTTTAGTTAGTTTGATACATCTTGGATGTTGCTGTGTCTTCTCAGCCACCTGGTTGCAAGTACTATGTGTAAACGTGGCAGAATAAGAAGGTAACTTTCAAATTTTACATGTTACCTTATTTACCTTTTTATCTGTCCACAATTGCAAGTTTGTGGGCGGGGCGGGGGGAATTGTCTTATCTGCAAAGGCAGAGAAACATGCAGTTTATTTACTGACGTTACTGACATATTCCCCAGAAAACGTGAAACAGGTTATTCATTAGCCTAAACTAACATTCCCTCTGTAGAGAAAAGGCTCTTTACATTGGAAATCAAGAATCTCTTTTAGATCCACAAAATAAGTAATAAGTTGATAAGGTAAACACGAGCAGATTTGTGATTGGTGATGGGGCTCTGTTTCTGTGTACCCCCAGCCCCAAGTAAAATGTGGTACTTGGAATATTTTATTTTGATTTTCAAATTGCTAAGTAAACATGCCAGACTGACATCCAAAAAGTTAATATTTCCCAAACTACTGAAGACATTTTGACCATTTTCTTGTAATAGCATAAAAAGTTACAGTGATGTAAAAAAATGACTCAGATACTAAATTGTATACTAAAAACATCCTTTCAATTTTTAAACTTGTTAAATCTCATTTTTTGTAAGTAATCATTTGCAAATGTTGGTGATTATTTACAATACCAATTATGATACAATGATAATTTGGTGGTACCATAATTATGGGCAGCAACAAAAATCGCGAAATAAGTGTCTGAGGAATGGAGATCATGTGCAGTAAGAGACGGCGGTTATGGACACCTCTGTAGAGCAGGGATTCTTTTTTTTTTTTTTTTTTTTGAGCAGGTATTCTTAAGATGGGTGGGTCATTGTTTGAAAATCGGAATTTCTTTAAACACTGAAAAGCTTGCTTTTGAATTTTGAGCATGTGCTACATGTTCACTTATCAAGTGAACTCTTTACATGCACTATATCTAATTCTTATTACCATCCTATAAGTTTGATTCAATCATATTCTCATTCTACAGATGACGAAACTAAACCTTCCAGTTTTGTGACTTGCCCAGAGTCACACAGTAAGTTGTAGTGAAGCTAGGATTAGAATCCAGACCTACAGTTCGTGCTCTCAGGTTCTCTGTAAACTGCCTATGAACTACGAAAAAGTAAAGTTCCGTAAAATCTCAGATGCTCGGGCTACCTTCAGCCTGGGCGTGGTAGATGGGATGATACAGGTATATCAAAGCACATGGGAGTAAGCCAAAACATAAAGGTGCTTTTTTGTTTTCACAGTTTAGGGCAGTCAAAAAACAGGGAAAGAGTCATTATTTAGAAAGTTAAAAAAGAGGTCTGACCAAGCTGAGCCTAAAATTCTAAATCAGAATATTTTCCTTCTGAGCATGTTGGACTGCCTGGGAATAGCAGACATTTCCTTTATCAACCCTGTGATCATTTTTCTGAGCTTGTTCATATTCTCATTCTAGGTTTCCTTGGAATTGTAAATGGACTTAACCAAAACCTTTAAATTATCCTGAGTTTTTATAAAATTTGTGGAATAAACTTCTGACCCTGTATTGTACTTCTGTGCCAATTAGGAAGATGTCAACCTTTTCTCAGCAGTTATTAGCAAATAGATAAAATGCCACTGGCTGCTGCTAAAGAAGAAATTTCCAACAAATTAGGTATGTTTATTTAAGTAACGTACTGCCAGTGAGTGGCAAAGCCAAATCTAGAACTCCAGGCTTTCTGACTCGAGTCTGTGCTATTAACTTTCATTTTGTTTTGGTTTAGTTTTTATTTCTCTTGCTAATCCTTTAAGGTGAAAAAACTTTGACAGGAATTCTTTGTATTTTCTTTACCAATTATTTTAATGGATAACAACTTGTAAAGACAGATTTTTTTTTTTTTGGTCATCATTTAAACTTAGTTTTCACCTGGTCTCAGAGATCACTGAAGTGATGTCAGAATCATGGCAGTCTTAGTCATTCTTTTCTCTCTCCATTTATAATAACAACTAACTAGACCTCCATAATAGAACAGAAGTGCCTCTGCACATTACACCAAGGGGCACACCAGCCCACCTGTGCAAAAATAACAGGCCCGTAGTAACGGCTGTGGATCCATGGGGTTTGGTGAACCTGCCCTACCCACCACCACTTGCCATGATGGGGGAAAAAAGCCTGGAGAGCGCAAAACTGGGCAGATATTCACAGGTGAGAGAGAATTGGTGGAAGTCCAGCCTGCCTTGGGAGACTACAGCACACCATCAGAACAGCATAGACACAGAGATGAGTTTGGATGCAGAGAAGAGGGAAGTACTCACACAGGCAGCTGCCTTCCCCAAGAGTGCACTGCAAGGGGCTGGGCTTTTGGTGGCAGCAGTGGCAACCTGTAAGGTAGAGGAAGTGGAAAGTGGGGACCTCACCCGTGGAGAAGGTAGAAGGTAGGTGGAGAGCAAAAGTGGTGAATGAATGTCTGACTACCACAGTTGAGCAGAGTGGCTCGAGAAACCCATCTCTGTCCAGCAGCACCAAGTTTTCTGAGAACAGACATCCATGACTGGAGAGGAAAGAGAAAGGTAAGGATATCAAAGGGCATTAAAGGAGCATTTCCTGGTGTCTGCTTCAGGACTTTAACAGAAAGTCCACCAACAAACCTCTGGGAGTATTCCACTCAAGGGTCCTCCCACCAGGCTGTGGGCATCACCATTGCCTCAAGTGCCAGACTCATCCCCACCCCACTGTACTGCCAATTCCTTGTGCACACTCCTGAATGCATCCCAAGAGCTAGCTCCAGTAGACACAGAGGATGCCCAGATAACAGGTCAAGCTCGGGGTGCAAGGGAGAAAGCCACAAACTTGAGCTTTAGAACCACAGTCTGAAATACAAAAGAAAGGATTCCAGTAGCCAGCCTGTTGAACTGTAAGAACCAAAGAGGACATAAAACCTTAGTTAAGGTGACTGCTGCTTCAAATGTGAAAGCAGGAGTTCGTACCTACAAACATGAATAAAGTATGGTGTCACAAAAAGAAAAATAATTCTCCACCAACTGAACACAAGGCATGGTAGATTGCAATCTAACTGTTAAAGAATTCAAAATAGCTTTGATGAAGAAGTTCACTGAGCTACAAGAATAAGATAATTCAATGAACTAGGGAATAGAATGAATAGAAGGAGGTTTTTGTAAAATTAATTTTTATTTTATATTGGGGTATAGTTGATCTACAATGTTGTGTTAGTTTCAGATGTACAGCAAAGTAGTTCAGTTATGGAAGGAATTCTTTAACAAAGATTTAAATTATGAAAATGAACCAAATTCTGGAGCTGAAGAATTAAATAAATAGATGAAAGCAATAGAGAGCATCAGTAACAGGACAGACCAGATGGAAAAGAGAAAAAGTGACTTGGAGAATAAGAATATAGAAATAATTCAGTTAGAAGAGGAAAGAACTAAGATCTAAAAAGAGTGAAAAAATCTTATGAGAGTTAATTGAATTCAATATGAAAGACAAGATTAATTGGTGTACCAGAAAGAGAAGAGAGAGATAAGAAGACATTATTTAAGGAAAAGCTGAGAACTTCCCAGAACCTGGACATACATACCATAAAGCTAATAGAATAGCCTATTACTTCAATGCAAAAAGACCTTCTCCAACACACATAATGAAACTGTTAAAAATCAATGATATAGAATCTTAAAGGCAGACAGGGAGGAGAAAAATAACCTACAAAGGAACCCCCATTAGGCAAGCAGTGGATTTCTCAGCAAAAACTCTACAGGCCAGGAGCGAGTGAAATGACATATTCAAAGTGTGGAAAGATTAAAAAAATACCAGCCAAGAATACATCAGGCAAAGTTATCCTTCAGATATGAAGGAAAAAATACTCTCAGACAAAAGCTGAGGGAATTCACCAACACTAGACCTGCCTTGCAAGAAATGCTCAAAGGAGTTTTTTAAGTTGAAATTAACATGCTAATTAGAGACATGAAAACATGAAAGTATACAATACTCTGGGAAAGGTGAAAAATAGAAAATATTAGAATGGTGTGTTAACCATTTAACTATAGTATAAAGGTTAAAGGAAAAGAGTATTAAAAAATAGCTACTATCATTTGTTAATGAATACACAGCATAAAAGAGGTAAATTAAAACATCAGAAATATAAAAGGGGAGGAACAAAAGGGTAGAGCCTTATATATAAAGACATATATGAAGACATATGAAGATACGTTGCTATCAGCATAAGAAGGACTGTTTTATCTATGAGATGTTTTAAGTAAGCCTTATGGTAAACACAAAGCAAAAAATCTAGAGTAGATTCAGGAAACAAAAGCAGGGGAGAGGAGGCAGAGCATACCACCATGGAAAACTGACAAAGGTAGGCAGAAAGGGAGGGAAAAATAAACAATGGAGATACAAAACAACCAGAAGTCTAACAATAAGATGGCAGTAGTAGGTCCTTACATATCAATAATCACTCTAAATGTAAATGCATTGAATTCACCAATCAAAAGACCACATGGCTGGATGGATTAAAAAAAAAAAAAAAAGACCCAAATATATGCACTACCTGAAGGAGACTCATCTCAGCCCTAAAGACACATAGGCTCAAAGTTGAAGGGATGGAAAAAGATATTCCACGTAAGTGGAGACCAAAAGAAAGCAAGGGCAATCATATCAGACAAAATAGACTAAGCCAAAACCAGTAATGAGACAAAAATGGTCATTATATGATGATAAAGTGGTCAATACATCAAGAAGATATAATAATCATAAAACTATATGCACCCAACATTGGAGCACCTTATATATATTAAGCAAATACTAACAGATCTGAAGGGAGAAATAGACAACAATACAGTAATAGCAGGGGACTTCAATACCCCACCATCAGCAATTGATAGATCATCCCCACAAATGTTAAGAAAACACTGGAACCATACTTTCAACCAAATTGATTAACAGACATATAGAACATTTCATCCAACAGCAGCAGAATACATTTTGTTATAAGTGCACACGGAACATTCTCCAGGATAGATCATATATTAGGCCACAAAACAAGTCTTTATAAACTTGAGAAGATCGAAATCATCTAATTTTTGTGATCACAACAGTAAACTAAAAACAAGAGGAAAGCTGGAAAATCAACCTGTGAAAAGTAAACAACATATTTCTGAATAACCAATGAGTCGAAGAAATCAAAAGGGAAATAAAAAATGATCTTAAATGAAAACACAGCATATCAAATCCTGTGCTGCAATAGTTCTGAGAGGAAGGTTTAAAGCAATAAATGCATATATTAATACATTAGAAAGATCTCCAATAAACAACCTAACTTGACAAGGAACAACTTCAGAAGAAGAACAAATTAAGCCTGAAATAAACAAAAGGAAGGAAATAATAATATCAGAGTGGTAATAAGTGAAATAGAGACCAGATAAAAATAGAAAGGATCAACACAACTAAGTGCTGGTTTTTCCGAAAGATAAACAAAATCAAATCTTCAGCTAGAATAAGAACATGAGAGCAGACTCAAATAAAATTAGAAATGAAAGAGGAGACATCACAACTGATTGCTACAGAAATACACAGGATCATAAGAGTCTACTATGAAAAATTATATGCCAGCAAGTTAGACAACCTAGAAGAAATGGATAAATTTCTATAAACACACAACCTACCAAGACTGAATCAGGAAGAAATAGAAAATCTGAACAGACCAATAATGTGTGAAGAGATTGAATCAGTAATCAAAACCTCCCAACACAGAAAACCCCAGAACTAGACAGCTTCAATGGCAAATTCCACCAAACATTTAAAGAAGAATTAATGCCAATCTTTTTCAAACTCTTCCAAAACATTGAAGAGGAGGGAATACTTCCAAACTCATTCTACAAGGCCAAAATTACCCTGACACCAAAGCCAGATAAGGACACTACAAGAAAACTCTAGATCAATATCCCTGATAAATATAGATGCAAAAATTCTCAACAAAATACTTAGCAAACTGAATTCAAGAACATATTAAAAGGATTACACAAGATGAGCAAGTAGGATTTATCACTGAGAGGCAAGAATGGTTCAACATAGGTAAAACAATAAGTAATACATCATATTAAAAGAATGAAAGATAAAAATCACATGTTCATCCCAATAGATACAGAAAGAACACTTGACAAAATACAGCATCCTTTCAAGACAAAAACCCTATGACCCAGCAATTCCACTTCTGAGTATATACCCAAAGGAAATGAAAACAGGTTATTGAAAAGATATATGCACTCCCATGTTTATTACAGCCTTATTCACAATAGTCAAGATATGGAAACAACCTAAATGTCCATCAACAGATGAATGGATAAAGAAAATGTGGCATATATACAATGGAATATTATTCAGCCTTTTTTAAAAAAGGAAACCGTGCAATTTGTAACCACATATATGGGCCTTGAGGACATTATGCTAAGTGAGGTAAGTCAGACAGAGAAAGACAAATACTATATGATCTCATATGTAGAATCTACAAAAGCCAAACTCATAGGGTTCCAGTTCAAGATGGCAATGTAGGAAGACCCTGAATTCACCATATCCCACGGATATACCAAATCTACAGCTACAAATGGAACAATTTCCTCTGGGAAATTACCCAAAACTAGGCTGAGCAACTCCTACACATCAGGCAAATGAGAAAAAAACCCATACTGAAGCATGTAGGAGAGGTTGAGACACAATGTTACCATAAACCCCACCCCTGGCACAGAGAACCCTGAATTGGGAGGAAACCCAAAATCTGGAGCTGCTTCTTGAAGAATGAAGGGTTTGAACCCTGTATCAGACACCTCAACTTTAAAGACCTGCACTTTATAGACGAGCCCCCCAAACATCTAGCTTTGAAAAACCAATGGGGTTCATATCCATAATAAATACAAGGATACAGTGAACTGAGAAATGACTCCTGAAGGGCTTGTGTGCTCAGACTCACCCACCGCAGGGACCAGCACAGAGGGAGCCAATTGAGAGGCACTGAGACGTTCTGTGATAAAGGTTTATTTGCTTACCTTAAAGCACTGACTTAAGGGGCAGGCACCTGATTTAACGCACATCTAGGGACCTGCTGGGGTACCCTCTGGAAATGGACGCTTGTGGGTGCTATCTCTGCTCTCTCCCTCTGCCTCATGTCAGCTTGCTGGTATCTGGGAAAGGAGCTTGTACCCTCCTCTAACCCTGATTTTTGTAGCTGCCACCAGGGATACCTTTGAGATTGACTGGCTTTGGTGACCAATCAGGCTTACACTGGCAGGTCCCATAGGCATGTAACCAATGGAGAAAGTGTTCTTAACTGGCTAACACCCCCAGAGCACAAGAAGCAACAGACTGAGGCACCCAGTCCTACTGTGAAAGAAGCCTATTGGCTTATCTTCATAGCTGTGGCCTAAAGGGCAGGCTTCTAATTAAACACACATGTGAGGATCCACTGTACTCCTCTCCAGAGACCCCAAGTGTGGGCACTATCTTTATGCTCTCCCTCTGCTATGCTCCAGAGTGCCCATATCTCCTGGAGAGGAGCCTGTACTCATATCTGGTGCCCTGGTTTTTGTGGCTGTTGCCTAGGGGATGCCACTTGATTGCCTAGCTCTGATGGCCAGCAGGGCTTGTGTTCCTGAGTCCCATGGGATTAAAACAAATGGAGACACAGATCATGGCTGACTACCATACCCAGGGCACTGTTCAGACAAGTGGACTGAAACATTCCCCCAACCCACACACTTTCTGTGAGACAGACCGGTTTGCTTATTCTGGAGCTGCAACCTGATGGGCAGGCTTCTGGTTTGACACATCTAGGAGCCTGCTCAGCTCCAGGGATGGAGGCCAGTGGATAACATTTTCCATTCTCTTTACCTTGCTCCAGGTCACCAGTGTCTCCTGAAAGGAACTACTGGGTTGGTCAAAAAGTTCGTTTGGGTTTTTCCATCAGATGTTACAGAAAAACCCGAATGAACTTTTTGGCCAACCCAACAGTATACTCACCTGTTGCCTCAATTTTTGTGACTCCCACCCAGGGGACATCTCAAGATCACCTGGATCTGGTGGCCAGCAGGACTTATGCTTGCAGTTCCACAGGTCTGTATATATCTGCATACTTTAAAAACTGCTCCCTGGGGGTCTAGATTTCAATCAGCTTGAATCTAGGTACTGAATGAGATCTTTCCCTTTGGAGTACTGACAGGTCTTGACATACCCTCAACTACTGGGAGCCACGAAAAATAAAATAGGCTCCTTGGACAATCACAGAAGTTTGAGAGACAAACAAAAGATAGGGCAAGGTTGAATGATAAGGCTCATCTCCTACACAAGACTGCTTCCTCAAGACAAGAAGAGGTGGCTGTTTTATCTAATACATAGAAACTAACACAGAGTGTCAAGGAAAATGAAGAAACAGGAATATGTTCCAAAAGAAAGAACAAGATAAAATCTCAGAAAAATCCATTAATGAAATAAGAATAAGTGATTTATCTTATAAAAAGTTCAAAATAATGGTCATAAAAGTGTTCACCAAATTCTGGAGAAGAATGGATGAACACAGTGAGAATGTCAACAGAGATAAAAAATATAGCTCTTGGCCCTAGCGCCATCTTCTGAGAAACCTCCACACCATTAGGGTGAAGTGGAGGAAGAAGCAAATGCGCAGGCTGAAGCGCAAAAGAAGAAAGATGAGACAGAGGGCCAAGTAAACTTGTACACCCATGGAAGCCATAGGAGCAGAAACAAGGGCAACCAGAGGCCAGGGATGCTGGTACAAATTGTTGGACTGCATGCCTACCATCTAGAACTTGTCTCAATGGATCTAGAACATCTATGGCCAGTCTGGTCACCTCTCCCACCTTTGAGAGACCCACCTTGCTCACATCAAAATTGTCCCTTTTGGCCCTATGCCCTGGACCTGTGACATTCTGGACTAGTTCTGTTCTCAGTTGTGGCTGAATATAACACATGTACAATAAATCAAATCTTTTGCTATCTTAGCTGAAGAAAAAATCATTAAAATAAAACATGATAGTATCAAATAGAAATCATGGGGCTGCAGAGATAAACCCACGCACATATGGACACCTTATCTTTGATAAAGGAGGCAGGAATGTACAGTGGAGAAAGGACAGCCTCTTCAATAAATGGTGCTGGGAAAACTGGACAGCTACATGTAAAAGTATGAGATTAGATCACTCCCTAACACCATACACAAAAATAAGCTCAAAATGGATTAAAGACCTAAATGTAAGGCCAGAAACTATCAAACTCTTAGAGGAAAACATAGGAAGAACACTCTATGACATAAATCACAGCAAGATCCTTTCTGACCCACCTCCTAGAGTAATGGAAATAAAAACAAAAATAAACAAATGGGACCTAATGAAACTTCAAAGCTTTTGCACAGCAAAGAAAACCATAATCAAGACCAAAAGACAACCCTCAGAATGGGAGAAAATATTTGCAAATGAAGCAACTGACAGAGGATTAATCTCCAAAATTTACAAGGAGCTCATGCAGCTCAATAACAAAAAAACAAACAACCCCATCCAAAAATGGGCAGAAGACCTAAACAGACATTTCTCCAAAGAAGATATACAGAATGCCAACAAACACATGAAAGAATGCACAACATCATTAATCATTAGAGAAATGCAAATCAAAACTACAATGAGATATCATCTCACACCAGTCAGAATGGCCATCATCAAAAAATCTAGAAACAATAAATGCTGGAGAGGGTGTGGAGAAAAGGGAACACTCTTGCACTGCTGGTGGGAATGTGAATTGGTTCAGCCACTATGGAGAACAGTATGGAGGTTCCTTAAAAAACTACAAATAGAATTACCATATGACCCAGCAATCCCACTACTGGGCATATACCCTGAGAAAACCATAATTCAAAAAGAGTCATGTACCAAAATGTTCATTGCAGCTCTATTTACAATAGCCCGGAGATGGAAAGAACCTAAGCGCCCATCATCGGACGAATGGATAAAGAAGATGTGGCACATATACACAATGGAATATTACTCAGCCTTAAAAAGAAATGAAATTGAGCTATTTGTAATGAGATGGATAGACCTAGAGTCTGTCATACAGAGTGAAGTAAGTCAGAAAGAAAAAGACAAATACCATATGCTAACACATATATATGGAATTTAAAGAAAAAAAATGTCATGAAGAACCTAGGGGTAAGACAGGAATAAAGACGCAGACCTACTGGAGAACGGACTTGAGGATATGGGGAGGGGGAAGGGTGAGTTTTGACAGGGCGAGAGAGAGTCATGGACATATACACACTAACAAACGTAGTAAGGTAGATAGCTAGGGGGAAGCAGCCGCAAGGCACAGGGATATTAGCTCGGGGCTTTGGGACAGCCTGGAGGGGTGGGATGGGGAGAGTGGGAGGGAGGGAGACGCAAGAGGGAAGACATATGGGAACATATGTATATGTATAGCTGATTCACTTTGTTATAAAGCAGAAACTAACACACCATTGTAAAGCAATTATACCCCAATAAAGATGTTAAAAAATAAAAAAATAATAAAAAAAATAAAAAAGAAATCATGGGGCTGAAGAATATAATAACTGGACTGAAAAATACACTAGAGGTAGAGGGGTTCAACAGCAGACTAGTTGAAGAAGAAAGAATCAATAAACTCAAAGACAGGAAAGTGGAACTTACCCAAGCAAAGCAGAAAAGAAAAAAGTTAAGATAGCTTAAGGGACTTATGGGACAATATCAATCAGACCAGTATTTACATTATAGGGGTCCCAGAAGAAGGGGAGAGAAAAGGGGGAAGAAAACTTATTTGAAGAAATAATGGCTGAAAACTTCCCACTCCTGGAAAAGGAAACAGAAATCTAAATCTAGGAAGCACAGTGAGTTCCAAAAATGATGAACCCAAGAGAGCAACACCAAGATGCAGTATAATTAAAGTATCAAGGTTAAACAAAGATAGACTCTTAAAAGCGGCAAGAAAAAAACAACTTGTTGTATTCAAGGGAACCCCCGTAAGACCATCAGTAGATTTTAATAGAAACTGCAGGCCAGAAAAGAGTAGCACAATATATTCAGGTGTGAAAGAAAAAAAACTGCCAACCAGTAATACTCTACTCAGCTCCACAAAAGCAAAAGCTAAAGGAATTTATCATTACTAGACTGGCCTTACGAGTAATGTTAAAGGACTTCATTAAGGTGAAACAAAATGGTGATAATGAGCAACAGGAACATCTACGAAAGTATAAATTTCACTGGTATAGGTAAATATACAGCAATATTCAGAAAATCTAATGTTGTAAAGGTGGTAGATTAGTTACTAATAAAGCTACTATGAAGGTTAAAATACAAAAGTAGTGAAAATTACTATAACTACAATACTTTTTAAAGGGAAACACAAGATAAAAAATGTAAAATGTGACATCAAAACATAAAACGATGGGGGGAAGGGGCATAGAATAAGAATGTAGACCTCCAGAATGTGTTCAAACGTAAGTTGTTATCAACTTAAAATAGACTGTTGTAAGTTGTTATTTATAAGCATCATGGTAGCCACAAAGCAAAAACTTATAGTAAATACACAAAATAGAAAAGAGAATCTAAGCATACCACCACAGAAAAATCATCAAATCACAAAAGAAATCAAGAGAAGAAAGGAACAGAAACACTACAAAACAGCCACACACAATGAACAAAATGGAAATAAGTACATACCTATCAATAATTAAATGTAAATGGATTGAATTCTCCAATCATAAAACAGAGTGGCTGAATGGACAAAAAGACAAAAACAAAACAAACAAAAAACCCAAGACTCAATATATGCTGCCTTCAAGAGACTCATTTCAGAAGTAAGAACACACACAGACTGAAAGTGATGGGATGAAGAAAGATATTTTATGCAATGGGAACCAAAAGAACTGGGGTAGTTATATCAGACAAAATAAAGTTTAAGACAAAGACTGTAATAAAAGACAAAAAAGGAATTACATAATGATAAAGGGATCAATCCAACAAGAGGATATAATATTTGTAAATATTTATGCACTCAACATAGGAGCATATATTTTATATTTACTGACAGACATGAAGGGAGAAATAGATATAATAATAATAATAGTAGGAGATTTTAATAACTTGCTTTCATCAATGGATAGATCATCCAGATAGAAAGAAAAAAACCAAAAAAACGGGGCTTCCCTGGTGGCACAATGGTTGAGAGTCCACCTCCTGATGCAGGGGACATGGGTTTGTGCCCCGGTCCGGGAAGATCCCACATGCCACGGAGCGGCTTGGGCCCGTGAGCCATGGCCACTGAGCCTGCACGTCCAGAGCCTGTACTCCGCAACAGGAGAGGCCGCAGCAGTGAGAGGCCCGCGTACCGCAAAAAAACAAAAAAAACCCACATTGCCTTAAACAACATATTAAAGCAGATGGACTTAACAGATATAACTGTTACAGAATTCATTCTATCCACAAGCAACAGAATACACATTCTTCTCAAGTGCACATGCAACATTCTCTGGGTTAGATATATGTTAGGTTAGAAAACAAGTCTTAATAAATGTAAGAAGACTGAAATCATACCAAGCATCTTTTTCAGCCACAGTGGCATGAAACTAGAAATCAATTACAAGAAAAAGACTGGAAAATTCACTAATATGTGAAGATTAAACAACATGTTACTGAACAACTAATAGGTCAAAGAAGAAATCAAAAGAGATCAAAAACTACCTTGAGGGGCTTCCCTGGTGGCACAGTGGTTGAGAGTCTGCCTGCCGATGCAGGGGACATGGGTTCGTGCCCCGGTCTGGAAAGATCCCACATGCCGCGGAGCGGCTGGGCCCGTGAGCCATGGCTGCTGAGCCTGCGCATCCAGAGCCTGTGCTCTGCAACGGGAGAGGCCACAACAGTGAGAGGCCCGTATAGCGCAAAAAAAAAAAACACCTTGAGATGAATGAAAATGGAAATACAACAAACTAAAACTTATGGGATGCAGCAAAAGCATTTCTAAGAGGGAAGTTCACAGCAATAGATGCTTACACATCAAGAAACAAGAAAGATCTCAAATAAACAACCTAACTTTATATCTCAAGGAAGTAGAAAAAAAATAAAATAGAGATGATAAAGGAAATAGAAAAAATTAATGAAACTAAGAGCTGATTTTTTTAAAAGAAAAAATTCACAACCTTTAGCTAGACTCACTAAGTTAAAAAGAGTGAAGACTCAAAATCAGAAGTGAAAGAGGACATGTTACAGCTGATACCACAGAAATACAAAGGATCATGAAACTGCTATGAACAATTATATATATAACAACTTAAATAACCTAGAATAAATTGATAGATTCCTAGAGACATATGACTTAGCAAGACTAAATGAAGAAGCAGGAAATCTAAACAGACTGCTTACCAGTAAGGAGATTGAATCACTAATCAAAAACCTCTCAAAAACCAAAAGTCCAGGACCACATGAGTTAACTTATGAATTATAACAAACATTTAAAGAAAAACTAACAGCAATCCTTCTCAGGCTCTTCCAAAACGAGAAGAAGAAACACTTAAAAACTCATTTACAAAGCCAGCATTACCCTGATACCAAAACAAGACAAGGACACAAGAAGAAAAAATAATTACAGGCCAATATCCCTGATGAACAAAGATGCAATAATCTTCAACAAAATATCAGTAAACCAACTTCAACAATACATTACAAGGATCATACACCATGATGAAATGGGTTTTATTCCAGGTATGCAAGGGTGACTCAACATAATATAATCAATGTAATACATCACATTTACAATATGAAGGATAAAAATTATATGATCATTTCAATAGATACAGAAAAACTTTTGACAAAATTCAACATATATTTATGATAAAAACTCTCAACAAAGTGGGCATAGAGGAAAAATACCTCAACATAATGAAGGTCATAAATGACAAGCCTACAACTAACATCATATTCAACAGAGAAAACCTGAAAGCTTTTCTTCTAAGGTCAGGGACAATATAGAACGCCACTATCCCCACTTTTGTTCAGTGTAGTATTGGAAGTTCTAGCCGCAGCAATTAGGCAAGAAAAAGAAATAAAAGACATCCAAATTGGAAAGGAAGAAGTTAAAGTGTCACTATTTGCAGATGACATGATATTATATATAGAAAAACTTAAAGACACCACAGAATACCTGTTGGAACTAATACAAGATTCTATTTGCTAATAACGAACTATAAGAGAAATTAAGAAAATAGTCCCATTTACGACTGCATCAAAAATAATAAAATAACTAGGAATAAATTTAACTATAGAGGTGAAAAACCTGTATACTGAAAACTATAGGACATTGAGGAAAGAAACTGAAGAAGACACAAATAAATGGAAAGATATTCCACGTTCATTAAGATATCTATACTACCCAAAGTAACCTACAGATTCAACACAATCCCTATAAAAAATTTTAAAGGCATTTTTCACAGAAATAGAAAAAAAGAATTCAAAACTTTGTATGAACACACACACACACACACACACACACACACACCCCAAATAGCCAAAGCAATATTGAGAAAGAAGAACAAAGCTAGAGGCATCATGTGCTCTGATTTCAAACTATATCACAAAGTCTATAATCAAAACAGTATGTGTCTCTCTTTATGCCAAAACCAGAGATCAACAGAACAGAACTGAAAGCCCAGAAATAAACTCATGCATATATGACCAATTAATTTAGGACAATGGAGTCAAGAATATATAGTGGGGGAAAGGACAGTCTCTTCAATAAATAGTGTTGAGAAAACTGGACAGCTCCATGCAAAAGAATAAAACTGGACCACTGTCTTACAGCATACCCCCCAAATTAACACAAAATGAGTTAAAGACTTAAATGTAAGACCGAAATCATAAAACTCCTAAAGGAAAACAGGTGGTAAGCTCCTTGACTTTAGTCTTCCTTCTGTACATCAAAGGAAACAATTAACAAAATGAAAAGGCAACCTATAAAATGAGAGATAATATTTGCAAATCATATATCTGATAAGGGGTTAATACACAAAATATATAAAGAACTCATACAACTTAGTAGTAAAAACATAAACAATTCTATTAATTATTGGGCAGAGGATCTTAAAGACCCAAAGCAGACATATAGATGGCCAACAGGTACCAATTATGAGGGAAATGCTAGTCAAAACCACAATGAGATATCACCTCACTCCTGTTAGAATGGCTACTATCAAAAAAACAAGAAATGACAAGTGTTGGCAAGGATGTAGAGAAAAGGGAAAACTTGTGCACTGTTAATGGCTGCACCAATTTACATTCCCACCACAGAAAACAGTATGGAAGTTCCTTGAAAGATTAAAAATACAACTACCATATGATCCAGCAATTCCACTTCTGGTTATTTATCCAAAATAAATGAAAATGCTAACTTGAATAGATACACGTACCCCCATGCTCGCTGCAGCATTATTTACAGTAGCTGAGATATGGATGAATGGATAAAGAAAATGTAGTACAGTCATCCCTCTTACCTGAGGGGGATTGGTTTCTGGACCCCCCCCCCCCCAGATACCAAAAGCTCCAATGCTCAAGCCCCTTATATAAAATGGCATAGTATTTGCTTATAACCCATGCACATCCTCCCATATTCTTTAAATCACCTCTAGATTACTTACAATACCTAACACAATGTAAATGCTTTGTAAATAGCAACCAGCATGCAGCAAATTCAAGTTTTGCTTTTTAAAACCTTCTAGAATTAAAAAAAAACTTCTTTTCTGTCTCAGTGGAATTCACGCATGTGGAATCTGCAGATACGGAGGTCTGACTGTGTGTATGTGTATATATTCAATATATATATGCATATATATATATAATTTCCCACATATATAAAATGGGAAATTATTCAGCCATAAAAAAGAAGGAAATCCTGCCATTTGCAACAACGTGGATGGACCCTGAGGGCATTATGCCAAGTGAAATAAGTCAGACAGAGACAAATACCATAGGATCTCACCTTATATGTGGAATCTAAAAAACAAAAGCAAATAAAAAACCTGAGCTCACAGATTCTGAGAACATGTGGCAGGTGCCAGAGTCAGGTGTGGAGTGGGTGAAATGGATGAAGGGGATCAAAAGGTACAAACTTCCAGTTATAAAAGAAATAAGTTCTGAGGATGTAATATACAGCATGGTGACTATTGTTAGTAATACTATATTGCATGTTTGAACACTGCTGAGAGTAGATCTTAAAATTTCTCATCACAAGAAAAAATGTTTAACTATATGCGGTGATGGATATTATCTAGACTTATGATCACTTCAAAATAGATACAAATATCAAGTGATTATGTTCTCCATCTGGAACTAATATAATGTTACATGCCACTTATACATCAATATGAAATTAAATAATATTCTTAAAAAGCCAATCTCTTGTAGCCACCAATGGTATGGTTACCAGGGATTGGGGGTTGGGGGGATAGGACAGATATTGTTTAAGGGTAAAAACTTGCAACTAGAGGTAAGTAAGTCCTAGAGATCTAATGCACAGGGTAGCAAACGTAGTCAACAATAATGTATTATAATCATAAAACTTGCTAAGAGGCTAGAACTTAATGTTTCCAATCCCTAAAAAGAAATGGTAATTATGTAATATGATAGGGGTGCTAATTATCACCACAATGGCAATCATAATATATAAATGTATTAAATTAACACATTGTATACCTTAAATTTACACAATGTTATATGCCAAATAAATTTCAATTTAAAAACTTACAGATGACCAATATATATGTTTTGTGACATTTGAGTGTAAACATAGATCTCATCCCAGCTCTCCCTATGAAGAAACAAACCAGCGGATTTATGGAGAGATGGTGTATTTATCATGTGTGAGTGTAGCCAGGAGACTTTTAGCATACTGTAAACGAGGTATCCTTGGTGTATTTCCTTCTAATAACATCTTTGATACATGACAATTTGGGAACATTACCCCATGCCCTGCCTTGAGGGTTTTTGTTGTTTGTTTTTACTACAACCAGATTTCATTTTTACATGAATTCTGTTTTTTTATACTGAGGTATTTATATTCATTTGGCTGCAAAAATCTAAAGAGTACAGCTTTATGATTTTTAGCCAATGTTTATAATCACCGTGTAATCACCACTCACACCAGGAAACAGAATACTTTCAATACCCTAGGAGGGTCCCCTGCAACCCCACTCGGTTAATATTCACCCCCCCACCCTTTCCAAAGGTAAACACTTTTCCTACCTCTCTCACCATATATTTGTGTTAGCTGCTTTTGAACTTCATAGAAAGGAATTCACAAAAAATGGACTCTTGTGCTTGGCTTCTTTTGTCCAACATTATGTCTGTGAGATTTATCCATATTGTGTGTAGCAGTAGTTTGCTTACTTTGCTGTATAGTATTCCACTGTATGAATATGCCATAATTTATTCATCCCATTGTTGATGGAAACTTGGGTTTTCAGTCTTTGGCTGTTACGAAAAAACAAGCTTGTGACCAGGCCTTTGAACTACAGAAAACCCAACAAGTGGGATATCATATACTGTAGTGACAATTGCTCTGCTAAGGCCACCAGCAAACTACAACTTGATTTAGTGCTCTAGAACAAGCCCCAAACTCCAGAGACAATATAAATTCATTGTTTATTGCAATATAATCATTGTTTACATGGTGATCCTCAAAACAAAGGGAAAAATGTCTTCAAGGTGCTGCAAAATCAAAGCAAATCTTAAAATGTGTACTATTAGTGTCTTAATAAAATGAGATGTCTTGAAGTGTATATTTACTGTTATGACTTTCAAACAAACCTACATATAATTTCCTTTCTCTTTATTCCCCTTTTCTCAACTGTTGGGAAGGGCTTTTGCTCTTTGAAGAAGTGGACTGCAACAACGATGATAATAACAAAAGCAATGATGACGATTCAGGGATTTGCATTGAAATCCGACCCTACTGCTAAGATCCTGGATGAAGGTGACTTCAGCAAAATAGATAAAAGTAGATAATAGAGCTGGATTTCCCTCTCTGCTAGGGCACTTAAGGGGAGGGTCCTTACCTAGTGTTCTCTCTAGCTTCAGTGCCTGACACATAGTGGGTATTCAGTAAATACTTGCTGAATCAATGGTTCAAACATCAAATACTCTTTCTTCTCAGGTTATTACTTTCTAAAATGAGAAACTAACTACTTGAAGGATGGCGTACTTTTAGTTTTTACTTTTCATTGAAATAATCCCAAACTTACAGAGAAGTTGCAAGAAGAGTATTGAGAATTTTCACATACTCATATTCACTGAAATTTAATATTTTACCTCATTTACTTTTTTGTTTTTTAAAGACTTTTTGTTTTAGAGCAGTTTTAGGTTTATAACAAAATTGCTGTGGCCTCACACATGCACAGCCTCCCTTGTTACCAACATTGCTGATCAGAATTGTACACTTTTTAATCAAGGATAAACCTATATGGACACATTATAATCACCTGAAGTCCACAGTTTACCTTAGGATTCACATGGTACGTTCTTGGGTTTATATTCAATGGGTTTGGACAAATGCACAATGACATATATCCATCATTATAATGTCATACAGAGAATTTTCACTGCCCTAAAAATCCACTGTGCTCTGCCTGTTCATCCCTCCCCCCCACACACACATCCCTGGCAACCATTAATCTGGTTACTGCCTCCATAATTTTGCCTTTTCTAGAATGTCACACAGTTGGAATCATACAGTATGTAACCTTCTCACATTGACTTCTTTCACTTAGTAACATGCGTGTAACTTTCCTCCATATCTTTTCACAGCTTGATAGCTCATTTCTTTTTATCACTGAATCATATTCCATTGTCTGGATGTACCACAATT